>NW_026585895.1:45697249-45864264 GCF_907164565.1 Psammomys obesus | reverse complement strand
AAGGAAAGGAAAGGAAAGGAAAGGAAAGGAAAGGAAAGGAAAGGAAAAATAGATCCTAGCAGCTACGCACAAGCGTTCTCCAAGTTGAGACTAGATAAGGGATTTTAGACATTTTATTTTCTGTTTCCTCAAGTTCTAACAGCAGCTCATTAGTTCTAAGGCTCAAGCAAGCTTCTTAATTTCTCTGGGCCTGAGTCTCCTTGCCTGCAGAATTAAGGGGGGAGGGGAGGACCCTCAGAGAATAAGTTGGTGGTAAAGGTCCACTGCTCATTTCCAGAAGCCAGCTGCACCCTCCTGAGGAGGCCCACAGAGCAGCCTCTGCAGAGCTGAGGACCTAAGAGAACGGCGTGTGCGCAAACGAAGCCTAATTCAGAAAGAACTGGTGTCCACGCATCGCTGCATTAAAAACTCTCCGCACTTCCACCTTTTTCTCATCGCGACGACCTAGCAGGAAGTAAGTTACGGGAGCAGAGGTTTCTCTTGCCTCACAGTTCAGGAGCTTGCAGCCCGTTACGGGGAAGGCACGATGGGAGAAAGCTGGCCCAGTTACACGACCCACCCGAGCCTGCGTCTCAGCAACGTCCTCCAGCCAGGCCCCAACGCCCAGAGGCTTCACACGCTACCCAAATGGGACCCAGCTCCGAGCCAAGAGTTCAGACCCACGCGAACCACAGCATTCCCTCGTGCCTTGGACTTGCCAGAGATCTTTCCCGCTCCAGAGATCCCAACAAAAAGGAAAGGGAATGTGCAGGAACCTGGGTTTGTCCCTGCCGACATATTTGTTCCGGGTTTTGCGTATTTTATGTTCGACTTCTTCCACACTGCAGAGAAAGGCCAGTTCAGGTAAGTGTGCTGCGTTTTGCTTCAGTTGTAAGTATGGACACGATGTGAAACCAAAACTCAAAACAAAATCTCTGTTTAGTCAATAGCTGGACGGAGCGCAGCTGGCCTCCCCAGAGCAGGCAGAGGCCTCTGTGCAGTCTCAGGTGTGGGACGGCGGCTGAGGCTGGTGTTTTCCAAAACCGCCTAAAACTCCCTCTTTCCGGCTGCTCCTGCCTCTAGCCTACTCTGACGTTAAAAAGGAAAACCCTGGGGCGCGGAGCATTTCAGGCCTTCTCCACAAGAGGGCGCAGAGTGTCCGTGCCAGGCCGCTCTGCAGTCTGCCCCCGTGGCCACCGGGCCCTTTTGTGGTGCTGGCACACACCTTGTTTGGCAGCTGTGCGCCTCTTTGTTAGTGCCTCTTATTCACCAGCCCAGGAGTAAGGGGAGAAGCTTTGGAGTCAGGTGTACTTGGATTAAAATCCTGGCTCTGCCATTTGCTAAAATCTTGGCAAGTTAGCCCTGGTTCTGATTAATAATTAGTGACTTCTTCCCAAGCCTGGGGAAGCATAGAATTATAGGCTCCCGGCACACAAAGGAACCTGTCTTCCGCATCAGTCAGTAACCCCCTACACTTCACGGGTCAGGACCCAGGTCCGGGCTTGAGGACACAGAACCCATGTCTTACTCTCTGGAGTCCTGCTCTTCCCTCTAGCACCCATGAAATGCAAGGATCATTCATCAACGAATGAAAAGATAGAAAGCCCTTTTATGTTGCAAGCTTGGGCTTTCTTTTAGAGCAAAGACCGAGTGCTGCATGCATCATGGGCCTTCCACAGTTACACACTTGGGCGAGTACTTGACCTCTTGGCTCTCAGTTACCTCATGGCAGTGGTGGAAAGCACAGGCTAAAGATTAAACTAGTACCTACCCAATAGAGTCTTGTGTACCTTCAAGAGCATGGCTGTGCCGCTCCACGTGGAGCCTGGCACCTCACTGGCATGGGATAAGTGTTTGTTCCTAAATCTGTGGCACATGAGCCCCTGTTCTTTCTCATCCGCAAAGTGAAGGCGGTCCAGAAGCTGTGGCAATGCACAAAACAGTCAATTACCCCCTCTCGTGGAGAAAGGAATGGCTGTTTCTAAGAGCAAAAGGGGACCAAGGCTATTCCAACCCATTCTGACCATCAATTAACCAATTGTGTTAATTGCCAACTTGAAGGACCTAGACCGTTCATTTAGGTGGGAAGATCCACCTTAATAACGGGTGGGCACTTTTCCTCTTTAGGGCATCCTAGGGTCTATAAAATGAAGGAAGCAACTTGGGTGCGTTCACCCTTCTGCTTCCTGATTGCGGATGCAATGCCACAAGCTGCTTCAGGCTCCTGGGTTTTCCCGACCTGATGACTTGTATTTTGAACTGTGAGTGAAAATAATCCCTTTCTCCTTGAAGGTGCTTTCTTAGAGTATTTTATCACAGCAACAGAAGAGGTCGCTAAGACAGGTCCTTAATGGTGCTGTTTCCCTTCCTTAATCGTGCTGTTTCCCTTAATCATCCTGCAGATTCCCATCCTTTAGATCAAAACCTGTCCTGTCCCCTCCACCTACCCCCACCGGAAGCCGGTTAAGTCTCCAGTGACTCTTATTTTATCTCTCTGATAACTAGTGTCTTAAACAAGACTTGACCTTTTCTCCCAACATCAGTATCACAAGAAGTTGTGAGTGTCTTCTCCCAAGGCTCTGTAAGCTAGATGTCCAACATCAAAGTCGGCCAGGCTGGCCTCCATCTGACACCCACTGGGCTCCTTTGGGACACCTGGCTCCTGGTGGTGGCCACCAAGCTCAGCTGTTCCTGGGTGTGCAGTGGCGGAGTTCTGGTCTCTGCTTTGTTGTCCCCGGGGCCACCTCTTCTTTCTTCCTTTTTAGCTGCTGACTGGGACAGTAGCTGTACTGGTTGAAGGGCCCTGCCTACTCCTGTATGACCACACAGTACTTTATCTCTTAATTACATCTGCAAAAGAGCCTTATTTCCAAATAAGCTCACCACAGAGACACCAGGGGTCAGGACTTAAATATGTCTAGGAGGGAGGAACACACTTAAACACTTGTCAAATGTTTTTCCATATCTGTGTTATTTGGGGGTGCAGTCCATGTCCTACCAAAGCACACAGAGCCAAGCGACCATGGGCTGAATGAGCCCTCTGAAACCGTGAGCGGACACACATCCTCAGAATAAGCCATTTACGTCAGACATTCTGCAGCGGTGCTGAGGAAGAAACTAACATAGCTGCCAAGCCTTCTCCACCACCCCTGTGCGCAAGGATTACATTCCTGTTTTCCTCTGACACAGACTGGAACTCCCTGGCAGGCTTTGCGTGCGTCTCTTTTTCCTTACATGGAGAGCAAAGAACATTAGTCATTGTGCTCCTCTCCTGGGATCTGCCGATTATCTGGCAGTTAGAGGTTACCTTTCCTGTAACAGAAGCTGCTTCTCTTCAAGTTACCCTTCATGGGGTCAACCCACCCCACTCCTTTTGCCTGTTCCAGATTCAGCCCCCACCCCTACCCTGCCTGGGTCTGACTTTCCTTGCTCTTCACCTTCAGGGCCCAGTTTTAAAACCACTTTCTCTATGACACCAGCCAGGAATCCTAATGTCCCCTTACTCCCAGGCTCCATGGTCCCTCACTTCCCTGTCTTTCTCCAGTTTTCTTGGGATTACAATACGTCACTGTAAGACCCCAGATCTCTGACTAGGCTGAAATTGACCTTGTCCTGATACCTTGTGAGATACATTTTCAGATTTCCATCACACTAACAAAATACCTGAGATAATTAATTTGGCTCAGACTTTTTTAGGTTTTGTTAATCCTACTGGGTAAGAATAAGACCATTACTGGTATTTTGAGCCAAATTTGGAGCAAACTTTAATTAAATACTGGCCAGTATAATGGATTCTGGCCAGGTCCATTCCAGGGTTCCCAGAAAATGTCCACGAGCTACACTGGCCAGGTGCTTATAAAGGCAAACCCACAGGCTACATACTGCAGCCTTCCTAAGTGGAGTGCTGGCTTAGTATCTGTCAGCTCGTCATAACCTAGGGTTATCTGGGGAATTACACAGATCAGGTTGGCCTCTGGGCACATCTGTGGGCCCTTGTATCAACTTTAACTGACATAGGAAGACCAACCCAGCCCATTGTAGGCACCATCCTTCCTTAGACAAGAGATCCTGCCCAGGATAAGAGAGGAGAAAGCTAGGTAAGACAGCAGGGGTGTCTAAGGATAAACCAAATAAACCCTTTCCTCCCCAAGCTGCTTTGGTATGTCATTTACAACAGTAATAGTAACCTTGACTATGACAGATATTATTCTAGTTCTTGTCTAGGACCATCCAATTAGCTGGCACTTGGAGATCACCTTTCATGTGACAGGCTGAGTCTTTGAGAGTTGCCTTTTGTGGAGTAGCTGTCTCCCCTTGCCTGGGAGTCTAAATTATAAGAAAAATCTGTACCTAAATGATTCAGAGTAATGCTAATTAATCTTTCTTCAGAGACCACCAGAAGGATGCACTGCCCCTTTTTGCTCTAGTCTTGTGTATCAGCCACCACAAGGCTTGTGTTTTAGTTTCTCTGCCTGGTGCTGTGATGAAATGCCCTGCAAAAGTAACTTAGGGGTTGTCTCAGTTAGGGTTCTATTGCTGTGAAGAGACACCACAACTGTTATAAAGGAAAACATTTAATTGGGGCTGGCTTACAGTTTCATCACGGTGAGAAGCATGGCAGCATGCAGGCAGACATGGTGCTGGAGAAGGAGCTGAGAGTTCTACGTTTTGATTGGCAAGCAGCAGGAGGAGACTATGTGCCACACTGGGCATAGCTTGAGCATATATAACCTCAAAGCCCACCCACACAATGATGTAGTTCCTCTAACATGCCACACCTTCTCCAACAAGGCCACAGGCCACACCTTCTAAATAGCACCACTGCCTATGGCCAAGCATTCAAACACATTGAGTCTATGGGGATCATTCCTATTCAAACCACCACAGGGGTGAATGAGTCTATTTTAGCTCTCAGTTCTAGGTTATAATCCATCATAGCAGGGAAGTCCCAGTGGCCAGACCTGAAGGAATTGGTCACATCACATCCATCATCAGAAACAGAGCAATGAATGCATACACGCTTGTGTTTGGCTCCTTTTCTCTACTCTCCTGTGGTTCAGGATGCCCTGTCTAGGGAATGGCGCCATCCATAGTGGGTGAGTCCTCCCACATCAATTCATGTAATTAAGATAATCGCCCACAGAGGCTGGAGAGATGGCTTAGTGGTTAAGAGCACCTGCTGCTTTTGCAGAAGATCAGGGTTCAGTTTCAGGCACCTACATGGCAGTTTACAACCAGCTGTAACGTGGCATCCTCTCCTGACCTCCGCTGGCAACCAGGAATACACACAGTGCACATACATAAATGCAGGCTCATACCTCATGCACTCTCCCACACACGTGTCCATAGTCCAACCTGCTTTAGACAATCCCTTATTAAGACTCTTCCCTGGTGTGGTGGGGCATGCCTTTTAATCTCAGCACTTGGGTAGCACCTCTGTGAGTTCAAGGCTAGCCTGGTCTCTGTAGAGTGAGTTCCAGGAGAAACCCTGTCTCAAAAACCCAAAACAGAACAAAAAAAAAAAAAAAAAAAAAAAAAACAAAAACAAACCTTGATTCTAGATTATGTCAAGTACACAATGAAGACTGACCCCTGCACCATGTTTAACTTGCAGAGGATTGTGTGTTTGTGACCAGCCTTGGCAGTCATCACTGATTGTGGTATTCTAGTCACAGGAAAAGAAACCAGACCTATACCCTGAGAAGTAGGTAGACTTCCTGTCCTTATTCCAAAGCTTCTCCTTTCCCTCTGTATAAGTCTCTCACATACCTGAGCTCCCCAGTTCCCCAGCATGCTATTTGGTGGGGGTGAGGGTGGATGTGTGTGATAGCCCACCTCAAATTTCAAGGGTGCCAGCCCTTGAATGAGCCTTCCTTCCTTTCAGGAGACTTGCTTTCTTGACTTTGAGTGGAAACAGATGGACTTCAATCCAGTGATATTTGTAAATTCATAGCATTATCTGAGCATCCATCCCGAATGACCATCAAACCCTAATGTCATTCAGATCTAATTTACTCCCCCTTCACTGCTGGGAATCTCGCCAGGGCTTGTGGACATTAGGCAGGTGATCTACCACTGAGCCACACAGGCTTCCGCCCAGTTTCACTTCTTTGCTGTTTCTGGGAATGCTTTCAGTTTCCACAAATGCACCCTGAGCGTGAGCTCTTCTTGGTCTTGAGTTCCTCTGTTGGCTTTGATCTGTTCCTCCCTCTGTGCCCGGTCACTTTCCTCAAAGTGCATCCGATCAGTTCCGATTGAGGGATTCTTGCCAAAGCCTTTCTGATAACATCATCATTATTCTTTAGAGCCCTCACCTCAGAGAACACAGTGGGTCGAGCATTTCACTTGCTCAAGATCGTTTCAGGAATCGGACTCAGTGAAGTCACTCAGCCAATGGATGGGAGAGTGTGAGAAATAAAGTTATGTTTTAAGTTTTAATTGCTGCGCCTAATAGAGCCATAAAACAACAATATCTCTAACCTGTAAGCCCCTTGCCCAGGGACAGATAGTTCCTCAGATGCAGAAGGCTCTTATTCATATAAGATAACCAGGCACATGTTTACAAGTCTGCAGGCAAGTTTGGTTGACTCAACTGCACCGGATGTACTTGATCCCGCACGGGCAGGCGGTATGTAGGTAGGAAGTATGTCCTACCTACATACTGCATGCTTGCCCCTGATTGGACCTGGCGGGAATTCTAGTCTTACGGGTTTGCCTTCTGAGCCTCTGCAAAATGGGACCCAGCTGCCATTTTCTGAAAACCTCAGAACGGTCCTGGCCGGAGTCCATCATCTTGGCTGGTATTTAATTAAAGCTTGCTTCAGATTTGGCTCAAAAAATGTGTTAGTGGTCTTATTTTCCATGGGTGGGGTTAACAAGACCAGGACTTAGCTAAAGCACTTTTCTGAAGTCTGACTTCGGGTCAGTGGTGGAACCCCAACTGATTTCAGCTACCCCCACAGAAAGCATGAGTAACTGAACCACCTAGTGAGGTATTAATCCCATTTTCACTTGCCTTTCAAAGCTTCCGCTTAAAAAAAAAAAAAAGAAAAGAAAAGCATCAGGTTATTTCTAACAGGCTTTAAATATTCCCTAACATGCCTAATCTCCTTTTTCAGCAAAGATGGAGCCTGGCAACAGTATCCAGATAGAATTCAATCACCTTGTTTTGTTGTTAGGTTTTCTTTGGACTTATTTTCATGGAAATGATGTTGATTACCATAAAAATTGAGGGTTTTTTTTCCAGTTGAAAAAATTAGCATGGTTACATAAATGTTCATAAAAAATAGCTATGATATTAAACCAAGAAATTTCTACAGAAAAACATTAAGCAAGCAGTAATGTGATTAGATTCACTAAAACGGTAAAAAATGAGCATGGGACCCTTACAGCTAAGGAACGACAGCATGTAATAAAGGCCAGGAGACCTGGCCCCTTCAGTACTCAGCTGCCACTCCTTGTTTCTGGCCCAGCCTGATTCCAGTTGGGCCAAATAAAGCTAGATAAAAAGTTCAGCCCTTCTCCTTAGCTGCTCCTTTCAAGTAGAGTTTCCATATCCCTTCCCATAACAATGACCCTCTGATCAAGTTTTCCCTCAAAACAAACCACAAAAAAAAAAGCAGCCAGTTTCCCCCAACAAGGAATTCAGTGGCAGGCTGCTTTGCAAGAGCCTGGTAGAAAATGAGGTCATGAAGGTTCTAGGCCCAACCCCACATGTGGAGGAGCACCCTGTGCTCTCCCCACTTCTAAAGAAAGCACAGCCTTGGCCTTCTCCTATTCAGTTGTGCCATATTCCAGAGGCCAATCTCCTTGGCTCTGCCTCCCACCACCTTCATGGTCCGACTAATATGGTGAAGGAGAAGAGCATTGGCCAGAGCCCTGGACACTGGGGTTGTACTAGTATAGTGGCTTTTCAGATTGTTGTGTTACCTCAGTAAGGGGCGGGTCCCCTTTCTGGTCTAAATTCTCCCCTCAACTGATCAATGTAAAATTATGACTTTGCTGTAAAGAAAATAAAAAAAAATACCGTAAGCCGAATATGAATATTTCAGGCCCTGGAACAAGTCACTCAAGGATAGTGTCTATCACAGCTTGGAAGTCTTGGTGCCACTTACTCAATTCGCTTACTCCTTTCTCTTCTTCTATGTGGCCTGGGACCCCCAGCTACCCACACTCAGGTGTGTTGTTCTCCTAGGTTAAATGCTTGTTTCTGAGGCGACTCCAGATCTATCAAGTGACCTCATGACAAAAATGAGTCCAGGCCTGCTGTGTCTGTTTAATGTGCTTCATCAGAAAGCACACAGTATCAGCTTCACATGGGGAACCTAAACTAAATCAGTTGCTAGAAGTAGCATTCATTTGATGTCGAATTGTAAGGGCATCCCCTACTCTTTGTAATTAACAACTGAATTTGGGAAGAAATGCCTTGAGACTGATTGTTTTGACCCTACACACTTCTGATGTAATGATCTTCGCATACATACATGACCATACCTGAATCAATCATCACTATGATAGCTATAAGACGGTGTTTTTTTTATTTCCTCTCCCCTCTCTCTCATTAGAATAATAACACTATCAGTTTGTGAATTCCTTTCTTATTCAGTGTATAGTAACCTTTTGTGGTCTGTCTTAGTCAACGTTCTGTTGCTGCCAAGAGTCCAGGGTAACTCTTACTAAAAAAAAAAAAAAAAAAAAGTCTTTAATTGGGGCTTGTTTACAGTTTCAGAGGTTTAGTCCGTTATCAGCTTGGCAGAATGCAAGTTGGCAGGCAGACACGGTGCTCAAGAGGTAGCGAAGTGTTCTACATCCAGATCCACAGGCAGAAAAGAAAGACACTTGAGCATTTGACAACCCAAAGCCCACCCCTAGTGACATACTTCCTCCAACAAGTCTACACCTAACCCTGTCAGGTAGTGCTGCTCTCTAATGACTCAGCATTCAAATATAGGAGCCTGGGAGCCTACGGAGGCCATTTCTAGTCAAACCACCACAGTGATCATTAATTATTCATTGTTGTCTTAGACACTATTGTTTTGCTGAGAAAAGAAACCATGATCAAAGCAACTTATAAAAAAAACATTTAATTGGCGAGTTGTTTACAGTTTCAGACACTTAGGCCATTATCATCATGGCAGGGAAAATGGTGACAGGAAAACATGGTCCTAGTGAAGTAGCTGAAAGAGAAATAGAGAGTTGACACTGGGCCCAGCATGGGTTTTTGAAACTTCAAAGCCTACTCCCAGTTCCTCCAACAAGGCCACACCCAGCTTCCTCCAACAAGGCCACACCTCCTAATCCTTGTAATCCTTTTAAATAGTGCTGTTCCCTGGTGATTTGAGCTTTCGGGGACATTCCTATTCAAACTACCATAATTTTTATGTTTGAATAAACTCAAGTTTGACTTGTGGAATATGCTTTGAGCTCGTGCCTGTGTGCTCTTACCTGTCTCCAAGTAGCCCTGAGTACTTCCTTGCTTTATGTTACAGGATAGTCCAGACTCACCTCTACTCTTTTAAAGGAGGTCTAGGGGTAGGGCTCAGAGAGAAGATGCTGTTCCTTTTCACAGTATTGGGGTGGGTGCTCAACTATTATGCATTTAAAAATCACATGTTTCTTAGGAAAAAGGGATGTGGTTAAGAGACATGTGGGACTGATCCCAAAGCCAGACAACCTTAGCTGACTGCACAAGAAGCTAATCTGTTAACGGGGACATCTGGATAATAACTTTGAACTGAGGTAATTAGCCACACGTCTTGAGGATGTTGTGTTCACTGAGGAAGTTGTGATGTGGGGATTAAGGCTGTAATGGGTTTTGGAGGCAGGAAGAACCCTGCTTTCCTCACACACTGGGGCAGATTCTTCCTTTGTGTCTCTGGGTAAGTCACTTTTCCTTGATGAGTCCCAGCCTTCCAACCGTGAAATGGGGAAATCACGCCCACCTCATAAATTTAAATGGAGTCGTTCAAAGGCTGTTCTTAGGGAAGTAATTGTCACCTATTAGACACTCAATAAACGAAAGCTACCTTTGCCAACAGTGCTTCTGTCAACATTGAAATCTTAACAGGGCTGAAGTGTGTGCTTCTCTGTGATAGAGACTTACCAAGTTTAAGGGGAGGCCTGATGGTCTAACTATTACAGTAACATGTGCTGCTGGTGTGCTTGAAGGCCAGGGCCTGAACGTCAGGTGGCCTCTCTGGTGCTGCACACAGGATCCACATCCAATAGGAACTTAAAGATGATTTACATTTGAGGGGCTGGGGGGGTTTCCTGTGGAAACCTTGACATCTCAGGGCTTTTGTTATGATTAGCATGTGGGAGAGCCTGGGTTCCAGTTCTAGAACCACCAAATTAAATAAAGCCTGAAAAAAATGCTGTGATTCAGAGACTTGGGTGGTGGAAAAGGCAGTAGATTTGGACTTGGAAGCCTGTTGTCCAGCTTTAGGGACTTGAACAAGTCCTTCATCAACAACAACTTCTCCTCCTTCTTCTTCTTCTTTTGTGTACATCAATGTTCTTATCCCTTTTGGGACCACAGCACAAAGGTCCTTGCATCCACAGATCTCCAGAGAAACCTGGAAGGTTAAACATGCAAGATTGTCTTTCCAATGACAAAGATTTAAAAAAAAAAAATCTCTTTTTCCATTTAAAAAGCTGGGAATTGGAAGTGATTAGCAGACTGGTGATTTGCGTTATCTGTTGGGCCAGGCTGTATCAAACTCCTACAACCAGGTCCGGAGGTGGCTGGTCATCTAAATGACCCTGACAGCCAGGGGCCCCAAGCTCCCACAATCAGAACCAGAGATACCTAATAGTCTAAATGACCCTTACATTATCTGTATAGCTAGAAGCTCCTTCAGGCTCCCCCATCCAGGACAGATGTGGCTAATAGCCCAACTGACCTCTACCCTATCTGTATGACCAAGACCAGGCCAGAGTTTCCCTTGGGCCCTTAAGCTAGTACAGGTAGCCTATTTCTAGAGCCCATCTTCTTGGAGGAAATGACGTGTGCCCTGAGTGAATTTCAATGTAATCACACTTCCTTGAGCACGGGGGATTATGTTACACCAGGACACTTTTCCCCAAACTGTGCTGTGTTCTAAATATGCTGACAGTGAACCGCCTGGCGTCAGATTCCTCGGATTGCTTCCCTGTCTGCCTGCTGTGAGCCCTGCAGGGTCCAGACCCCTCCTCTGCAAGCATCACCCACATCCCTGCTGAGTACTGGGAACTCCCGTTCCCATCACTAAGGATACAGGGAAAGTATGAGTATAGTCCTCCTCAACACAGGACCTGTCCATGAGAAGCCAAATTAGAAGTTTGCAATGCCAGCTTTCCTGACCTCCCAGCCTATTCTCTGTGGAGATGAGCCCATCAGTTTAGGAGCAGACTCTAGCGTTGTGGTAAGAACACAGCACAAGATCTAGTATTGCAGCTTATTTGACTATGTGCAGGACATTTGATGCAATGTGGCACAGTGGCTCTCTAAAACTTAATATTGTCGTATTAAAGCCAAGGGATGGGAAGGGGAGGTGTTCAGGTGTGAACCTGACTGGAGAAGCTTGCACACGCCTGGATTTCACAGAGCAATGACAGGTTTAGTCTTGGAAGGACTGAACACTCAAACTCAGGAGCTATCCTCTTTGCTTCCCCCACCCTTAAATCTTTTTTTATCTATTATTATCGTGTCTGTATGTGTTAGGGGTGAGAGGCATGCATGCACCACAGAGCACATGTAGAGAGGTGAGAAGACAAAGTTCTGGGGTCAGTTTTCTCCTTTTCTCTTCATGTGAGTTCCTGGGAATAAGCTTTGGTCATCAGGTTTAAGAGGCAGAAGCTTTACTGGTTGAGCTAACACCCATTTTTTGCTTTCGAGACAGACTCAACAAATAGCCCAAACTAGCCTTGAACTCACGGTCCTCAGTCTTTCAAGCACTGAGATTATAATTGTGCACCAGCACCTTAACCTCTTTGGCGGCTTTAGCCAGGTGTGGTGGAGCACCCCTTTAACCCCAGCACTCAGGGAGGCAGAGGGAGAGGCAGACGGATCTCTGCTTTGTGCTTGCTGTTTCTGACATGGGCTCTGGGCTCCCTGCTTCAGTGGCTATGCTACTTGCTGCCATACCTCCTATCCTGATGGACTCTTATCCCCCTGGAACTGCAAGTTAAAAGAAACTCTTCATAGAACCAAACCATCACGGTGTTTTGGTCACAGCAAAGAAAAGTGACTGAGAAGCATCTCCAGTGTTCAGCAGGTGCTTTGTGATCCTAGGAGACAAAGTAGCCAGATGACATCACTAACCTGGTTGCATCCCTAGGAAGCAGCTTTTCTCTCAAGGGCTCTGTAGTGGACTTAAGATGGCTATAAATCTCTTATCTCTTCTTGTTGAGAGATTAGCTTTCTTCCCTCTTGCCCTGACTGTGAGTTGACCTGAGACTTGTAACCAACACTCTGTGGTAGAAAAGATGTCTGGCTGGTTCTAAGTTGACAAAGCAGGCAACTTCCTCTTCCTATCAGAGCACTGAACCACCCATCAAACCCCCCCCCAAAAAAAAAAAGAACTCTAAGGTCCTGCTGAGGACACAGGCCACAGGAAGAGCACTGAGGAACTGGAGGCATGTGTGCAGAAGCCACCTTTCATGTCTGGGTCAGTTGAACCTCCAAACCCAGCCCAGTGACCCCAGCCAGCCCACCAGCCAAGAGAACAAGAAGCAGGCAGCATGTTAAACCATCCAGTTTGGGGAAGTTTGTCACACAATAACAAGTTATCAATGGAAGCCGGAGCCTTGGGTAGCTGAGTCACTTTTGGCAGGAGAGTTACTTATTACCTATTAATCTGGGAGGTTCCACCTTGGTTCCTGAACCACTTGCACCGCCAAAGATTCAGTTTGGTTAAATTGAACAACTAAAAACCCCAGACAGTAGCGCTTTAAGCAAGCCAGAAGTTTCTTTCCCTCAAAAGAGTCTGAGTGAGCAGTCCAGGCTGAAACACTGGCCCAGCATGCCAAGGACACTGGTTTTCTTTTCACTGTGCTCTCCATGACATCAGCCTTGTGAATCAAAATGACACTTCAGGCCGCAGGGTGGAGGACGGGAGGAAGAGAACAAAAGGTACTTTCTCCTGGGGGAGGCTGTTTAAAGCCACCCTACGTTGTTGTTTCGCTGAGTTCAGTTGGCTCCTGGGTCTTTCCTCACTATGCCAACTTGAAAAAGAGGATGCAGAATGTTTGCCTTACACCCAGCTCTAAGTTCTGCCGCTTTGGGTTAGGAGGCTTCGAGGGCGGCTCTTGGCAATATTGGCCTAAGAGATGTGTCTTGGAAGAGAGAGAGAACCAGAGAGTTTTGCATATGAAGTGCTGACCCAGGGAAGGGAGCAAGCAGTTGTCCCCAGTGTCAGAAGGCTAGGGACTAGAGAGAGCAAGTCATAACATGAAAGAAGCCGGTTGGGAACCAGGAAGATCACAGGAAAAAAAGCCTCCAGATGTGACCGCTCGCATCTGTAATCCCAGCACTCCAGATGGGAGACGAGGCAGGAAAAATGACCCGCTTAAACATGAAAAGAGAAAAAGCAGATGAAAACCCTCTGACCTCTGTATGTGTGCAGAGGCACCTGCATGCCCACACTCACCCACATCCACTAGAACTAAATAGAGAGGAGGGCAAGGGGCGGGAAAGGAATGAAGAAAAACAGCCAGTTGACAGGAGACCGGAAGTGCTTCGCTCCTTGAGCTACAGGCCACAGAGCACGCTCAAGAAGAGCCTCCAAGGGCTTCACAAACCTGAGAGGCAGGTGCAGAGTGACTAAGCTATGCAAGGGCCATGAGCCTTGTGGCCGCACGCATTTCCCCATTCTTGGGTGTGCTCTGTCTTTCGTAATGAACTGTTTTTGTTATTGCTGCTTGAGACAGGGTCTTACTATGAAGCTGTGGCTGCCTGCAACTCCATACGTAGATCAGGCTGGCCTTGAACTCACAGAGATCCACCTGCTTCTACCTCTTGAACAAGGGAATTAAAGCCAAGTTGCCACTACACCCACTCAGCTGTTTCTGATTGCACAACCTTACCACAAATCCTTTATCTGGGAACATATAGTGCCCTCAGAACCCAGATCTATACCTGGAACACTGGGACCAAAGGAAACTTAAAATGAGACCTTGGGCAAGATAGGAATAAGGCAACTCCAGGCAAAAATTTCTCTGGTCAGCTGTAGAATCTCTCAAGACATGCATTCTTTTTATTTAGTGTGTGTGTGTGTGTGTGTGTGTGTGTGTGCACTCTCGCACATGTGTGTGTTTTTGTGTGCCACCATGCATGTGTGGAGGTCAAGGAGAAGCTCAAAGGAGCCAGTTCTCTCTTCCCACCATTTGGATTTAGGGGCTGAATCCGGGTCATCACGCTTGGCGGCCAGCACCTTTACCTTCAGGCCGCTGTTGGCCCTCAAGACACACATCCTTGCAAGAGGCAGTTTGCTTGGCCTCTGATGGAACCAGGGCCTCTTTGAGGGCACGGGAGTGGAATCAATGACAACCTCCTTAGGATCTGGAGTGGGAGGGTCAGTTCCTTCCAGAGAAGGGAGATCTGGAACTGTGCCACCAAACAATGGTGCTGGGACGGCAGGGGATGGAATAAAACACCAGTGTTGGCTGCACATAGGAATTCATTTGCAAAAGGCTTCCAAGTCAGGCAGGCAGCTCTGTCTCTAAATATGGCTCTCACAAAGGGATCATTTAGTCATCTGGAAAATGCAGAGCTTTGGGGAAACTCAGTAGAGTGTAGAAGCAGGAAATTGGGCTTCTCTTCGATGCTCTGTATCCACAGGTGGTTTTCATGTTATCCCCAAAACTAGAGTCTGCTGAAAAGCTCCCAGAAACAAGAAAGTCCTACCACAGATCAAGTCACTGGCTGGAAATAATAATAATACAAGACAAATCAACTTAGAGAAAAAGCAAACAGAACAAAAAAAAAAAAGATTATTCAAGTTAGCTCCTAACCCATTGCTTATAAGAGTAATCAGGCCTCCTTGCCCTGTAGAAAACGTGACCTTTCTCTTCAGAGCCTCCCAGCCCCAGACAATGAATTGTATCGGGACTGTAAGTAGGAAGAAGAAAGGCTGCCTTGGATGGCAATCAACAGCACCTACTTCAAGAGTTATCTGCAGGAAAAGATAGTTTATCAATTTAACAAGTGTTTTATAGGAGTGAAGAAACGTTAAGGGAACCAGCAGCTTCAGTTCTCAGATCTGCCCCCTTCTCTCCCTCTCTTTCAGGAGAGACAGCCCAGCTCCTGTCAGGGCTTCGATGGGGCTCAGTGCCAGAGCCTGTGTTTAGCCTGGGCAAGGTCCTGGGATCAATCTCTAGACAAACAAACAAACAAGCAAACAAATAAATAGAAAAGAGCAATTTTAGGGATAAAACAAAACAAAAGAAAACAAAAACCTGCTCAGAGGTATCAAAGATGGAGACTGGAAGGCCTTTAGGTAATAAAGATGATATTTCTTTCTAAAGGAGTTTTGAGAGGGAGAAAGTCCTTCGCACGCGGACAAAAGGGAGCTGTTAGTTGAGCGTTTACCCTTTCTTTCCCTTGCTTTCAGGGTCTGTCAGGTAGGCACGACAATGGCATGCACCTCACTGGGAAGGCTGAAGGCTAAATGTGGTACCACACGGTGCCTAGATCTAAGTAAACGCTTGGCAAATGGACATTTAAGTCATTATCTTCCTCAATTGCCTCATTACTCTTTTTGCCGTTTTGAAGCTGTAATGTGTTGGAGAGAAAGGCTATCACAGGAAAAACAATACCTTCCTTCATCAGGCTTGAGGCAGTTCTTGCAAGTGGGATGGCTATCTGGAAGGTGGCTTTGTGTCTCCCGCCCCACTTGAGGGTGGTGACTCACAGCATTCCGCTGGGCTGTCTCCGACTTTGAACTCACCATGAAGCCCACATTAGCCTTGAGGTGAGGATCCTCCTTAATGCTGGGGTTCCAGGCATGGACCAGGACGCCCAGCCTTAAACCGGTACAGTCCCTACAGAGGCAGAATACACTCACTTGTTATTGCTACCTAACAAATTTCCACAAATTTGGCTTAAAACAACACAGCTGATTCAAGGCTTGGGAGGTCCGAAGTCTCACTGGTGTGTGTTCCCACTGATGGATCTGGAAGAGAATGTTTCCCTCAAGTTTTGTAGCCTGTAGAGTTTTGTTCCTAACGTTTCTCGGCACGTGGCTCCTTCCTCCATCTATCTTCAAGGTTGGTGATCCTGAATCTTCAAAAGTCTCTGTTCTGTCCCCACATTGCTTTCTCCTCCATAAAACCTCCCTCTGCCCTCTAAGGACATCTGCAGTTCCACAGGGGTGGGGTAAACTGTGTCACAGGTGACCCTTCCATGTTGACATGCTTAAATCATGCCAGCAAAACTCCCTTGGGCTTTGTAAGGGAACATGGATTCTAAGAACTAGGATTTAAGAACCAGCGGTGAATGCTAATTAAGATATCAGAGGGGATTTGAGCACTAATCAGCAAATTACCTGTTTCCTCTTCTGCCCTCCTCTCCCCTCTCCTCCTTCCCCTTTGTTCTCTCTCCTCCTCTCCTTCTTCTACCCTCTCCTCTCCTCCCCTCTCTTCTCCTCCCTCCCTTGTCTCCACTTGCCTTCCCTTTCTTCTCTCCTCCCCTCTCCTCCCTTCTCTTCTCTTTCTTTCTTTGGTACTAGAGACTGAGCCCAGGGCCCCATATTGAGCAAATGCCCTAACACTAAACCACTAAGCCACTGTGCTGACATCCCTACCTTCCCCTTGTTCGCACCCCTTTTTCCTTAATTTTGAAACCAAGTCTCTCTCACACACACCCCCAGGCTGTCCCCATGTTAGAAATCCCCTTGATCTGTGAGTGATCTACGTAGCTGGGATTATAGGCCTGTGCGTCTCCACACCTGGCTCTTTGTTTTTACTGGTAGGCTTACTGAGGCGTGACTTATATATAGTAAAATTTGCTCTCTTAAATGTACCATTTAGTCAGGAGAGGCGGCTCAGTGGTTAAGAGACTTACTGTTCTTGCAGAGGATCCAGATTTGTTTCCTGGCAGCTTACCACTTGCAACTCCAGTTCCAAGGGATCCGACACCCTCTTCTGACCCTATCAGGAGCTTTCAGGTACATGGTGCACATACATACACATATGTACACACACACAGATAGATTAAAAATAATTAAAAATTAAGCATACAATTATGCTGGTTTTTACAAATATGTAATTGTGAAACTACACCATAATCAAGACAGAACAGTTTCATCACAGCCATCTCTTCACCCAGCCCTGGGCAATCACTAGTCTGTTCTCTGGCCCTGTGAGACTGCCTTTTTGAAAAAGTCATGTACGTGGAATCATGGGAGTAGGGCTTGCTAATCCAGCTGCTTTCCCTTAACACAGTGTGATTGACAGCCACCCAGCTTGTGGTGGGTGAAGTGCTGAAAAAGAAAAGTAACTTCTTCACCCTCAAAAGTTTAGAGTTAGGCCACAGCCATGTGACCAAAGCCAATTCACAGGAGAAAACAAACAAGTTTACTTATTATCACATGCAGGTCATACCTCTCTGGGAAACCTCTGTGAATGATAAGCCTGAAGCAGAGGCTTAAAACGCGTGGTCAAAGAACAGT
The DNA here is from genome assembly GCF_907164565.1 of Psammomys obesus. NCBI lineage: Eukaryota > Metazoa > Chordata > Mammalia > Rodentia > Muridae > Psammomys > Psammomys obesus. Next base: position 45,846,637 of record NW_026585895.1, on the reverse strand, counting down.
AAGTTTTAGGGAAGGGAGCGCCAGGACCCAGGAGGGCAGTTCCAGTCTTTTGGAGGTGGGGGACTGACTGCCGTGAGTGTCTGTGGCTGAACTAAGCTTTGTTTTACTCGTGTCACCCCTGGGCTTATAAGAGCTGTCTCCAGTGAACAGGACTGCAGCCTGTGTGTCAGGAGTGACAGAGAAGGACGAAAGTGTCCCCTCTGGTTCTTGCTCTCTGATTTAGCTTAGAAGTAGCTAGGGAGCACAGGCAGGATTTTCGGTCGGTGGATCCGTGGACAGTGAGGAGCTGGACAGGCCTACGATGTTCACGGCTCCACCGACCGCCAGACCAGCAGGCAAGGGCCCATCTGTTTCTGTGGAAGGATGCTCTTGCCCAGTGACATTCTACACCTGGCCCACATGGTCCCATTTCTCAAAAAAAAGAAATCATCAGTCTTGAACCCCACCTGCCAGACAAGGAAGAACACAGTAGCTCTAGACTGGCCCTATGCACTTCTAATTCCCATGAACTTTCTGTCTTGGTTACTCTGTCTTGTCAAAGCCCCAGTCCGTAGAGGTAGGAAGTGAGCTGCAGCAGCTAACCGCCATCCGCCATTGTAATGTCAGCCTCAAGCCACAGGGCGGGTGACAGGTGGTGCTGGGTTCTAAACCCAGGGCTGAGCCTATGCCAGGCTATGCTACCCATACTAAGATGTACCCCCCTCCCCCCACCGCGCGCTTAAGCATTTCCAGTTAAATTTATTCAGAAGTTTGAGAGAGAAACCGACTGAAAATGTTTGACTGGGTTTAAGTAGCTGTAGCTGTGGTTAGTCTGTAGTATTCATTTGAATCAAGAGAAAACCAGTATCCAAAGTCTGAAATTAAGCACGAAAGACATCCAGACGGAATGATGCCATCCAGTGTGCTCAGCTACTACACTGCAGTCTGAATGAATTCTAACGTCCGACGCACCCAAACCAAGATTCTAGGAAACAATCACTGGTTAAATACAGCCAATCAAACTCTCCTCTTTCCCCCGTGCCCCGCCCCCTGCAAGGACTCCGACCAATAAAAGCATTCCACTGAGACCTGAGGTGGTTAAGAGGACGCGTGCTAAACTGTGGCCGATTCACAATAACCAGTATTTGCATAGAAACAAACAAGATGCTTTCACGGTCTCTTCTTTTTTTCCATCCCCAAAAGCCCATGCATTAAATAGAACAGGTGTCGTTTTTTATGAAGGGAAGGACTGGGTTTCAAAGAGGAACCATAATGTGCCCGTGTTTGTCAGTGATAGAGAAGAAAAAGCATTGTAACCGCAAGTCTTTGACCCTTTTCTTAACCCAGTCTGCCTGCCTTCCTTCCTTCCTTCCTTCCTTCCTTCCTTCCTTCCTTCCTTCCTTCCTTCCTTCCTTCCTTCCTTCCTTCTTTTTCTCCCTCTCCCTCTCCCTTTCTTCCCTTCTCCCCTTCTTGCTTTCCTTGTTTTCTCTCCTCATCCTTCTTTTCCGTTTTCTTCTCTTCTCTTCTTTTTCTTTCCTTCTCTTCCCTCTTACGCCATCCCTCCCACAGCATCCATGAATTCCTACTGTGAGCCAGGCTCAGGGCTCAGAACCAGACATAAAAGATATAATAGACCCGACTACTCCTGTGAGAAAACACATGAGGGGAGGCGGTGTATGCAGAACTAAATGGCTGCCATGTGTGGACTTCACAGAGACAGCACATTTAACCGGACCTCAAGGAGTTAGTAGCAGCAGCAGCACGCAGAGGCGATGAGAGGGAGGGACATCGCAAGTAAAGAACAGACAAGGCAGACACTTTAGAGGATTGGTGGTGGGGAACAGATGTGGGAAAGTCCGGGGGAGAGAGAGAGAGAGAGAGAGAGAGAGAGAAGGCTGGGGCCAGATCAGGGAGCGCCTTGGAAGCTGTGCCTAGAAGCTGCACCAAGGAGCTTGATGCAGGGAAGTGACAGGATTATATGTTTGTAAGAAGGATCTTCTGGAGGCTATTATGGGGTAGATGGCACAGGCGAATGAGACTAGAGGTGTCGAGACAGTTAGGAAGATATTGCAACAGTCTAGACCAAAGATGATAAAGTCTGATCAGAGGCAAGAAGATTGTGAGGAGGAAGTCAGTTCACTGAAAGAATTATAAGACAGAGTTGATGGGACTGTGTGGAAGTCCGTGCAGGCGTGCAAGGGGATGGCAAGGCCGGAGGAAGAAATTCTCAAATGCTGTCGTAACAGGCCCCCAGACCTGAGCAGCCTCCCAGACCTTAGCATAACTGACTCTAGGATGGAAGCACCACTCATGCGGTAAAACTCAGCATGCCGACAGCACCACCAGCCAGCTCGGAAACAAAGACCTCATCCATCAAAGTCCATAGTTCTGGGGAAGCCTCTAATGTACTAACCTCTGCTTTTCAGCTCCTGTAGTTCCACTTCTGGCTAACTGTTCTAACTGTTCTTGTTAACTGAAATGTGTCAACCCAGAACATGGTTTTGGTGTTTGAAAGCTCACCCTGAGAAAGGCTCAGTCTCTCCTGGGATCCTGAACACGCAGTGTAGTTAAAGACCTTCTGCTGGCTGAAACCCAGGTCTGAGCAGTCTTCTCTGGTGGACAGCCCACAACGCTGTGTCCTCACATCCATTTTGTAGTAGAACGTGTTTATAGTTACATATTTCTTTCTGAAGCTGTTTTCTCAAGACTAGGTCATGACTTCTGTAAACATTTTTTTTTTTCCAGTCTCTGTCCCTGATCTCTGGAGTTAGTTCCTTTGTAAAAGCAAAGTCAGGCACAGTAGCCACAGGTGTATCGGGGGCTTCCACAGGTGAGGAGCACAGCCTTTTAGTAGAATTTTGAAAATGGAGCAAAGAACATGGCTGCCGGTGCCTTGAAAGGAACTGGAAACCGGGCCGCTGTTGGCTGTAGCTCAAGTGGTTGTTTTCTGAGTAGAAAAAACAAACCTAGGCTTATTGAGTGTGAATGTGAGGCCCAGAGAGAAACAGATGCCGAGGTCCAGATCCTGCCTTATCCCAAACTGGGGTGCTGGTGCCCTCCGACCCCTTGCTGCTTTGGCTTTGGCTGTTATCACTCAACCCAAGGGAACGCTAATAGCCTTAGCTACAGATAACATTTCGCAGCCCACACATCAGGGACTGCATTTGCTAGAAGTACTTTTGTATTCATGAAATTTCCTCTCTAAATAGCTCCCTTGTTTATTGTTCCTGTTTGTGTTTTAAAAGAGACTTTAAATTGGGGTACAGAATGCATAAAGATAATCATTTTTTTAAAAAAACCCACTTGCAATTACCTTAAAATTATTATCCACACTTAACTGTGAGACAAATGGATCGAGTTCCATGGGACATTAACTGACATGAGTCCCGGGGCTGGTTGGTAATAAGTGGCCGATGGAGATGAACAAGACCTTGTCCGTCATCTGGCGTTTATAACTTACTGCGGATGTGGACGAGGGTGAGAGACACACAAGCAATTCAATCACCGTTTGAAAGATTCTAAAGCAGAAGCATTTCTCCAACAATTTTTTTAAAATAATTTTTATTATTTCTTTCATGTCAGGCACCGTGACAGACGCAGTGGAAAGAGGCCAGTCTCATGGGACTGAGGCGCGAATGGGAGTAAAAGAGACTGGGGCCATGCTAGCACCAGTTAATTAATTTTACCCTGGGGGCTTGGAGATGGAAAAGACAGCATCCAAACTGGGCTTAAATTTAGTGGCTGGAGAAGGTAGAAAGAGAGAGAATACTCGTGCAGAAACCCACATGTGCTGGGGCGGGGAGGAGAGGCTCTCTGGGGCGTGCGCAGAGATGGAACTGTGTGTCTGCGAGGCAACAAAGGCTGGACATGCAAGTGGAGGACTCCTAAGACAGAGTAAAAGGTGTGTGTGTGTGTGTGTGTGTGTGTGTGTGTGTTTGTTTTTGTTTTGTTTTTTTTTTTGTTTTGTTTTGTTTTGTTTTTTTTTGAGACAGGGTTTCTCTGTGTAGCCTTGGCTGTCCTGGAACTCACTCTGTAGCCCAGGCTGGCCTCGAACTCACAGAGATTTGCCTGCCTCTGCCTCCCAAGTGCTAGGGTTAAAGGTCTGCGCCGCCACTGCCACTTGCCTTGGATTAAAATGTCTTATGTGTACCAGGGAATGGAGAAACTTCCTGTTTGTCGTACTTCAGTCTACTTTCCCGATTTCCCAGTTTGCCCACCATGTTGGAACCAGGTGGTTAGTCTCTCTGATGAGCTGTAACAGGCATCTCCCATATCATTTCTGCGCTAGAGCATAAAAGAGCAAGTACGCATTGTCCCTTAGCTTTCTTGCCTTGCTCTGAAGACCGAAAAGGGTCCCAGTGATAAACTGCAGGATGGCCGTGTTAGGTCTCAATCCCAGGACAAATGGCTAACTGATTTAACAGATCAAAGTGGACCTGACGCCAGGTTCTCCCAGCATCCCTCAGTCCCTACCTGCTACAAAGGATGGCTGGCACACCCTGCCCCCTTCCCTAAATTTCTCCAGCCCAGGGGCCAGGCTGCCCATCTCCCAGGTGCTCTTCCCTATATAGTCCAGACATTTTGCTTATTCTTCCTTCTTGGGTCTACCCTTTACCCTCCTGGCCTCTTGGTCTGGCTGTCCCCTTCCCAAACTACAGGGTTAGCATGTATGAGCTCCCTTCCGAGGAACTCGATTTCTGAACCAAGCTGCTGATCCGACCACCCTAAGGTGGGTACCCATCATTTGTTTCTGCTGGCTCTTGTTATCCATCAACTTTGACCCACATTCTAGAGTCCGGCCTTCTCTCCTACCTCTTCCCTCCACGTGCTGTAACCGTTCCTCTCCTTGTCTCCTTGCCACAATGTCTCTGCAGCTCCTACAGCCTCCTGCCCTCAGGACACCTGCCTGGGCCCTCTTCTTGCATCTCTGGGCTCTGGCCTGCTACACCCGCCTGGGCCCCTCTACTGAAGACACCGTTTCCCTCTGCCCTGCTCTCTCATCTCTCTCTGCTGAATAAGTGTCACCCCGAGCTGCCTGCTTTGTCTACAATTACCACAAAAGGCACAGTCTTGTGCCAGGAGGCTCCTCTCAGCCGACTTGGGCACGGGTCACTCGGGGAGGGATGCTCTTCCTCTGTGCTTTGGAATATTTTTCTCTTTGACAAGTTTCCCATTCCAACCGGGGATGCCGTGGATGGAAATTCTTGTCGCCATGACACTTTACCCACCTCAGCTCAGCTGGCTTTTTTTTCCACCTCCCCTAGAACTGCACTTCCACGACATTATCTCCCAGTTTCTGTTTCAGCTGCCTCCTAAGCCCGAGCCTGTCTGGGCCCCCGACACGCTCTCTCAGCAAGTTAAAGACTTTCGCCATCACACAAACAATCACTGGGCCCCGATCTCCGGGATCCAGACTTGCCCTGCTCCACGCTTCCTCTGCTTCGCTCTTAAGAGTCTTTCATCAATACACTCTTTGTGCTCTGCTCTCAAAAATCTCTGAAGACTTTGCTGTAAACTCTGTCTCAGGACTTGCAAATTACAGAGTTAAAACCTCTATAAAAACTGTAACAAGAATTTGGTTTTGAACTGATAACAAGGCTTATAATTAAAAAAATCTATACATGGCTAATCTGAATTTGCTACAACATTGCATATATGTGGTTCGGCTCTCATTGAGAATGCACTGTATATGTAACTTGGATTCAACTTTTGTTTGGAAATAGATCTACGAAAAATGGGCATTTTAAATAACAGCCACCAGCTGGCAGCCATCTTTACTAAGGTGAAAGGGTGCGTGCCATGTGACTTAACCACCATCCTATGATGACCACATAGAATGAACCAGCTAGGGCAGCACCTGCCTAGCTTTTCAGTCCTGCTGTGTTCTCGGCTTCTCCTTTTAGACTAAGGATACAACAGGCCTCCAAAATGTTTTGGCGTGGTATGGATTTTTGTATAATGATAAAACTATAAAGTTATGAAGGTCAACAAGAGCTGACTTAGAGATTTACATCTACCTACTTATGTCCATGCTAACTGTCCAACACCAGGCCTCTAAAGGTTTGAGATGAGTAACAACATATGTTCGATAAATAAAATTTATAAATTCCTAAGGTCTACTCAGGTTCATAGTAATATATATATAGCCTCTTTGTCTTTGCTCACTTTGTTAAGCTTTAGCTATTTTGATTAACTAAGTCGTAAAAAACAAAACAAAACAAAAAAACTGTGATATTCCACTATGTACTGTAAAAGGATCAGAAAAGTTCCCAGTCTCCTTATGGACTGTATTTGTGGTTTAAAGTTTACCGCATTGATAGTTTAAAGTTTTATTTTCCTGCTAAAGGTGATTCAATTAAATCTTGAACTCAAAATAGGGACAAAGCTGTAAAATTCTATTCTTATAAAAACAACTAACTTAAGTTGTTAAAAGATAATTAAGACATACAAGCTAATGTGTTTTCAAGGTTAAGCCTCAACTCAGGCATACTTAATAGATGGTCCATGAACTCTCAGAGATCTGCTGCATGCGGCATTTAAAACGTTTACTAAAAAGCCTTCCGGTAATAGACATGCCAGCTCCTATCAGAACCCTAAGGTCTCCAGAGAAGACAAATGGAGCACAGCGACTTCACTGAGTTGTGGTAACACTAACCATTGGACAAAGCTGCCCATGCCTCACCTGCTGCCAGGACCAGAAGCTGTGGACGCTTTGGGGTTGCTTACCTTACTCTGCATGATCAAAGTAAGGTCAGTTTTCCTTAATCCCTTCTCCACAGGAAAATCTCTCAGACCTGGGCCTGGCAGCCTGAGGCAGAGGCTGCTCTGTGTGGCAGCTGAAGGTTTAATGCAGCCCAAGGAAGCCATCAAGGCCAGGAGAGCCTGAGGCAGACATCTGGGTGGTGAGCATGGCTCTGTCATCTGAACTGATACATAGGCATTTGGATTATGCTTCCTGTTATAATTCATCCTTCTCGGATCTCTGATGATATCGACTGATTGTAGCTTTAGCAGCAGCAAGCACCGGCCTCCACCCCCAAGGCTACAGCTGCCTTCTCTTCATGTGTAAAAAGAAGGCCTCAGGCCACACTTCCTAGAGCTACTAGGTCTCCAGCTGAGAAAGACCAACCGTTTACTTTGTTACGAAATTCTGAAAGGAGATAGACTCACTGAAGCTTTTAACCCAGAATCATTTTCGGTTTCTCAAGCTTTCACTATGCCTCAGCGGTAGTGAGAGTCTGCTGCCTTTTCCACATTGTGGATTTCAGTACAGATGACAGACAGTAGTGATGCTAGCACATCTAAAAAGTCTTTTAAATGATTTCTTTTTCATTTTATTGAAAGTTTCATTTTATTGGAAGTTTCAAATTACACAACTAAAGACTGCAGACTGTTCCAATCTCAGTAGCCCTGGGTGCTTCTGATGGAATTTCCAACCAGCCTGAGCCTCCGCGTCCCAGATGGCTCTAGAGCGGCCAGCCTTGTGGTCTAGCCTCACAGACTGCTCCAACCCACCCTGCACTTTCCTAGCTCCAGATGGCCCTGCAGAGCCTGGACAGTAAGTGAAATGGCCTACATTCCTCTCTAATCCCAGCCTCGGCCAGCATTCCGGCTTTCTTGGGTCTCAACAACGATGCCTCAACATCAGCAGGACGTGGTCATAGAAAAGATTGTGGCACCCTTACCATCATCAACAAAAAGGCTGGGATGTTAGATCTCAAACCCAGGGCAGATGGCTAAGGTGCCTATTTAATATATCAAAGCAGACCTGGCTGCCAGGTTCTCCTAGCATCCCTCTGTCCCAACTGTTACAGAGTATGGCTGGCATACCCTGTCCCCTACCCTAACCGTCCAGCCAGAGGCTGGACTACCCTTTCCCCAGCTGCCCTTCCCTATACAATCCAACTTGGTTACCCTGCCTTCTTTGCTCTACCCTCTACCCTTCTGGCCTCTTGGTCTGCCTCCCTCTCCTCTCTCCTCACATGGCCTGCCTGGCTCAGAGTCATGTTCACTCTGGACTCTCCCAGATGTCTTTGCCTCTGGGTGTGCTCTCCCCTTCATCTGCAATAAACCTTCTCCACCATACCTAGGAGCAGCCATGGCCTTTCTTTTTATTCCTGTTTGCACTCCATAGGTACCATGGACAAAAGCTAAACTTTTGTTATATTGAGCCAGTAGAACTTGGGAGTTTATTGGTTACTACAGTGTAACAGAAACTGTCCTGACTGATACACCTGGCTTTGTAATTTGCTCCAGAGGTAGAGGCTAGCTCCACTTGGTTCAGGGGCTATAACAAAGTCTGTCTACACTGGGACAAGCAAGCAACAGAGTTCTGGTGAGACCACCCTCTGGGGTCAGGGAGCCAGCATGACTGGGTCCTAAAGAGGGCCCTCTTTGGGGTTGCAGAGTGCTGGGTTCTCTCTGTACATTCATATGACAGACAGACAGACAGACAGCTCATTCTTTGGCCCCTTCTTAGAGGGCCACTAATTCCATTGGTGAGGGCTCCACCCTCATAGTCAAATTATGTCCAACGCCCGCACTTCCAAGGACCATCACCTGGAGGTTAGAATTTCAACAGATGAGGTTTGTGAGCACTGTTTGACCCCTCATGGGCATAAGCAGGTGACACTCTCAGACTGGCCAAGACATTCATCTAGATTGCTCTTGCCTGCAGGAGCGCTGTCCCATCCAGGAGCGTCTGAGGTTAAATTTATCCCCCACTTTGCTGCCACTTCTCACACTGAGCACAGGCGTCCAGCTATCTTGTCACCATTTCACTGGGTCCAGGGCCTTGGTTTGTTTGTTTAGGTTTTTTGTTTTGTTTTGTTGTTGTTGTTGTTTGCTTGCTTGCTTTGGGTTTGTATGGGAACTTTTTATAGGACACCGACACCTGGAGTAGTAGTTGTTTGCTGGAAGCGCCTGTCTCCACTGAGGTAAGCATTCAACTGGTGAGCTGTCAACGGGTGAGTGCTTGAAGAGTAACCTACCACCTGGCCACCCACAGAGGAACAGGGTACACACATGCTTTTGATGAAGGCAACAAGAGGTTCTCTGTGGTCAGCGACTCAGGTCTAGCCTCTTTCTTGCTGCTTACACAGAGTCCCCAAGGCCCTACTCTGAGACAGTCATTTGCCTCAGCTGACCTACTTCTTGCTAAACTGTTGGTGTAATGTTCTTGTGGACTGTATACAATTTACCCTTGTTCATTCACATGCTGATTTCTCTACTCCACTAATTTGTTTCAATCCGGACATTGCATTGTGATGTTTATTCTAAGCATAGTCTGTCTCAAATTTGTGTAAACATGCTACCATGTTCTCTGCGTTGCCAACAAAACTGAGCAATGGAGAGAATAGGGTGGGACATCCTACAGCAGCAATGCTGAGCAATGGAGAGAATAGGGTGGGACATCCTGGTCCAGAGGGAAGGAGAAAAGCAGTGAGGGGGAGGAAAGGCTGGGAGAGAGCCGAGAGGAGAGGAACTGGAGACACCAGGAGAGAGGAACTGGACCTAAGATTTAACTAAAAGCAAGTATAATGTGGGAAATCTGAACGGGAAGAAGCTATGTGGGCTTGGAGGTTTAGAAAGAGTAATTATTGCCCAGCATTGTGTTGTAGGTTAATTAAATAAATCCCAATCTCTGTGTGGTGATTTGGGTATACAGCTGGTTTAGGAATAACTACTGTTTAACTAAAAGATAAATCAATAATAAATATTAATAATCATCAACACTAACCTGTTCCAGATCAGCTCTCAGGGCTGGCTGCGCATTGGTGTGACCCCACCTTCACTTCCTGCCCCCATCTTTCCCTTTCAACTCCTCATGAACTCAAGAAAAATTCTTTTTCAGCATGTTCTAATTCCTCCCATTTCTTTCTTTCTTTCTTTCCTTTTTTTTTTTTTTTTTTTTTTTTTTGGTTCTACTTAACAGAAGGCTCAATGACTTGTGATTTGAATGTGAACTGTCCCCTATAGGCTCCTGTGTTTGAACCCTTGCTCCCCAGCAGGTGCCATTGTTTTGGGGAGACTGCAGAAACTTTAGGAGGTGAATCTCACCAGCAGAAGTAGGTGTCTAGGGATAGGCCTTGAAGTTGACATTTGCTCCTGGTACTAGTTTGAGCTTTCTACGTTCTAATCTTATACATGCTTTAAAAAACGTAGTCTTATATCAGTGCTGCATAAGACGTTGTAATTTGCAGTTTTCAGGTGAGATTGCTGGGGATCTAAGACGACCAGTATTCTAGAAAGACATGTGACCTCACACCCTGCCCTCTCACAAGCTGGGATGAGAGAGTTACCAGTTCCCCCCAACCCCACAACTGTCTCGAGGCATCGCTGGAGTGCAAGTGATGACAGGTGAGATGTGGAGTCTGAAGTGATTCATTCAGAGCAATAAAAAGAATTTTGGGCATGGGGAAAAGGTGTTAAATAATGTAACAAGGTGGTAAAAAATTCTGTGTGTACAATTATCAAATGTAATGATCACAGCTATGTGAAGACAGACATATCTGCGGGAGTCCTGTCTACCCAACCAGAACATTCTAGGGCAGCTCTGTGTTTAATGACTGTAGTTAATGACAGTCTTTTTTTTCCCTCCAAAACATAATTTTTATTGCTTATTTGGGAGTTTCAAATAATACACCCCAATCACATTTACCTCCCAGTCTTTCCAGGTCCATCCCTTCACCCTTGCGACCTCCCTCCCTTCAAAAAAGAAGATGAAAAGAAGGAGGAGGAAGAAGAAGAAAAAGAAGAAATATATACAAACCCCCATGTTTTGTTGCCCAGATACTCACTGGAGCATGGTCAAACTGCCAGTGGTCAGCCCTTTCAAGAAAACTGAGTCCTTCTCCACCCCCACCCCCACCAGAAGCATCAGATCCCGATCACAGTTTTTTAAGAGTTCTCTTCAATGGCTTCCCATCTAGACTGTCTTTTTTGTGGGGGAGGGGCAGTGGTCACAGAAGTAGTCCATGCCTCTCATTTTCAACCTTGAGTCTGTAGTCATTGATACCACTGCAAAAAAAGCTCCACTGCCCTTTACAGTCAATGAGAGCATGGATCATGGACTTCCACATTGTTTCTTGTAAAAACATGAACATACAGACCACAGACACCCTCATGGCCCTCAGTGGCAACATAGGCCACTGCCCTCAACATGGCCTCCAGCTGATGACAGTCTTAAACTAGATGCTGTGCTCTGAGTTTTGGAGGCTTGGGGACACATGACTACTTAAAGCCAAAGGATATGCTGCAAACACCTAAGCAGGTAGCATTTTATTTTATTTTTTTTAAATATAAAACTTGGGAAAATTAAAGGGTGCTACAAATCTAGGGGGTTAAGGAGCAGACATTTGGAGGGGCTATCACAGTGTTGCTAATTACTGTAAGTTGTTGCTGATGCCTGGCCTAGTCATCAAAAGGCTTCTGCAAGCACTGGCTTTTGATAGTGAATGGACCAACTCCGTTAGAAGTCATGCTCCCTCCACCCAGCAGTATAAGCAAAAAGAGTCAGGGAAAGGCCTTATATTCACTTCCAATAGTGAGCAGCAATGATAGGGTTATCCTGTTAGATTTTTCAAAAACCTACTTTATTTTGGGTTCTTAAATCCCTCTACCTCCCTTCCAACCTCCCTGCCTCTAGTTAGGAGAGAAAGGGAGAGAAAGGTTAGTAGGGACATGGGGCACAAACTTGTCTAGCTACTTCCTGATGGTTTGGGTCGTTGGGTTCTTTAGGGCAATATCAATCTCAATTATCCAGATTCCAGAAGTCCAGTCAAACAGCCAACAGCAAATGGTAGCAGCAACCTGGAAACGATCTGTGTAGTTTTTCTCTCTAGGAGCATCTTGAAGTGAAACAAAGCCAAGTGATGTCAAGCCATGCAAAGTAGCAAAGTGATACAAAGCGACATTTCTCTGCCTCTGGGCTCTTATTTATATGTTCTCAGAATCCAAACAAGGATGTTTTCCAGCTGACAAAAACCACACCCCTTGTGCAAGGTAGTTTCCAGCTGGAAAAGATCAGGTGCCTTTCAAGTGTCTGTTTTCATGGGTGGATAAAGCATTTCCACATCCCACACTTGGGACCAAAACAAAAACACATTCTCATAACACAACTGAGTTTTTAAAGAAACCAAGACTTCCACTACATTGACTCCATTAGTTGTCTCCAGTGGGTTATTTGGAATTGTTTTTATTTGAGGATTCTTATTATCCTGCATTCATGTTAGTTCTTCCAGCTTGTCATTTCATCCACTGATGGTTGGCCCATCCATCCATCCCTTCTTTCAGTATTTACCAGTCTCCTGTTATGTCCTAAGTTCTGTGCTAGCACTGAGCAATCCTCAGGTTCTTGCCTGTGATGGCCTCACTGGTACATCTGGTGATCCCAGGTGCACACTGGAACATGTGATATCCAGTTGATTTGTCAAATCCTTTCAGAGAGTTTGTGCCCGAGACTCCATTTCACCCAGGGCACAGTGCTTTCCTAAGCAGAGGAGAAAGCCATCTTGTCCTGCTTCTAGTGAGCTCATGGACCGGTGGAGGAGATACAGACAGGGCAATCATTACAGATAACCATCAGTTATAAGAGGGGATTTTCAGTAAGGGGACTAGCTAGTGATTCAGCAGCTATGGGTGTTGGAGGTTGGGTCTGTGTTACTGGCCTTCAGGATCTGGTTACTCCTATTTTTATATGCCTAAAACATACCTGATGATTGATTGATTGATTGATTGATTGATTGATTGATTAAATGGCCTATACCTGGGCAGGGCAGAATGGGGTAGGTGTGGTTAAAGTTTCTGGGCTTTGGGGTTTAAGAGAGAATCAACAGGAAACAGATCGAAGGGAAGAGAGGAGGAAAGAGGACACCACGATGGGTTAGTGTGGAGAAAAATCCATGCGGGCCGAGAACAAGTTCTCCAAAAATGGTTGAAAAGGCGCAGATGAAGAATACAAGCAAGTACCATGGGATTATGGATGGAAGGTAGTCTAGATGAGGAGAATTAAAGTGGATGGCATTGGATGGGGTCTGGGATGGTGAGGCTATTAAACCAGCATATGTGAAATGTCTGCCCGGCCCAAGGCAAATAAGGCAAGTATAAAATTTAACAGGTGTCTTATTATTTGTGATAACAAGTTAAATTGCGCCACCGTGATAATCTTAGGGTTAATAATAATATATAGCACAACAGTTTTGGTTTTTTTTTACAACAACATATGTGTGCAGAGTTCAAGCAGGAAGGGGCTAAGATGAGGCTGGAGAGATAAAGAGGCCTTTGGTCACCATGCTAGGCAGGGGAGCTAGAAACCGGTCTGTCTGGCCAGTGATAACCGCAGCGCTTACCAGCCCTACCCACTCCCAGCCCTGAATATGTCAAATTCCTGGGACTCATGAGTGCCTATAAGGCCAGATGATAAAATACCACTAGTTGTATTTTATGCCATGTTATCCATGTATTTAGTACTTTACGCTTTAAAAGGCAAATCACAGAGGCTGGGGAGATGGCTCCGTGGCTAAGAGCACTGGTGCTCTTCCAGGAACCCAGGTTTGAGTCCTCGAACCTACATGATGGCTCACAACTGTCTGTTACTCCTGTTCCGGGAGACTCAGTGTCTTTTTCTGACCTCTGTAGGCATCAAACATGCATGTGAGAAAAACACTCATACATATAACAAAATAATAATAATGAAGAAGAAGAGGAGGAGGAGGAGGAAGAGGAGGAGGAGGAGGAGGAGGAGGAGGAGGAGGAGGAGGAGGAGGAGCCAGGCAGTGGTGGTGCATGCCTTTAATCCCAGCACTCAGGGAGGCAGAGGCAAACAGATCTCTGAGTTCAAGGCCAGCCTCTTCTATAGAGTGAGTTCCAGGGCAACCAAGCTACACAGAGAAACCCTGTCTCAAAAAACAAAAAATAAAACAAAACCAAGAAAACAAGTCATAGGGTTGCCTCTGAAAATTTAACTGATTTTCCTAGTTCGGAAAATGGTCTTTAAAGTCCTTTGGGGGTGTTTTTCCTCAAACTTGGCTGAAGTCTGTGTTTTCGTTCCTCAGTGGGGGTGTAGAAGACATCAAAAAACAGTAGCCAGTATCCATAACGGGAGTTAGGGGTTACACCAACAAATTTTGGTCTAGGGTTCCTAGCCAGCTTAGACCATGGAGAATGGCCGCATGAGAAGCCATATATAGCTTTGCCCCCCTCCTCCCCACATCTGCCCAGTGACCTGGATCTGCAAGGCCTGAGGTTCTAGATCAAGGTCAAAGCAGCAAAGCTCTTTGGCAAGGAGAAAGCAACACCCCGTGCGGCAGGGAAGGCTTCAGCTGGAAGCTGGGGCCACTCAGCAGGAAAAGCAGAGCAGCCTGGCATGCTTCCTGGTAATCAGAGCTTAAGATTCATAACTCTTTTTCTTTTAAATTTTATGTATTTATTATTTGTACAGTGTTCTGCCTGCACACCAGAAGAGGCCATCAAATCTCACTATGGTTGTGAACCACCTAGTGGTTGCTGGGAATTGAACTCAGGACCTCTGGAAGAGCAGCCAGTGCTCTTAACCTCTGAGGCATCTCTCCAGTCCCCCAAAGATTCACAATTCTTGATTTTCATTTAAAAATTAAAAAAAAAAAAAAGATTATATCAGCACTGAAAATTTAAAAGCATTCTTCCAAATTAAAGGTATTAGGTCAGATAGTCCAGAGGGACTTCCAGAAAGGTTAGCAACTGGAAGGTCAGTTTTAGTGGGTCTCAGGAGACAGCTGGTGTCTGTCTGTCCTCGGGGCAGGAAGCTAGCTCTTGGTTAGTGGTGCACAGCCAGGAGCTGGGGAATGTGTCCTTGGTGCCATGGAGCCAGGTGTGAACTCTCTCGAGTCCTTCCTTCCAGAGTCTAAGCTTTCGGATAAGGTTGGAGGGGAGGGTCTCAGAGAAGTGAGACTCTTGTCCCAGGCCACCTGAAAGGAAAAGGCAGGACAGCTGGCTCAGCAAGGTTATTAGGACTCCAGCAAAATGTTGTTTTCTGATGAACAGTGCTGAGGGAGGGAAGGGAAGAGAAGAAAATCAGGGAGGAGAAGCAAACGGACAAAAAAATAAATAAATAAATAAAAAGAGAAAAATAGAAGAAGAAAGCCATTAGGAATGAGGGAAGAGGAGGTGGGAGATCAGAGTTTGTCTTTTTTAGCAGTGTCTGTCTGTGTAGCTCAGGCTGGCCTTAAATGAGTAAGCATCCTACCTCAACTTCCCTAATTGCATGAGGTTATCTTATTTATGTGGCTGTTTATTTGGGTGTTTGTATGTGTTGGGGGGTGCATGTCCACATGTGTGTGTCACATGTGGAGTCACCCTAATCACTCTCCACACACACACACACACACACACACACACACACGCAAACATTTTATTTATTTGTTTGTTTGTTTGTTTGTTTGAGACAGGGTCTCACTACTGTTACAATGGCTGTCCTGGAACTTGCTATACAGTTTTTCTGGTTTTTAACTCACAGAGATCTGCCTGCCTCTGCCTCCGGAGTGCTGAAATTAAAGGTGTGTATGTATCACCAGGTCTGGCTTCACCTTATGTTTTTAATGCAGGGTCTCTCTCTAAATCTGAGGCTTACCTTTTGGCCCATGGAGCCCAGGAAGGATCCTCTTGTCCCCTCCCCAGCCCTGAAGTTACCGGCACATGTATGCTGGCATGAAGCCGAGGGCCTCACACTGTGAGCGCATTACCAGCTATCTTCAGCCTAAGACCGTCATTGACTAAAGCCTCAACCCATCAGCTGCTCTATTGGTTTGTTTTTTGTTTTGTTTTGTTTTGTTTCAAAGTTTTTATTTTTTTTCAAATCCCAAAGAAGGTAATAATGTATTGCCAGCCTGGCTGTGTTTCAATGCTTAAGACGCCATATCTGAAAAGCCCATTGTTCTGTATGCTGAGAATCTAAGTCTGTCAGTGGTACAGTCCTGGACACAAAGCACCCCTCCTCCCACTGGTGACCTGCACGGACAGCCTAATGCCCTCTGGTATGCAGCGCCCGAAGAGTAGGGCTGGCCTTTCACAAACAGCTGGCCTGATTCATCTAGAACAAAGGCAGCTCTTCCTGCTAAATCCCTGGCAGGCATGAGCTGTGAGGCCAGCAGGGACCCTGTGCCCACCACTAGAGTCTCCCCCACTCCTCTCTGTCTTTCTCACCCTCTCTCTATTTTAGTTACTTCTCTATTGACGTGACAAAACACCATGACCAAGGAAACTTACAGAGGGAAGAGTTTATTGGGTTTTCAGAGGGTGAGTTTGGCAGACTGAGAACCACCAAAAGTCCTTTGCCCATGTTCTAGGTTCCTTCCTGCCTTCAATGACTCTGTCGATGGCCCTGTCCTTATGAATAGCCGATTTGACATCTATTTTCCATATGTGCATGTTCCATATCCCGTATAAAGCCCACTACCACAACCTGATCCACCCAGAGACAGCCATTTTACACTTCTTCCCCCCATCCCTAATCAATCTCTCGTGTGAGGTCTTTTCTGTGGCGACGCTCTGTGACCTATTCATTTGTGGTATTCCTTGGCTCAGGATTGCCAAGATACTTTTTCACCACAAAAACCTTTTCGATATGACCATCATGGTGAGAACTATAGTA
Organism: Psammomys obesus; assembly: GCF_907164565.1. NCBI lineage: Eukaryota > Metazoa > Chordata > Mammalia > Rodentia > Muridae > Psammomys > Psammomys obesus. The sequence continues at coordinate 45,830,031 of NW_026585895.1, read as the reverse complement.
GGAGGTAGGCAGGCATGATGCTGGAGCAGAGAGCTAAGAACTCGCTTCCTTAAGAGAGAGAGTAGGGAAAAACCCCCAAAGGAATTAATTGTTCTCAGTCATTGTCTGGAGTGGACAAGGAGGGGCTTAACATTGTGCTGTAACACTAAGTGAGATACTTCTTTTTTTTAAATATTTGTTTTATATTAAATTATGTGTACAGGAAGGCAGGTGCCTGCAGAGGACAGAAGGCGCTGGACTTAAAGGTTGTTGTGAGCCGCTCACAGTGCATGCTGGGAACAGAACAGGACTCTCTTCAAGAGCAGCAAGTGTTCTTAGCCTCTGAGGTTTCTTTTCAGCCCCTTGATGAAATAATTCTTGATACTGTATAGCAGGCACAGAAAGGACCTTGATCCTGAACTGCCTTTCGCTTTGGCCGAAGAAAGGATTCTCGTTAGAGACAGATCTGGGTTCAAATCCCCTTCTGTGGCTCTCCTAGCTCAGCAATTGGAGACGCTGACATTAACAGCGCTTAATGGAAGGAATAAGTGGCGGTTGTGACTATGCTTTTCGTTGTCATTATTAGCGTGAATGCCACCGTCAAAAGGCCTGAGGTGTGCAGCCGGGGGGGGGCGGGCAGCAGCGGAAGGCTCAGCAGAACGAAAGAATAAATGGCACTTGGCGTCTTTCCTTGATAATGTGCCTTGAAAGGCCAGGAGGCTGGGAAGTCCTGGCTGCGGGGCGGGGCGGGGCGGGGGGGGGGGGGGGGGGGCGGGGCAGGGCCAGGCTGGATGCAGTCAGTGGTGTGCTGGTGTTTGAAGGGAGACTCAGGGACACAAGGGCTGGAAGCCCTGACCTAAGGCTCTTTCTGATTCCTGTAGAGACAGCCACCTCAGCTGATTTCTGACTATCATTCCCTGCATGATATCAGGGAAGGCAGAGTTAGAAAGAGACGTCAGAACTAGTTGGTCTAATAATTAGTGCCCAGTTACACGTGGCATTTCTGCCATATGGGGGAAATACTGGAAATGACCTTGAAGTCTAGTCAGTAGTGAGCTATAGTAAATTTGGGAGTCCTGCTTTCAGAATGAATTAACGGTGCAGTTTATTTAATAATAGGTTCATATGAGTTATTATTCATATAAATTGTGTTTAAGTTGGCTTTAAAATATTCCGAGAGGTTTACTAATCAACGCTTGTAAGCTGGTGTGAGCTGGCTGCAGCCATCCCTGAAGGGCAGCGGACTCCTCCCTCCAGCTCCGCCTCCATTCTCTACACATCTGAGCCTTCGAAAAAAAGTGGGTCTCCTTTTTCGAGTCCATCCTTGTGCCTCCATCCTTCCAAAGATGCCTCCGCCTTCTGCCTGGTAAAGCTGTCTTTCTCTATCAGAATTCCATCATTTTTTTTAATTAATGAGGAATTTCTTTCTTGAGACAGCAGCTCCTGTAGCCCAGGCTGGCTGGAGACTTGCTGTCTAGTCAAGAACGGCCTTGAACATGGGATCCTCATGCCTCTACCTCCGAAGCGCCAGGATTACAGTCAGGTAGCACCATGCCTGCTTGGTGAAGTACTGAGGATGAACCCAGGGCCTTGTACCTGTGAGGGAAGCATTTTACGAACTAAGCTTCAGCCCCTGGAACGGCATCCCTGCAACCACCGATGAGGGTAGGAGAAGTCAGGTTTCTGTGGCTCGAACCTGCTACTCTGGCTAGAGTATGTTACAAACATGGAAGATAGTGCAAATACGGGTTCCTCGTGAGAGTGATGTCTGTGGGTAAAACGGTAAAACGAGGCAATCTTGAGAAGGAAGCAGGCGCTTCAAATTGTCTACTGCATGACCTATGTGTGACTCATCTCTCACATCCTCATGCTAAGCACGGAAAGGTCTTCTGTCAGGAGACTATGTCAAGATTCATTCTGTCATCTGCAGGTGAGGATCCAGGTCAAACATACCTGACTGAGGCTGAGCTTCAGGGAGAGGATAGCACCTGTGCTGGCTAGTGTCACGTCAACTTGACACAAGCTAGAGTGATTGGAAAGGAGGGAACCTCAACTCAGAAAAACGTTCCCATAAGATCCAGCAGTAATTTTCTTAATTAGTGATTGATGGGGGAGGGCCCAGCCCATTAGGGGTGGGGCCACACCCAAGGGGGTGGTCCTGGGTTCTATAAGAACGTGAGCAAGCCATGGGGAAGCAAGCCAGGGAGTAGTGTGCCCTACCGAGACTTCTACATCAGCCCCTGCCTCCAGGCCCCTGCCCTACGTTTCTGTCCTGACTTCCTTCAGTGATGAACAGTGCTGTGGGAGTGTAAGCCGAATAAACCCTTTCCTCCCCAGCTTGCTTTTTGGTCATGGTGTTTGTCGTAGCAAACAGAAACCCTGCCATCTTCAGATATGGCGCTGAAGGGACTTCGAGACCCCTGCAGAGCAAACTTGACCTGAAAGGGCAGGTTGGGATATCCCCTGGGCATCTGTAAACACTAGGAAGCGGATGGACCAGAAACCTGCTTGCCTCCCCCCCCCCCTTCAAGCATCCCTAATCATCCCAGCTTTATCCTTATAATTAGTTTTAGTAATTTCAGGTGACAGCTCGGCGCTGCTCCAGCCACTCTGGAATGAGCAGTGTTTCAGCAATAAGTCCCTTCTCCCTCTGAGCCTCAGACCCTCTTCTCTAACAGGAGGGCCTGAGCAAAGGTTCTCTAGGGTGTCTTCTATGCCAACACGATACTCTTCAGCTTGGGGGAGACACAGATGTAAGGTTCCTCCCCCCTCTGTCTGGAAGGCGCTGCTGGGTTTGGAAATGATGTGTTAGGTAATTCAGTACACGTAGGCCCAGGCTCGGAGTCAGAGCAGAGAGCAGAGCAGCTGGAGCTTTTGCCTTCAGCCCACTGGGAGGGCCACACGCAGCCTCTGGAAGAACCAGAGTAACCGAGGTGGGTGTGAGATTCCCTTCGTGTGGGCATGCTAGATTTTTAGAGAAAGTGGAACTGTGTAGGGCTTGTCACGCCAGGAAGAATGGCACAATGTGACATAGGACTTTGAACAAAGGAGCCAGGGCCAAGCCTCGTCCATAGAAGACCAAGCCCAGAGAACTACTCAACCCTTTCTGTGGCTTGGTCATCTCATCTGAAAAGTGTGCATCAAAATGCCTACCTCGGGAGACAGGAAAGGGAGGATAAAAGCTGGAACTCGGGAAGCACTTGTGTGTACTAAGAGGAGTAGGCGGAGGCGTGTGTGTGTGTGTGTGTGTGTGTGTGTGTGTTTGTGTGTAAGAACCAGGCAGGATTCCCCAGGCCTTGCAGCTTTCCTGGCTACTTCTCAGGGAAAGACCAAACTAGGATGCTGATTCCGAGGTCTTGCTTTCTCCGCTACCAAAACACCAGCCTTGGCACCTAGTAATTATGGGAATCCCGGTACATTTCAGTCGCTGGCAAACAGGAGTTACTGTCAGCACTCAGCCTGGAGCGGGCGTCCGTCTTTTGGTGCAATCCCACGTGTGGTATGTGGATTTGCCTTGGCCCCGTGAACCTCGGTTTATGAGTGATCCACCATGTTTGCTGAGCGTTTTCCCTCCCATTTGGCAAGTGACTGCCCTCAGGGTGAGAGGTGTGACGCTCATTGCCTAAAGGCCTCGGGGCTGGACGCGTCAGGAGTTCCAGTCCGGGCCTCCCGGGTCTCACACCTAGCTACTGCTCGCGTTTAGGAGGGGTTGCCTTGGCAGTTTCCGCTTCTGGGTGACTTTGGAAGAGATTCTCCTTCATGCTCTCCAGGAGGGCGAGCTGCTGGCCGACTGCACCCTGGGCCTCTTCTGTCGGGGAGCTACTTCTCAGTCGGAGGGCTTTTCCCCTGAAGGCCCTCCGGGAGCTGCTTTAGCTCTGCACCGCAGGCTACCCACGCCCAGGGCCGTCTTCCGTCCCCAGCCTCGCCCTGGTGAAACCTCCCCACCACCTTAGGCCCCTCCAGATCTGCCCTCCACGGCCCGAGCCTCAGTTTCCTCCTCCAGACCGCAGAGAGCTTGAAGGACACCTCCCCCCCACCCCACCCCCCCGGACAGAGGGAGCGGTGGCGCCCTGGACGAGTGCCACCCCCAGAGCCGGAGTCCACACCCCCGGCAGCCGCGCTCCTCCCCGCAGCCCGCCCCGCCTCCAGGGCGGCCCGGGTGCGCGCCCTGCCCACCCGGCCGCCGGCGCCGCGCATCCCGCCCCAGCGCCAGGAGCCAGCTGAGCGCACAGCTGGACCGAGCCGCCGCCGCCGCCCGCGCCCTCGCAGCAGGTAGGGAGGCCCGCCGCCGGGGGCCCGGCCTTCCGGGGTCGCGGGCTGAGCGGGGCTTTCTTTCCCTCCCGCGCCCATCGCGAGGTCGCGGAAACCTGGAGCTCGGCCCGCGCGCGGGCGTTGGGGGGAGAAGGACGTGCTCGCTCGCTCTGCCTCTCTTCCACGGGACCTGGGGGTGTGGCTGGGGGCTGGAGGAGCGGTCCGTGCCGCCAGGCCTAGATCCGCTGTGCTGCAGGCTCCGGACCCCACTTTGACCCCTCCCCGCGAGTGCGGGGCACTGGGCCTGAGTCATCATTGCCTTGGGGGGGTGTCTGACCCCACATACAAGTGACTGCCCACGCATGATTTGGACAGTGGCTGGGCGAGAAGTGCGCGCATCCGGCTGTCACTCCTGAGCAGTCCCTTCCTCCTTGGGGCGCAGAACTGTTAGAAAGTTCTTCCTCGGGTGTGCCTGACCTCTCCCTGACTGTTACCTGCAGGCTCTAGCTCTTTCATTCCCGCCCTGCAGTGCTGTGTTCCCTTCCGGACTGGAGAAAAAGCTTCTGACTGACCGCGGACCCCTTCCTGAGTGATTGGAACCTCGCCTCAGGGCCTCCATCACTTTTCAGGTCCGCCCCCCCCCCCCCCCCCCCCCCCCCCCCCCCCCCCCGCGCCCCCCCCCCCCCACGCCCCCCCCCCCCCTTGGGGCCCCCCCCCCCCCCCCCCCCCCGCCCAGCTCTACCGCAGTAACTTCCCCATGGTGGGGGACTCTTGGGCTGGATGGGCCTGCGGTGGAAGGATGTGGGCTAGCGGGGGATAGGACTGTCGGTTCTCCTCAGCCCGGACACCCACCCTTTCGTCCATCCTTACACTCTTCACAGAGTGTAAGAATCTTTTCAAAGACCCAGGTGTCCCTCCTGGCAGCCCCGTGGGTAGCCTTTGTGGAAGGGGTTAGCTTCTGGCTTTGTTTGGCCTCGGGGTCTTCTTACTTAACCTGCCTGTCCTGTTCCTAGGGACCACATTTCTGACCTCGCTCTGTGGATTTGCACCCCATCTCCGAGTGTAACCCCCAGGCCCGAGTCTCACAGTGAGGCAGGGCCCGGGACCCCAGCTCTGTGGGCTTTGAGACTCTCTGGTATTCCATGCAGTGCAGGCCCCACCCTGCCCCACACTGTTGAGGACAGGGCTGGTATGCCTTGGGGGACTTTAAAGGAAGGAGGGAGAAGGATGCTAAAAGGGGACCCTGGGTTTCCAGCTTCTTCCAGACTCTTTTCCTTTCATGGGCCTCCCTATTTATAAATGCCAGGGGAATCATCAACCGCCAAGGGAGCTTGGTTTGGCTCTTGTGTAAATTACACAGCGACAAAGGTTTCCGTGTGAACCAGGGGAGGAATTTACTCCAGAATTTTCCATAGTCTTTTTATTAGGAACTCACACAGACCAGGGAAGCAGGCGGGCTCGCTGGTCAGTCTGTTTCCTTCCCTCCTACCCTGCTGTGGCCGCTTATGCTCCTGGTCCTGACTACAGAGGAACCCAGGAGCTCCAAGGAGAGTGCTCTATACTCCCCATCTTGACATATCTAGACCATACCAGTTACTTCAGCCTTGAAAGAGGGGGTGACTCATTGTATCCAGGTGAGCCAGGCCTTGGAAATGAGTAATAGTTTGCCAGAAGAGGGCCGGAGACAGAGCTATTCTAACAGGCAGGGAAGTTTGTGCAAAGGCACTGAGCATTTCTGAGCACGCCACATGGCTAGAAGGGAGGTGGAGGGCGAGTGCTGGATTGGGACTGTAAATGAAGACAGAACTGTGAGAACTGAGGCCTTCGACTTTACCTCACAGGTAAACTAAGGTGGTAAAATGCAGGGAAAGGTTTGTGACCAGTGCAGTGACCGGGTGACTGATGTGGGGGCGCCCGGGGGAACAGCGGTAGTGAAGGCAGGGAGGCCCCGAGGGGGTGGTCTCACGGTCAGCAGGCAGATCCAACCCAGAGCAATGCCTGCTGGGATGATCAATGAGATCCAGGAAACTCAGCTTCTGGTCACGGAAGCTGTAACCTTTATCTGAAAACAAGTGGGATGCAGCTGCCGGGAAGATGCTGTTATCGTCAGTGTCTCAGTGCTGATGTTGTTCTTAAAAAGTAGTTAAAAGAAAAAAAAAAAAAAGACCACTGGTATAGGTTCAAGACAAGGGACGGCCACACAGGCTCCTTTGTCTTGACTGCCCCACTGTGAACAGTGGTCTGTGCAAGGAGACGGGCTGTCACAGCGAGAACGAGGCATGGGAGGGGGGACTCGGTGTTTCCTAGTCATCTGGAGCCAGCGGGCCCTCCTTCCAGGTCCATGTGGGCAGTTTGGTCCTTACATGACACGCTGCCTAGCCACAGAGGTGGTATCCTTCTGGCCTGTAGTGCTTTGCGGAGACACTGATCTTTGATTTTCTTCAAGGAAACTCTTGTGGTCCGCACCCACAGCGGCTGAGTATTTGCTGACCAGAGATGATAGGTTAGGGGGAGAGAGAATGTAAGCATAATTACAAGTGCTAGCTTAGGCGTAGGGCTGCGTTCTTTGTTCTTTTTTTTTTTTATGTCTGTATGTGGTATGTGTGTGTGTGTGTGTGCATGCGTGCATGCGTGCGTGCGTGCGTGTGTATATGTGTGTGTGTGTGTGTGTGTGTGTGTGTGTACAGGTGTGTATCCGTAAGGTATATTTGCAGAGGCCAGAGGTCAAATTCAGGTATCTTCTGCCCCTTTCACTTTATTTTTATTGCGGTTGTGTTATTGTGTGGGTGGGCCGGGGTGCTGAGCGCACGTGTGCAGGCCTGAGGACAACTTTGTGGAGTCCTCTCCGCTTCCACCTTTCCGTGGATCCTGGGGGCCACGCTCCCGTCATCGGGTGTGCAGGAAGCTCTCACCCTGCCCGGCCCTCTGCCAGGTCAGCCAGGCTGACTGGCCAGTGAGCTTCAGGGGCTCGCGGGTCTCCGATCCCTCCACCCTCAGCGCTGGGCGTGCAGCAGCTGTGCCCCCGGTGCCCCCGCCCCGCCTTTACACATGTGCAGGGGACTTGGTATGCACAGCCCAGGAAGACTGGCGGGGCCTCAGGGCCGTCCATCAACGGGTCCCCAGAGCGTGTGTCCATCTGCCATCTATTTCAGGAAATTCCGGCTCCTGGATGCGGGCAAAAGGTCTCTTGTTAGCTGGGCGCCCTTTCTGCCATTTGACAAACTTTTAGACAACCCCAAAATCTGGGGGAAATGAGTGCCCCTGGTACCCCCCCCCCCCGAAGAAAATGTGGACTGAAGCAGAGAAGCGGGTCCCAGGAGTGGTGCGTGGTGGCGGCGGCGGCGGGGAGGGGCCAGCAATGTTTAGGCAGCTGAGGGACGCGGAGTAAAAATATCTCCTTCCTTTTCAGCTGCATGAGCGTGTGTCATGTTTCAGCCCGCTGCGGTTTGCGAAGTCGGAGACCACAGGCCGGCTTAGTTCCCGCCGCCTCTCGCTCCCCCTCCCCCTCTTCTTGAGCTGTGTCTGCCGGCTCCTACCCCGCCTGGGACCGCAGGGGCAATTGCAGGGTAGAGGAGAGCGAAGCCGCGGGTGTGGTGGGCGGAGCTGGGCCGCCGGGGTTGGGGGTCCCGTCTGTGCCGCCGACAAAACGAAGGGTGACGCTGGGCTCCTGGCGCTTCTCTCATGGGCTCCGGTGGACGCCCCAGGAGGGGCAGGACAAGGCGTGCCAGGCGTGCCCGGCTCCCAGGCCTGCTGGGCCAGGGTGCGCTGCCCTCAGCGTGCCAGCCTGGCACCCGCAGGCGGAGGGACGCGGGTGAGCCCGATGCGGTCAGAGGCAGGAGCCCTGTGGCCGGTCTGGAGCCTGAGTGGAACCCGCTGTCCCGTCTTGCACAGGGGAAGTTGGGAGTGAGGTCGCGCTCAGGCCCAGTTCCCCGACCTCCCGGCCGCTGTGCGCTCCCCTTCAGGCTCATGCTGGGGAGTGAAGTCACTTAAACCTTATCGCAACCCCAGTGCTGCCCTTTGGTAGCCCATTCTGCAGATGGGGAAACTGAGGCCCGAAACACTGAGACTCCTTGCCCAGACACCCCTTCCCCGCTCTTTCACCCTGCAGTTCGTCATCAGCTTCACAAGCTGCCTCGGCACCTCTCGCGCTCCGTGCTTCATTTAAGCCATGAGAACTGGATCTCGCTATGTGGCCCAGGCTAGCCTAGAACTCACTGTGTAAACCAGGCTGGCCCAGAACTTACAGCGATCTGCCTGCCTCTGCTCCCGAGGGCTGGTATTAAAAACGTGCCTCAGTTTTGAGGTTCGTTTTATTTTTATTTGTTATTGTTGTTATTAGTATTACTATTATTATTGTCGTTTCCGGTTATAAAAGTCTCCCTGAAAATGGCTTTTCCAAGAGGAATCCAGAAAGGATTTGAGCCATGGAGCCTGGTGGGGAGCACTGACGAGGCAGCCAGGCCAATGGGAGTGGACCCCTTTAGTTTGCTAAGTTGGTTAAGCGAAGGGTGTCTTGTTACCCTCCAACCTCAACAGACCTGTCATTTGGGGCAAGTACTTATCAAGCAAAGGATACGTATACATAAGTCAGCCTGCAGGGAGGGGCTCTTGACTTCTCTGCTGCAGAGACTGGGCTGGGCTCAGTAAATACTAGTTAAATTTGCAGAGTGGCTTAGTGGCATGGGTGGCTGCTATGCTTTGTCTCTTTATGGACCTTTCTTCCTCATGGTGCCAAGAGCTTGTAATAGAAATATGGGAAAATAAAATCTGTTTTTATTTTTAAATTTATTTATTTGTTTATATTTTATGTGCATTGGTGGTGTTGCTTTGTTTTGTTTTGTTTTTGCTGTTGTTTGTTTGTTTGCAGGGTGTTGGATTTTTTTTTTTTTTTTTTTTTTTTTTTTGGTTTTTCAACACAGGGTTTCTCTGTGTAACTTTGGCTGTCCTGGACTCACTTTGTAGAGCAGTTTGGCCTCGAACTCACATTGATCCTCCTGCTTCTGCGTCCCTGAGTTCTGGGATTAAAGGCGTGCCCCGCCATACCTGGCTAGTGTGCCTGGCATTTTGCTTGCCTGTGTATCTGTGGGAGGGTGTTGGAGCTCCTGGGGCTGGAGTTCCAGACAGTGGTGAGCTGCCATGTGAGTGCTGGGAATTTAACCCGAGTCCTCTGGAAGAGCACCCAGCGCTCTAAACTGATGAGCCATGTCTCCAGCCCCAGAAAATAAAAAGATTTAAAGGCTAAAACCAAAACAAACAAAAAACCCCAGAGAACTATCCATAACAGCCACCCACATGACCACTGCTAACGTTTGGGTGTGTTTTCTTCCTGGCATTTTCTTTCTCAAAAACTATTTATTCCATTGTTTTAATGTGCATGCCAGTGTATCTGTGTGTGGGTTTGTGTACTTTAGTGCAAACATGTGCAGAGGCCAGGGGCATCTGAGCTCCTGGAGCTGTCGTGGCAGGCAGTTGTGAGCTGTCTGCCATGGGTTCTGTGAACTGAACTCAGGTCTCCTAGAAGAGAATCACCTCTTTAGACTCCTGTCAGTCTCCTGTCCGTCTGTCTCCTGTTCGCCTCCTGTCTGCCTTCCGACTCCTGTCCTCCTCTCCAGCCTCCTCTTCCTGACATTTTCAACACCGCGTGACGGTCATACTGTATTCATAATTTTCTGTTCTTTTCCTCAATATTACAACATAAACATTTCCTCATTAAAGATTCTTTAAACTTAACTTTTAAAAGCGGTCTCAGGTTTACCGTTCTTAGGTAAGTGCGTGCATGTTTTCGCTGTGTAAATTCCTTTCCTCTTACGAGCCAGAAGGGTACAATCATAGAATAATATAGTTTATTTATTTATTTATTTTAAGTTTTCTTTTTCTTTTCATTCTTGGTGCTGGGTATTAAACTCCAGGCTTTGACAGCAGATGCTTCCAAACCCTGAGGCACCTCTTGCCTCTGGGTCCCTCCTTCATTTTTACAAACGGAGTTCCTGACTGAGTTGGGACACATTGCATGTATCGCATCGTGGTCCACTGTCTAGCTTCTGCCAGATTGTTATTCGGAAAGAATAAGAGCGGCACCTGTTCCTCCTGTCATGGGTGAGGAAATGATATTCTTGAAGGAGCACCGTAGCAGACTATCAAAAGTCTAGCTGTCCTACAGAAAGTCTAGGAACCGTTTTCCTGAGACAGCAGACTTCAGCTCATTCTCTCAGCAAACGTTTTTGCATAGTCCAGTATCAGAAAAAGGTAGAACTTCGATCCTAGTCTGAAGAGCAGAGGGAACTGGGTTCTCTTTGTACTTGAGATTCAGTTCTGAGCACATGGCCTCTCTGGGGTCTGGTTTCCTGAAGGGTAAAGTTAGGATTTCAACGCTAGCTTCCTACATTTTTGTAAGTCTGTTTTTAAGACAGGGTTTCCAATAGTCCAGGCTGGCTAGTCACTATGTTGCTAAGGAAAACTGGAACGCCTCGCTCCGTCCCTCGACGTGCTGGGATTACGGTCATGCGCTGATGTGCACAGTTGCATGAGGCCCTGAGGACCGAACCCAGGGCGTTTGTACATGCTAAACAAGCACTGAATCAACCCAGCCCATTCCCAGGGTTTTGAGAAGTGCTGACGTGATGCTTTGCCAGTGTAGATCATTCAGATCCTGGGGACTGCTGTTTCCTCATCTGATTTAAAACATCCTGGAACAGGAGCAGAAGGGTAAGGATATTATTATTATTAATTTTTTGGTCATGTGTTCTAGGCTTCTCAAGCTTCAGGTCAGGAAGTGGAAGCCACTTGAGCAATGCCGTTCAGAGTATTTCTCTACAAAGCATGAGAACAGTTCATTCTAGAACACTCCTTTAGAAGTTGGGAACTGCCTGCCTGACTCCTTAAATGGCCTTTGAAAAAAGTTTGTAGGATTTGTGGTAGCATAAAATTCCATTTTCACAGCTGTAAATGGTATTTTAGATGCTGGAGGGCTGCTTTTGGAAATCGCAGGCTCTGCCCTTAGCGTGGCCATACTTGGTAACTAAGAAAACAGGGATGCTAGTGAAATTAACATTTCAGACAGAGAAGGAATAGCTATTTAGTATTAGTATCTTCTCTGCAATATTTAAGGAATACTTATGAAGAAAAACCAGTGCATATCTGCAGTTCAAATTTAAAGGAACATGCAGCGTTTTATCCAGCAGCCCCATCTTCTTTGGGCCTGCCGTATCTGTTCTGCACTCGTACAGGAGGCTCATGGGATAGTCCTACACAGTTTCAAGTGCTGGAGGCCTTGCTGCAAACGGAGCCGAATCCTTCCCGTAATGACTGCGTGTGTAAAATCAAGCGTCGTGTTTGCAGGGGGACTGGTAGTTCCCACATGACTCATTTGTGTACATCTGGGTGTTCCTATAGTGTGCTTTCACACGACAGAGATCTGTAGGACTCATTACCTCGCCACTGGGCCTGCCCTCCGGCTCCAAAAAGTCTGCCACGTTACGAGAGAAATAATACAATCTGTAGAGAGATGGGAAAATTCATTTATTCGTGATTTTGTCTAAAAGTATGGTGAGTGGGAGAGTCTCAGAGTGGCAACATGTAGAGGGGAAAAAAAAGGAACAAAAGCCAGGAAATGTGCACAGTGGCAGAGTGTTTCTCTAGGCATCAGGGCTTCTGTGGGTGGCCCACCTTCACCCCCCACATGGAATGTTCCTAGAAGAATCCCAGTTCCTCAGCCCCATTGTTGGCAGCTGAAGGAAGGATTCTTGGCTCTCATCAGAAGGCCCGGCAGCTCGGGAGGCCTCAGTTTCCTCACCATTCTAAGCATCCCCGCCAGGGTCCACGCCAGGCTCCTCTCTGCCTCCACGCTTGGGATGGCGGCACCAAGCTCTGTGCTCCTAACCCCGAGACTCTGTCGGGGAGACTGTGCAGAGGGCGCCACCCTGTCCTCTCACCTGACAGGCCACCAGTTCCAGACTGCGTAGATGGGCCATCTGCTTAGTTCCGCCTCTTCGCTCCCCAGGCCAGGGGTTCCCACACCCCAGACAGCAAGTCCCAAACACCCTCCTAGGGCCCTGGGCGCCATCACTTATGATAGTTCAAGAATACACACCTACATCAAAAATTATTTCAGTTACTGTTGAGCCCAGGGCCTAGGAAGGTCGGTGAACCCGGCCTCGGACATACCTGAGCTCATCGTGGCTGCTGAGCTAGGGTGCATCATTCGCTCACCTGTCTAACCTGGCTCTGTAGCCGGGCTCGCACTCCTCTTGAAATGAGAATCTCCTCCCAAGGTGCTGCCCTACCTGGCGGGGTGGAGCGTGCTTTCTGAGTGTGCTGGCGATCTGAGAGCAGAGTGACGCAGCGGCGCCAGGGAGGGGGCCGTTACACTCCTTTTGGCAGTATTGAAAAAAGACGGAAAGGATGGTCTAAAGAATCTCCCAGAGACCACCTGGGGAGAACGTAGGTGCTGCTTTCTTAGGGCTGGGCTGGGGCCTGGAATCTGCATTCTGATGGCTGATGTCGCTGGTCCGGGGAGGGGGGGGGGTCACGCTGAATTGGAAGATTATAAGCTGAGGACTGTGTAGAGTGCGTACCCAGCATGCCTGAGTCCCTGAGTTAGATCCCAGCAGTGCTAAAGGGCCTACGGTGATACGCACCTGTGTAAAGTGGGCACAGTTCAAGATCTCTTGGATGTGTATTGAATTCAAGGCCAGCCTGGGGTAAATGAGACCCCCTGTCTTAAAGAAAAAAACGGAGGGGCAGATAATCAGTTGACTGTCAATTTATAATGAGCACGTAAAAGTTAAGTCTATCCATAAGGCACAAACAGCCAGTCCAGAGCCAGGTGCGTCTTCGGTTTCTTCAGAGCTGGGAGTAGAACCCCGAGCCTCGTGCATGCTGGACAGGCGCTTCACCCATGAGCCGCCCCGAACCCCGGTCCTTTACTATCTCACCCTCGAGATTCCTTCTATCCATGCCACCCGCTTCCCTCTTCTCTCTGTACTCCGGGTCAGACTTTACTGTTTCTAGAATGTGAGCGGTTGTTGAAATAGTTTCCTGCTAAGTCACGGAGAAGGAGGGCGCCTCCATCGGAGAGAGTGACTCTGAAGGGAGAGAGAGCAGCTCAGGGGCTGCAACATGGCTTCGGTCAACATCTCCACCAGCAGGTATTAGACTTGAGCGGATAAATGCGTTCTCAGTAAATATGCGAATGGGTGTTGCCGAGGGGCCTCGATTCGTCTCTGTATGGCCCCGAGCTAAGAATGCTTTTTAAGAAACAGTAAGTACACAAACAAGCAAACAAAAGAAACAGAAAGAAGAAAGAAAGGGAGCGAAAAGGGAGTGTAACGGTGTCTGCCTGGCAGGCTTATGGCATTGCCTGGAGTCTGGTGCGGAGGAGCTGTGCAGAGAGGGCCATCTGAATTCTCGTGGTGTGACTGGACATCAGGCCCAAAATCCTCCTGAGTACTCGGGGGCGGGAGTCTTGTAGGAGGAGACGAGCCACTGCCGTAGCCTCCACTGCTATGAGCTCCACTCACGGGCAGCCTGGACCTAGACCGACCAGGTCCTCCGATGGCTTGCACGCTGACTGTCAGTGAGCTCCTGGCCCAAAGGCCACCCTTTCCTTGATGGACAGCCTGACTCTCTCTCTCTCTCCTCTCCCTGAGCTCTGAGGTGCTGTTCATCAGGCAGACTCAGGACCAGAGGCCCCAAGCTGGGCTGGCGAGGGCTGCAACAGAAACCCCCTCTTTCTTGCTCCACTGGGAGTGTGTGGGTGGAGACCGGCTGCCGGCATCGGCATTTGTGGATCTTGTTTTCAGGTTGCCACAGCCTGCAGGGTCCAGAAGGGGAACCCACAAACGCAGACTTAGCTTGGGGCTTGTTGTAAACCCAGCCTGGTGTGAAACCTGGTGTCACAGTCTCGTGTAAGGCTTTTCCTGACCGTGGACGGCAGCATCTGTTCTGTGAACAAGCTCTCCGGGAATGTGCCCATGAGCACATGTGTTACCCATGTGTACAAGCATATTGCTCACTGGCTTCTTCCTTTGGACTCTCTGGAGCTGCAGCGGGCCAGGGTCTAGGTAGCATAAAGAAATCTTAGTCAACTGAGAGAGGCTAATACAGAAATAGATGGTTGTAATTGAGTGTGGCAGAAGACCCGGGGGGGGGGGGCTGGGGGATTCAAGAAAACAGTGCATACAAAGATCACAAAGAGGATACAAGGGACAAAACACACTTCTGGCTGGCTGGACTCTGCAGGCTACAGACAGCAGGTGCCAAGGGATGGGAGCTGTGGTTCAAGGGGTTGGCCATGCAAACCACAAAGAGCAGACATTGACAGGTTGGTAAAGGACCCTGAACTTTGGTGGCTGTGTGGAGTCCCAGCAGAGTCTGAATGACTTGGTGGGGTGGTCCGGGCCTGCTCTGGGGAGACTGCACAGTGATAAGAGACAGACTGTGCGGCTGAGAGGGGACAGTGGCGGTGCAGAGCAGCTGTGTGTTCTGGTGTGGCCAGCGGCTGAGCTGGCGAGAGGTAGTTGGAAGTCAGTGAACTGGGGGTTGGGGAGGATGATGCCCGGATGGTGGGTGGGAGGTGGTGGCTCGTGGTACCCTTTGCTGACTGGGAAGGCGTGAGGAAAGGCTCACACTTGGGGACATCCTTACAGGAACAGGTGGGTTTGGTCTGGAGTGAGTAGAACATCCCTAGTCGCCTGTTGTTTTCAAAAAACAACCCCCCAGCGTACTTTGACCTACTCCTGGGAAGGAAGGATTTCCTCCATGAGATGCAGGAGATGCATGAGAAAGGCCTGCAGAGATGCACGTTAAACTTCGGTTCCCCCCGGGCCCGGCTAAGCATGTGACCTCTGCCCGTGGCTCCTGGTCTGCCACTGTACTTCTGTGACACCGACCAACACTGCAGAAACCATCAGCAATGTCTGGGCCATATACTGGGATTAAGAAGGGGCTTATCCCCGAATCCCAGGATCCTCTGCGGCTCACTGTACTGGGATCCCAAATCTCCCGCTGGCGGGGAGAAGCTGGTTTGGGTAGCAGAATCTTGCAGCATGGGCAGGAGTCAGGTTTCTCGGCTGCTGACTGGGACTTTTGGGTAGTAGCATATAGGAGTGAAGTTCCAGGATGTCCCTGGAGGGCAGGAGCCGGAGGGCTCAGCTGTACGATCCACCACTGGTCTGGGGCTAGGATAGGATGGTCCTTCAGTCCATCGCTTAACAGTGCGGTGGATGTGGCGCTCGCCAGTCTCAGAGCTCATGGCCTGGCATCCTGGGGGCCACGCTTAACCGGCCCAACCCTCCAGCAGCAGGTGTGGGCAGTGCTGGCAGGAAGTGAGTGTCTCATCCCCGGCGATATGCAAGTAGGAGGGAGTTAGCACGTGACCTCAGACACTTGACGCTGAGATTTCTGGGCCCTTTTCCAGGTACCACCAGCTCCTCTTTCCTGGTGCTGCAGCCACTGTCATAGTCCCCTCACGGAGTGGCTCTCTTCTCCTCGCACAGCCCTGTAAGGTAGGTAGAGCAACGCAGTCCACCCAGTGTCCAGGGGAGTCCAGCCGATTCCATAGAGGAAGCCGATGACCAGCCCTTGTGGATTTAATGGCTCCCCCTTGTGGCCAGTACTGTTTACTCATGACTTCATTCGCGCCTCGATGTGGGTAGCCCTGAGGGCAAGGGATGAGGCGGGCTGAGTTCCCCCATGCCTGCTCCCACCTGGCTGTGCTTCAAGCTTGCTCTGTTCTCAAGCCTTCCGGGTCCTCTCCAAAAGTGGGGTGGATTCCCCATGAGGAAGGAGGAGAGGCAGGAAGTCTTCCTGCTGGTTGTGGGGAGGTGAGAGAAGTTGGAGCGCGGCCACCGAGTCCTCCCCCACCCCCACCCCCTGTTGACCTTAGGAGGCACCTGAGGAGTGTGAGTCACGGGAGGCTGGATGAGTCATCCCCACCCGGCTGGCTGGGTGGGTGGGCCCACCTATCAGATTCCAGGTGAGCCTGCAGCGCCCTGGGAGTGCTGGGCGGCAAGCCAGGACACACATTCCCTTGCCAGTGGGTTCTGAGCTTTCTCCCCTGTAAGGCGGTGCGATCGGTTCCCCTACCCCAGCTAACAAGGATGTGGTGGGGATCAGACGAGCCTGTAGATGCCAAAGGCCTCTGTGAGATGCAAAGCCGAGAGGCTGACTATGAGAGCATTTCAACCCTGAACAGAAGAGAATTTCTAATTGTTTGAAGAGAAAGGAATAGCTAGCCTCGCCGGGTGTGGTGGTGCACGCCTGTGATCCCAGCACTCACAGAGCCAGAGGCAGGTGGATCTCTCTGAGTTCGTGGCTAGCCTGTTCTACAAAGTGAGTCCAGGACAGTGAAGGCTACACAGAGAAACCCTGTCTCAAAAACAAAAACAAACAAAAACCAAAATAAAAACAAAAAACCACCACCAACAACAATAAAAAACAAAAATGAGAGAGGGAGAAGGAGGCACTCTCCAGCCCATGACATCAACGACCAGCGATGATGTCCCTGCTGCTTGCCAAAAGAGGCAGGAAGTTCTGCATTGCTCAGAATTCCACTGCACCTAGCTTCTGGGAGGTGACCGGAGCTGACCACGACTCTGTCCCTCTTAAAGCCCAGATGAAGGGCCACTAATCGTCCTCAATTAGTCCTCGGAGCCAGGGTTCCTAGAAGGTTCTCTAGGCCCAGACAGAGGCCCAGCCCCGCCCCAGCTGCCAAAGAAGGGCCACGCCTGGCTTCTGGAGTGCTGCTTTGCTCCAGAAGGGGAGCTCTCTCAAAGAGATCATATCAGTAAGGAGTGTTCCTTTCTGCTTCTGCTAGCCATGTCATAAGCCATGCATTCTGCCTGCCGGCCCGAGCCCGAAAACGCCACAGGGCCACAGCCGGACCTGCTGGGGCCTAGCTGAGTATGAGTGTGCCGCATGTCTGCCTGCTCAGCCTTGCCACTCCCCTCACGCACGCCTCACACTTACATCCATGAACGCCGTGTAAGCGAGCCTCCCTGGTGTCCCCCTGTCATTTCCTCAGATCTCCTTGTCCCACGTCTCAGGCATGTTGGCTCCTTCTTCATCTAGGACACTCTCTTCCTTGCTGCCGGGAGGCTGTGCTGTCTGTTTCCTGAGCTGTCCCACCCCACCCTTTCTGACTATGCACAGGGCTTTGTTTTGCTGACTTAAATGTTCTCTGGATTCTGGAGTCCAGGCACTCACAGGATCACGTGACAGATATTTAGGCTCTGAGCTGGGTGCTGGGGAATGAACGAAGAATAAAACTTTTCCGTACCTCCTGGGTCTTGTGTAGCTAGTTATTCCTGCCACTGGTTTCTCATTTCACCCAAGGAGGATGTGACTGAGGGAGGAGGCGCAGAGAAGCCTGAATTCGGGGCACGACTGTGGGTTTCACTCCAGGCTACTGAGGACTGCTAGGAGCTTCCCAGTGGGAGACTTGGAGAACTTTATTAGTGGAACCATCACACACAAACATACACACACTGACCCCGCATGGTGTTGCTGTAGGGTTTTCCTCACTGGTGTGCCCTGATGCTTTCTTATATGCACTTTCCCAGGATTCCCTTGGCTCTTTGGCCCCTCCCCCGATTACCCAGTCAACCCTTGCTGACTTCTGTACTGGAAAGGGCAGTGAACTGTACTTCTAGAGAGCTGCTCTAATTCCCGAGGGAGGCAATGGTAGCTGGTGCCCGGAGTGCATTTGACGCCTTCCAAGATACCCAGGTTCTGCCCATGAGGTGAACACGGGGCTGAGATGGGGAGTTGAGTGTTCCAGGCAAGAGGATTATGTGCAAAGGGCTGGGTCACCTGGAGGAGCCCTGTGTGCCTGAGGACTAATGAGTCATGGCTAGAGACTGAGGAGGCAGTGGCAGGAGGTGACAGGGACATCTAGAGAGACCTCGAATACTAAACTTCAGTTTTCTGCATCACTGGGAGCCACCGATGGCTGTTGAGGAGAGGAGTGACTTGATTGATGGGGCTGCAGAGCAGTCAATGGGTGGCAGGCAAGGAGGAGGGCGGGTCGGAGAGGGGCAATGCTGAAAGCCGGTAGGAGAGAATGTGTTACCAGTGACGACCTGTCACTTTGCTTCATTACACACACACACACACAGGCACGTACATACACATACACAGAGATACACAGGGGCACGTACACAGGTATACATATACACACACTCCGACACACAAACATGCTCAGACACTCACAGATATACACACACACACATACGCAGAGGTACACAAATGTATACATACTCAGACACACACACACGCGCACGCGCGCGCGCACACACACACACACACACAGAGGGATAGCCTGCCTGTTCCTCTCTGTTCTTCGATCTGGTCAGGTTCTGTCCCCACTGACCTGCTAGGCTGACCTGAGTCAGGACCCTGCAGCTCTGCACTGGAGCAGTGAGAGAGTCTGGGCCAGTGTCTCCCTGACCGAATGTGGCCCGGGCCCACTCAGCTTTATTTTCTGCATCCATGAAGTAAGGCTTGGACGGTGGCTGGGAGTGAGCGGAAAGGCAAGGTTTTGTACATGCGTGTGCATGGAGTGGCTGGGAAGCCTTTCTCTTAGCAATGGTTAAGGCCCTGCCCAGGTCACATGCTGCCCCATGGGGACTCTTTGGCCATAATTCTGCAGTCTGAACCGGAAACAAGATGTTCCCAGCAGTGCTCACAGAGGCCACTAGGAGGACTTGGGGGGGGGGGGGTGGAAATGCCCAAAGGCCAGGCATGAGGGGGGAGGGAGGACTCTTCATCCTGGGCTTATCAGCACTCAGGATGGCTAGATCCTCAAAAAATCTTAAACAACAATAACAACAAAGAACTTGGACTTGAAATGTGCCATTGGGACTGTGGATGTAGCTCAGATAAGAAGAGTGGCCTGGGCTGGGCCCTGGGATTGGTTCCTGGCACTGAAATGATACAGAGGATAATAACGTACAATGTCCAAGCTGACTGGGACAGGGCACAATGAAGTAGGTATGTGAGAGGAACAGGGTATCACAGGCAGACCGGGACATCCTGGCTGGAAGGGCCCAAGGGCACTGACCTCCCTAGTTCCCATTTTGGAAAATCGAGTGCCAGGCAGAAGCAATGGAAATAAGAAGCAGAAAAAAGAAGCCTAGGCCCAGGTCCAGTATCCCCTCTAGGCCAGTGTAGCTCTTTGGCAAATCCACTCCCTCTAAGGAGTGTGAAGAATGGCTTTCTGGGAAAGTTTTGGAAAACAGAGGAGGGGAGACACAGAAGAGACATTTCCGGGGCTGTTTGTGCCCAGATGCCTGTGAAGTTGGGATTGGTATAGCTATGTCAGCCCAAACCACAGGACCCTATTTATAGGCCTGTTTGATTAGCCTGGCCTATGTGACGGGCCTTATCGTCTCTGCCCTGCCCAGCCAGAGCTGGGGAAAAAGCCCTAGCAGGAAGGGGGATTGAGGGTGCGCTCTGAAACCTGCTCAGAGGCTGGGCCCCAGCTCAGCTACGGGCTGTAGAAGGCTCTCTGCCTGTTCTGCTGCCCTCTTCTGGCCTCCACGGGTACTGCATGTACATGCTCCCGAGGACCCCTCAGGCAAAGCACCCGCAAATGTACAAGTAAGTAAACCTTTAAAAACAAGAACAAAAAAGATGTATTTCTTTCTATTTTATGGATCTTGCCTGCCTCTCTTCAGCACTGTATGTGTTGCTGGTGCCGAAGAGACTAGAAGAGGGCATTGCATGCCCTGCAAGTGGAGTTACCGGTGGTTGTAAACTGCCAGTTCGTGCTGGGACCTGAACCCAGGTCCTCTGCAAGAGCAGCCGGGGCTCTTAACCACCGAGTCATCTCTCCAGCCCACGTAGGGAGGTGCTTTTTAAAGGGAGCGAGTAGCAGGCTTCAAAAATCAAGCAGCGCTCTGCATTTCCTAACTGCAACGTCAATCGAAGCCCTCAGAGCCTCAGTTTCCCCATCTGTCAAATTGGACGATGACACTCATAAGTGTTAGGAGCATTCAGAAAAAAAATTATGCTTATGAAGTTCATATCGTAGGGCTGAGGAGATGACTTAGGTAAGTGCTGGCCCCACACACCTGATGGACCCCCAGCATCCCCATGGTCAGAGGGAAGGGAAGGAGGGGGGAGGCAGAGACAGGAGGGTCCCCCCGGGCTCTCTGCTTAGACTGTCCGAGCCAGTACGTGAGTTCCAGGTTCAAGGAGAAAACATGTCCCCCTAAGTAAGGTAGAGAGTGATTGAGGAACACACCTGACTTCCTTGATCTCTAGCCTCTGCTTGCACATAGACATCAGCACAAACACACATACATACACGTTCGTGCACACATGTGCATACATTACACACACAGGCAGGAACGCACACATGCGCACACACACACACACACACACAGAGTTCTTGGCATGATGCCTGTTGCATGCTGTGCTTCTGTGTGCAGTGGGAGGCTTTATTTGGCCATGAGGAAACTGAGGGCTTTAATACAGTGCACAAGTCAGTGGCCAAGAGCAGTCAGGTCTGGGCAGCCCTGGCTTCCCACGCTGCCCCGAGTTTTCCTTCTCCTCCTCCCAGCCCGCTGGGCCTATCCTGTTCCCAAGATCCGGGGAGTTTTGTGTTTGGGATTGTTTTTCTTAAGAAGTTCCTTCTGTGGTGCCACAGGGTGACTCAGAGCTCTGAGTCAACAGCTGATGGCAGCGGGAGGCCCGCCCTGGGAGGGAGGCAGAGGGGACTGGAGAAGAGAAAACAAGAAGAGGAGCCCGTCAGGGCCCAGCTGTCCGGCTGTTCCATCAGCCAGACTCAACAGGTTCCCTCTCCTGCTTAGTCTCAGTTTCCACGACTGTGGTATTTCTAGGTGGTTCCTGCTGGGAACTGATCCTTAGGATTGGGTTCTCGGGACCCACCCAGACCTACACACTCCAGGGCTGGGGCTGGGCTCGGGAGTGTGCAGGCTGTCCTCCCAGGGATTCCACTTGCCCACCTCGTTCGCAGAGGCAGTCATGCCATCCTGTGCTGCCAGCAGCCCCAAGCTACTCTCAGCTGGGCGTCAAGTCGTTGACAAGGGAAAGCTCACTTCTCTAGCCAAACGCTAGGGATTTTTGTTCCCAAAGCAACATTCCTGAAATACATTTTACATAAACGATTAGAGGAAGGCACGTAGGGTTTCCATATGTGTAACACCCCCATTTTCATCAACTCAGTGATTTTTAATGAATTTGGAGTTTTGTAGACCAGGCTATTCTGGAACTCAGAGATTCGCCTGCCTCTGCCTCCTGAGTGCTGGGACTAGAGGCGTGTGCCTCTAGCAAGAGGCAAGAACGTTTTCATCACCCCCAGAAAGATCCCTTGTGGGCTGTGAGGGTTTCCCCAGCATGCACAGGGCCTCAGGCACGGCAGGGCACATGGGATTCCGGCGCCCAGCACACAGACTCAGGCAACATTTCAAAGCACTTAACCTAGTACCTCCAGCACCGGGACACACATCAGTGCATTGTGCAGCAGGCAATGCACATAGCGGAGTGTGTCAGGCCGCAGGTCAGGGAATCGTGGCTGAGGGCAAGAGTGACAGAAATAAAGCTACAAAGTAGCCCCTCACCACCAAGTCTGGGAAACACAGGCCTGGCGTGTGACGTAGTCACGTGGCATATTGTGACCCTGGGGGTGGAACAGCATGTAAGGTGTACAGACATGGTCTCGAGAGCTTAGCACTTGAGCCCAGGTAGTTATGCTTTCCTGGGCCCCAGTGAGCTCTCTCATGGAAGATCTGGGGCCCAGCAAGCAGGCAGTACAAAGGCCTGCCTGTTTCTGGACGCCAAAGAACAAGAATATTCCAGAGGAGTGCTGGGGCCCAAGTACACCCACTGCCCCTTTAGCTCAGGCAGGGGTCAAGACATGGGACCAAGTCCATGGTTCAGGAAGAGCCTGCCAGCCCCGAGAGCATCAGCGAGGGCCAGGACTTGCTAGGGCCAGCATGGGTAATTTTCCTCTCGCCCATCCTCCTTTTGATTGGCTCCTTGGCTGCTTTCCTGGCTGGAGAGAAACTGCCTTCCAGGCCTTTGGGGAGAAAGAGCTACTCTGTTGTTGGGGCCCTCGAGCAGATTGCTAACAGCTGCTGAGGGAGGTGCCGAAGAGGAGGCTGTGGGATACAAGAGTTGTTCCTTGAGCCCTCTCGGTACCTGGAACTCAGCATTTTGCTTTGCCTCTTCTGAACAAGAGTGGCAGGCCCCAGGTCACACGTAGCCAGAATTAAAGCTGGGTCCCAGGGTTCTGGGAGGCAGGGAGCTGAGGTCATATAGAGGACAGGCTAGATGGCAGAGGATGTTTGGGTGGTCAGTGAGCAGTAATGCTTAAGGCAGGTGGTCAACCAGATCTTAGAGGACAAGCTTGGGGGTCCTAGCTGCCTGCACCGGGGCCACAGAAGAGTCTAGAGCAGCGGTTCCCACAGTTCTATTGAACACAAAATCTTGTGAATCCTCTCTCCCCTGTTTCTTGCCAGCCCCTGACCATTATCGCTCCAATGGAGTTTTTCTTCTATTTATTTTTAATTAATAGTAAATGTAGCACATCTGTGACACAGTCAGGCCATTCTCCATCCAAGCGAGCCTCCACCGCACCTGCTGGATGCTCATGAAGAATGAAGTTGGCCTCCAAATCAAGTCGGCCAGATGCAGTGTTCACCCTCTTCTCTTTCTGTGTCTTTAAGTCCCAAGGCCTGAGCAGTCCTGGAGAAGGGCTGGTCACACATGTCTGAGTCCTGTTGACTGGATCCTCCAAACGAGCAGATGATTTTATTGTGACACAGTAGACCTAACACAAAACAGCACATTTTAGACACATGGTTCCACGGTGTCGAATACATTACATGTCTTAAACCCATCACTGCTGCTCATCCCCAGAGCTCTCCATCTTCCAGAACTTGTTACTCCAAAAGATGTAGGGAGAAAGAACACTGACCCAAACCATTACAGCCAAATGAGTTAAAGTGGGCCTTTTTGAATTCGTGTGCCTGGGTTGCCTCTGCTTAAAATTGACATTCAAGAGACCAGCGTTGGATGTGAGGAAGACAAGGTTTTTTATAGCTCAGGGGTAGGGCTTTTCCAAATGAGGAACTAGGAGTAGGGCCGGAGAAATACGGGGCCTTCCAGGAGCAGAACATAAGCACGACAAGTTAGTGCTGAGAACCTCTGGCGACAGTCATGTCTGCAAGGCAGCCATAACAATGCAGTCTGACACCGCAGTTGTAGCAAACTTTTGAAACAAAGGTAGGGTTGCAAGATGGTTATAATAACTTTTTGAAACAAAGACGTGATTGGAGTTTTCTAGAACGGGGAGTATAGAGCCATTTGTAGTTAAAAGTCATAGCTCAGTCCTTGGGAAACAGAGGTTTAGTCATAGACAGGAATGAACCTAGTTTGTCTTTACTATAAAATGGCTTTCAAGCCCAAGATGGAGGCAGGCTGGTTCCGCAAACTGAAGTTCTGCCCTCTCTAGACAATACCTTCCCCTTACAACTCTCACTTCACTGTATGCCCCCTATAAATCTGATTCTTCTCAGAACTTCATGGAAGTAGATTCACAATATTTGCTATTTTGTGACTGGCATGGTGTCCTTGAGGTTTGTCCCTGTAGCAGGATGTAATCTTTTTGGAGGTTACTGTTCCTCTATTTGAGTGTATTTGTTGATTGTGTACTCACTTGTTAATGAACAGATGGCTTGCTTCCATGTTTTAGCTGTGTGGGCATTACAGCTATGAATGTGGGTGTGCAGATGTCTCTTAGACAACTTGCTTTTATAACCCAATATTTTTGAACATTTTTATCCAAGGAAAGTCTGGTCCTTGGATCTTTCACATCAGTGATCTTATTTGCTGTTTTTCACTAGCATTAAACACACACACACACACACACACACACACACACACACACACACACACACTGTTTTTTGTTTTAAGATCTAGTCATGCTAGCTAACCCTGAGTGAGCAGAAACTTATTATGTAAACCAGGCTGGCCTCAAACTTGCTTCTTTCTCCCAAGTGCTGGCATTACAGGTACACACTGTCATACTTGGCAGGGAAGGCCTTTCTACCTCTAATTTACACATGAGAGCATTGATACTCAAAAGAGACAGAAACTCACCCAAGCAACTGACCTTGCAAATTTAGCAGCGCTCTCTCTCTCTCTCTCTCTCTCTCTCTCTCTGTGTGTGTGTGTGTGTGTGGTATGTAAGTGCAGGGAACAGCAGAGGCCAGAAGGGGGTGTCAGATCCTCTGGGGCGGGAGTCACAGGTGGTTGTGGGCCCCCTGGTATGAGTATTGGGAACCAGAGTAAGATCCTCTGCCAGGGCCATTTGTACTCAACAGCTGAACAGTCTTTCCTGTTCCCTTTATTAAATTCTTACAACCTTCACGGGAAGAAAACACCACGACCCCTACCTACAGATGAGGAAATGGAGGCTCGGAGAGCTACCCAGCTGCTTTGATGGTAGAGTTTAATCCCCACTTTTGCTAGTGGCAACGTTTCCCGATTACATGACAAATGCTTCCTTGGAGCAGCTGCCTCCAGGAGCATCTCTTGTGCTTCTCTGCCCTGGCTGGGACATCACAGATCTGTATGCCACTCGGGTCTCCTGCTGACCCTGCGCCAAGTCACATGCCTGTGCTTGGCTCTCTTTGTCCCACCGTTGACCCGTGTTTGTGCCCGGGCTCCTCCAGGGGTTGTTGCAGAGTTCTATGGGTAGGATGGGGGCCTAGGACTCAGTTCTTTGCAGTCCCAAGTCTCCCAGGGCTAGAGTGTCTGCGCAGGGTAGAGGAAACTGATTGCCACCACAGTTCTGGTGGAAGAGGCCGTAGGCTCTCACACGTGATCAAATCCTGTTACTTCCAGGCGACAGGGCCAGGAAGAGGAACGGCCAAGCCTCCTCTGAATGTCCTGACTTGGCTCACAACACTACCTGGCGCTGGCTCTGGTAGCTGGGAGAGGGTCAGTGGCTTCAGTTCCTGGGATAGAGTCAACCAAGCCCCACTGGCCATCTTCCCAAAACTGTCCACACCCAGGATAGACTTGGCCAGGGCAGAGGCCCAGCTGGCCATGTCAGAGAACCCTGTTCCATGAGACTCAGGCCTTGGCTCTGACCTGGTTGCCACAGACATGAGTTCTAAGTCTGGTCTATGGACACTGCTCAGTGCCTGGAGACATCGCCTTCTTCTGCTTGGTGTTATCTACAGAGATAAGAGGCCTGTGACCTTTACTACTTGACCTGACTACCTTTACAGGTAGTCCTGTGTCTTGCCCTATTTCCCCCCACAATCCTACAAAAGAACATCACTGTCCCTGTTTACAAATGAGTGACTGGTGGCTCACAAAGAGAAATAACTCTGGATTGCACAGTCCAACCTGAGCCCATGTCCCATTTGAAATCTGTAGTCTTACCTCTGCTGCTGCAGGCTGCTGTCATCCAGGAGGCATGGATGTACTGAGTTCAGCCTCTGAGAGAAGAAAAGCAGGCCAGCCAGGAACCCCTTGGGAGATCCTGTGTATCAGGCCTTGGGTTTCTTTGCTGTTCCAAGGGCCCGGCATCATCCTCTCTGTTTTAAAATGAGGAAACTGAGGCCTCCCTTGATCACAGGTGCTGAGGCCTGTGTGCTCTCAAGTCCACGGGGGCTTGCCAGAACTTGTGCTGGCCCTCTTTGGTCACTGGGTTTCATAATGGCCTTCTTTGTTTACTGACCATTGTCCCTCCTGGCAAGATCCTAGGCCAGAAGGGTGGGTGCTCCCAGGGGGATCAGAGAATAGCAATGGGCCAAAAGCAAACAAGCTCTGAGAGAGAAAGAGAGAGAGAGAGAAAGAGGGCACTTCCAGTGAATGGCTTGCTGCCTGGGAGATCAAGAGCTGTCTAGGGTGAGGAACAGAACAGGGTGGTGTCTTCAGAGCCTGCCAAGGCCTTTTGTATACCGAGGCGGAGGGTGGAGGCTGAGGGTGAGACATCTCATCTGGTAGCCACCCTAGGAGGCACAAAGAGACCCACAGATTGACTCGAAGTTAACCGTAGAGAGAAGGGGTCAAGAGATGGTCGTGGGGTCCTGGATCCAACCACAGGGCAGGGAGGGACAAGAGCTGTGCCTCCAGATCCTGTGGCAGATACTGAGGGCTGCCTGGGGGGGGGGGGGAGCACTGGGCAGGACTCACAAACAGCCGAGATGGGAGATCAACAGGGTCTCTAAGGCACAACGAAGAAGAGCAGGGACCAGGATGCGCAGCAAACATGTTGATGGCAGGCAGTGCTACACCCCATTTGGAGCAACCATGCCATGTCTGAGTGTCTTGCCAAGGAGGTGCCACAGTCTTTCTCCACCCAGTGGCCATGGCCTGGGGAACCCTTTTAGGCATGCGTTTGTCCTGGGTAATGTCCTGGGTACCTGAGGGCTTTGCTGACCCCTCCCCTTGCCTCGGCCTGGGAGATGTGGTGGTCCCCACTGCTGTAGAGACATCTGGCTGCCTGCTTGGCACAGGCTTGGAGAGGTTTAGCAACAACAACCCCTTTTCCCGTGTAGGGTAGCTGCTCCCTGCCCAGGTGGGGCGAGGCCAAGGCTCCTGTTTTGTCTCCCAAGTAGGACTGGGTCCCAGGAGCCCTAGACAAGGATTTGAATATCAGCATGATATTCCACATGAGTGGCCCGTTTCTCTAACACTGGTGTGCCTTCCTTTCTTTTGCGTTTGTACCTACTTCTTCCCTGAGTGCATACATCTTTTTCCAAGCAGGGAGCAGAGTAAGACAAGGGTTACCCCATCATAGTCTCCACTCTATGGAGCGAGAGGCTCCAGGCTCTGGAGTCCCATGGGACAGCAGCCAGGGCTTTTGATGACTCACCAGTGGGGTAACATGCTACTTCTGATTTCGGGGCCTCCTGTTCACGTCCTAGGGCCTAGGTGGTCTGATTCAGAAGGACCTGTCAAGGTGACCTGGCCCAGTGTCCTCATTTTGCACCTGGGGACTTTGAAGCTCAGAAGCAAGTCAGTTCTGGGCAGGATGGTGTAGCCAGGATCTGGGGCCAGAAATAGGCCTTAGAGTCAGAGTATCAAGGCCTTGCCTTTTTCATGGACACTGAAACCCAGAAAGGGACAATTAGTTACCCAGGGTTATCTAGGAAGTCTGTGGTAGAGCCTTCCCTAACAGGGGAAATCCCCTTTCAATTTCACTTTAACCCCCTTATTCCCTTGAGCTCACGAGCCTGTCTCAGGCAGGGAACAGAGATTGCCAACACGCCACATCCCAGTCTCCATTCACTGATGCCCCGAGGTGAGAGTCTCTAGGCTTCAGGGTCCCAGAAGGCAGGGGCTGGGCCTTGGTCACTGTGGCCCAAATTCCATGGCCACACAGTCAGCAAAGCTGCACCACCTTTGTGATCATTAACCTGTGGGACCCTGGGCTGGTGGTCACTGACCCCAGGGGTCGAGGCCAAGCCCCAACAGCCCTCTGTTAATCACCAACCAGGCAAGCTGGGGTCACACTGCTCCCTGCTCCTGAGGGGGCTGCTTAGGTAGGCCGCTGCTGGCTTAGGTTCCTTGTCACGTCCCAAGTTGGCCAAGGAACAAGTCTCCCTTTAAGCATATTCTTAAAGCATTCTATCTAGACTACACTTTAAACAAACAAACTCTATTGGATATATATATATATATATATATATATATATATATATATATATATGCTTATTTTTGAGACAGGGTTTCTCTGTCCCGGAACTCACTCTCTAGACCAAGCTGGATATATTCGTATCACGTTTTCAATCTTGTGCCTTTTGAAGCTGCTTTTTGAAGTAAGAGTCTCGCTATGTAATCTGTGTACTATGCACAATTCACTGACATACGCAGTTCTGTGACTTTTTTTTTTTTTTTTTAGTGGTGTGAACTGGTTGCATGATCACCGTCATGGTGTAGTATTAAAAAATTTCCACCACCACCCTGAAAGGTTCTTGTGCCAATGACAGTGAACCGAACGTTCCTTCCAGCCCCGGGTAGCCGTGGCACTGTCCAGGGTAAAAACCTCACTCTTGGTCACTTTAAAGCATTTGGCCTTAACAGTGTGGCATTTACCGGCTTTGCAAGGGTTTGTGCATCAGCTATACCGGTGTAGAGAGGAAGCGAGGGGCCACTCTATAGCCATCATTGTGCCCTTTGCTCCTTGCACCTGGTGGTCTCTGCGTGCCTACAGAGCGCCCACTATGTGCCACCAGGCACAATTGGCTCTAACTCATTTTTTTTTTTTCACAGCTGCATTGTGGTCCATTGTGTGACAACTCTGTCACTTATTTCCTCAGGATGTGTTGGGTCCTTTCCAATTCTCTTCAGACAATGCTTCAGTGAATATACCCTTGCCCATTGCAAGCGATACTGTAGGGAAAGTCGTGCTGTGTGCTTTGACTATGCACAGTCTAATTGTTATCTAGAGAGGGTGAAATGTCCTGTGCCATCAGGAATGTCCACTCGAACAGTGTGGGCTTTGATCAGCTCTCTGAGTTGAGTCCAGGGCAGCCCACCGCAGGCTCCGTAGGCCTGAAGGTAGGCTCATAGACCATGGAGGCCAGCAAACTCAAGGCTTCTACATATGCATGATGAAATACAGAATTCTAGGATTGCACAGAGGCCTTGGGGTACCCACCTTCCTTGCCAGCTTCACTGTCCTTGCCCTCTGTAATGACCCTCCCTTGCCATCCACAGGGCATGGCCTGTGTTTGCCTACCCTTTGCCCATATGCCATTCCCTCCCCTGGGAGGCTGTTTTCAGTCTCTATCTATCCCCCGTGACCTTCAAGGCCCAGGCCACATGAAGTCTCCTCTAATCCCTCAGCTCTCCTCTGTGTTCCCTTAGCCACAACCTGCTTCCCGCTAAGTGGGAAGAAACTGGGGTGGGAGAGGGCAAAGGTCAGCCTTATTCGCTAGAAGTCACGCAGTGCAGGCTCGGAAGGGAGCTGGGGTTACTGAGCACAGTCACCTGCAGACCAGGCCATCTCAGCAGGCCTGATCTAACCCTCTGCAACCTCTGCGGAGCAGGAGACTGAGGCACAGGAAAAAACAGGTGCTACATAGGAGTCCAAGCTAGGTCCCCTCCCACCCCCCGCCCCCCGCCCCCACCCCCACTTCCTGCTTCCCGGTGATGGCATGAGGTCTCAAATCCTGGCTCCCCAGAAAGAGAGAACAGAGGGGCCTGAAATAGAAAAAAAAAAAAAAAAATAGATCACAGAAGGAAATGGAGGTGTCATCAGCAAGGGGAGTAGATACAAGCGGCAGCCCCAGGACAGAGGCAAGCACCACCAGCCAAAAGGCAACGATTTTGTACAACGAACTAAGATTTGCTCAAAAAAAAAAAAAAAGTTTTTTTTTAAAATGTTATTGAAAAAGAGAGAGATGCCATTTTGAGGAAAGTAGAACCAAGGGTTAGAGTTCTGGCCGGCTGGTGGGGAGCCAGTGCCCCAGCTTGTAGACTGGTCTGCATTTAGCACAGGTGTCCAGACCCAGGACTACCCGAAACAGGGGTTGGCAGTACTGTAGCTGCACTCTTCGGTGGCTGTGTGTGCCAGTCCTGGACTATTCTGCACCTTTCCCTCCCTGTGAAACGGGCTCTAGCGAGTCCTTGAGCCCAAAGCCCCACAGACTGTTAGTTCATGCTATGCAGTTTTGGTTGTTTTTAGTTTTTGTTGGACCTGCACCGATTAGAAGGGGCTTCCAGGGGTCACACGCCGGGTCTCCCGCTTGGAAACTAGGGTTCAAGGAGCGACCGCACCCAGCCGGTCGGAAGGGAACCCAGATGTCTCGGAGATCCGGGAGAGATCTCCGCCTCCCCCGCGGGCCGCCAGGCCCTCCCTGGGGGGCGGTTCCCAGCTAGGGCGGGATGGGGCGGCCGGCTACTTAAAGATCGGGGCGACCAAGTAGCCGCGGCCGCAGCCTGGGTCCCCACCGTCGCCATGGCTCCGTACCGCTCCTCGCTGCTCTGCGCCCTGGTCCTGGCGCTGTGCGCCCTGTCGCCGCCGTCCCGTGCGGCCACCGCGTCTCGGGGCACGGCCCGAGAGAGGGCGCCCCAAGGTCGGGCGTCCGAGGCGCGGGTGAGTGCCTAGGGTCCCCCGGGCTCCCCGAGTAATTGTCTATTGTAAGTTCTTGCAGATACAGCGCTAGGAAAAGGGGAATAATTCAGGTGTAGAATGGAAAAACTGTTTTGTTGCTTTGTAAGTATGTCTCGCTGCTTCGGGGCTCCTGGGGGTGGGGCGGGGGGTGGGGGCCGAGGCCGAGGCTGTTTCCTTCCCTTGTAGGCTAACCTCACCTTGGCCGGATCTTTCCCCGCTGCTGATTCGGATCCCACCTTTACCATGTCTAACTTCTTCTGTCTGCCCTACCACCCTCCTTGCTGGCCTGTTCCCAGTCAGGCTCCTCTTCATTCGGTGCTTGTCTGTCCCATCCTTTCTCTGACTTGTTTTGCCTCTGGACAGGACTGTTATTTCTTTCTCCTCTTCCCTCTTCCACCCCCTCCCACCTGCCGTTTCCCTCTCCTCTTCTCCCTTCTGCCCGTCTGAGTTTCTCTCCCCGGTCTGCTCTGACTTCTGCCCGATTTTTGTTCTCCAGACCTCCCTCTGCCTGAGCTGACCTGCTGTCTTCCGTCCTTAGGTGCCAAACTAACCGTCTGTCCATCCATCCCCATCCCCAGAGCATGACTGGCATCCCCTCCCACCCTTGGCCTTTTCCTCCTAACAGGTCCCCCTCCCCGCCCCCGCAGACTTCAGGCTCCATCCCTCCCCCTTTTCCAAGACATGAAAATTTGGGGGTGGGGTGCCGGGGCTGGCAGGAGGGAGGAGACAGGCGGCACAGGAGGCCACTTGGGCCCATCAAGCCAATCCTTTGTTGGGGTGTGATGGAAGATGGAGGGGGCGGAGGTGATCCTCCCCCTTCAAAAGAGCAAAAGCAAGTGGGATATGGGACCAGGGGTCAGCTCCTTCCATTTTGATCCTCAGTTTCCCCATTTGCAGAGTGGGCATGGAGTTCTAAGCAATGAAGGTGCTGGAAGAAAGCAAGCTGAGTCCCCGGGTGCTGGGGTATTTGCCACTACTGAATGGGAGAGTCTAGCCATGGAGTCACAGTGTGCCCTTGGAGCCCAGGGCCATCCCGCTCTGTTGGCTCTGTTGTTTTCTAACTGGGGGTCCCCGGAAGACAGCCTGCCTCTTGTGCCTTAGCTGTTCTCATTGGCAACAAAAAAGAGAGGGAGCGCTCTGCCTCTTCCGTCACATCGCCAAATGGGAAAGCACAGAGGGTGACAGCCTGGCCTGGCCAGAGCTGAGAACTAGAGTATGTATTTCCTAACCCCCAGAGCCACTACCATGGGGAAAGCATGAGGCTCAAGTGAGTCATTCTCGGTGCTCGAACCTGCCCTCCCTCATGCCCGGGGTCTGTCGCTGAGGAGACCCACACACCCCTGCTCACGCTCCGCCCTGTCTCTCTGCAGCCCAGCACCATGGTGGTGGAGCACCCTGAGTTCCTCAAGGCAGGGAAGGAGCCCGGCCTGCAGATCTGGCGGGTGGAGAAGTTTGACCTGGTACCCGTGCCCCCCAACCTCTACGGGGACTTCTTCACGGGTGACGCCTACGTCATCCTGAAGACAGTGCAGCTGAGGAACGGGAATCTGCAGTATGACCTCCACTACTGGCTGGGTAGGTGAGCGCTCCTGCTCCGCCCCGCCCCTGACCCCCAATAGCATGGGTCTACCTGGAAACTTTGAACTGAGTGCTGTGTATGCCAGGCCTTGGTTAGGGGTCAGGAGCCACTACACTACACTCTAGAGCCAGCCTGGCCAAGTTCACATCGCAGCTTTGCCCCTGGACCTGTAATCTGCCCTTCAGCAACTCGCCCGTGTTTTCTATAGAGCAGACATGCTGATAGCTATGCTACCTCAAGAGGAAAAACAAGTTACTCTCGGTGTCATGGGGACCCTAAATCCCCCTGTGCTTCTTTTGCTCAGCTCCAATCACTCTCTCGTCTCGCTTTCTCATCAGAGCTGGGAGCCTAGAGTCTCTAACGTTGGCTCTGATCTGTTTGTTTTAGGGTCACCCCATTAAACAGATGGAGTAACTGAGGCTCTTGGAAAGCAGGGAGGGACCAGCCCAATTTCTAGAGCCAGGCCAGAGTAGAGCTGGATACCGCCGCCCCAGAGGGCTGAGACTGCCATCCAGAAGCCAGTGTCATGCTACCCTCATGTTCCCTAGGCAACGAGTGCAGCCAGGACGAGAGCGGGGCTGCTGCCATCTTTACTGTGCAGCTGGATGACTACCTGAATGGCCGGGCTGTGCAGCATCGCGAGGTTCAGGGCTTCGAGTCGTCCACCTTCCTCGGCTACTTCAAGTCCGGGCTGAAGTACAAGGTGGGTCGGGGGCAGGGCTCACAGACTTCCAGCCACAAGGAAGGAGGATGATGGACAGACAGCCCAAGTTCAGGCTCTGGAGTTCCATCAACCGTGGTTCGAACCCTGGGTCCTTCTTACCAGTGTGGTCTTGGCTGGGCCACACACCCTGAGTTTTGAAGATTCTCTACAGCCTGGTAGGGTTTTCCTCCAGGCATCACAGGGAATCCACAGGCGGCACAGCCCCCCAGGAGCTTGTGCCAAGTCCTGATCCTGTTAGGGCTTTGTTGACAGAGGGCCCTATGATAGGGATATGATAGACTCCTTTCATTCACACCCCTCTCCCTGCTTCCCCATGCCACATTTTTTCCCTTGAACTTGGACACATCTGTACTATGTTGTTTGTTTGTTTGTTTGCGTGCTTCTTTCTTTCTCTGTCTGTCTGTCTGTCTGTCTTTCTTTCGTACCCCAATATGCTGGGCAACCTCTAGCCAGCCCCTTGATACCCAGAGCCTGCCTTTCCTCTCTGGTTGCTGGAGAGCCAGTTACACCTGCCCTACAGGACCAGGGAGAGGATTTGGTGAAGAGATAGCTGGGAAGTGCCCCACATGGGGCTTGGTTCCCTGAAGGGCTCAAGAGAAGCTGCAGATTTATGATGCTCAACTCTCTCTGTTCAGGCTAGAGAGGGGATTACAAGTTTATGAACTAGGTGGGCCTAGAGCCATCATTTTATGGGGGCTGGGGCAACCAAAGCACAGAGAGGTGGAGCAATTGGGGCGGGGCCTCACGGTGAGCTGATGCAGGGGCTAGGACCAGAGCCCAGATTGCTTTCCTGTCTCCCAGTGTTGTTTCCACTAAGCCAACCTGTCTCTCCTGACCGCTTCTAAGGAGGACATATGCCCTACCTGTGCCACTGACCCTCTCTGGGCCTCAGAGTCCTCTTAGTCCATGCAGAAGTGACTCCCTCTTTCCCAGGTGAGGGGCAGGGATTGAGTGATGGAAAAATGCCCATGAGACTTAGATAACACGGCAGGGTGTGTCCTGGGACCAGCAGCCCAGGCTGGGTGGGGCTGGGCTGCCTTCCCTGGCATCTACCCAGCTCCAGTTGCTGGGTTGGCATGGCCAAGCTCCTGCTGCTGCCCAGCTGCGCAGCTCTGCCTTCCTCCTGCTGTAGTCGGGGGTCCTTGCAATCCTGAGGAAGGAGAGGTGGGGAGCCTAGCCCTGGGGTGCTGAAAGACCACCATAGTCACTCATAGTCACTTAGCAGCCGGTTTTTAAACTCCTAGAT
Source organism: Psammomys obesus (assembly GCF_907164565.1). Lineage (NCBI taxonomy): Eukaryota > Metazoa > Chordata > Mammalia > Rodentia > Muridae > Psammomys > Psammomys obesus. The sequence goes on along the minus strand of NW_026585895.1, from coordinate 45,796,151 downwards.
CAGGCTGGGCTCAGGGGTACATGCTTCTGATCCCAGAATAAGGAGGCAGAAAGTCAGGAGTTCAACATCATCTTCTGCTACATAGAGTGAGGCCAGGTTGCACCTCACAAGACCATACATATACATATATATGAACATACATATATGTGTATATGTATGCATGGAACGAGGGAAGGAAGGCAGACCCGGATGAGCACCCACTGTGGCTGTCATGGTGCAGGTGCTGTATTGGGAATGTATGTGACCTTGCTTTATCCTTGAAGGTATCGGTGGGAGACCCGAGGCTCAGAAGGGTCACATAACTGCAAGTGGGAGGAGCTGTATTCAAGCCCAGGCCCCTGCTCATTCCCAGGCTCTGTGCTGAGCGCCAGGGGTCCGAGTGAGGCAGATGGCCTCTTTTCTAAGGACTTCAGAGGACTGGCAGTCTTCAGAGAGTGGGTGGCTGAGCAAGGAAGGAGGAGAAGGGAGGACCACATGGTCAGTTCTCACGGGGATCAGGGCTGTCTGTCCGTCTCAGCTCCCTGTTGCTTTAGGAAGAGCTAAGCAGATAGAAATGTGGCAGTTGTCATGAACACAAGGACAGGTTGCCTGGCCAGAGAACGTTGCAGAGCAGGCTATGGGCCCCCCAGGCTTGAGGCTTTTCTACAGGCTCTCATGTCCTTCTCACTGCTGCTGTTAGAGTGTCGGTGATAGTCCCATTTCATAGATGGGAAAGCTGAGGTTCAGTGGGATGGACCACGAGACGTGTTACATCTCTTTACTACGTATTCTCCTCAGTTTTTGTCATACTGGGAGGTGGTCGCTAGTACTGGCCCCGCTGTGTAAATGAGGAAAGTGAAGGGCAGGGATGCTAAGCCACCTCCCAAGGCCACACAGCTGGGGGGCAATGGGAATGAGATTCAGACTCAAGTGTGAAGGGTCTAGCTTAACCCAGAGCTAGTCCAGAGTAGATGGTTCGGGAGTCCCCGCCCGACCTTTCATTTTAGCTAGGTGGGGCTCATCGCCCGCATGTGTAACCAGCCTCTCCTATATCAAGGGGATTTTCTGGAATGTTCTTGACCACGCCCTGAGGAATGCTGAGAGGTGGATCCCAGGCAGGGCTCAGATTTGTGGCTTTAGCCATGAAAGAAAGTGGCCCCTGGAGGACATCTGAGGCCCCTGGGCAGCCCTGTTTACACCTCCTGCCAGTCCTCAGGGTGCCCCCACACTTGGCAGGCTTAGACCAAGGTTCTCGGACTCCCCGCCCTCATCTATAATAGATGCAGAGGAGCCAGGCTTGTTACACAAGACTTGTTTCTATGAAAGCCTCCCAGGAGCCACTTCTGTCTTGGAGTCACAGAAGGGGCAGAGAGGGGACACGGAGCTGCCAGGGAGACCTGCCTTTATTGTTCTGCCACCCCGGTCATTCCTAAGTCACTGTCCTGGGAGGGGTGGGAAGAGCTCCGATCCTCTATCCCTCACCCTCTGGCTCTCCCCTTTCACCCTCACCCAGAGCCCTGCCCACCCTCCCAAGGCTGGCTTATTTTAAGTCCTTTGCTGGAAGGGAGACTGGGCCTATCAGAGTCCTGGGAGCCCTGGGCCATGAGACAGCTGGAAATGAGGCTGGGACCTTTTCTTAGGAGAGGACTCTGGGAGCCAGGTGTGGTGGCGCAGGCCTTTAATCCCCTCAGAGGCCAGCAGGTTGCTGTGAGTTCAAGGCTAGCCTGGTCTACAAGGCTACATAGAGAAACCCTGTCTCAGGAAAAAAAAAAAAAAAAAGGAAAAAAGAAAGAAGAGAAAATGTCTCTGAGTTGGATGAATAGGTCCAGCCTCATCAAGAAGTTCTTTTTTCTGTGCACACTTTGGCTTCTTGTTTTTTCACGGGGATTATAGTGCCCCCCATCTTGCTGGCAGAGTAATCAAGCTTGATATAAACTAGCCAAAAGCAGGAAGCAGCAGTCAGAAGGGAACATCCTGGCAGCCCGGCCCTGTAGGCACAAACCAAATGGTGGCTGGATACTTTGCTTCTTCCCACAAACCTGACTACCAGCCTCTCGCCTTTATTCTGAGAGTGGCTCTTTAAACAACTCACCCTGCATAATTTTGTTCAGAGATTTTGATGCCAATCTCTTCCTACCCCATCCAAAAATTAGACTAGGTAGCAATAATCAATCCCTTTTTAAAAAGTAATAAAAAAAAATCCTAAAAATTCCCATCCTTTCCCTTGTCAATCTGCTGGTTCTTCTGAGAACTTGCTTTATTTATTATTTACGTGTGTGTATGCACGTGTGTATGTATGTGATGTGTGCATGTATGTGATGTGTGTATGTATGTGATGTGTGTGTGCATATGTATGATGTGTATATGTGTGTGTGTGTATGCATGTGTGTGCATGTGTGTGTGAATGCATGTGTGTCTCTCTCCAAGTGTCTTTCCCTGGGTCAGCAGCAGTGACTGGCATGCCATCAGGCTCGCCAGTCAAGAGTTGATGCGATGGCTCTTCCTACCTCAGAGCCTTGTGGGTCCTGCATGGACAGCAGGTGCCCAGCCTTCCTACCGCTCAGTCAGGTGGCCCTGGGGTCCCATGGGTGGCTGTGGCATGAGCACGGGGTGATGGGGTATGCTGCCCCGTATCTGCCCCTTGCCTCGTCCCCAGTGACTGCCTCAGCCCTTGTCTCCTCCAGCCCCAACATTATTCTGGGGTTCAGGCCTCATGGCCACCTGCACTCAGATGTGTTCTTTCCATGATGGGAAAAGTTCCTGGCTTGCTATTGACTTGTGGACTTCCAAGTCAAGATGAAAGCCATGGATATGGCCCACTCCACACTGAGGTCATTCATACCGAGTGGCCCCACGGCTCTGCCTGGAGTGCTCTTGTCAGAACTCCATGCTTTGACCTAGGCCTGGGCTGTGCTGAATAGGCTCTACGCCCATACCAAGAATGGACACCAGAGGGCGCTCCAGCCCCTAGGAATGCCGAACTGCTTGTCCCTGGCTCTAAGACCTGATACTGGGAGGAAGAACATGATTTTGTAGATTCAGACACACTTGAGTTTTGATCCCAGCCCCACCACCCATCCCACTGGGAGAGCTTGCATAACAGGAAGCTGATTTGAAATGGCTACCTCTGCTTCCTTGCCTCCGTCAAGTTTGAATGGCTTGACGGGCATTGGAGGAGAAGGGCAGATAGGGTCCTGCTGGAAGCCTTGACTGCCACAGGCTTGCTGAGCACGCCTGAGGAGGTCACTTCACTTCTCTGGCTAAGGCATAGACAAGGTCAAGGGCTGGCGAGTACCTGGAGCTGGAGAAGCTCCAGCCGGCTAGCTTTGGCTTCCTACTGAGCCAAGAGCACGCAGCAGCCTTGGCAAGGAAGCCAGCCCGTGAGCAGGCTCCTCCAGAATATGGTGGTAGCTAAAGGGTGGAGGAGAGACCCGAGGCTGACAGAGGGGAGGCGATGAGTGAAAGTCACCCAGTGCTGTGGTGGAGGCTGTCCCTCCCTCTTCCTGCCTCTGAAGGCCCAAGTGGACTGGACACGGCAGGAGAAGGGAGATGGGTGATATGGGCTGGGGAAGTCTAAGAGGATCTTCAGAGAACCTCGAAGGATGGGAAGGAGGGACGGAGATGGCTTGGATCAGCATGAGCGAATTGCAAAACAGGTGGCGAACAGGGCGGGATGGAGGAGCTATGCAGAGGTTATGTGACACAGAAGGCGAGCAGGGTGCTCGCCGTAGGAGCCTTTGCTGTGTTCGTGTGCGTCGTGCAACAATCAGGGACAGCGAATAAGGAGCATCCCCACTTCGGTCACGGATCCCTTTCCTTGAAGAGTATCCTGAGTAGGCTGCCTCGGGGGCTCCTGTGGGGCATGCTGATTTTGAGAGAAGAGTGTTTACAGCCCTTTGATCTGGGGAAGTGGCTCCAGGGATCTTTTAGGTGGAGTGTAAGGCTCTGTGGGGTGTAGGGAAGCTGACACCTCTTAGCCAAGTGCTCTCTGGTAAATATTATCCATTTTCCTGAACCTCAGAAAAGACTGTCTCACTGTTAGACAGTCACAGGGAAAGCCGAGCAGCTGCTGGGCGGAATTTTTCTCACCCCAGTCTCCTGCCAATCTATGTCACTGGACCACCACCACCCCACCCCACCCCACCCCCACTAACACTGTCCCTTCCACCTGACAGAAAGGAGGCGTGGCATCTGGATTCAAGCACGTGGTACCCAATGAGGTGGTGGTACAGAGGCTCTTCCAGGTCAAAGGACGCCGCGTAATCCGTGCCACAGAGGTGCCTGTGTCCTGGGACAGCTTCAACACTGGTGACTGCTTCATTCTGGACCTGGGAAACGTGAGTCTTGCCCGCCCTTTTCCAGGGCCACTGTGGTGGCGGTCTGACTAAGGGGAGGGATGAACACTTGTGAACGGGTACATGAACACTCCGGGGACAGGCCTTGGAGATCAGAGGGCCCGATGTGTCAGGCAGACAGAGCATGCGTGGAGGGGTCCGGTACTAGATCCCCACACGTGGACTCAAGCCCGTCACGCGTGGATGCATGATCCTCGGGCCCCCATCCTCTGCACAGTGTTCTCGAGAGGCAGCCTCCCCGATGCATGACACGCACAGCTGTATAATTAAAATATATTCACTCACTTAAAGTCTAGACACTCACTTCCAAGCACACGGCTGCTGTGGGCAGAACTGTAGCCCTTGTCCACCATGGTCACTGCAGTGAGTGGCTACAGGTGTCGACTTGGACCCACAGCGTATGACATGGCATCATTGGTTGCCTGTGTACTTGGTGTATGGCAATGTGTGTGGTACACACCCCCAGGACCACTGACGGGTAAATGCGTGGTGCTTCCTCCCTAGCCTCATAGGTCCACGTGAGCACAAACCTGCAAATGCTCGCTCGTAGCCAGGCGTTGCACCCTAAAACTTCTGTGCGTATGAGCACGAGGTACGTGTGAGGATGTGTGGGTGTGTGTGTGTGTGTGTGTGTGTGTGTGCGCGCGCACCATCCGGGCCTCCAGAGACTGGAAGAGGGAGCCGGCTCCCCTCGGACTGGCTGGCTGTGCGCTGCTGCGTGGGTGCTCGGAGTGGAACCCAGGCAGGCCCTCTGCAGGAGCAGCCAGTGCTCTGACTGCTGAGCTGCCCGTTCAGCCTCAGCTTAGTTTCTTGCTGAAACAAAATGGCATGCCTCGTTACAGTCCCAGCTACCGTTCTGTGGGTTTCACCCGGTGAATGTACCCGTCGAACTGCCAACTGCAGATCAAGAAACAAAGCATCGAAGCTCCCTGCAAGCATTGGTGTTTTCTGCCGGTCCCTTTGCCCCCGGGGAGGCAGCCGTCGGAACTCTCTCTACAGGATCGACTTCGCTTTTGCACGTTTCTGGAGTTCTGCGCAGGAGCCCTTCCTCCCTTGTGTCAAGTTCTTTTCAGCCTTGCACTTCCGAGAGTCTGCTGTAATGTTGCATTTTGGCGCAGCACGCCCACCCCTCGCTGTGAGGAGTCGGCTCTATGGGGACTCAGCTACTTCTTCATTATTGGCGTTGTGAAGGGCTCCCGGGTGGCTCTGGCTTGGGCTGCTCCGAACCTTCTAGCGTAGGTCTTTTGGCGGCCGTGTATATGCAGTTCCAATGGATGTGTAGCTTAGAGTGGCGTTGCTGGCTCACAAGGTGTTCTAGCTTCCTTTCTGTTGCCGCGTTAATCGCCGTGACCAGAAGCGACTGAGAGGTGAATGGGTTTGGTTCAGCTCACGCTTCCATGTCATCCACCACTGAGGGAATCAGGACAGGAGCTCAAGTAGGAACCGAAGTAGAAACCGGAGGAGTACAGCTTACCCGCCTGCCTAGGGAAGTCCCCGCCCACAGTGGGCTGGGTCCTCCCACAGTCAGCAGTCAAGGCAGTCATTCACAGAACCTGGCCACAGGCCACCTGTGATTTGGGCAGTTTCTCAGTGAGGTTCCTGCCTCCCACATGACTCTAGGTTTTGTTAAGTTGAAAATAAAGCTGAGCAGACAGGCGGAGTGTAGGTCGGGAACGCTCTGGGGCCGGGAGCAAATGGTGCATGCAGGGTTGCTTCGCACCAGCAGGGGTCGCTATAACAGATGCTCAGAGATGACCTAACTTTTAAGTAACCATTGTTCTTAGGCTCACAGGCTGGGGAGCGAGAGGTGTGGCGGTGGCTGTCTAGACACTGACTGGCTGCTTTACAAAAGAGCCAATGTAAAACAGTCGAGATACAGAGGTGGCCTGCACTGCAGTAGGAAAAACTGAACCCATAAAAAAAAAAAAAAAAGAAGTTAATCTCGATAATCACAAAGGCCTGTCCTCCGAGCACTGCCACAATGCCACTACACTTCAACAGGGACTTCAGAGGAACAAGTCACACGCAAAGCCATAGCAGCCAGCAAGCTAGCTGCTGTACATGGCAGGATCCTCAAAGGCAGAGATCCTTCCACTGGGTGTGTGTGCTCTGCCAGCCCTCACCCGGGCAAGCCCAGGCCAAGGGGGCCTGGTACACAGCTGCTGTCTGCATGATGCCATCCTGACAGGCAGCCGCCTTGTGCAAAGCTTGGGCTCTGACTTCCTGGGGTCTCTGTCCTTCTTACAGAATATCTATCAGTGGTGTGGCTCCAGCAGCAACAAATTTGAAAGGCTGAAGGCCACGCAGGTGTCCAAGGGCATCCGGGACAACGAGAGGAGTGGCCGTGCTCAAGTACACGTGTCCGAAGAGGGTGGAGAGCCAGAAGCCATGCTCCAGGTGTCTGTGGGGCTATGTGTGTGTGTGTGTGTGTGTGCGCGCGCGCGCGCGCGTGCGTGTGGACGGGGAGTCGGGGACTTGGAGCAGGCTACTCCTGCCTCCTTTATGAAGACTTATTTATTTATTAAGGTCCTTCCCTGCCCTTCAAGACCTTTTGTTGTCTTCTACCTAGCCTGAGCACTTAGGGAATGGAAAGATAGCTCCCCGCCTGCAGCTGTAACTTCCCTGAGATCTGGAATCCTGGGGTGTGAGGCATGCTGGGAGCACACAGGCAAGGAGGACCAAGTCTTCCAGAGGAGCAGGCTAGGAAAAAGGTTCTTCCGACATTTCTTAAGGACTAGCAGAAACAACTGAGACCTGGCTGTCCATGTCCTCTTCTGACACGCCTGTTCATTTACGGCTCCTTTAGTTAATGGTATGATGGGCTCGTCAGCCCAGCTACCTGGCTTTGAGGATCTACCAGCAGAGAGCAAGGCTCCCTGGGAAAAAGAAGGGGCAGAATGTCTGCTCTGTGCCGCCTTGCTCCTACTTGCAGGGGCCACTTAATTCTGATTTTTACAAAGGGATTTTATGGGAGAAAAGAAAAAGATCCCAGGCACCAGGGCTAGTAGCTGGGATGGAGCGGAGCAGAGCTATGAAGTCATGACGGTTGAGGTTCCAGTTTTGACAGATGCAGTTGGCTCAGATGCAAAGTAGATGACTGAGGGAAGGTTCAGGCTGGAGGAGGGGCACAGGAAGGGAAGGGCTTTTTCTCAGAAGGAATAGATTCAAGATGCCAGGGCTAGGCAGGTTCCATGGGGGGGCATGGGCATGGCTGTCCATGTAGCCGGGCCTCTTGGGGCGCTCTCTCGGAAGTCTCCATGCTCATGGCCACCCTTCCACCCCCACCTTGACACTTCCTCCAGGTGCTGGGCCCCAAACCTGCTCTGCCTGCAGGTACCGAGGACACAGCCAAGGAGGACGCAGCCAATCGAAAGCTGGCCAAGCTGTACAAGGTGAGCCCAGGGGTGCGGTCTCTGTACAGGGTCAGGCTGCGAGGCAGGAGCCCCAGCTCAGCTGCCCTGATGTCCCAGGCCCCAGTGTGTTTGCTGTTTTCCTGAAGGCAGGGAGATAAAAGCTGAACTCAGCTGAACATGAAGTACTTGGCTCCCTACTCCTTCTCTGCAGAAGAAGCAAACTTGCTGTTATTTTGGTTTCGGTTGGATTTTGGTTCTGTTACTGTTACTTGTTGGACAGGATCTTCACTTACTCTACAGTCCCAGCTAGCCTTGATCCTCCTGTCTCAGTCCTAGGATTACAGGTGTGCACCACTGTGCCTAGCCAGGGGTCATCTCTGTAGAATTTTGTAGGATTTCTGGGAGTCTTCACTGGGGTGAGGGGATGAAAGAGTATCTCAGGAAAACACTGCACTGCAGAACCAGGCAAGGGTGCTGACATTTCTGATGACGTCTTCCTTGTGTGTATTTGGGTCTACCTTTCAGTGCTGGTGGGGCCGTTCCAGGCCTTGGCTTGTGCGCACCGGGCAGGTGCCAGCCCTCCCCCTCCCTGAGGCTCATGGCTTTGGCTGTGTGGCAGTCCCCAGCTCCCAAATCTCCCTCATTGGGGATCCAGAAGCCTCTGCTTACCCAGAGTCAGTCTTGTGAGATTTGGCTAGTGGACACCTCGTGTTTTAAGTTGAATGAACTCTTTATATTAGAACTTCTTAGATTTACAGGAATATTGCAGATAGTCCGTATGCTGTCATCCTGCTTCTCCTTAGCATCCTGATGTAAGGAGACGTTGTCAGCTAAGTGACAGAGACTGGCCAGTGCTGCCAATCAATCATACACATTATTCTGATTCTCTCAAGTTCTTTCCAAGCACACTCCAGGACAGCACATCACATTTAGCTCTTGCCATTCTTCTTTTCATTATTCATGATTTCAAAAGCTTTTCAGCAAACTCTGTATCTTCTCAGAGGCCCCACACTTTCTGTTTTTGTTTCTTTGTTTTGGTTTTGGTTTTTTGAGACAGGTTTTCTCTGTGTAGCCCTGGCTGTCCAAGACTCGATTTGTTGACCAGGCTGGCCTTGAACTCAGAGACCCACCTGCCTCTACCTCCTGAGTGCTGGGGTTAAGAGCATGTGCCACCACTCCCAGTGACCCTACACTTTTAGTAAGACAAGGTCTCATGAACTCCAGGCTGGCTTTCAACTCACTGGGTGGCTGAGGATGAATTTCTGATCCCCTCCTCTGCCTCCTGAGTTCTAGGAATACAGCTGTGTACTGCCACAGCTGGTTTATGTGGTGCTGGGAGAATAGAGCCCCAGGCTTTGTGTATGCTAGGCTAGCACCAACTGTAAGCTACATATCCGAACCCAAGCTCCTGCCCCCTCTCCTTCATTCCCCCACCTTCCTATCCCGGGTGCAGTGTCCATGCTAGGTGAAAAGCAAAAGCAGGCTCGGCTGTGCTGCAGAGCTGGGTGGGTGGGTGTTGCTCTGCCCCTCTGCCTGCCTGGGTGCTCACACGCCCCCTTCTCGGTCCCCACAGGTCTCCAATGGTGCAGGTAGCATGTCAGTCTCCCTCGTGGCTGATGAGAACCCCTTCGCCCAGGGCGCCCTGAGATCCGAGGACTGCTTTATCCTGGACCATGGCAAAGACGGGAAAATCTTTGTCTGGAAAGGTATGGGGCAGGGACCTAGGTTCCACCTGCCACCAGAGGCTTCCAGGATCCCAGTCCCAGGAAGAGCAGAGTGCTGGGACAGTGAAGGCAATCAGGATCCTAAGTGATTGCCTGGTTTGGCAGTTGACTCATTGTATGATCTTAGACCCTTGCTGGGCTTGAGTCCCTGTTTGCACTCAAATGAATATTTACAAGATCAGTTTTCTGAGAAGTGAATTGACACCGTGTGTGTGTGTGTGTGTGTGTGTGTGTGTGTGTGTGTGTGTGTATGAAAGATGGAGCTCTGTGGGTTCAGTACTTGCTGGACCTCAGCATGCTGAAGAGGGTTAAGCAGTATGTTATCATGAGTCATGGAACTCTCCACTGAGTGTGGGGCCTTTTGTGAAGGTGATTGTTCCAGGAGGCACCAGGGAAGTCTTGGTGGGTGGGTGGCTCCTGTGAGACTTTTGGGCCCGGTTGTTTCTGAGAGCCCAGAGACATCTGAGAAGACCCCCAGTGCTTCCTCAGACATTGAGACTGGGGCTGGGAGGAGGAGGGAGGCAGTGGGTGAAGACAGCCAGAACTTGAGAGGCCCCTGAACCTGGGCTGGCCATCCGAGGAATGTGGTCATGCACCGGCCAGGGCCTCACCTGACTATTTGAGGCTCTCATGGGCCAGAGCAGAGGTTATCCTGTGGATAGGGAGGACCACATTGCCTTGGAAGGAGGCTTCTGTGCAGTGTTCAGCCTGGGTGTCTACCGATTCGGTATGCTAACTCCTACAACCTCTCTGAGACACCGTTTCCTTATATATGAGGGGGAACAAGGCGGCCATGACCTCCGTGATTTAAGGCCGCATGTGGAATAAGTGGAATGATCTCTGTGTAGGTTTAGCACCAAATCTGTTCTCAGTAAATTGGCTACGATGGTTGTCATGGTGCTGTTATTGGCCAGGACCCCAGAGGGGGTGTCTCTTCAAACTAGGAGCCCTCAGCTCTTAGGGGTGATGGTCCCTGGCTGTTGTCTTAAGTCCCAGGAGAGTAAGGAGGTGAGTTGGCTGCCCCTTTCTGGGACCTCTGGCTGCTAACCTTGCGTCATTTCTCTGACTTCCGGCAGGCAAGCAGGCTAACATGGAGGAGCGGAAGGCGGCCCTTAAAACAGCCTCTGACTTCATCTCCAAGATGCAGTACCCCAGGCAGACCCAGGTGAGGGTCTGAGGCCAGGAAAAGGGACGTTCGGTGGGGGTAAGGGATGGAGAGGGTGCCCCGTCCTCCTTAGGGACTGGACGTGGACCTGAGGCTCCTTCGAGGCAGCATTGCCTCATCTTATCCCCCTCCTTCCTTCCCAGGTTTCAGTCCTCCCAGAGGGTGGCGAGACCCCGCTCTTCAAGCAGTTCTTTAAGAACTGGCGGGACCCAGACCAGACAGATGGCCCCGGCCTGGCCTACCTCTCCAGCCACATTGCCAACGTGGAGCGCGTGCCTTTCGATGCTGCCACACTACACACCTCCACCGCCATGGCCGCTCAGCATGGCATGGATGATGATGGCACTGGCCAGAAACAGGTATTGGAGCCACAGTCCTAGAGCTAGGGCCTGGCTCCACCAGATTCCACAAGCCAGGGTCGGTCACTGTGGCGTTACTGCAGCTAGAGAAGGGTGAAGGGCAGACGCAGAGCTTATTAGTGTAGCCACATTAGGAAGAGCAAGAAAAGGGGCCTCAAGACCCCCAAGTCCATCCTCACGAAACACATGTGAGCTTTAGGTTTAAACAGGGAGAGTTGGGGCTGGAGGTGTGCATAAATGAGCAGTCTTGAGCCAAGCATGGCCTGGTTAGTCATCTCAGATCTGGTTCAGAAGGAAGTATGGAGAGGCCAGCTGCACTCTGGGGTGCTGCCCCGCCCTCTTGGGTACTCACCATCACTGGAGGTGACCAGCCCCTCGAGAGTGAGTGTGCGTTCAGGACAATGACTCATCTTTGTGCCTTTATTCTTGAAGGCAGGTGAGATAGATGAGCCACACGCCCCCTCGAGGGAGACCCAAGCAAAATGGAGGCCGAGATGTCCTCCCGGCTTCAGTTCTCCTGGGGGCCCAGGCAGGAGCCAGTGCTTTCTAACAAAGGCAGTTTCTAAGTACTTGTTATGGTGTGGCTGTGCCTGGGCTGCCACTCATGCCCCGCCCTCTACCTTCCTGAGGGTGTTTTTCTCAAGGGATTTTTCCCCCCACAGTTGTGGTGGGTGAGAGTCTTTTCATTTTCACTCTTTTGTTTCTTTTTTGGCAACAAACATTTCCCTGAGTATGAGTATCTATTGTGTGCCAGGCTCCCAGACCCCATACTCTTCCCTAGCAGTGCCTGGATGGGAGGGGAGGTGACCACAACCACAGCAGAGCCTTGAAATCTGTTATTCCCAGAATTGAAGGAAAGCCCAGGGGATTTTGTGGGAACGCGGGAAGGGCAGTTGGAATGGGGTGGCTGGGATTGGGTATCACAGTAGGGGTAGGAGTTTGCTGCCGGGGAGTCGGGCCACATTCCAGGCAGGACCTGCTGTTTGAGGAGGATGGTGCTGGTGGCATCCTCAGGAGGGACCATGAGTGCCATTCATGGGGTAGAGCAGTAATAACGTATTTTGGGCTTTTATTTTTTCTTTTGTTTTTAGTACATGTATGACAGATTTGGTCCTGTGCTTTAAAAACCTACCACAAAAATAGGCAGGAGGCAGAAACATGAGCTGGAACATCGGGGAGGGGAGATTTAGGGGAGAGAAGATGAGACACCTGGGACTGGGTGTGGGTGGAGGTGTGTTCGTAGATGCTTAAGGCCCAAAGTCCATTCCAGGCCAGTGTCCATTGTTTCCCTAAGAGGTAAAGCAACCATTGCCATTGCTGGCGTGGGTGCTGTTCTTTCATTCCTGTAGGGTGTGAGGAGGAGGCAGCAAAAGCATTTAGCAGACAGAGTTGAGCCTGGCCGATCCGCTGTGGCCATTTAGCCTGACTCTCTGAGCCTGACTTTCTCACTTGTAAAATGACCCATCACAGTCAAGACTGCGTGTTATAGGGCTCAGTGCCTCCACTTTACCACCAGACGTCGCCAGAGTTCCCCGTAGAGATCCGCCTGCTGGGGTCATTCTGAGGCCAACCATGGCCCTGACAGATGAGGCGGCCCATCAAATCCTAGTGATTCCGTTACCATGGGGAGAATGGAAAGCTCGGTGATATAATGCCAATCCTATTAATAGCAGCTGAGCCTGAGAGAGCCAGCTCGTGGTACAGGGCATCCTGCCATCTTCTTGACCAGCATTTAAGGCTTGAAGGAGTTCCCCTAACTGTTGTCACCACCACTTTTCAGGTGAGAAAACAGAGGCTCTGAGAGGGGAAGTTGCTGGAAGTCCTATGACCTCCTGGAGAATGGGGCTTAGGTTTGCCTCAGGCCTGGCTCAATCTTCTAAGCTAGAGCTATCTTGAGGAGTCTTTCAGCCAGGACCACAGAGCTGCTGGCCAGATGTGCTAGGAAGAACCAGAGCAGGAACCCTGGGGTCATATCTCTGCCTTGCCTCTCGGCAGCTCTGCGTGCTGGGTGTCTGACCTCAGCTCTACCCCTGCAGATCTGGAGAATCGAAGGTTCCAACAAGGTTCCGGTGGACCCTGCCACATACGGGCAGTTCTATGGAGGGGACAGCTACATCATTCTGTACAACTACCGCCATGGGGGCCGCCAGGGACAGATCATCTACAACTGGTGAGGGGGCTGGGCTGTCTGCCGGGGAAGCATGGGGGGCCCTGGCTGTGCCTGGCTATGGTGACCTGGCTACAGTGACGAAGGGGAGTGAGTTGATTGGAGGGATGGCGTCTGGAGTGTAGAGGCCTGAGTTGGGGCAGCCACACCCTGCTGGGACCCATTCACAGCCAGACTCACAACTCTGAGCTCCTTGTCATTAGCGTATGACACGCCCAGTCCAGGGACAGACACACCAACCCAGCAAGCTCCTGGCAGGTAGTGCCTAGTCCTCATACAAGTTCATCCTTCCAGAGGCTTCCGCTGTTAACTCTTACAAATTATCCTGCACTTTATGTAGTGATATATATATATATATATATAATCACATTGCTCCAAACCCAAAGCAGAGTCCAAAGGTGTCATCTTGACCTTTTCAACTTTTCCTGGTACCCCTGCCCAGGTGACTCATCCACCAAGCCCCACCCTTTCCTCTTGACCGGTTGAGGAATTTCTTATTTCTTCTTTTTGCATAAATGACTGGAAAGACTATGTATCGTAATCAGAGGCTAAGTGCATTGCCCTGTAGCTGGCTTTTTGGAAGCTAGCTTCCTGGAGTTGACAGCTTCCTGCTGTGGGTTGTGTGTGCCTAACAGCCGTGCCGTTCCTTTGAGTTGCTACACCGTGGTTTATTGGCATGTGCCCACACCCATGCCTACGTGGGTGTTAGTCCACGGCATCATGAAGACTAGTAACTGTCAGCCAACAGGTGGGTGCTTACAGGAAACTCCGTGGTGGGTTCCCAGAAGTGGATTGCTAGACTCAGAGAGTCGATGGACCCGTCACTTTGATAGATGGCCCCAGCTTCTCTAGCTAGTGCTTGGAGCCTTTCATATTCCGGTATTCCTGCCAGCTACACTCGGGGGTCCCCGTTTGCCTGCATCCGCTTCATCCAACTTCCTTGTTCAACTCAAGACTGTTTGTCACTGTAATAGTTTCTGAAGGGGTATCTTACAGACTTTGAATTTGCCTTTGGGGTCAGGGGTGTGGCTCAGTGGCAGAGCATGCATGCTGAGGCTGGCGTCTCTGGGTCCCTCCCCTAGCACTGAAAAACAAACAATAAATGAAAATGGTGTCTCCGTTACTAGACAGTTTCAGACTTTTGTCTGAATAATAGCTGTTGAATTTCTTCTTTGTTAAAATTTTCATTTAGACCCACTGAAAAGTTGCAACACCAAAACAAAAAACCCAACCAGTTATCTGGCCGGTTCTCACGCATGCGCGGCCCCACCTGCTTCTCCCACACCCCGAGCAGCTGTGGGCCAGCTGATGAAGGGCTGTGTACTTGTCTGTGTGTACTCCAGTGTCACCAAATCTTTGTTCCCATGTCTTCTTCTGGCCCACACCCTAACCCAAGACTCCATGGGACAGCTCTAGGGCCGAGGACCCCACAAGGGATTTCTTCCTTGTGACCCCTCGGTCTTCCCGGGTCTGTGGCACAGCCTGTCCTTTTCCTTCATGACCATAGACCCCTGAAGAGAGATGCTCAGGAATCTCATACACAGACTCTTTGACATCCCCATACTTTTGAAAGCATTTGCCTTTTGTTTGTTTTGGTTGGTTTTTTGAGTTTTTGTTTGTTTGTGTTTTGTTTTGAGGCAGGGTTTTTTTCTGTGTAGCCCTGGCTGTCTGGAACTCACTCTGCAGAAAAAAGCTGGGCTCAAACTCACAGAGATCCTCCTGCCTCTGGCACGTGCCACCACCTCCCGGCTGAAAGCATATGTATTTTTAAACTAGATAATGCACACATCATTATTGCAGAGATATGAGGATGCTGGGGTTTGAACCCAGAGCCTGGTACATATGAGGCTAGCCTCCACCACTGGTCTGGAAATAAGCTCAGTACTTTTTTACCTTTTGTTTTGAGACGTAGGCTCACTAATTTGCCCACACTGGCCTTGAATTTGCTCTCCTTCTGCCTCAACTCCCCAAGCAGCTAAAACTTCAGGCCTGTACCACTAAGTTCAACATATGATACAGAATTCTTATAGGGCTTTTTGACATATGGTGTGTGCCAGGTATAGCAGTACAAGCCCAGCCTTGGCAAGAAGCGGGAGGCACAAGGACCCTGAGTCTCCCTAACTCTCCTCTCTCCTCTCTCAGTGAACATCCGGGCACATACCCCACGAGGCTAACCGACTGATGCCTTTCCCACATCATACCTGCTGTTTCTGACCCATGTCTGTGTACAGGGAAATGCCCTGGCTGCTTTTGTATACTTTGCATTTGAGTCTCGGTACTCTCTCTTGTGTGTCCATCAAGCGATCCAGGGAGTTCCCCTGCAGGCACATTTAGGACAAGAAAGTCTGCCCAGTGTACCAGGACCTAAGTAAGCAGACAATGTGCTATACTAGGAGTGGACAGCTTGGCTAGGCCATTGTCTCTGGTTCTCCCCACAGCTCCTGTACTTCTCCCTCTCACTTCCATCTCTGCAACAAGGAGGCTCACAGGTTACTAGAGCCCAGGGCAGGGAAGAAGTCCTGAGCTCTCTGGAAACTAGAGCTGAGTCTCTTTCCCTCCTTTAGGCAGGGTGCCCAGTCTACCCAGGACGAAGTTGCTGCGTCGGCCATCCTAACTGCCCAGCTAGATGAGGAACTGGGAGGAACTCCTGTCCAGGTGAGTCACAGCAGTGTCCCTTAGGGCTTCAGCCAGGGCCATGTCTGTCTGCTCACTTAGCTGTGTCCTTATCCATCCATTCTTCCATGCATCTGCCCACTCATCCGTCTGTCCGTCCGTCCATCAATCCATCCACCCTCCTAGACATCCACACATTTATCCATCCATCCCTCCCTCCATCCATCCCTTCATCTCTTCATCCATCTACCCTCCTACACATCCATCCATCTATCCATCCATCCATCCACTCTAACCCACCTACCTACTCATCCATTCCCCCACCCATACACCTCTATCCGTCTGTCTGTCTACTCACCTACCTATGCAATAAATATTTATGCAGGGATTCTATGCGCTGGACTTAATGTCTGCATCCAGATATGTAGACACTGTCCTTTCTGGGCAGTGTCTCCGTACTCTCCCTCGGCTGTCCTACGGGGGATGACAATTGATCCCTGCAGGGCACGTTTAAGAGGGAAATCCATGTGCTGTGTTTAGATCCAAGTGAGAAGACAGGCTAGGGACAGAGCTGGGAGTCGGGGCTGCATGGGCTGTAGTCATGCCTCTAGACCTGAAAGGCTCTTCCCATGCCTCGGACTGACGTCAGCATTCAAGCATGTGCTCAGGCAATCTGTCCTTCCTTTTAAGGTCATATTTGCAAACTTGGGCTTTCCTGGTTCTTGGACCAGACTCAGAGGCTGCAGGGCAAGGCTTCCCAGAGGCAAAGGGTGGGGAAACAGGACCCAGGGAACCTTGGCAGTGACACCATCTCGGTACCCTGGTGCTGTGGACTCCAGGTGCTTCTTGCACGGTGCTCCCTGACAGTCAGACACAGTGTGGTGGCCTTCCTGGAGGGAATGCATTCCACCCCCCCAAAAAAAAGAGAGGAAGGAAGGAAGGAAGGAAGGGAAAGGAAAAAAGCTGACTTTCTCCTCTCTCACTGCCAGAGCCGAGTGGTCCAAGGCAAGGAACCTGCACACCTCATGAGCTTGTTTGGCGGGAAGCCCATGATCATCTACAAGGGTGGCACCTCCCGAGATGGTGGGCAGACAACCCCTGCCAGCACCCGCCTCTTCCAAGTTCGAGCCAGCAGCTCTGGAGCCACCAGGGCGGTTGAGGTAATGCCAGGTCCCAGAACACAGGCAGGATTTCCCTCCTGAAGTCTTCTAGGCCCAATGAGTAGGCCTCCAGAGGCCCGGGAGGTGGGCCTGGATGGAGAAGGAAGCAGATTTTCAGGGCTCCCTGCTCTGACAGCTCCTTGCCCCTTAGGGTTCCTTACACAGTTTCCATTACAGAAGTTTGTCCCGCTGCAGGGCCTGCAGGGTCTCCTGGCTGGCAGGAGAAGGGCTGGGCTGTTTGGTCTGTTTCCTGATGGATTGAGTGCTGCCTGTCTCCCCCCCCTCCCCCCGCCTCCAGGTGATGCCTAAGGCTGGTGCTCTGAACTCCAACGACGCCTTTGTGCTGAAAACCCCCTCGGCTGCCTACCTGTGGGTGGGTGCAGGAGCCAGTGAGGCGGAGAAGACCGGGGCCCAGGAGCTGCTGAGGGTGCTGCAAGCCCAGCCAGTGCAGGTGGAGGAGGGCAGGGAACCAGGTAAGAGCCGGGGACCCATCACTTCCCCCTGCCTGGGGTTCCATCTCCACACCCTTCTCCGGTGTGTTGACAGAATGAGGGTGGTGGCCAGCGACAGGGTAATCCCATGTCTCCTGAAGAAAGGAGAACTTGGAGTGGATGGTCCAAGAGGGCCTCGGGGGGGGGATGATAACTATTTCCCAGGAAGTCTTGTGAGGGAGACCGGGAAAGGAAGGCCACAGCTCCAGGCCTCAGCCCTCTTTTGTGCTGATACTCAGAACCCATCCCCCATTTTCTTGGTGTCTCACGGAAGCAGTGAAGTACAGCTTGGCCTGCATGGAGCCTCTTTGTCCCACAGACAATTCCGTTAGGATGGGTGTTCTGTGTCTGTCAGCCCCAGTTGGGTGACTGATGGTCGCTGTGGAATTTGGGTACTTGAAATGTGGCTGGTGGCAATGAATGGACACGAGGAAGGTGTGTCTTCAGTTGTGATAAATTTTCTATAGAAATGGCCACAGAGAGACAGAACATGCATAGACGGAGCAGGTACTGTAGAAAGAATATGGAAATTGGACTTGGAAAATGTATGGATTTAGGTGCTGTCTGGAGCCCTCCAGGATCTTAAAGTGGGGAGCAGCCAAATTAAACTGGATTTGGCCACAGTTTAATCTGGGGTCTGGTGGGATGTGCTCATGGAGGGCCATGGTTTCCCTTGACAGCCAGTGTGATCTCCCCTCACAGATGGCTTCTGGGAGGCTCTGGGCGGGAAGACTGCCTACCGCACGTCCCCAAGGCTGAAGGACAAGAAGATGGACGCCCACCCTCCTCGTCTCTTTGCCTGCTCCAACAGGATCGGACGCTTTGTGGTGAGTCTGGAGGTGACACCTTCAGCTTGTGCCTAGAGAAGGAGGTGGCTTTCGGGGTCAGTGAACCTCAGGGCCTGAAGAAACGGTCTGATGGCCCGGTGCAGGGGGATGGTCCCCGGAGGCAAGACCAGCCCTTTGAACTCATCCCGGGTACCAATGGGGGCTGAATCTTCTTCCTTGACCTCCTTTGACCCTTCCCAGATCGAAGAGGTTCCTGGCGAGCTTATGCAGGAAGACCTGGCTACTGATGACGTCATGCTCCTGGACACCTGGGACCAGGTGAGTGAAGAAGAGGTGGGGAGGGCGAGGGTAGAGGGAGAATCTGGGCACTTAGCTCCAAGATGAGCCATTCATTCATTCAGCACTAATGAAGGATGTCACATCGGCCTCTGCTTCCCTCTGGGTCTATTCCCACGGGAGTATGAGCTCAATAACTCTTTTATCAGGTGCCTGCTCCCAGCATCCTTCAGGCTGTAGGATGGCTGAACACAAAGGCCCACGTCTTTCTCCCATGGGGCAGCTTTGGGAGCAGCTCAGTTGAGAGCATGTGTTTGTAGCCTGAACCATTGGCTGTCATCATTGACAGCCATTGGTGATGTCACCTGTTTATGCCTATCCTTGGCAGTCCTAGGCCAGTGTTTCTTAGCATCACGGTCTTCCAGGCAAAATGCTAAGTTCTGGGAATCCTGAGACAAACCAAAGGAACACAGGGTTGGCCCCAACTCAGAGGGCTTGTTGGTTCTGTAAGGAGCTTGTTGGTAGATAAGGAAAAGCCATTGAGCCTGGCATTTTCTTGTCTAAAGCATTTGATAAAATTGAATGCCGCTGAGAAATGGCAATTGCTCTTGAATATGATTAGCTTGAGAGACACATAAAAATAGATGCAGAGCTGGGGAGATGGCCCAGTGGATAAACTGGCCATACACGCATGAGCATATGAGTTCAGGTCTTCAGAGCACGAGGAAAAGCCGAGAAAGGCGTACCTGTAACACCATGTTCCCGAGGCAAGAGGGGAATGGGGGAATGGGAGACAGGAGACTTCCCAGGAGTTCATGGGTGAGCCTGCCTGGTTACATCACGATGAACAAGAAGATCCTACCTCAAACACAGTGTAAGGTGAGGACCCACCCCCAAGGTTGTCCACCAACCTTCACGTGTGCACTGTGCCACAAGTATGCACACATACATACACAAAAAAGGTAAAGAAAACAGACAGTGTGTAAAAATCAGCAGAGGTCTTTATGTGTGACCAAATTTACTATAAGGCTCACAGTGACCTGGGCTTTTTATTTTTTTGTTTTTTTTAAAGATTTATTAGTATATAGCGTTCTGCCTGCAGGCCAGAAGAGGGCGCCAGATCTCATTATAGAGATCTCATTATAGACGATCGTGAACCACCATGTGGTTGCTGGGAATTGAACTCAGGACCTCTGGAAGGGCAGCCAGTGCTTTTAACCTCTGAGCTATTTCTCTAGCTCTTGACCTGGGCTTTGTATTACAAACTTTAGACAGGTGTCAGTTAGGACGCAGAGATGGGTAGCCTTCCTGCGTATTTGTCGGACGAAGGCTTCAGAACATCCGTCCACTCATTTGTTGAATGGATCCACACCCCGCCCCTGTATTGCAATGATTATGAGTGAGCAGCCTGGTGTGAGGAATATGTAGCCTGAGGCAAACTGGACATACCCACCAAATCGGCACACTTTTCGGCTTCATCCAGGGGATGAAGGTGGTGGCCCAGCTTCCAGATCCTCCAGTGTTTCAGGAAAGTTGGAAACCCAGACTGTCCTGACAGCGTTGACAACTAAACCAGAAGACAGTGCTATGACAGGCCAGCACGTGTTAACAGCAAGCGGGTTTGTAGGTCACCACCGTGCGGCCTTTGTCTCATGCCCATCCAGTTGCTGTGTAACGGCTGTTAGTTGTGGAGTTTTGTCTATTTCTCACAGGACTCACCTCTACCCTTGTTCTTTATCTGGTAGTGACTGTCACCAGCACCTCTCATGTGATTTTCATTTCACATCTCACCTCCAGGTCTTTGTCTGGGTTGGAAAGGACTCACAGGAAGAGGAAAAGACTGAAGCCTTGACCTCTGGTGAGGACCCAAAGCTCTAGGGTGGGAGTGGGGTCTTTGACTGTAGCTGGGGGTGGGTCTTTGGCTGTTGGTCGGGTCTTTGCCTGTGGGTGAGGTGGGTCTTTGGCTGTGGTGGGTGGGTGTGGCTGTGGTGGACATGGGGTCTTTGGCTGTGGGTAGGTGGCAACAGCTTCTGATGCTGTCTAATAGCATCCATGGGATGGGACCTCCTGCTCATAGTCTGACCTTCTAGAGCTCTGCTCAGGGTGATGTCCCAATTGCTTTTTGTGATTACCTGAGACAATTGATTCATAAAGAACTTTCAGCCCAGGTCAGTTGACTCTGGTGATTGTGGTAAAGCCACTGGGACGTGGAAGGGAGATGAAATCTCACCATCACCTTCAAGGCATGCCTCAAAGAGCAAAAGATACAGTCCCTTGGAGTTCCCACTGCCCCCAAGCTGAGGACAAGGCTTTGAGGGTTAGCATACCTGAGGGACAGGTGTGAGCGAAAGCAGGTGTGAGGAGATCAAAGTGTCCCTTCAGAATGCCAGAGGGCTTACCAGGGAAAGGAACAGAGGGGAGCCAATACCCAGCATGCCCAGTGAATCCCTTGTTAGGGTCCCCAGGTAGGAAGGCAGAATCCTGGAAGCTAATCTAGAGGCTGGGAATATAAGAACAGTCTCTTTATTTAATATCTTTTAATCACCAGGGGAACGATACACACAGGGAAGGGCTGAGAGCTTTGTGAAGCAGGAATTTCAGAACAGGAAGTTCTTCCTGTTTGGGGGAAATCCACATAGAGTCTTTGCCTGTAAGCCATTGTGATGGTCAGTAGGGCTGAGAGCTTAGTCTCTGGCAACCCCTACTTCCTCCCTGAGAGGGCACTGAGAGCTCCTGGTCTCCTTTTCCTCGTGTGTCTACAGCTAAGCGGTACATTGAGACGGACCCAGCTAACCGGGACCGGCGGACCCCCATCACCATCGTGAGGCAAGGCTTCGAGCCTCCATCCTTCGTGGGCTGGTTCCTCGGCTGGGATGACAGTTACTGGTCGGTGGACCCCCTGGACAGGGCCCTGGCTGAGCTGGCTGCCTGAGTGAGGGCCAGAGCCACCGAAGTCACCACTCAGTGCCTTTGAGGACTGTCTGTCTTCCAAAGAGATCACATGGCAAGCGGGAAAACTATGGTGTGTGTGCGTGGTTTTTTTGCTTTGTTTTGTTTTGGTTTTTTGTTTTTGTTTGTTTTTTTTTACAGTAGCCAAAACCAGCCCTGGGAAAATTCAGGGTCTTTACAAAATTGCTTCAAGTATCCATGCTTTGGAAATTGAATTCAATAAAAGCTTTCTGAAGGGTGTTCTCCCCAGGCCTGTCTCTGGTTCCTCATTCCGTGGCTCTGAACCCTGCTCATGACCCTGGTGACTCTGTGGTGCCTGGGCAGGTGCCTGTGAGTGAGCAGATGAAGTCTACCCTCCTGTGTGTGCATCGTGGTCCTTGGGAAGCTGATGGCACGCAAGGAGAGCTGAGCGTACATGGTACTGGGGAGTGTCTTGGTTTGCTCTCTGTTGCTGTGGTAAAAACAATGACCCAAAGCAACTTGGGGAAGAAATGGCTTATCTCATCTTATAGCTTATAGCCTGTCTTGCAAGGAGGTTGGGCCAGGAACTCAAGACAGGAACCTAGAGTCAGGAACTGAAGAAGAGGCCATGGAGGAATGCTGCTTATTGGCTTGCCCACGGTCAGCACCTCCCTTGTGGGCTGGACCCCTCCCACATCAAACATTGATCCAGAAAATGTCGCCCAGGCACTTGCCTGCAGCCCACCCAATAGAGGCAATTGCTCAGCCAAGGTTCCCTTTCCCCAGATGACCCTGGCTTGTGTCTAGCCGGCAAGAGCTAGCCAGCACAGGAAACCATGGAACCAGGAGGCAGGGTTGACCTAAGAGACAGCAAGAGAGGCAAAGGAGGGAGAGTGGGAGTGCCCTGCTCATTGCTGAGTCCAGTAAAGTTTGCAAGGCTTTTCCATAGGCCTGGGCCAAAGTGAAAAGGTTTTGTTTAATTTTTACTTTGATGGCATTGTCTGTTCTTTGTTTGTTTTTTGTTTGTTTTTTCAGGATTGAACCGCAGATTCTGTGCAAGTTTGACAAGTGCTCTACCACAGACTATAACCTTCTCTCTCTCTCTCTCTCTGTGTGTGTGTGTGGCGATGAGAGGGCAGCTTTGAGAAGCAGCATCTTCTCTCCTGTCACTGTGTGGGTTCTAGAAATCAAACTCAGGTCACCAAGCTTGAGCCTCAAGCACCTTGACCCTCTGAGCAACTTTTGCAGCCCTGTCTCCCCTTCCTGGGCCCTGTTCTGTTTTGCTCTGAGAAAGGGTCTCACTCGGTTGTCCAGATTTGGTTTCAATTGCAGATCTCCTCCTCAGCCTCCCCCAAAGCTGAGATTCTAGGCATGTGCCACCATGCCCAGTTTCTGCTGTTTTTCGTATAGCAAGCTCTGTGTGACAGAGTATTTCATTTTAACCACTCTTAGGCATACAATAATGTGATATAAGCTGTTACTACTACCTGTACCCAAACTTTAAAAAGACTTTCAAAGATTAAAAAAAAATTATGTGTATAAGGTTTTTGCCTGCATGTGTGTATACATACCATGTACCTCTGAGCAGGTGAGAAAAAAGCATTGCATCTCCTGGAACTGGAGTTGCAGACACTTGTGAGCTGTGATGTGGGTGCTGGGAATCTAATCTGGGTCCTCTTGATGTTCTCTTAACAGTTGAGCCATCTCTCCAGCCTAATCCAAACATTTTTATAGCCCTCAACCTGAGTGTATTTATTATTATTGTTGTTGTTATTGGTTTTTTTCAAGACAATGTTTCACTTTGGCTGTCCTGGAACTCACTCTGTAGACCAGGCTGGCCTCAAACTCACAGAGATCCACCTGCCTCTGCCTCTGGAGTGCTGGGATTACAGGAGTGCGTGGATTACAGGAGTGTGCCACCACCCCTGGCTTCTAGGTG
Organism: Psammomys obesus; assembly: GCF_907164565.1. NCBI lineage: Eukaryota > Metazoa > Chordata > Mammalia > Rodentia > Muridae > Psammomys > Psammomys obesus. The sequence continues at coordinate 45,772,872 of NW_026585895.1, read as the reverse complement.
CTTCTTATTAAGTAAGCCCTCATTTCTATCTCCACCACCCTGGGAAATCCCTGTGTGTGTGTGTGTGTGTGTGTGTTTTTTTTTTTTTTTTTTTTTTTTTTTTGGTCTGATAAATTTGCTTGTTCTGCATGCTTCACCAAAGAGGAGTCATATAATACTTATTGTCTTTGTCTGGCTGATTTTACTTAGAATTACGCTCTCAAAAGCAACCATTGGTCTACACTGATGGGTAAATACTCTTCCATTATATTTACACACTTATCCATCTTCCACCACGGGTGGTGCGGATTATTTTCACCTTTTGACTGCTGTCTACAGTGCTGTTGTGAATGTAGGGCACATTTGGGTTCTAGAATGTTCTAAGCCGGCTGACAACTGAGTTGTATATCTCCTATGAGCACGTGAGTCTTGCCTCCCCTATCCTCTACTGTCACTAGGAGGCGTGGCCTTAGAGCAGGGCTGGGGATAGAGGGCAAAGCCAACTGCAGTCTCTGGAGTAGGATTTGGGCAAGGTGCATTGTCACAGAGCCACATCCTGTCATGTCTGCCCGTGCCTGCCTTTACAGCTGGTTTCTTCTGCTCATTCTGCTGCTCAAAAGACTCTTTGGTGTGATCTCTGCATTGGCAGCTGCTGCAGCCAGAGAGGCCCCTGGATATTCCCCGGGTTGCAGCCTGTGGAGCACAGGAGAGGGACTCCTTGGTGTCTAGTGTGGCCTGGATTCCTGCTGGTGTTCAGAGTATCCAAACTCCCTCTTGGACAACTCCCACAGTCTGCCTCAAAAGCTTTTCTCCAGGGAGAAGCCAGACCAGCACGGATAACTAGACTACGGGGCCTGTTCCCTCCCCTCCTTCCTTCCTGGTTCTTGCCAGCTCTCCCCTTGGTGCATGGCACTCCATGTTATTGGAGCATCTGTATGTGACGATGGAACAGAGCCCCAGGGTGAGGTAGCCTAGGAAGCCTGAGAGAGTTGTGTGTTTACACTCTTGTTTCCAACTCTGGCTGGGCCCTGAAACTGTCCAGGGAGCTTTTTAGAAGCATGGTTCCCTTGCGGCCCTTCCTCTAGAGATTCTGAGTCATTGCCAGGGTGATGAGGGCAACGGAGGAGAAAATTTCCAAGCGGAAGAGGAGATGGACTGCGGGTGGAGGCAGATCACTTCCAGCAGGTTGCAGAAAAAGCAAAGGTGGGGTGCTGTGAGGAGAGGGCTGCCCTCGGAATCAAACATGTGGCCGGAGCAGCTTGGGAGCCACAGGCTTCAAAGGTGAGCAGTGAGCAGGCGCCTTGACCACTCTGCTAAGGGGCTAGACTTGATCCGTCTGCCTTGCTGACCTCCAAACGGTGGCTCTCGGTAATCACAGCCGTTGACTTGGCAAGTGAAACGTGCTGAAAACGATTAGCACAAACAGCAGTTGGCCTGGAAAGTGTAACATGCTGAAAACACATGGCACAACCGGAGACTGCTCCCAGGGCCTGTGAGCAATTTTCTCCCAGAGATAAAACATTTCATCTCAGAGGGGAACCCGTGAAGCTCAGGCCAGAAGTAAACAGCACAGAAGCTTCAGAAAGTCCCTGAAACTGACCAAATCTACTAGGGCTCTCCCTCCCCCAGTTTATATAAGCTGTCAGGGGCTGTTGAGAGACACCCTCGGAGGAGCCGAGCTGCCTCAGAGAAGCTAAGAATGACTGACATGTCAGGAAGAGACATCTCTCCCCCCTGTTGCGCTGTCAGCTCTATGAGCTCTGGGTCCCCGCTTTTTGGGAGCCACACCCTATGCTGTGGTAGGCTTTGGTGAGGCAGCTGTTTGTGGCTAATCTCTGCTCCTGTAAGTTACCCCAGTAAACCCATTTGGTCCTTCAGTGGTATCCTGACTTTGATTTGAGAGGTTCTGGCTTACCCAAGATTACATGTACAGAGCCTGGTGCATTGTGGGAGTAAGCCTGCCCTGTGCTGGGTTGGACAGGATGTGTTGGACATATATGATGGAGAGCCAGCCCACACTGAATTGCCTCAGGAGCTCTCTGTGAGTCTGGAATCTAGGGACATTGGTGCCTGACTCAAGCTGCTATGACTAGGGTTCCCACGGCTCGCTTGGCTTCGAGTGTCCATCAGCATGGTAGTGAAATGTCTGCAGGCATCTGGCTCTCAGCCATGCATGGGCAGGATGAAGGGAAGACAAATTCATTGTTTGTAGATGTTTTCCTGGGAGAGAGACTATGAGCTGCTTCCAAGTCCACAGAAAACCTTATTCGGTTGACAGGAGTCCTCACGCCCGTTCCTGGGGGAGGTCAGAGGTCATCGAGGCCCATCTGGTCGCTGGGTGCATTTCTCCTCTCCTGAGGGAACACTCTCAGGGAATCCCTAGGAACACGGCAGGGGTTCTGAGGAAGGAAGGAGGCAAATGGACACAGTGGATGGAGATTTTGTTGACTTTGGGGGGCCTGATGTTAAAACTAAAAAACTTAACATAGTTCCTATGGCTTTGTGGCGTACATTCTCATTAAGCTTCGATTTCCAATCCCTTTCTCCCTCCCCAAGCAAAATCTTGAGAATTTATTTACTTGTGTTTTCATGAGTGTTTGCCTGCGTGCTCACGTGTACACCACATGTGTTCCTGGTGCCTGAGGAAGCAAGAGTGTCTGATCTCCTGGAACAGAGTTGCTGCTGGTTGTGAGCTGCTTTCCCTAACAGGTAAGACAGTGCAGAGGTTCCTCCATCTTGTATTCTTTCGGAGGCCATTTCAGCTTTACCTAGAATTTGATCTCTTTGGTGGAGAATCCCATGGGAAAGTACCTCACTCTACCCTAGGAACTCAAGGTCAGGATGCCCAGCTAACTGATCTCAGGGTCTGCTAAGCTGCCTGCTGCTGCAGAACCCCCCTCCAGCCAACCATTCCAGCTTCTGTCAAATTGCTTGCTTGCTTTGGAGAAGCCTGGCCCCATGAAGCTGCCAATCAAGTATGAGACCAAAACGGGAACAAGAACACCTCTTGCAAGTTAATGGGAGACCAAAGCAGTTAATATCCCTTGCAGATTAAGGATTCTGTTTGCAGTTAAGACAGTGGAGCATAAGTTCCTGTTTGTCCTGTGTTTGTTTGACCCATCTGCACGAGCGGTGCTGGATCACATGAGGGTGGGAGCTATGTGGGCAGGAAATACGTCAGAATGAATGCTTGCCCCTGATTGGGGTGAGTTGTGGGTTTTGCTTTTTTAAGCCCCTGCAAAATGTGACCTGCGGCCATTTTGTGAGAACCCATCCACCTAGCCAGTGTTTAATTAAAACTTGCTTCAAATTTGGCTTTCCGTTGTAGAAGTGGCCTTATTTTCGACTGGTAGGATTAACACAAGCTGCCCATGCTCTGGACACTCAGGGCTATCCCCAGGTCCCCAAATACCTGTCCCAGACTGCTATTCCAGAGGGCTGGGATGAAGACTTTCAGTTGGCTATAAACTGTGTCTGGGTGGTCATCTCTGGTGAACTCCTGTAACAATGTGTGTGCTGGCACGGATGCTGGAGTCCTCTGCAAGAGGAACAAGTTCTAACCTTGGCGTCATCTCTTTAGCTCCTGCCCCCAGAATCTTTAAAAAAACGTTGTATTATGTGTGGCTGCCTGTGCATGTCATGGCAGGTCTGATAAGAGGACAACCTGCAGGAGTTGGCTCTCCTTCCACCATGTGTGTTCTGGGAATTGAACTCCTCAGGCCTGGAGACAGGTGCCTTTACTCCCAGAGCCATCTAGCTGCCCTTCCCCCTTATCTTTTAGGGAAGACCCACAGTGTTTATTATTCATGCTAACTCTCTGCAGCATGTTTTAACAAAGGCTTTCAACATCCTCTCACCAAATCCTTCTGGCTATAAAGCAGATCCCCAAAAGCGGGATACATCTTTTTAGTGTCTCCTCTAGGCAAGTCCTAGCTTCACCTGAGCCTGGACCTGTTCTGTACCTGATGTCATGGCATCACTTGGAGATGGCCCCAACCAGTCCAGAGGTTCCCCTTGGGCTGGTCCGCACACCAGGTGGACCGTGAATGGAAGGAAAGATAGCACCCTGCTGTGCACAGCACTTGGCATTGGATAAATTATGGTCTCCTTAGCAATCTTTAGTTGGCATGAAGGTAACTGGGTATCTGTAGAGTTGGAATGTAGGGTAACGTTGTCGAGGAGTTCTGATGTCTGGAAGGCACGGCTAGCCAGATTAGTGCGGTCCCCCTCTGAGCAGGTGTACAAGTTTGCGTGCTCCCCATGTGTGCAGTCTCCAGGGATGCTCTGCAGCAGGTAGGAACCATCCGAGGTCATGCTCCAGGCTGAACAGTGCAGAGGGAGCAACCCTCAGGAGCACGACTTTCAAACTGGGCTCTGCAGAATTCTGTGAGGCACCTCTGTGACCTTACCAACAGAATTCAAACTCCACGTGGGTGGTAAGACAGTCTGATGCTGACGAGGGTAGCCCAGTGGAGGGCCCGAGTTAATGGCTGCCTTTTGTAGCTGATTACCAGCCTCACTGTCCCCACTGGATTACTTAAGTGACGTGACTGACACTCCCGGTAACAGACACGTTATATCTTTCAACAGTCGATCATTCCCTTGGAAGGAAAGGCTTGCTGCAATCTGAAAAGCACTGGTGGGCAGCAGGTGCGGGAGACAGGCAGTGTGGGGACCCAGAAAAACAACGTACGTGAAAGCAGTCAAACTCAGTCTTTTGAGCGTTTCTTTTTTTTCTGTTTTGGTCAGTGTTGGCTGCATGTAGTTACAGACACTCAACCAACTCCTCTCTGCCCTGAATCAGTAAGGTCCAACAACCTAAAACGGAAGTTAAAATTGAAGGCCCCATCAAGTATGAATGCAAAGTCCAGTGAACATCTTCAAAACAGCCCTAGTGCAGACAGAAACAAAACTCTCAAGAGACAGGAGCAGGTCACAGGGTCCACACTTTATTGTACGTGGCTGAGGGGGAGGAGGCAAGGAACCCTTCCAACTCTGCTTCCTATAAGCTTGCTGCTCTCCACCCCTCCCTGGGGCTGAACTTCAGCCTACTGGATTACTAATTCATAAGGCACAGAAGCAAAGGCCAGTTGGTGTCTGGAAGGAGCGATTTAGAGAACCAAGTGCACCAGTTTCCACCTCCAAGAAGGTATTTTCACCAGGACGAGGGCCTTCCTGGTCCTCACTGAGGGAGAGTCACTTCTCCAAACAGATGAAAGCATTACTTTAAATTCAAAATGTAAATGCAACTTGAGTCCAGGGGGGACGTACTATGCACACCTGTAGAAACCCCAGCTGGGTTCAAGGCTTATAAACAGGGTGTGCGTGGGGGAGGGGGACGGAAGTTCTGTATGGGGAGCTAAGAGCAGTCAACAGTGCTGCTGCAGCAGGGAGCCATTCTTTCAGGCTTCTCCAGTTGAATCAAGAGCCTCAAAGCTGTTGGCAAAAGTCACCAGCAAGCTTTCCAGGCCAAGGGAAGGGTGTCACAATAAGAAACTGCGGCCCTGAGGGGTGGGCCGCTTCCTCTATTGGTATCAACGTTTTGTGTGAGGAAAACAAAACAAGTCAGACAAAGTGTTTTCCCTCTGCAGAGGGAGCTAGCTTAGCATGGTGTCTATGCACAAAGTCCTCAGGCTACTCACGTAGGATTAGTAATCACAATATTTCACAGTATGCAAGAGTTAATAGTATGCAGACAGCGACGTATAATGGTTTTCTTATAATTTTTAAAAAGTACTTCAGTACTTAAGCTATTCAAATGGGCATATAACAATTATTTATACAACTTAAAAAGGTATTTTTTAAAAATCAAAATGATTTAAAAATCTGATACATGAAAATCGGCAAAAACTCAGAAAAGAAGCACTTTCTATGGTAAAAATTGGGCTGCTTTTGAAGGCAGCACAGAGGGGACTCATCACGAAGGTTTAAAAACTGCACCTACTGTTTTCAAGAGGACTAGCACAGCAATGCAGCCGGTCTCAGAAGGGCCAGTGGGAGCCTTTTGTTGATTGATCATTTCTTGGGTTCTGAGAGGATCAAGCAGGAAGAGAGGATTATTCCAAAGCACAGTTTGGGCTTACAGCAGGGAGATGGACATTGAGGAAATATCTTTCCTTAAGAGTCCCAGAAGGGCTGGGCGGTGGTAAACTCACACCTTTAATCCCAGCACTCGGGAGGCAGAGGCAGGTGGACCTCTGTGAGTTCGAGGCCAGCCTGGTCTACAGAGTACAGGACAGAGGTGCAGGACAGCCAGGGCTACACAGAAAAACCAAAAATAAAATAAAAAACAAATTCCCGGAAGGGAAGGCACAGGTGGCCCTGAGAAGCGGGTGGCACAGGTCTTCACTGTGGCAGAGCATTTACCCAGTGGGGTCCTGTGGCCTGTCTAGGCTGTGTCCCTTGTTCTGACTTGACTGCTCGCACACAGCTCAGAACAACTTAAAGGAAGTCAGAAGAGCGCTTCAACCTACTCCAGAATAAAGACATAGACTTAAATGAAGAGTAAGATTATTGAACGTAAACTCTCCATCTCTGTCTCTCTGTGTTTACAAGCCAACATTGTTTTGGTGCTGAGGATTAAACCCAGAGCCTTGGGCATGCTGAGCAAGTGCTGAGTGCTAAGTACTAAGCTACACTGCTAGCTCCAGAGTAAGCCTCTCATCTGCTTTTATGGCTCCTACCCGCTCTAAGAGCCCCACATTCTACACACAGAAAAAGGGGGAGAGGGTGGACGGTCAAGCTTCCTGCTAATCTCCCCGTGAGTTAAAGGCTATTTTGGTCCCCACTTTACACTGGGAGGGGTCAGCGCAGCTCTACATGGACCTGCACAGCTCAGTGTTTAAAAGTCATGATGCTCTGCAGCATGTCGATGGGCAGAGGGAAGACAATGGTGGAGTTTTTCTCCGCAGCGATGGTGGTGAGTGTCTGAAGGTACCGGAGCTGAAGGGCCGCAGGAGACTCGGTGATAACTATGGAAGCTTCTTTGAGAGCTCTGGACGCATTCATTTCCCCCTCAGCTGCGATCACCTATGGAGCGGGAGGAAGAGGTCAGTCGGCAAATAGCACGATGCCACAAAGCAGTCTTCAGGGGAGGGTTCAAATGCCTTAGACAACATATGGGAACCCAGGAACCCAGTAATCCCTAGACACTCGGTTTCCAGGGAGTCTCCTTCCTGAAACTGAATTGCTTAAGGCTCTGTCTGGCTCGAGGCACTCTCTCTTACTGCTTCCTGGTCGCTCATTGAACAGCCCACAGCTCTGCAAAGGGGTGAGCAACTGACCTTAATGTGTGGATACAAACCTTTTGCAAGTCAGATGGATTTCCAGTCCTTTGAAATCAAAGAAAGGAAGACTTCACTGAACTGAAAACCGACAGGTCTTGTTTGATAAAAGATGGCAGTACAGGTTTCAGCACACTGACTTGCGTGCATGCCAGGAGGCGTATGGCAACAGTCAAAAGCTCTGCCTCCATCTACTTCTGTAAATGAAGTTTCATAGTTCTAGCAACGTAAAACCTAATAAGGTTAGTCTGCATGCTGTCTCTTTCTAACAACGACTGCTAACTGTCCACGGACATGTGAGTGACTCCCCGTGCCCTGCACCAGAGCAGCGTATCTAGGAAGGATGACTTTGGAGGAATTCTGAGACCCTTGTAGACTCCCCTGCAGACCTACAGAAAGCTTTCAGTCTGGCCCATCCGAAATATACCGCTGCGGGATGATAAACTGATTCCCTTGGTCATACTGTTTCTGCAGAGCAACAGAAAAGCAGTGAGTACTCTCCACTCTTGAGATGAGGCAGCATTTCATGGCATCATCATGAGGCAGATGGTGAAGGGCTGCTGTGGCACACTGCTGGTAGACAGGAGCGTGCACCTGTGAGCTACATGCTGAGGAGTGCAGCTCCCAGCCAGGGCTCTGAGAGCATCCAGCTTCGGTAGATACCGCTAGGCTGTCTTCCAAAGGGGTGGTACCAATGAACACTCCCACACTGGAACACAAGCGCCCCAGCTCCTGCCTCCCCACTGCTGACTCTTCTCACCTTGTGTTTCAAGCCACCGATGGGTATCTAGGGTGGCAGCAGCCTGCGACTTGAATTTGAGTTTCCCTGTGGCTAACTAACTTGAGGGCTTTTGTTCTGAAGTCTGTTTATGGGTCCACTCACGCGCTCGCTATCTCTCTTCTGTAACTTGCTTCTATTTCCCACGGGAGCATGAGGGTGAGCTGACAACTATTTCAGAGTTCCTTATTTTACTAGTATACTTGTCAGAAGCAGGTCCAGAGTGTGAACCCTAAACCTTGAGGACAGTCATCCCTTGCCCAGGTCCATGCCACAGTCGTCAGGCTAACCTGACAGCCTCGTCCAAGGGACAGCATTCTAGCTGGCCTTCTGTATCTTTTCGCTCCTTGTTATAAAGGGAAGACAGGAACCTTTGAGAATGGTGGGAGGTTCCGGAGGAATCAGAATGGGAAAGAGGGGTGTGGAGAGTTCTCCTAAGAACTCAACTGTGGGACCTTGAGAAAAATCACTCAGCTCTTTCGGCCTTCAGCTTTCAGTGACAAGGATGGCAAACAAGTTTCATTTTCAGGGCTGACTCCAAGCAGCTGAGGGTTGTTATCTGGAGCCCTGCAAAAGGAGTCTGATGCCAAGTGTAACCTCAGTGGAAAACAGCTCTGTAGTTAATTACTGACAGGGGAATAGAAGGGCAGGCTTTCGGATCCTTTAATTCTGATATTCTGTGTATGAGAAATTATTATACAGTCTAAAAATGGGCTTTCAGTTAATGACAGATAATAAGGTAAAAGCAATTCCTAATTTTCAAATAATTGGATGGTAATAGGGAACATTTAATAACACTGTACATATATTTAGTTCCTGAAAGTGATGGTTTTGCAGGAAAGCACTTGAGAGTTCTGCAATGTCATCATGAGCATCCATGAGCATACACCAAATACATGAAAGCTCTGGCTGATAAAAAAAAAGTTCTGCTGGCAGCTACCCCTCTACCTGGTCCCTGCCGGCTAAGAAATTCTAGTGGGCAATCTGTGTCTTAGCCAGGTGGCTGTCCTATGAGACAGAAAGGGGTTGTGGTCAGCCAATCACCAACTACTACTGCTTTCCAGTGAGGACGAATTGGCTTGCTCCTGTCCTTAGGAGATCTGTCAAAGGCACAGCCAACCCTCCTATGAAAACTGCTCTGGCTGTTCTCAGGGCGGGGCTGTGTGGCTACCATCAGCTGTGGCCTTGTCCTTGTTGTCCCAGAGAGAATCCCTCTTCTACACATGAGGCTCTGCCCTTTTCGGCTCCCTCAGGAGCGCTGTGACTCTGGGAGTGAGAAGAGCTCCACCATGGCCGTGTACAGGGAGGCAAAGCCTTGTCCGGCTCCGACAAGGCCTGCCTGTATTTCCGGTTCTTGGGTTTGACGAGATACCTTCATATTTTGACACATTGTCATCTTGAAAGACACATTTTTTTTTTTTTTTTTTTGAGGTTAGCTGAAATATTTCCTCAGCACTACCAGAAGGGCCACTCATGCAGGCTTACGACAAAGATAAAAGAAGATGAAAAGAAAAAGAAAACACAAAAAGAGAAAGAAAATGTGGAATAGGAGAAAGAAGAAACAGTATGAAGGAAGAAGTTCCTGGGGAAAAGATAAGAATACGGAAGAATGAGCGACAGCAAGCTGATGCAACTGTCTGTGCTCTGAAAGTCAACCTGCCTTTAATAATAGACTGAGGAAATTAAAGAACAAAACAAAACCCTTTTCAGGGGCTGGAGAGATGGCTCTGTGGTTAAGAGCACTGTCTGCTCTTCCAAAGGACCCGGGTTCAATTCCCAGCACCCACATGGCTCACAACTGTCTGTAACCTCAATTCCAAGGGATCTGACACCTTCACACTAATGCACATAAAATAAAATTTAAGGAAAAAAATAATCGATTGAGGAAACAAAGCAGGAGGTTCACAATTGTGAGAGAATGACATGACTCTAATAGACCAACATTTCCACGAGACCTGAGTGAAAAAGCCAAGGTGCAGGACAGTGTATGTCGTGTGGCTTCCCTGGTGCCAATAATCCAACAACCTAGTCAGACAAAATGCAAGGTCAGGACCAGGGAGGAGGCTCACCCACTAGCGTGCTTTCTGTACAGTCACAAGGACCAGCCCGTGGGCTCCCCAGCACTCATGCAAAAGCAATGCATGGTGGCACACATCTGTGACCTCTGGATGGAGGAAGGAGGCCGGTGGGTCCTGGGGCCCTGCTGGCCAGACCGTCTCACCAGATGGTGAGGTCCAGGTTCAGAGAGGCCTGTCTTAAAATGCACATGCATTCATAGAGAACACACACACACCTGCTTAGAGAGGTGACCTCTGAGGAAACAGGATTTGGGGTGATAGGCAGGGTTTCTATCCTTATTAAACATTCCCGGCTATTCTACTCTTTTTTTCAGTGAGAGTGTTTTATTACGGTGGCATTTAAAAAGAAAAACTAAAGCAAAACAACAGAACCTGAACAAACAGGAAGCATTACCTTGGCTCTGGCCTCCCGGGCAGCCTCCGCCTCCGCAGCCATGGCTCTCTGCAGCTGCACTGGCAGTTTCACGTCCTTAATCTCCACGCGCTCCACCCTTATTCCCCAGTCATCAGTGGCGTCATCCAGCGTGCTCTGGAAAGAGAAGTGAGGCGCCACGGCTCCTGTCCAGATGTCCAGAGCAGCCGCAGCCACTGGGATGTGGTGTAGGTAAGGTTTGGTGAGGCAGGGGCGTGGGGAAATGCATGATTCTGCTACTGATGAGCTAATGTGGGCTGGCAAATGTCTAAGGGGCTGTAAAGGAACTGTCTATCCGTAGTCTCCGCTGCAACTATTGCAAATAGTCTGCCCTGCGCCATAGAACTACCTGTGTAATGCACAAGTGAACACTGTATTCCAGTGAACTGTCGCAAATATAGCAGCCAGCCTTGGAGCTCAGCTCACCAGTAGCCTGCCAAAGGCCCCACCCCGAGTTAACGTGACGCATGCACGCCTGTCTCTCCTTCCTCCTCTACAAGGGCAGGAGTGAACGATACTCTCTGTGTCTGTGATGGATCGTAGGATCGTGCATTTTTAGCAGGGAGGTGACAGTAATGCTGAGGAAATGCAAGTCCCACCCGGGCCGCAGAGCTCGTTAGAGGCACTCTGAGCTGTAGAGTGACTGCCTATTTCAAAACCAAAGAAATCACAGATTTTAACTGTGAGGAAACCTCTACGAAGAGCAGGAATTTATATTTACAAGGCTGTAACTTTTTGAACAAGCTATTAACATCTAGGTCACAGGCGAGACTGGAAAGCATGGCAATTACATGGGGATCCATGGGACATGTCCATAGGCCAAAACTTATTATACTGTCTTGCAGAATAGCCCCAAAGCCATTATGATCTACGAGGAGGATAATGTGGATTCAGGGGAAGACACCGGAAGAGATTTTAAAACAGCATGCACATGAGTGCCGTGAACCCATGGGTGTTAGTCTGAAAACATTTCTACAGAGTCTGAAAAACCTAAAAAGAAAAGGGCAGCCATCCCCACGTCTGGGTGAACAGCCATGGACTCGGCTTCAGTTCTCTGTCTCTAGTTAGCTAACCAGCAGTGAGCATGCCTCACCTGCACATGGTGTGATCTCTCCTTACCTGCATGTGGTGTGCAATCTCTTCTCTGTCAGAGAGGATCTGAGACAGGTTCTTGGTGCCCAGCGCATTCCTGAGGGTGGTTTGTGCCAAAAGACGGGTTGCCGAGTCTGCATTGGTGATATTGGCCACAGCCAGGGTTGCATTCTGAACGCGGTAATAAACCACGCCGTCCACACTGATCGTCACTGAATCCTTAGTGAGGACCTACAGGAGGAAGGCGATCACAGCTGCCTTAGCCTCTTCACTGTCACAACAAATGCCATCCTACGAACCCTTAAGCAATAGCTGAATTTCTCCGGTAAGGCATCAGGTTATGTAGAGACTTAACGGAACATTCTTATTTATCCAGGTCCACAGAGTCAATTCCTCAGCACATTTTGAGATGCCATTCAAAAGTGGCATTGTTCTGGCTCGTTTCTTCCCACCATTTACTGTCTTCTCAGGAGCGCTGTCCTGGGCACATCGATTGTGCCTCTGTGGAGTGACGCACTGAGCGGGCTGTGCGGATGCCTCTGCTTCTCCCCTAGACTGTGAGTTTCTTAGGGACAAGCTCTTCTGTTACTCTAGCACTGGCAGTGTGACTGACACATGGCAGAGGGTCACTAGGTGAGAGGTGAACTGAGATCCTAGGAAGGGAATGGTGAACCATGTGACCCGCCAACCCCTCCGCCTCCTACCCTAGTTCTGCCGCCCGAGGAAGGGGGGAGGGAGGGGGCGTCACGCAGGAAGTCTTCTGAAGGCATCCCGGCTATGTCAATGAGAAGCTGGGCAGCTACGAGGCCAGGCCGAGGCTGGCGGTTAGCTCTGCCAGGCACCGAAGCAGCGCTCTCTCTTGTTTGTAATCTCAAACACCTCTGACTTGAACAGGGGGATTTGTTAACAAATGCGCGGGTCTAATATTACCGTCTCGTGAGAGCGCCTGTCACAGTGCGGTAGGGAAAGGAACGCTGCTCACAGCTTCCTGCCGCTGTGGCCGCCACAGTCCAACCTGCGGCTTCCCTGAGCACTGGCAGAGCGGGTAGTGTCCCCCTCTGCAGTAGGATCACAAGGGCTGGGAAAGAGTCGCTTGCCAAGTTTTCAGCAAAAGGCAGAAGCTCACAGCCACAAGCCAGATGCCCGCAGTGTCTGCACAAGAAAATGCCACCATTCCCAGCCCCTTGAAAGGGCCCCAGAGAGCCCGTCTTCCTGAGTGACAGGGAACGTGGAGAATCCGAGATGCTCTCAGGTTTCTTCTCGAAAGGGTTGGGTGGGAATTATTTCTGGCTCACTGACTTTGTGTGGACTGAAAGGTCTGACCTTACCGAGTGCTTGGATCAGTACCAGGTAGGGAGCCCAAACTGGCTCCTGGATTTTGTGATTCCTGACAAGCTGGGCTCCAACACCACGTTGAGCTCCCGGCCTGTGCCAGGGAGCACTGTCCCACAGCTAGCCCCCCAGCAGCCTGCGGGTTTCCTGTCTGCGCTGTTACTATGTCTCCTCACAGATGGGTACCAAATGGCCACGGAGAGCTGGGGTCCGCTGCACTTGCCCCTGAGCTGGGAAAACAACAGACAGAGAATCCCAGAAGCTGGGAGCTGAGGATCTCTCTCAGTGCGACCACCTCAGTCTAGGAACTGGCTGTAACCACGAGCTGTTTGTGAAGAAATCTGAAAAGGCTCGAAATGACCACAGAGATTCCTAAGATGCCAAATGGGCAGGTTCTAATTCTTCTGCTTTTAACCAATTTATCTCTAATGACAAGGAAGACCCTTAGAAAGAATGTTGAACTAGATTCTTTGTTTTTCCTGTCGGAGACCCATGAAAGAGAGCTGTGGTCAGAAAGATGATTCCAACAATGATGGTTCTCAGGCACCACACCGTGTTTCTAATGACAGTGACAGGCGCTCACACAGTGCTTCATGTTCAAGCCCCATGCATTTCACTCACTCCTTACAACACCCTATCAAGTAGGCCTTACCATTACAACCTCCATTTTACAGTTGAGGACATTGGGACACAGAATTTAAAGACCCGCTCAAGGTCACAGAGCCGGGAAAAGAGCCGGCAGCCAGGGTTGCAAGCTCTGACCTCCCAGTGCCAGGGAGCCACAGTGAGAGCTGCTTACCTCCTGAGGAGGAATATCGAAGGAGATGGTTCTCATGTCCACCTTGATGAAGCTGTCAGTGCAGGGCAGGATGAAAAACAAACCTGCAACACACAGGACCAGAGAGACCAATTAGGCTCCACTTATCCTCCATCCGGTCTATGGAGTCAGCTCAGGCTGTTGTTCCTTTTCTTTTTTTTTAAAGATTAATTTATTCATTATTTATACAGTGTTCTGCCTGCATGTATGCCTGCATGCCAGAAGAGGGCACCCGATCTCATTTTTCAGATGGTTCTGAGCCACCATGTGGGTGCTGGGAATTGAACTTGGGACCTTTGGAAGAATAGCTAGTGCTCTCAACCTCTGAGCCATCTCTCCAGCCCCAGACTGCTATTCTCAACATGGCTCGTTCACTTCTCACCTCTAAGAATTTACGTAGAGCTTCTCTGGACCCATTTTCCTGAGCCACAGCCCAGAGCATGCAGGCCTCTCCGGAATCAGCATGCCTCTCTAGTCACTTTCCCTGTCATCAGGTCCCGTGTTCTCACTGGACACCGTTCCTGGAGTACCACTCTTCTGCTGCGTTCTCTCCCCTCCATTGCTCTGCATGTGTTGCTGTTTCTGTCAGGAATATCCCTGTGGCAAATACTCTGCACCTCAGAACTCAGACAGGCCAGCCGCTGTCGGTATTTACAGTACTTGGAAGGCTGAGGCAGGAGGACTGCTCAGAGTTTGAGGCCAGCTTAGGGAACACAGCGAGTTTCAGGTCAACCTGTGAGATGCTGTCTCAAAAAGAAAGCAAGCAAACAAAGCAGAGGGGCTGAGACGATTCAGTGGCAAGAACATTCACTGCGCATCTAAATGACCCTTCCCAGCACCCATGCAGACAGCTACAGCTGCCTCTAACACCAGTGTCGAGGGCTCTAGCTCTCTTCTGGATTCCAAAGGCACCTGCAACTCATGTGCACACACACACATAGACAAAAAATTTAAATAATAAAAATAAGTACTTAAGAAAACCAAACAATGAAATGGAAAAGCTTTGTCCCTTCTTCAGGTCAGTTGCTCTTCTCGGGGTCTATTGCACTTCTCTGTCAGGGTTCGGTGGCTACTGATTCATAACACTAAATGCTGGGCTTGGAATCTGTCTCTTTGTTGGTGTCTGGTTGTTGGGCGGCATGCCCTTTGATAAGGGGACTGTATTCTGCTCTCCCTTGAGTTCCCAGAGCCTCCTCGGGCATGGTGGCACATCCTGTAAGGACTAAAGTCCTTTCCTTGGTTAGGTTCTCCTGCTCAGCCTCCCATTGCCAAGGCCATTGCTGGCCAAGGCCAGTGATAACCTAATCGCTCTAAACAGATAATAAAGGGAAGGGTGGGGCGGCATCCACACTGGCCAGAGCCACTGCTATTGTTATATAGCTTCTGCTCCAAGCAGAGACCTAACTGTGGAACTCACATCAGTAAGACAGTTGAGTCTCGCAGACTGGAGGAAAGGCTCAGCAGTATAGAGCACTCGATGCTCTTCCAGAAGACTAGAGTTCAATTCCTAGCACCTACATTAGGTGGCTCCCCAATTCTGTAACTCCAGCTACAGGAGGGTCCCATAGCCTGGCGTCTGTGGGTACCAGTACACACGTGCACATACCCACACTAGATATGCACATACGCAGAGGGGTTTAAAAAAAAATACAAAAACACAACACTTTGGTTTCCAGGCCGAAACCTAGTACTGACCAGGTCCTCTGGCTCCTCCTTGCAAAATGCGACCCAATCTAAAGATGATGACTCTTTCATACTCTTTTACAATCTGGAATAAAGACACAGATGAGAATTAATCATGATGACCACGGACATTTACGTGCCTAGGTCCCCAAGCGTGTTTCTGCTCTGACCAGGTTTAATGCCTCCTGTTGCTTTCTCCCTTTCCTGACAGTCTCTATAAGCAGCACATCTGGTGTGTACGCTTTCCAAGCACAATGCTCATTTACTATATACACATGCTTTGTTTGTTTGGCTAATTTATTTCAATTTTTATTTTTTATATTAATTACAGTTTATTCACTTCGTATTCCAGCTGAAGCCCCCTCCTTCCTTCCCTCCCAACCCCACCCTCCCTTCCTGTTTTACTAATTTTAAAAGCAATAGACCAGCAGCGATTGATGACATATGCCTCTAACCCCAGAACTCTACCGGCAGAAACAGAAGGATGGTGTTGCTGAGCCAACCTGAACTACAACGTGAGTTGGGGTCAGCCTGCACTGTCTAAAAGCTCTTGCTTCAAAACACAGAACAAACACACTGGTTGTGGAACACAGAGAAGGCCATCCCCACACCCACCCTTGACTGTTAGCATCCCTAACTGAGTTAACTCATCCTTAACATGAGTTAGCATCCCTTACTAATGTTTCATTTGCTCAGAAAAGCTTATAGCTCTTCTTCTAATTCCATTAATTACAATACAATTCATCAGAAGATGCAGGCAGCACACCCATTATTTTGGGAATCTGCAAATGACAGTTGTTCGTTATTAACCTAGGTCTTCGTGACTCTGTAGGAAGAAGAGCTGTGCTGGAGAGCATCCACTCCATGCCAGGCTCTTCACTATGTTAAAGCAGGCGGCTCCCTTCCTCCCCGCCCATCATCCTAAAGGAGGGACTGCCATTTTCTCCGATTTTACAAGTGAGGAGACATAGCAAAGGTGCTGCTGTCAGGGGGCCTGCCACCCAGCCCAGCCATCCTGCTGTAGGACCTTTTCTCAAAGGATCATCTCACACCCCGACACAGAAAACTGTGGCACAGTGATGCTCTCTTTGCCTGTGAGGAAGGGCTGAGCAAATAGTGGCTGCAGACTCTGAGATTCTGATAGAGTCATCTGCAGAATCTACCCAAAAGAGAGATGAAAGAGAAAACACCACAGGCCAGCATGGTCTCCCTTTGTCTGTCCCACAGATCGTGTGGCTTATGGAGGTAGCAGCTGGCCCTGTGTCAGAAGCGAAAGAAATGGCTCTTTACCTTTATGCAAATCCATATTGATAGCGGGAAGGTTATAATTACGAACAAGAAGGAGACGGCCACCAAAATCCAGCCACAGGGTCCCAGATCTGCCTTGGCATTTTCTGTTGAGAACAAAACCGTACAGCCTGTTATGGGTACGGTCACTTTATCCCCACCGCTCCCCGCACAGCCCTGTACAGCCCTGTGCTTGTCATTTTGCTGGCTGACCTACCTGCGTTTCCTTTTCTAATCCTCATATGGCCCTGAAACACGTGTGCCTGCTCTTCTCTCATATCACCCATCTTTTTGCCCAGCATATGTTTATTGAATACTTCCGTGGTTGCTTTGTCTCATGATGTGAAATAACAAAAATGAAGACTATTCAGCTTCAAACAAGAGCCAAGTATAGTGAGGAATAAGACAGTTATGATGCCAGGTGCAAACAGAACTGGGCGGGAGAGTGGCACACTCTGGGGTGGAGGCGAGAGGGCGTGCATGGCCACTGTCAGCATCCTAACAGAAAGGAAAATGCCGACAAAGAGGCAGGGAAGAATGCAGATGGTTCAGGGCACAGCATGACTCCAGATGAAAAACTGTGATCCAGGCACATAATCCCATTAGAGCGTCTTTCTACAAATTACTTCTGCAGGCTGCTGCCCTGGGCTTACGAGCCACCACCCACTTCCTGATTAGTGGCCAGGCTGTTTCTGGTTTTTTGCTATTAAAGACAATTCTGTGATGAGCATCATGGTACTTTCTCCCTCATCTGCATATCAATAGTGCTTTTGTTGAATTACAAATGCAATACATACCCGCCTGCTGCAAAGAGTGTACAAAAGTATAAAAAAGAAAGGAAAATTACTTTAAACTCAGAGACAGTAACTATTTCGGTACATTCTACCAATCTCTCTCCTGGCTCACACTCTACTTTAAAATCCAAATAAATAAAATTAGTAGCAAATTTCCCCTTCTAGCAATTGTTCTTTTGCATCTTTCACTAACCTCTATAGCCATGAACTTGTGCTTTTCCTGTTTTTGACTTAAAAAAAAACAAAGTTGTTATGCTTCTGAGGTTTAAAATGTCAAACAAGGGGCCAGTGAGATGGCTCAGCAGCTAAAAGTGATTGCTGCCGAAATGGAGAAACTTGAGTTTGGTCCCTGGAATCTGCATGGTAGAAGACAGACCTGACTCCTGCAAATTGTCCCCGACCTCCACCTGTGTGCTGTCACACTGGCGCTGTGGCATGCACATGCAGAGACACGTTTTTACAAGTCAAACAGTCCTATCAGTTAACAGAGTGGCGCGGTGTCCGCTCTGCCCACTCTTCACCACCTCTGTGTCCTCAAAAACAAACCAAGCTTTTGGCTGTGCTTGCCAGCGTTCAGCGCCAGGGTCTCAGTAACCCACTCGCTTGGGCTCTCCTTGCATTTTTGGTTCTGAGCATTTTCAGTTCTGAGCAGTAGTACTACATGACTTTCACTATGGAAGAAAAATTGTTCTCCCTTATCATTTCCTCCAGAATGAATGTAAAACTGCACTGTAATTTTGGTTAACCATCAATATGCCAGTCAGAGCTAAGCCATGCGGCAAAGTACAAACCAGCGTTCCTTTCTAGAATTTTTTTTCCTGTTTTTTTTGGCTTTGCTTAGTCTAATACAGTTGCAGCTGACCCAACCTTACTCCTTAGTCCACGGTCTAAATCTCCTTCAGAACAGCCAGGAATTTCATCAGTTCCTTCTCTGGTTTGCACAACTATTATTCTGCAGGTGCCTCCCACTCTCAAGCCTGGGAATCCTCCACGTTTTCCTGTGCTGAGTTTTTACTTTCTTTGTTTAGTGTCTTCCTCGGTTTAGTTTGTTTTCTTGGAGCAGACAGGGACTGAGAGAGCCGTGGAGCGTCTCACCAGCCTCAGGCTTCTGCCATCACTTCAGGTGCGGCTTTAGTTATAGAAGCGACATGAGGGGAGAGCACGCCAGGCATGTGTTGCTGCTCAGGAGAAGGGTGAAAGCAGAAGCTCCTGGTTGGGGACAGGAAAGAGAGAAGGTGTCGGCAGCTAGAGTAAGCGCCCTGAAACACAGAAGGGTAACCAGACAGGAGTTTGATTATGTTTGTAATGTTCTGATCTGAGTCATGGCATCAGGGGGCGGCCCTCAGGTACACTTAAAGTGACCTAAGCTCCTCTTGACACTTCTAAGTCACAATTCTTAGGCAGGGCCCCTATGCCCCACTGCTTGTGAGGAACTTCTGGCAGGGATTACACAAATGGTGCTTTATAAGTGAGAGGACAGAAGCAACGTGCCTTCCCACAGTACACCTGGGCAATTTCCTACAGGGCACGCATCGAGTTAAGAATACTTTTTCAATCTGGTGTACAGCTCTAATTTTTACAGCCATCCAGTTAAGTTTTGTTTTGTTTTGTTTGTATGTTTGTTTTGGTTTTGTTTTTAAATAGACTCTTGCTGTGTAGCTCCAGCTAGCCTGAAACTTACAATCCTCCTGCCTCAGCTTTCCGTGCGCTGGATTAGAAGAATGCCCACCATGACTGACTAGGCTAAATGATTTTAATTCCATTTTATAAACAAAGTAACAGAAAAAACATGATTCTCACAAGGTCATGCCGGGAAGGACAGGGATTCAAATACAATGCCCTTACCCTAAAGACCATGCTCTAAGTCTCTTTGATCCTTCACCATTAAATATAAAAGGTTGTCGTTAAAGAAGTATTCATGTTTGCAGTACTTTCGTAACATAATATCCAACCAGGAAACATTGAGGTAGGCAATTCTGAGGGTGAAATCTCATATTCTGACAGAGGAAGCCCTTCCTCTTAGGTGGACTTCCTATTTTGAGCAGAAAAGCTTCAAGGTTCTAAGCTGTACTTATGTCTGGATTTTATGTGAACTGGATTCCAAAAGACAGACAATTGGCCGCAGATGTTTATCTGGTAATATTTGGTGCTTTCTAAAATGTTGCCCTAAGTCCCTCACACGCCAGGCAGAGTGCAGAGCTCCTGATCGTAAAAGATTACAACCCCTTAAGAGCAGGAATGGTTCTTAATAATTTTTTCTTGGGTCTGTGGACCCAACCCAAGATCTTGAACATGCTAGGCAAGTGCTATTCCATGAATTAGATAGTCTCTCTTGCTCATTTTGATGCTCCCCAACGTACGGCACAGCATCCTGCAAAAAAGGGACCACCGGGAACTTAGTTTCTTCACTGTACATGACAGTGAGTACTAGACTGGCCTTCTGGAACTGAGGTGTCCCTTAATAAATAGACAAGAGGCTCCTGGGACCTTTTACTGCACTCAGTGAAAAGAATATTCCACTCAAAT
Source organism: Psammomys obesus (assembly GCF_907164565.1). Taxonomy (NCBI): domain Eukaryota; kingdom Metazoa; phylum Chordata; class Mammalia; order Rodentia; family Muridae; genus Psammomys; species Psammomys obesus. The sequence continues at coordinate 45,752,811 of NW_026585895.1, read as the reverse complement.
TTCCATGATGAAAACTGGAGAAATCATATTTGCTCCATTTGAAAAAAAAATCCTCCTAAAAACAAATGAATTCACCACTTATTTTATGTTAACTCAGCCAGCCTCTGCTCCAACATGCAAAGATCTGCAGAAAGTACATTTTCAAATGTAACTTGCTCATATCAAATGCATGGCTAGAAATACTGAGGCATTTCCATGCCAAGGAAAGTGGCACTATTTCACTTATTTTCTTAATCTCCATACAGTGAAATGATCCTATTCTCAACCATCAAAATTCTTTCCCACCTGATCACAGTTCAGCATGGTGTATAAAGCACATTTCTCAGGACATGAGGTCCCTCTGGGCTCAGAAATGAATCTCAGTCACCCCTGATTGTGGGGCAAATAAGAAGAAGCAATTCTCAGATACCCACCAAAATCTCATAAGCCTCATTTCCTCAGAGTTTCTCAGTTACTAATTTAGGGTGTCTCCTCCCGTTAGCTTACAAGGTAAATGACAAGTTACAGGCAATCAATATTCCTGAGATATTTGGCCTTAAATACTCGTCAGTGCTTCACTGGGATCAGGGATCCCACAATATTTGGTTATAAACACTGTTTTGCCATGTTTTTGTGCATTTTCTTTTTCCACTGTGAAACTCCTTCCTGAAAACTGCATTGAAAGTGAACTTTTAACCAATGAGAACTAGGACCTAGGGAGATGACTCAGCTGTTAAGAGCACCGGCTACCCCTCCATAGGACCTGAGTTTGATTCTCAGCGGCCCCTGGAACTCCAGCGCCGGAGGATCCAGTGCCTTCTCTGGCCTCTACAGACCCTGCACGTATTTTGTGCACAGATATAACTGTAGGCAGAAGACTGACGCAAATAAAAACAAATAAACCGGGTATAGTGCTGCATGCCTCTGATCCCAGCACTCAGGAGGCAGAGGCAGGTGAATCTCTTGAGTTCAAGGCCAGCCTGGTCTACAGAGTGAGTTCTCTGGGTAGCCAGGGCTACACAGAGAAATTTTATCTTGAAAAAACCAATTAATAATAATAATAACTTTAAAAGGACCTAAAATACACACACACACATATATATACACATTTAAGTTTATTATTACTCAAATCGAGCTTACCTCAAGAAAACTTATTTAAAAACAAACCAAATTATAAAACATAAAAGTACAAGTTGTACAGTAACTTCTGTTGTCTGGCTACAGGGAAAGTAAGAGTGCTATCCAACCTGTGTCAGCTGGTTTATTTTAAGAGGAACTGGAGCTAGCATGATGAGAAGACTGGCGAGTAATGGATCCCAATCACCATTGAGATTTAATTACAGTAAAGTTCAAAATATATTGGATTTCCTATGCTGAGAAAAGCCAGAAACATGTCTTATATCTAAAATTAGGCCTCAGAGTCAAATGCACCATTGCACAAGGTGACAGGAATGGGCTGAGGAGTTGCTGAAACCATCCAAGTTGCGGTATTTAAGAGGCAATCCTTTCCTTTCCCTTACACAAACAGTGGGTGAAACACTTTCTGTTGTAAACTCTCATGAATATGTATTGTCTGGGTACAGAGAGATAGGATGGTTGGGAATTTTATCTTAAAAACACATGCTATCCTGGTCTAACAGTTCTAGGGGTAAATGGCTGGTGAAAATAAAGTCTTTGCAAATTTTTATTTTTCTTCTTAAAGCATTTATATTCAAGATACAACTGTTTCTCCTCCCCTTTCTCTTCTTCCTCTTTTCTTCTTCTTCTTCCTCTCTTTCTTTACCATTATTTCATACCAATCATACCAAAGAATTTAGCAAGCTTTTACCCAAGAAGGGCAAAGAGAAAACAGGCTTGCAGACCACGGGGTTTGAGAAAATACTGAAATCTATCCTGACAGTACAAACACAACCACGGGCAGCACACAAGGATGTGAAAGGGTCAGGGCTGTGTTCCCCAAAAAATGACTGAGATCTGATTTTCATATGTAATGAAAAAAAGGAGTACATAAAAATGTAAAAGCCGGGCTGAAGGGATTTTTTTTTTTAATGTAAAAACTATTTACAGAGGCTGGAGAGACAGCTCTGCAGTCAAGAGCGCTTGCAGAGGACCTGAGTTGGTTCCCAGCACCCACATTGCTGAGCACAAACATCCAAAATCCACTTCCAGGGCATTTGTTGCCTTCTTTTTACCACAGAAGCACTAGGAACATAGGCAGCGCACTTATGTACATGTAGACAAAACACTCCTACACATAAGATAAAATTTAAAAAATCTAAGAGTGGGGCTATTCACTTAAAAAGAGGGGCTGGTCCAGTGAGTCCTCGGGAAGTGAGTGTGCCGAGTAAAGGGGTAATTTATAGGACAGCAGTGTGCGACACGCGCCGGAGGCACCGGCCAACTGCTGAGTGAGTGAAGCAGAAGAGAAAAGGAACCTAATACATACAGGACTGAAACTACATGTCAGCAGAAGGGTTCCAGAGCGCACTGCAGAACCATTCTCTGTCCTAAAGGGACAGCTGCTCTCCTCAAGTGCGTGTTCTGAAACAACAAATCCCCACAGATTTTTTTCCCCAGTCCTTTTAGGAAAGGCTAAACATGGCCCCTGTGGAGAAGCACAGAAGCCTTCAGAGAAGAAAAAAGCAGTTTGCTGAGGAGCACTTAAGTCGTTACATTTAGACTTGGCCCAAGATACATACAAACAGGACACGGCACACCCTTATGTTAACGCTTCTTTCTCCTCAAAGCTCTTTTATTTACACATCTTAAAAATACCCATAGTTCAGATATTCTCATAAGTCTTTGGCCAGGCATCGTGGTGTGGGAGGCAGAAGCAGGCAGCTCTCTATTACTGTGAGACTAGCCTGAGGGGTCTACAGAGTGAATTCCAGAGCAGCCAGGACTACACAAGAAATCTTGTCTCAAAAATAAATGAATAAATGTATGTATGTATGTATGTATGTATGTATGTATGTATGTATGTATGTATGTCTTTAGAGGGTAACACTATGTTCATTTGAAAATGGAAATAAAAAGCATAGGACCCTTTACCATTAGATTCCTAATTCTCCCTTTGATGAACCAAGACACAGATAAGAGCTTGACAATTTGGTACCAGATTCCAATCCTACCACTTCATTTTCTTTTTTTTTTAATTTTATTTTCTTTTTTTCACTTCATTTTCTTATGAGTAAAATGTAAGAAAGAACAACTTATTTCACAGTGTTATGAAGACCAAATGAGAAAATATGTAAAATGCTTTACACTTAAAGACTATTCAAGTAGTAACCATTATTATCAGTACAATTTTAAGGTCATTATTAAAAAGCTTCTAAGGTCTTAGTTACGGTTCTATTGCTGTGAATAGACACCATGACCGCTGCAAGTCCTATAAAGAAAAACATTGAACTGGGGCTGGATTACACTTCAGGGGGTTAGTCCATTATCCTCACAGAGGAGGGCATGCTGGCAGACATGGTGCTGGAGAAAGAGCTGGGAGACCCCAGCTTGACCCACAGGCAGCAGAAGGGGCACCTTAAAGCCCACCCCCTAACGTTGCACTTCCTTCAACAAGGCCACGCCCACTTCATCAAGGCCACACCTCCTAAGACTGCTCCCTGTGGGCCAAGCTTTTAAACATGAGCCTATTCACACCACCACACAAGGAATCAGTGTTTTATTGGGTGAATTGCCTTCTGGGACCTATGTACCATGGAGAAAATATCAAGACTAACAATCTGTTTGGGGATTCCATCTCAGGGGGAGGAATAGATCACAGACAGGGCAGTAAATTAGTTCTAAACTTTGTCAGGCCATCTGTGTGCACATTGTCCACACTTTCCTCTACCTGCAGACTCAATGGGAAGTGAATATAGTTTCTGCAAGTCTAGCCATCATTAATCTTTTTTATTCTTTGTTTTTTCCACGAAGTAATCCCATCATAGTTTTTCAATTTTTCAAAAGAACATTCACATATATGTGTGAGGGTCTCTGAGACCACTAAGGCCGGTAGAACGGTATTCTGTGACAGATAAGAAGGCAGTTTGGTTAACACCACTCAGTAGTCAATGTCGGCTCAAACTTTCAGAATCTGACTTCAGATTTAGGCATATTCAACCACAACACAATTCTGTGAAAATATTTCCTGATGAAAATTAGCTCAATTACCATGTCACAGAGCTTGTGACACGACTACACTGAAACTCTTACATGTGACGTATTCCATAAAGATGGGGTCAGCAGACTGAGGAAAACAAGCTCATGATAAGGGTCTGGGGGAGGGCCTGATCTTGGCCACACAGGTAGTGCAAACGTCACCAAGCTTTTAACCACCTGTGCCCTCAGCCCTCTGGGTGGAAAACAGGTTGCACATTCCTCTCTTTGAAGAGACAACCCTGTGTGTCTAACATTCCTGGTTTCCCTAGTGTTTATCTGTGATCACAAGGCCTCCCTGCCTCCTATGTATATCTGTATATCTTTTATTTGATCCTTAAAGTCCTGCGGGGTAGGGCAGTGAGATTGTGCCTGACTGTATGATGAGGAAACAACTCTGGGGGAGTTGAGGAACTTGCCTGAGTGACCCAGGTAGTCAGTGATGGTCCTGAGACCACACCCCAGGCTTTTCACTCTAATGACACTCTCCTTTCCTTATACTATGCTACCTTCCCATCACTGCTCACTTCAGCGGACAGCATCATTTTTATTGTCTCGTACTTGAAGGCATTTTCTTGGTCATATCAAACAAGAGCAAGAGGCTCAAGTTTCTTCAGTAGTCCCAGAATGTAGACAGAGACAGAAAAAGAAGGAGCAAGCGTGTAACAAAGAACCAGTGCACACTTTTTACTTCTTGTTCCTCTAACTTCTCTGTCTTCAGCCATAACAACTGAAATAAACACATCAATCCCATGGTTCTGCTTATTTGCAAGAGGTCCTCCCAAAGGGACTTATCTTGTTGACACAGCTCCTCTTTGCAACAACACATTTCTTTGCAATCCATCTGCACTGTTCCATTACAAACTGAATGCACTGGCTTTAGGTTAAAGGACAGGCTTGGTCATATTTATCTATGGAGGAAAAGTCCTTTATAAAGACACAAAGAGTCCCGGCTTTGTAATTCCACGGCTTCTATCAGAAGCAGTCCTCTGGAGTGGCTTTATCTGAGAGTCCTAACTCACCCTCCGTTCCTCTGGGCTTCCTTTGTTTACTGCCTCAGCCTCAGTGAAGTCCTGAAGTTGGACCAGACCCTAGACTTTGGTACCTGTTTTGCAGACATCTGTAGGATCAGGAAAATGGTTCAGAAAATCAGTGCCTGGCTTGGAAACTTGGTTCTGAATTTTTTTGGGCTGTCTGCAATTTTATCACTCTGACTCAGTTTCCTTACTGAAAGATGGGGAATAAAGACATTTCCTTGTCGCAGGATTGCAATTCAATGTTTGTAAAGTTTTTCAGCCATGTTTGGAACATGATTCACACTTGAGAAATTCTGTTTAATACGTTGTAGTAACAGGTTTCTTCCTAATGTAAAATCTGAGCTTACCATTAAATACATATATATATATGAAGGTGGGCAGGTGAGATGCCTCAGTCCACAAAGACGATTGCTGACAACAAGGATGATCTAAATTTTATCCCTGGATCACACTTGTTGGAAGGAAAGATCTACTTTTGCAAGTTGTCTTCTGACCTCCACAAGACAGCCATGTCAGATATGTGTGTGCACGTACTTGAGAGAGCAGGCGCCCACACGCGCGCGCACACACACACAGACACACGCACACACGCACACACACACACACACACACACACACACAATGTAAAGCTTTTAAAATAAGAAGTGACAAAATCAAGCAGCTAAGCAAAAGTTCATTTGTGTATACACTTGAGAAAAAGCACATTCATTTCCACTAATTCTAAAAGATTTCTGTTTAAAACAGCTAAGTTGTAGAACCAAGAAAAGGGAGTTAGACCTAAAACCCAAACTGGTCTGTGACCAAGAAAACAAAATGATCTTTAAGTACAGAGATCGTTTTATTCCCAGGACACTGCTCCAAATCCATTTTCCACTTCGGTGGTCCCGGTACAAGTAAAAGAGACTACCAACACACCCCCACTTTTATCTAGGCACCAGACCACTACTGAAGAGGGAATACTAGACAGTATTTTCCTGTTCAAGTTTTAGAATCAATGAAATACGAATTTAAAATATGACCCCACTAATCCTGTGTGACTAAGGTCAATCTCTTTGAGTATCAGTTGTGAGGATTCAATAAAATAACATTTACACAATATTTAGCAGAATGCCTCGCCTAGTAAGCGTGGGCTTTTGTCCGTTTTGCAATTACTCTCTTTAATTTTATTATACTCCCAATTTGGGGGGAGGGGTAAAGTATAGAGAAGGATTCACGCGAACATGCTTTTACGCATGACACTGAGGGATGGGAACCCAGTAGGTTCTTTATACTGTACTCTGGAGCCGTCTGAAATTCCCGTGATACTCCCGATAAGGACTCAAAGGTGGATAGATGTTCCTGGACAAGGAGATGGGACTCAGATGTGGGGGACAGGCCGGCTTTGCCAATAATCCGAAGAGATGACAGCGTTCTCTGTTGGATGATGGGAAAGCCCGCTCAGCCTCCTAAATCTCTTCCGCTGTTTCATCCTCTCTAAAATTCCATCTTTAGAAATAATTCCTTCGGATTAGCAAAGCCCCCGCGAGGATAGCAGTACTCCTGAGAGGTTTATTATCTTTTACTGGGCACCTCCTGACCCCAAGGAGTTACGCAATTTAAAGGCTCAAGGAGGTAGTTGGCTTTGGGGCTCTAATTTCTTCACAGAGGCTAGGAATGGGGCGGGGCCTCTTACAGTTCTTGCCTTCAAGGCTAGGAAGGCCCCGGCGGAGTGCTGAGCCACCCAGCTCTTTTCCTTGGAAGAAAGGATCTCTTTAAGACAAACGTAGACAGAATGAGGCGGACAGCGGGCCTGGAAGGAACAACGGGGAGCCCTAATCTCTTCTGCCCACACCGCCGACTGGGTCACAGGGGGACGGCTTCCCTTCCCACCTCCTGACTTCCACGGCCTGCCCTGGCCCGCGTGCACCGCGCCAGATAAGGCAGCGCTGGCACCTGTTACCTTGGACCCGAAGGATAGGCGAACCTCCGCCTACCAGGGTGCCGAGCAAAGGCTACACGCCCCCGGCGCGAGGGCGCCGTCCTGGCTGTCACGCGAGCAGCACCCCGAAGGCACCATCTCCCAGCCCGAGGAGCCAGGGGCCAAGGAGAAGAGGGCGGCTCCGCGAAGCGCGCACCGTGAGCTGGAGACGCGCCTTTCGGAACCCGGCGGTCGGCGGGGTTCTCGCGGCCAGCGCAGGGCTCGGTACCCGGCGCTGGGCTCGGGGAGGCTGTGCCAGGGACGAGGGACTCACCTTTGAAGGACTCGGGGAGCCGCTGGGCCTGGCTGTGGCCGACCTGTCGTTTCTCGGACATGTCGCTGGAGCTGGTGTCGCTCCTCACCATATCAAGGCTGGAGCCTCACAGACGGCCGTTAGTAACGACGGGGGCTCGGGCTGCGGGTGCAGCCCCGCCCCCAGCCGGAGACCTGCCCAATAGGAGGCCGGGAACGGCGAGGGCACGCCCCCTTCCCTCCGCCCTTCCTCAGCTCGTGCTGAAAGGCGTGGCATGAGGGGGCGTGGCATGAGGGGCGTGGCCTGACGGGCAGTGCAGGCGATCCTGGGGCTTGGAGAGAAAGGAGGTGAGGCGGCTGGAGTCTTGCCTCAGCCTCCGGGGGAAGGGAGGGGGGACGACCCGACGGCCGGGAACAGGGTGGTGCTGAGGAGCGGTTCTTGAGCAAGGCTTCCTGTGGTCCCAGGCATTAGCGGAGAGGAAGGAGTGGCCTCTTCCAGCGGGGTGATGCAGGTTGAGAGGGTCGACGAGGACCCTGAGGACAGCCTGGAGCACAGGGTAGGCGACATGAGAGGAAGGAGTCCATGCCAACGCCCTTGCCCCCAAAGAGGGCGGATTCCCGCGAGATGCATTTACTTTTTTCAAACAAAATTAAGTTGGGGAGCATCTGGCTCTAGCAGGCGAGTCCTCCCAGTTGATAATGCAGTGGGCAGAGACGGACGCAGTGCCAGCCCTAGTGAAGTTTATATCATACCACAAACAAACAAGCTAAGGGTGTTGCGAAAGCAAAGGCACAAAGAACCCACTTTCGGTTAATAGAGCCCGGAAAGATGACAAGGAGCCAACCTTGGGAGCGGGTCCAGTCTTGTTCATGAGAGTGGGAAGGTGAGGCCCGGATTCTAACTTTACATTTTTACAGTGCCCAGGCTGTGGAGGAAGCTTTTGCCAGAACGCTCTCAGTCTGAAGCTGCCTCTTGGGAGTTTGTGACTGAAACCTTATGTTTGAAAAAAAAAAAAACTACTGCTGTTTTATTCTTCCTAGTTAGCCCTAACGCAGACTGTTCTGGGAAATGTTAACATAAAAAACTTTTAAAGGCATGTTATTTTGGATAAGCACAGGATCACAGAAAGCTGAAGAGACATTACAGCCGTCAGAAGCAGCCTCTACCCACGGTAGTCGTATAGTTATCTCTTCTTTACATGTAGTAACCCTGGCAGAATGAGTACATAAACATGCCATTTGACCATACACCTACAGTCTTATAAACACTGTTATAAAAATACAGGTTTTTCGTCACTGCCAAGATCTCCCTTTCCCCCGCCCCGCGCGCGCGCGCGCGTGCGTGCGTGCGTGCGTGTCTTTTAATGTAATCAGTGCGGGCTGTGTAATTGCAGATGCCTTATGATGACCCCCTATCATGCAATGAAAACCTCTTCTTGACTTTATAGCACTGGAGCGCTGATGCTGTCCAGAAGAAAACAGGAGCACGTAATGGTGGCAAGGGATCAAGACGACCTTTGCTTGAGGGTGGAGGTTTTTAAACCTTGCAATTCAGCTCTCCCAAATTGACTTCCCATACAATAGGTCAAATGCTTTCAAAGAACTGCTTATAGTCCTGGCGAGGGTGTCACGGCTCATGTAATCACATTATTGGCCTTTTAGACACAAGCTGTTTAGCAGGGAAGGAGGGGGCTATCGTAGTTTAATGGTCTGTTCCCTTGGAATCATCCTTGACAAAGTCCACAGTTCTTTTTTCTTTTTTTCCATTCTGCCATAAATAAGTCACAGAGACATGAACTTCCTGCTGTGATTCTCAGGAAAGCAGAGCAAGGAGGAAATTAAGCCTTTTTTGCATAGTGTGGTAAAACATTTAGGTTTCACTGTTTTTTGTTTTTTTTTACTAGAAAGAAAAATGGTGTTTCAAAGTGTATTTGTCTGTACTGCTATGGAACTGAACTCTCAAGGCAATCCCGACCCACGTCATTTCTGAGGCACCGCCCTTTGGGACAGAGGGTTTGGTAAACATTTGCTGGCACTCTGTTCAGATTGCATCAGTTCAGCCATTAGTTCTGGGCCCCAGATGAAGAACAAACTTTTGGGAATAGATGAGAGTTTCCAATTCTGAGTTAAATATTTTGACTTCCATTTGCCCATAACACTGATTTATTTTGGCTTTCACACACTTTCTATAAATGCATGGTTTAAACGTAGTTTAAAAATAAACCATGGGTCCGACGGTTTGAATGAGACAAAGACGGAACCAGAGCCGGGCGCGCGGTCAGTGGATGCAGGTCCCCTGAGAGCCGAAGATGGCAGTGAATGTGTACCTGACCTCAGTCATCAGTGACAACCTGGGTCGACATGATATGCTGGCCTGGACCAAAGGATCTCTGCAGCTGAATCTGACAAAGATAGAACAGTTGTGTTCAGGGGCTGCACACTCTCAGTTTGTGGACATGCTCTTCCCTGGCTCCATTGCCTTGAAGAAAGTGAAATCTCAAGCTAAGCTAGGACCTGAATATATTCAGAACTTCAAAATACTACAAGCACGTTTCAAGAGGATGGGTGTTGACAAAATAATTCCTGTGAATAAATTAGTAAAAGGAAAATTTCAGGACAATTTCGAATTTGTTCAATGGTTCAAGAAGTTTTTTGATGCGAATTATGATGGAAAAGAGTATGACCTTGTAGCTGCCAGACAAGGTCAAGGAACTGCATTGGCTCCTTCTCTTGTCGCTCCAGCTCTGAGTAAACCGAAGAAACCTCTTGGCTCCAGGACTGCAGCTCCACAGAGACCCATTGCAACACAGAGAACTACTGCAGCTCCTAAGGCTGGCCCAGGGATGGTGCAGAAGAATCCTGGTGTGGGCGATGGGGACGATGAAGCAGCTGACCTGATGCAGCAGGTCAAAGAGTTGAAGCTTACTGTTGAAGACTTGGAGAAGGAGAGAGACTTCTACTTCAGAGAGCTGAGGAACATTGAACTGGTTTGCCAGGAGAATGAGGGGGAAAATGACCCCGTACTGCAGGGAATTGTAGATATTCTTTATGCCACAGAAGAAGGCTTTGTGATACCCGATGAAGGGGGCCCACAGGAGGAACAAGAAGAGTGTTAAGCAGCCTGGACCAGCAGAGCAACATCTGAAGTCTTCGCTCCAAATCACGTGCTTAACCGTCAAATACTCCCTTTTCTTATTCTTAGAGAACTCACCGGTTTCTTTTCATAAGCAAAAAGTGCCTCTTCTTCAAAGTGCACTTTGCAGAAGTCTCACCTTTTCAGATGAGTTTGAGTTAGAAGCTGTTGCCTTGTAGCAGAGCAGTGTTAACATCCAGTTGGTTCACCAGAGGAACAGAAAGGCCAACATGGGTCTCTTTATGTGGACGCTGGTCACACTGACTGACGGAGAAGGGGGCTTCATAATACATAATAAACCTCAGAGAAATGTAAAGACTGAATTGAACTTTAAGCTAATGTGAAATTTTGGCAGAGAACAAATTAATAAATAAATGCCCTAAGAGTGTTTTAATAAAATAAAAAATAAACTATGTCTCGGTGGTTAGGAGTACTTCATGTTCTTTCAGAGGACCTGAGTTCAATTCCCAGCACCCACAATGGGAAGTTCGCAACCACCTGTAACATCAGCTCCACAGATCCACTCACTCTTGAAAAGTCTCTGAGAAAGTCAGACACATGTGCAATGCACTTACATGCATGCAGCAAAACACTCATGCGGCTCACAGACACACACACACATACACACACACACACACAGCAGATATCTCCTTTAAAATTTTCCATAATGATCAGAAGTTAGAATTTTCCAAAAGAGGCCTGGAGAGATGGCTTGGTCCCCCATCATAAGGAGGGAGTTTGGATCCCAGGGGTGCTGTGGGCCCCTGAAGCAGAGGCAAAGAAAGATGGAGGGGAGAGAGATGTTCGTGGACTGAGCAAGGGACCAAACCACTACATGAAAAGGGGCACAAAATTCCAGTAAAACAGGGATATCATAAAAAAAGGATAATTGAACCCACATAAAAACTCAGCCCCTTAGCATAAGTGATTGTCAGCTCTGGAGCCCTCAAAAGTCTGAGAAGTCTGCATAACTTGCCAGTAAGTTTTTGTTTTGCACCAAGCTGTTTTCCTGTCTTTTAATTTCTTATCAGACAGAGGAAAGAGAGAAAAAAAAAAAAGAAAGAAAGAAAAGAAAAGAAAGAAAGCAGCCACGTGCCAGCTGGTATCACTAATGCCCATACAGCCTGGCACCCTCCAGCTCTGCAGAGTCTGACCTCCATTCGCACAAAGGTTCACACACTTGAATACATACCTGCACACATGCTCATGTAGACAAATTGTTCTTAAAAAGTGTTTTCTAAGAGAACTTCGGGCCTTAAAAACGGAATTTTAGGTGGAGCTATGGATCAATAGAAAATAAATTTGCTTACAATTTTATCACTTCTTATAACTATTATTATAAGTTTTAAAGATTTGTGCGCCAGTGTTTTGCTTTGCCTGTACGTCTGTGTATTGCTCGTGTGCCTGCAGAGTTCAGAAGATGGTGTTGGATGCCCTGAAACTGGACTTACTGATAGTTAAAAACCACCATATGAGTGCTGGAAACCGAACCCAGTCCTTTGCAAGAGCATAAATACCCTTAACCACTGAGCCATCTCTCCAGCCCCTTTCATAATTTTGACAACTTTTTCAAAAATATTTTATTTTTAATTATGTGTATTGTTTGGTCTCAAGCCAGGGACAAATGGCCAACTGAGGTACCTATTTAACATATGAAAGCAGACCTGGCCACCGTTCCCTACCTGTTACAGGTATGACTGGCATACCCCACCCCTCCACCCTAAAGTTCTTCAGCCCAGGGGTGGGCTGCCCTTCCGAAAGCTGCCCCTTTCTACATAGTCCAGCCATTTTGGTTACCTTTACTCTCCTGGCTGTCCCCTCCCTCTTCTGCTCAAGTGGCCTGGCTCAGGGTCATGTTCACTCTGGACTCTCCCAGATGTCTTTGCCTCTGGCTGTGCTCTCTCTTTTATCTACAGTACACTTTCTCCTCCACCGTGCCTGGGAGCAGTCATGTCCTCCTTTTTATTTCTTTTTTTCATTCATGTATGTGTGTGGGATTGTGCGTGTGAGTGTAGCACTCCTGGAGGTCAGAGGTGGTGTGAGAACCTGGAGCTGGAGTAACAGGCAGTTGTGGGTTGCCCAACATGGATGCTGGGAACCAAACTCTGGTCCTCTGAAAGGGCATCAAGGTGCCTTAACAACCATATATATCCTTCATTGCTTTTTCCTTTATATTGCTGTCATTTGACTAGTGTATTCAGGTCACCAAATTAAATATTGATTGATGATGATGATGATGATGACATTAGGACATGGAGATGGGGTGGAAAGACATGCCACGAATCCGTAAATGAATGAGTCCTGAGAAAATTTAATTAGTCTTTTTCCTGTGTTCCTAAGAAATGCTTCAGTAGGAACAGGAAAGTCCTTAATTATCTGACCCTTTAAACTGCTGATCCGGGCTGTTCTTGCTGCCTTCAAAGAAGTCAGCTAGCCAAATACCCTCCAGAAACAGGAACAACAAGATGTGTGTTTGTGTCAGCCTGGTAAATCTGATGTTTCTCTGGGTGGGTTAATTCCAATTTACTGCATCATCACAATAAGACTTTTTTTTTTTTTTTTTTTTTTTTGTCTTTTGTCTTTTGTCTTCTTCAGGAAATTGCTCCCGCAGTGAATCATCACCGGGGAATTTTGCTCACTTGGGGTGTAGCAGCAGATCCACTATATCACAGTATGTGGTAAGTTATGGGGAGTCCAGCTTTTGGGGACCTACAGGGGAAGGTATTACTATAGGTAGCAGTGTTGGTATTTAATAGATTTATCTAAGGGACACTCTGCTTTAATTAATTAATTAGTTAGTTAATTAATTAATTAATCTGCTTTATAAGCTCACTCAGCTAATGTTTATTGACTATCCAACGTGTGCCCGATAGCACACTGGGTATGCAGAGTGTATCAACGAACAAAATGACAGCCGTTCCTGACCTGATTGTCCTAGTATTCTCTTTGCACATACTAGTTATTAGAGTTTCTATAACAAAGTCCCACAGGCTGGGCAGCTTAGGCATTAGAAATTTGTCTTTCTTGTTTTAGGCCAGGGATTCTCAACCTTCCTAATGCTGGGACCCTTTAACAGAGTTCCTCATGTTGTGGTGACCCTCTCCCCAACCATAAATTATTTTTGTTGCTACTTCTTAACTGCAATTTTGCTAGTTATGAATTGTCATATAAATAATATCTGAAATGCAGGGTATCTGATATGCCACCCCTGTGAAAGAGTCATTCAATCGTCTCCACACACACACACACACACACACACACACACACACACACACACACCTGAGAGGGGTCACAACCCACAGGTTGAGAATCACTGTTCTAGAGGTTAGCAGTCCAGGACCACTGGACGGCAGGATTGTTTTTTTCCCTGAGGGCTATGAGAGAATGATCTGTCCCAAACCCCTATCTTTGATGTGTAAATAACTCTCATTTTCTTCCCTATTTGCTTGTGTCTAGATCTCCCTTTTTCTTAGAATACAATCATAATTGGATCTGGGTCTACCCTAATGACCTAATTTTAACTTAATTCCTTTATAGACCTTGTTTCCAAATGCAGCCGAGTGCTGAGGTCCTGACATCCAAGGCTTTAGCAGCTGAATTTGGGGATAATGCATTTTTACCTCGTAATAACATTTACGACTACAAGTGCCTTCTCTGCTGTGACAAATGTGTCGCTGTCAAGCATGTGCTAAAGTAAACCCTTCCTCCCTCAAGGTATTTGTTTGTTTGTTTGTTTGGTCAGTTACTTCACTATTTTACAGCTATAAGAAAACTAAAGGCAAAACTCTGGTGCAAAATCCCTATCCATTGTCATGATTGTCTACTTAACACAGCTTCTGACCAAGGAACACATGTAACAAGAGAGTGTAACTACATTTTTCGAGCTATAGGAAGAAAGAAACAATGTTTCCAGGAAGAACAAAAAAAAAAAAAAAAACTACCAACAGGTGGGGACTATCTGGGGCAGACATTGACTGTGAGAAAAATACACTGTATATATGTGTGAAAATGTCATAAGGAAACATCATTTTTTTTTACAACGAAAACTGTTGGAAGACATTTGTATCCATATGGCAAAATCCTATTTTGTAGTTAAATGTTTACAGATTATTTCAGTGTTTTATCTGTTTGGGAGTTTTGTCTGCATTAATGTCTCTGTAGCACATTCACACGGTGCTGGTGGAGGCCAGAGGAGGGTGTTGGATCCCCTGGGACTAGAGTAACAGAAGCTGCCTCTTAGGGGCTGGGAACTAAACCCGGGTCCTCTGGAAGAGCAACCAGTGCTCTTAACTCCTGAGCCGTCTCTCCAGCTGCTCCTGGCTTGAGTTTAAATGGAGCTCAGGTAGATCTAGGCCTAGAGTAGAGCCAGCAGCTGTTTTGGTTGGCTCTAGACACTGATTATGTGGGGTTTGAGACTTCGAACACGGTAACCGAATGAAGGTGGTCACCGTGGCCTCATGGGAATTGGTGGGCAGATGAGTGAGAGTGTTTATTCCTGTGCCCTGACGTATTTCTGATGTTGTGACTCAGTGAGAGGACAAGGAAATAGTATTTCTCCCCCCACCCCCACCTCTGGTTTTTCGACACAAGGTTTCTCTGTGTAGCTCTGGCGGTCTCACTTTGTAGACCAGGCTGGCCTCCAACTCACAGAGGTCCACCTGCCTCTGCCTCCCCAGGCGCTGGGATTAAGGGTGTGCCTCACCACGCCTGCCGGGAGACGGTATTTCTCAATGTTGCTTGGTGGCCGCCATTCAGATGCTTCCCACAGTGTAGTCTATCTAGTCTAGCATCCCAAGGAGAGTGGATCAGAAGCAAGAGGTAAAGGAACTGTCCGCTCATCTGCAACAACCTTAGTAGAATGTGGGTGTGGCACAGTCTCCTTCAACACGGTTTCTGCTCGTTGGAGAGCTTCGGTGCATTGGTGACTTCAGCTGGTGACAGGTTGGAAGAATTGCAAGGATTTGGGGAAACAGGGAGGATAGAGAAGGAAGAATTTTATCTGCTTTGCTGGAATGCAGGAGAATGGAGCGTGTAGGAGAGCAAAATCACCACACAGAAGGCATTAATCAGTGAAATTCCAGTTAACTGTCACCAAGGCCACATGAGCAGGCTCTTGTAGAAGCTCTCCGTTTCTGTCTATGCTCTGCCTGCCACCTAGTGTTCATGCTCATGTACTTCCCGAGTCCTAGCTAGGATTGAAAGAAGGCTTGACCTCTCAGCACCCCTCTTGACTCCCCGGAGTTCCTACAGTCCAGGGTTTTCTCGGTCTTGCAACCAACACAGTTAGGGTCCAGAGGAAGCCTCACAAACCACTCAGACACCGGTCTCAGATATAGATGGTTTAATGAACACAGCCCCTCAAGACTGACCACTGAACATGGTCAGGCATGCAGTGACATTGCCTTTCAGAGTTAACTTTATAAAGGCAAAAACTGAAATTAGCTCTCCTGGAGGGCGGGCGGGGGGAGTGAGGACAGGGGAACAGGGTAGTCATTTCTGACTCAAGTTATTTTTGCTAATTGGAAAAAGCAGTTCTAGCTGACCTTGAAAGTGTGCCTGGCAGTTGGGGCTAGCTGTGCCCTCTGTTCAGAACAGCTAGGAAATGAAATAAACTTAACTGTCCTTCAACTGATGAATGGATAATAAAAATTCATGTTGTAGCACAAGTGTGTCTTCATGCACACACACACATACCCACACACATCAATACGAATGCACACAGATACACAATAAATGTATACATAAAAATTTTTAAATGCTTTTAATTTCTCCCTGTTTTTATGTGACTCTTTGTTTTAATGTTAAATCCTACCCCTTCTTTTTTTGTTTCATCCAGATGACCACAATTCAGAATTTTAACACATCTTTTGGAGGGACCTATTTCAACTCATAACCAGTGAATTATTCAGCTATGTAAAGAATGCATGATATTAGCACAACTTATGCCTGTTGGTGTCCGTTTTGACTGTGAAGATCTAGGATATTCCCTTTGTGGAACTGTGGAAGTAGGGAGTCAGTAAAGGTGCTAGCCGTGAGGGCCTGAGTCTGGTTCCCTATTACCTATGTCAAAAATAGGCATGGTGCACACCTAGAGGTAGAAACAGGAGGATCCCTAGGACACGCACCTGCATACACACACTCGTTATCCCCTTGTCAACTTTTAAAAGGTTTGTTTATTTATTATGTATACAGTTGTTCTTTCTGCATGAACACTGCGCACCAGAAGAGGGCACCAGATCTCATCATAGATGGTTGTGAGCCACCACCTAGTTGCTAGGAATTGAACTCATGACCTCTGGAAGACCTCTGGAAGAGCAGCCAGTGCTCTTAACCTCTGAGCCATCTCCCCAGCCCTCAACTTCTCCTCGATGCTTTAGGCACATAGATTCGATACAGGAGGAAATGGGACTACTAGAACAAAGAGCAGAGGATTAGATTTGTTCCTGATGAATAACGTGATGTCAGAGTTAGCAGTAATAAACAATCTGTCAGATGTGGAGGTGTTAAATGAAGCACTTTGAGATACACATCTTGAAAATTTAAGCACAAATCTGTTACTACACAAAGATGCAATTTGGCAATCCTTACCAGTGTATTAGTGACAGAAATCACACAGTAACAAATTCGTTAAAAGTACACCATTGCTATTTTAAGGATTCCTCAACTCACTTGTTCTATATAGTTCTAAAGCCTCCCTGTACTGCAAATCTATAGGTGTACTTACATTTAAATCACAAATGTTTAAATTCACCTTAGGACAGGCCTGCTGGGGTGGTGGATGCAGCTCAGTTGGTAGAGTACTGGCCTGGCACCAGTTACCCCGCCACCTGGGAGATGGAGGCAAGGGAATCAGGAGTTCAGAGTGATCCTTGGCTACATAGTGAGTTCAAGGCCAGCGTGGGCTAAGTGAGATCCTGCCAAAAACCAACGCAAAACAAACCAAAAACTGACAGCATTTTTGTCACAGTGCTGAGACATAAATTAAGTATGTTATATATTCAAATAAAGTCTGAACATGGCATACACATGCCCATTCTGCCTTTGCTTGTTTGTTTTATCTTTTGTTTTGTTTTCTGGTATTGTTGGTGTCTAAACCCAGGTCTTCATGCCCTCTAGGCAAGCGTTCTACCTTTGAGCTACACCTCCAGCCCCACAAAATCTACTTGAGACAATGAAAAGATTTCAACACTCCTGGGTTTTCTCAATAAATCAGATTTATTTATTTATTTATTTATTTATTTATTTATTTATTTATTTATTTTGCCAGAAGGAAAGGAAAAGATTCTTTTAAAGACTCGTGTTAGGAAGTTGCTTGGTGTGAGGAGCAGCTCAGTGAGGAAGCTCTTGCTGTGTGAGCACGGGGCCCTGCATTCAACCTGTGGCACCCGTGTCAGAAGCTGCGATGGCTGAAGAGATGGCCTCACCGAGTTGCTCTTGCCCAGGACCTTGGCTTAGTTCCCGGCACCCACATAGGGGGGCTCACACCCACCTGTAGCTCCAGCTCCAGGAGATCCACCACCATCTTCTGGCTTCTGTGAGTTCCTGCACACACAAACTCATGCAGGCAAGCTCGTGGTGTGTGTGTGTGTGTGTGCCTGTGCCTGTGCCTGTAATTCCAGCAGTGGAAGGGGGAGACAGGAGCTCCCTAGGGGTATAGTGGTTAGCCAGCATAGCCAGGTTCAGTGAGAGAACCTGTCTCAGAATATAAGTGACAAAGGAAGCCAGATATCCAGTGTCACTAGCCACACACATATGCATATAGGAGCACATATACACACTCACAAAAATAAATTTAGGGGCTGAACATACGGCTCAGTGGTTAAGCTGTGTACCGCTCTTGTAGAAGACCCAAATTCCGGCACCAGAACCCATGAGGACCTACTAAGAACTGCCTGTAACTCTGCTCCAGAGGTTCCAACCGCCCTTCTACCCTCTGCAGGCATGCACACACACACACACACACACACACACACACACACACACACACACAAATACACACGTAATTAAAGCCAAAGTCTTAACATTTTAAAACACAGCATTGTTTCCCAGACGATAAAAACAGAAGAGGAAGAGGCGGAACTTAAGCGTCCTTAAATCTGAAGTTCTGTCTTTGAGGGGGAAACGCGGGTCAGAGGACAGGCTCGACAAAGGCTCAGTGCTCCAGATGTCATCACGACACCTTTGCTTCTCAGTGCTGGCTCTGCCTTAGTGAGCTGCTCACTGTGGCCCTGGGCAAAGGACCGGAGAGTGTGTGGCCAGACAATGTGCCCATCCCTTAGTAAGGCAGAGCTAGGGAGGGCACCAGTGTCATGGGCACCGCCTAGCTGAAAAGTCAGTGGGTTTTATGGTGAAGTGCGGTCACCACTGGCTTATTTCCACCACGGCCTCTGTCCTCACTATGTCTCTCTGTCCAGAAGTAGCTTTTAGCCTAGTGGAAAGTGCGAGAATCAACAGAAGTCTCCATTTCAGTGTGAGTTCAGAGCTGGTTCTCTGCAAAGTTGAGATCCCTCCCTCAGGAGCTCAGAATTAATGATCTGTTGTCTGTTTGTTTCTGACGACACATTTTCCAAAGTTTAAATACACAGTCCATAAGGGTAGCTGGGTGTGGGAAAGTATCTGCTCTCGATTCCATTAGATAATTTGTTTATAGAGTGTTTGATTAGCGTTTTTATGACCTTAGATTTCATAGTCATAAAAAGATGGGCGATGGAAGGGAGGAATCCCTTCCTCAGGGAATAAAGTCATGGTCCCATAAAACTACTCATTTGAGTTTTCTCAAACATTGAGTTAAAAGGTAAAAAATATAATCTGTATGCTGGCTAGACACATGGTTCCCATTACCAAGGAGATAGAAGTTGCTATTGCACAGCCAGCCAGGAGAACTGCCTTCCAAAGAACACAAAGAATTCTCTGGGGCGCTCCTTACTACTCTCCTTTCCAGTAATAACAGGGAAATTGTGGCCCCTCAACTGGGCTGCACCACCGAGGGACTTGGGGTCTTCTGGAATGAAGGAGATCAGAACAGAGGCCAACAGTGTGTCCGCAGAGGATAAGGAAGCCATGATTCTGCTTATTATCTATCTCCACTTATTCTCCATCTCCCTAACAGCTGTTGGGATAGGACTGTGACAATGACTTATTGGCTAAATCATTTTATTTTCTCCTCTTTCTCTGCGACTTTGTAGGGCGAGTATTGGGGATGACTCATGTTATCACATGACTATACTGTCATCTTCTTGTGATAATACAGTTGGAACTTCATGTTTATCGTGTTTGGGGACATGAGCTTTTTCCTGTAAGTGAAGGCTTAGTGAAACAATGCCAGTTGGTAGAAGGCTGCGTTGTGCTAGCTTTTTCCATTTATCTTCTTATCCAGCCTCAGCCCTTCTCTGCTCTGGGCTAGATTGTCACCCAAAGTTTTTTTTCATCTATGGCTTCTACAACTGAGAAGTACCAGTGAAAAATCAGAGGGTACAAAGGGAGAGAGGGCAGGCTACTTATTTTCTTCTTCTCTTCCAAGGTTTGCTGTGCAACTGCGTCCCTTCATGATTACAGCTTCGTGGGAAGGCTCCTCTCTCACAGCCCTGGCTATCCCTGATCTCTTATAAAACCATCCCACCCCTTTCTCCCCTAGGCTTAGGCATGGTCACAGCCAATTATGAAGGACTCGATATTGCGAAACCTAATATTTGCATACATGGAAATGTCACAGTGAAACTTACTCATTTGTATACTTACTTTGCTAATTTTAGTGATAGTAAATTAAAATTTAGAGTAGTCAACATTGGCATGTTTAGGTTGCAGCTAAAGACATCTTTTTCCTCAAAGGACAAGTTATACCAAGTGTGTAAATAAACACTTACTAGCATTGATGTGTCATCTGCAGTTCCTTTATACTTAGGACTTTTTTAAAAAGCACTGTATTACTTTAAAGTACATACACAGGGCTTCCAAAAGTCATCTAGCTCTCTTATTAACTAATGTTTCAAAATACACTACTGAAAGTGTATTATTGATTATTTAATAATGTGGTAAACATGATAAAGATTCTTAAACTGGAGCCTCATGTCCTTTATATTCTTTTCTTCCTTGTCCAGCTGGAAACTGAACTCAGGGCCTTGTTCAGGCTAGGAAGTATCCCACCACAGAGGCTAAAATTCCCCAACTCTTTGCTAGATCTTAGGAAACAACACATCCACTTCCTAATAATTCCTAGAGACAAATAAATTAGCTTAATTAGTGTTATTAGTAAAAACTTGTTAATTAGCTAGGAAGTCTTTCTAGTTGTTTATGTCTAGTTGTTCTGGAGTGACTATATTTTGTACTGGAAGTCACCAATGGTAAAGAAGATGTCACCTGTTTCCAAATGGCAGTTTCTCTTTAACATCTTTTTCACAAACATTATGCTGCTACAATAAGTGGTAGCTCCACACTGCTTCTCTTATTGCCCCGACCCTCGGGACTTAGTTATTTGTGGGATTCGAGAAGGACTCTACCTGAGAGGCAAAACTGAAAGAATCAGACTAACTTTGTAACCTATGTTTCTTTTAATTGCCTTATAACTTATATTTGCAAGTTTTAGGCCCATGTTAATTAAAGCCTCTTAGTGCTTCTCCAGAGAACCGAGGAATGTAAAAGTTCCCGACATTAGCCATCTGTGAGGGCAGAGATAAGGAAGAGAACAAGCAGAGATCTCTACTAAATGGAAAAAAAAATCACCGGCTGGCGCCGGTGAGATGGGCTTTGTTTGGAAACTGGGCCAAATGGCCCCAATCCTTCTCCTGACCTTTGATCCAAAGCCTGTAACCCCCACTCCTCAGAACAGACATGGGATGAGTTAATCACCCTCCCACATTTAACTGTGGATGGCAGGAAATTCCAAACTGACTTGACGATCAGATATTTATGACAGGGCTGACTGGACCTAAGGGTGACCAGAACTGACCAATTATTTTAAAAGTTAAACATTTCATCCAATCCTAAATTGCCAAGAAGGCAATGCCAGGAGATTCCCGCCTTGTGTCTTTTAAAAACCCAAGGTCTTTGTCTCCTGGGGCCACTCCTTGCTGACCAGCAGGGGTGACCCCATTGTACAATGGTCAAGAAGAGTCTCTTGCGTTTTTGCATCGATGGATGATTAGTTTCCTGAGTTCTCGTCATACCTTCTTATATTTAGGCTCTTGCTGGGCCTAACACTACCAAGCCAGTTTTATCTGCATAAAAGCAGCATTTTTCCTTGAGGGCTGCACACAATCCCCCCTGCTGGAGGAATACTAAATCTAAGCCTCATCTATTTTGTAAAACTACTTCAGCAAGGGAGGAGACAGACTCTTTAAGATAGGCTAGGGAACTTTGAAGCTCCTGAATATCACAATCAATGGCTGTACTGAGTTGATACTGTTGTTGGGATGTAACCAGCGAAGCGATCCCGGTACCTGCCCCGGCTGCCCCAGACTCAGGAGCACGGCGATGGTGACAGCAGTGACGGGTTCCCTTTTGACTCTGGACGGAAGCGAGTCCTGCTCCCAAAATCTCAGGAATGCATCTGGTGAATGGACTGTAAGGCGGGGGAAGAGCTGAACAAGCACACAATAATCCTTATTTTTAAGAAAGGTATCAGAAACAATATAAGGAGTCAACCCAGATGAACAGGCAAGATAGGTATCATTAGGTGCATAGAGATAAGTGAAGGTATTATTTATAACAACAGTCTTATAGCAGACGGGAATGAGGGCTGAGGGAAAAAACGTATGTGGGGCCCCGTAAGCAGAGACTTGTCCCGGAAACTTGGGCAAGTGTCCTTCCTGGGATTCGGGCTGTCACTGTAAGGATGTGTCATTAGTAACTCGGACCTTTCCAAAAAGAGCCAATCCTTCATAAAACGGTGGAGCAGAATGATAACAAATCCAGCAATTGTCAGCCAGGCTAGAATTGGAGTCATGTAAGGCCTGCCAAGAGCCGTTAACCATAGTTACAATCAATTCTGGGTCACGGAGGAAATTATCCCTCGAGCTGGCAGGGGCTCCTTTTTAAATGAGGGATGGAGTATGGGGTTAGGCCCTATAGCCACTCGAGTAGCAGAGGGAAAGGTTTTAGTTAATTTTATTTTGAAGGTGAGGCCTGGGTCCTGGAGGAAGGGACCCCGATAGAGTCAAATCCCCCACTCAAATGCTCGGGATGTCCAATCTTTATCTTTTCCCTTGTCCATAAAGGAAATAATCAAGGGGTTGCACCAGCCTTTTGACTCAGAGGAAGGCCGGCAATGGGAAAGCCATTTAGGGTTTGGCCAGCTGACATTTTTTTTTGACAGTTATGTAATCCCAAAATGAAGAGGGTTTCCAATAGGTATCCCCATTAGTTTCACAACTTCAAGATGCACAGTAAAAAGCCTCCTGGAAGCCACACTTATAGTTAATTTTTCTGGTTTGGTGGTTTCCAGGGCAGACATAGATCCCACCCGTGTTGGTTTGTAGAGCAGCTCTGCCTATAGGGCTATGACAACCTACGCCCCCACGGCCATCATCGGGAGCATATTCCAGTGGCATGAATTTATCTGGTGTTCCCCAAGATGCACTGGCCCCCAAGGCCAATTTGCAAAGGTCAGGTGTTAGAGTGGGCCAAGGGGTACTTGCGGCGGTTGTGGAGTGGCTCCATACGATGTCGCCAGCTTGATTGATGACTATCCAGGTATAATTGTAAATCTGATATATAGAAGAGCCAAATGTCGAGGTACAGAAGCTCAACAGCAGCCACAAAAGAAGCATCCTTTTCTGCAATTAAACACAATTAGGAGCCTTCTCAGGGTCATCCCTGGGTGGATTAAATTGTTTAACTAATTGCTCTGGCAACCATCGAGCATTTCCTGCACTGGTGTCATAAACACAGGCAGATCCCCTTTCCCAAATGAGGACTGGGTCTGGGCCCTGCCACCGTGATGTTAAAGGGTCCTTCCAGAGGACTTGAGCATAATTTTGAGAGGTTTGAGGATGCCACAAACGATCTGCTGCAGATTTTCCATCCTTATCCAGGGTAAGGAAGTTTATGACAAGCAATGCATGATTAAGTAAATTTTTTTGATTTCCTGGGAGGGAATATAAGATTCCTTCTTTTGTAATTTTGTAAGCATGTTTTTAAGGGTTTGATGAGCCCTTTCAACCATTCCCTGTCCCTGTGGGTTATAGGGAATGCCAGTAACATGTTTTATGCCAAGTTGCATGCAAAATTGTTTAAAACCAGTGCTGGTATATCCAGGCCCATTGTCTGTCTTAATAATTTTTGGCCGAGGTAGGATTACAAGACTGGCCAGAACATGACTAATAACATTTTTGGTGGCCTCCCCTGTTTGTAGAGAGGTGAAATAAAGCCACTAAAGGTATCAATGGTAACGTGAACAAATTTTAACTTGCTGAACGTATTAATGTGGGTGACATCCATTTGCCATATTTCTCCGGGGACGAGACCTCGAGGGTTAACTCCCAAGTAGACTTCTGGCAGGAAGGTCATGCACCCTTTACAGTCCCGAACTATTTGTCTGGCCTGTTCTCTAGTTATTTTGTACTTTAAGTGTTTGGGAGTTAAGATGATGAAGATTGTGTGCCTGTCGGGCTTGAGCCAATGGATCTAACACAGAGTCCTGAGTCAACCCTATAAACTGGGTCGCTTGATCCACAAAATTATTGCCCTGTGATAGGGGGCCTGGTAATCCTGAATGAGCCCGTATATGGCCAATAAAGAATGGGCAATTGCGGTCATGAATGAGCTTTTGAAGGATAGAAAATAAAGGAGCTGCATTAGTAGTAGGTTTTATAAATGGAACGAATTCTAACTGGGGAACAGAATGGGCAAGATATGAACTATCTGTATATAAATTGAAAGAAATATTAGGCAGGGTTTTAAAAACCTCAATAATGGCTTGTAATTCTACTAACTGAGCAGACCTGTAGCAAGTGAAGATCCAAGCAACCTTTCCATCTATTGAGAAGGCTGCTTGGCCATTAGAGGAGCCATCAGTAAAAACCAGACTGGCATTAGCAATTGGAGAGCTCTTGGTCATCCGGGGGAAAATAACTGGCATATTATATAAAAATTGTAATAATTTATTAGGTGGATAATGATTGTCAATTTTTCCCTGAAAGGATATACAGCTAATAGCCCAATCGTCATTATTTTGAATTAGCCAAGAGACCTGTGTTATATTATAGGGTACAATTAAAATATCTGGGTCTTTGCCAAAAACCTTTTTAGCCTGTTCTCTTCCCATCTGAATAAGCTGTGCTGTTAAGTAAGGATAGGAGGGAAGAACCTTTGAAGGAGCAGCAGGCAGGTGCACCCAGAGAAGGGGATTATCTTGCCAAAAAACTCCAGTAGGGGAGAAGGGAGTGTGGAGCACAACAAATTTAAGTTCTTTCCTAGGAGAGAAATAGTCAATCGTTTGGCGATTAATGGCGGCCTCCACCAGTGTTAAGGCCTTTTGGGCCTCTACAGTAAGTTTTCAGAGGGAGGAGGAGCCGGAATCCCCCCTAAGAATATCAAAAAGGGGTTTTAATTCACCGGTAGTTAATTTTAGGTATGGCCTTAGCCAACTCATATCCCCCAGGAGTCATTGGAAATCATTTAAGGTTTTAAGGGTATCTTTTCTTAATGGAACTTTTTGAGAAATAACTTTATGGGGAAAGAGTTCAAACCCCAGAAAAAAATGAGGGGGCTGAACCTGGACCTTGTCTGGAGAGATTTGTAACCCTCGGTGTTATTTTATTACAAGTTGCTGAGAGGCAAGATGTAACTGTGAAACATCTGGTCCAGCCAAAAGAATATCATCCATGTAATGTATAATATAAAGGGAGGGCCACTGAAGGTGAAGAGGGTCTATGCTTTGAGCCACAAATTTTTGGCATAAAGTGGGACTGTTAGCCATGCCTTGAGGCAAAACACGCCATTGAAAGCGTAGCATCGGGCCAATACAATTTACAACAGGTAGGCTAAAAGCAAAACGTTTACAATCTTCTGGATGGAGGGGAATAGAAAAGAAACAGTCTTTAAGATCTATCACTATTTTATGAAACCCTTTGGGAATTGCAACAGGAGAAGGCAACCCAGGTTGTAGGGCGCCCATAGGAGCCATGGTCTCATTAATTTTTCTAAGGTCTTGTAAAAGTTTCCATTTGCCTGATTTTTTTTTTTTGTATAACAAAAATGGGTGTATTCCAAGGAGATGTGGAGGGCTCAGTATGTCCAGCGGCCAGTTGTTCCTGCACTAACTCTAAGGCTGCTGTCAGTTTTATAGAGGAGAGGGGCCATTGATCTACCCAGACGGGGGCATCACTCTTCCAAGTGATTTTATCTGCCTGTAGTGCAGGAGGCGCAATGGCCCTCAGGAAAAATTTTGAAACCCTAGCCCCGAGCGGTCAGGCTTTTGTTGAATGGCAATAGGTCGAGTCATACCTTGTTTATTTTTTCCCAGGCCCTGACCGGGCAAGAAGCCTTGATGTAACATCTGGCTAGCAATTATTTCATTGGGGCTACACATCATTAATTTCATCTGGGCAAGGATATCTCGGCCCCACAGGTTAACAGGGAGGGACTCAACCACATATGGCTGGACCGCACCAGAGTTTCCTTCTGAGTCTTCCCAGGTCAGAATTTTAGAACTTTGTAAGGTGTTTTTAGATTGGCCAATGCCTTGTAGGTGAGTCAGGGAAGGTTGTAGGGGCCAAGCCGAAGGCCAATGATCCTTAGAAAGGACCATGGCATCTGCCCCGGTGTCTACAATGCCTATGAACTATTTTTTGTCTAATTGAAGGCACAAAGTAGGCCGATCCCGTGAAATGGCCTGGATCCAATAGATATCGGAGGATCCTGGCTCAGTTACCCCACGGGACCCACCTAAGGCCGGATATTGGCCATGTAAAGGAAGGGGGAGAGCCTGTGCAATTCGCTGTCCTTTAGAAAGACAAATTGGACCTAGAGTAGCTCTAGCCAAAATTTTAATCTCTCCAGTATAGTCATTGTCGACCACGGAAGGATGTATGGCGAGGCCCTTTAAGGTGGAAGATGCTCGCCCAAGAACAAGGTAAAACATGCCTGGGGGGGGGGCAGAAATACCCGTGGGAAGGATCTGTACGCCATCCTCAGGTGTTAATATTGTGTTGGAAGAGGCACACTGGTCCAGTCCTGCGCTTCCTGCGGTGGCTCGACAGAGGGTAAGGGGCTGGAGGGGTTTTGAAGAGTGACTTGTGCCTGCCCTGGACTGGTCCCCAAGGCCGGCTGGAATGGAATGGTTCTCGGGCCGGGGCTGGCCCCTCCATCTGTTTCCCTGCAAGGGGGGGTAGCGGATTCCCAGCAACATCCGTTTTGGAACGGCATTGGTTGGCCCAATGTTTACCTCCCCGTCATCTGGGACAAACCGTAGCGGGCGAGGGGAAGCTAGAGACCTGAGCTGAAGTATTAGGTGCCTCAATAGGTGCCCCCACTGTCTTTGGGCACTGCTTAGCAAAATGTCCTACCTGCCCACACTTAAAGCATCCTTTAGATGGGTTTGCTGCCTGTAAGGTGGCCTCGATGGCTAGATTAACACCTTGTGAAATCTTATGGTAAAGGTGTCAACATCATTACTGAGTCTAATAAAATCATTAAGATCTTTATTTTTTGTGTTTCTCTAAGAACTGTTTTACAAGCTGAATTAGCATTTTCGAAGGCCAATTATTTTAAAAATTTTCCATTTGTCTCTCGGGCCCTAGAATTCTTTCCGCTGCTTCTATAAGTCTAGCTACAAAATCACTGTAATGTTCTTGAGGGCCTTGTATAATTTTTGTCAGGGGGTTTGTGAGGGACCCTTTTGTAGGAGTCACCCTCCAAGCCCCGAGAGCTTGGCCAAAAGCCCAGTGGGCAGTTTGGTCTGGCGGCTTTCAGAAACAAGTTTGCCTTGTCCAGTGAGTTTATCAAAGGCCCAGGAAGTTTCTCTTTTACTATGATTTTGTCCCGCAAGGATGTAACATCTGTCTATAAAGTCGGCCTTCCATGAGAGAAATTGTCCTCGGGAAAGGACGGCTTGGGTCACTCGGAACTGTTCTGCAGGGGTGAGATACCCATTTTTGGAAAGATCTTCAAGCAAAGATACAGTAAAAGGAGCATTGGGCCCATAAGTCTTAACCGCATTACTTAATTCTTTAAGGGGCTTAAATTTAAGTCTTTTAAATTCTGTTTTAGGGGGTGAGACAGGCGTATGGCGTCCACTAGATTGTAGCTCATCCTGATTTCCCCATCTATAGGTTCTTCCCCATTGGAATCTTGTGAAATTCCGCCCTCTGCCACATCAGCAGGCTCATCTCCTGAAGATGGATCCTCAAGGGCCTTTTGACGAGTAACAACTGGGAAAGTTAGAAGTGGCTCAGGCTTTGGTGTCTTTTTATGTTCTCTTTTAGTTATAGGGGGTTGTTTTTTAGGAGGGCCAGTAAAAAGAGCCTGTTTAAAAATCTCCTGAAGTGAATTGAGTTCTGCTGAAAGATTAGCATATTCACATTGTAAGGAGAGGACGTCATGGAGCTCAGAGACCTGTTTAGAAAGATCTTCTTTCGCTTTTAAGAGCAAGGAGGTCTGAGACAAGGGTGGGGAAAGGACAGGTGCACAAGAGTTAGGGGCAGTGGGATGGGGTGGCAGACTAGCACAAGGGGCAGGTGGCTGGTCAGGGTTGTGGTATCTGGCAGCCTCTTTCTCAAGATCGCTTTCCTCTGAAGGATTTAACTGAGTTACTCTTTGGAAAAACTGGGAAGGCAAGGGGTTTTTCAACAGGAGGGAAGAGGTCCTCATTGCATCTGGGTATCAGGGGATATAAATGGACCTTAGGATGATTACTTTGTTCTTCAGGCAGGGGAATTGAGATAACAATGGAGGGGCATGATGAAGAAGGCTTTGGACTCCTTTTTGTCCCGTGAGATTGTAATGATGAAACCGAGGAGGCACGGGAGAGGGGTTTTATAAAGTCTTCGGCTAAGGAGACAATTTTACCGGAATCTGAAGAATTGATAATATCCCTAATAAGGTTCCAATAACTGAAGGCTTGAACAGGTGAAAGATCCCCGGAGGGTATCTTCCGTCAGAGAGACCCCCTCCCAAGGATCAACGAGTCCATTCGGATGCAAACAGCAAGAGGCTTTTATTTTGATACTCGGGTACCCGGGGGGCGAAAAGTCATTCGGGAGACTTCCGCGCCCCCTAGATGGGAAGCTGGGGTTTTTATAGGGTTTTAGAGGCAGAAGCACTGGTACAGAAGCGAGAGGGCATGGTTACAGGGGGCTGATTGGTACGTTTACACGAGACCACAATTTGCGTCAAAGTTTGGCAGGGGCACCAAGATTCCAGAAACTGGGTGGTCGGGGGGGGTAGGATGACCCCTTGACGTGGCTCGCCACCTGTTATTTTGTTTTTCCCTATCTTAGCTGAAACAGTCTCACAGATATCTATGAGAGTGATTAACACAAACTGTTTTTAGTATGACTGGGGCAGCCTGACCACAGATATCCCAAGTGGGTGACACAGCTAGGATTTCTCAGTAATTTTCCAGTTTCTCATCTGGCCTTCAGAGTTTTACAAAACAGTGGTGTCTCACAAAATGGCATTAGCTATGTTTAACTTAGTGTGAGGCTTGGGTCTTTCACAGGCACCATAGCGGGTCCCTTTTCTTTAAAAAGTGTATTTAAGGAAGCTCCCACTTGGTCCCATTTCTTGGGATTAATTTCTGGACCATCTATAACAAACCATGGGCAGGCTTCCGAAATAAAAAAGAAAGAATCAAATAAGATCTTTTTTTTTTTTTTTTTTTTTTAACTCTGACTCCTCTTTCCCTGAAAGAGGCTTTTAAATCCTGAATAAAGATTGCCTCTTTAGACAACTTTTGGCCCATTTTGTATGAGATGGAAATGAACTTCTTACCTTATGTGTCTTTCTCTCGTGAGTGGCAAGAGTGCACAATGTCTGAGCAGCAGACGGCGATTTACTGTTTTCGCTTCTGACATGCCGAGGAACCTGGTCGACCCGGGGTCTCTTTAATTTTCCATCTGGTAGGAGGTCCGTTTCTTGAGCCCCATGTTGGGCGCCACTCTGCCCCGACCCTTGGGACTTAGTTATTTGTGGGATTCGAGGACTCTACCTGAAAGGCAAAACGGGCGAGAAAGAGAATCGAGATCAAGCAAAGTCTTGTCAAGGTCTGTTTATTGTAAGCCAAGGTACAGACTATAAATGAAGGAAAGGAGGGAATTGGGAGGGGGGAAGTTGAGCTGTTAGGAGGGAGGAATTTGAGCTGGAATTTGAATTGACTCCAGCTCAAAGGTGGGGGTTGTTAGTGCAGCTGTCTGGGGGCTATTAGCTTGTAAATTCCCTCAGAAAGCCCTTTCTGCGCTAATCTATTCTTGTCGTCTTGAGTCAATGTTTTTCTAAGGGAGGGATTCTTTGGCTCTCGGCTCAGGGTCAGTCGGAGAGACTCTGTCTCCTGACTCAGGATCAGTCGGAGAGATTCTCTGGCTCCTGGCTCAGGGTCAGTCTTTGGCATCTTATAGCTTTTTTCCCCCAAGACAGGGTTTCTCTGTGTAGCCCTGACTATCTTGCCTGGAACTTGCTCTGTAGACCAGGCTGGCCTTGAAGAGCTTAAGATAGCCTGAATATAACTCCATTTTGAAATAAATATCTTGACCGGGAACTGAATTCAGGAACCAGGAAATATTACAGAATGTACACCTGGCAGAAAATAAAGTTAACTCTCCTAGCAACAGCCTCCAAGAAATATAACAGAATAAATGCTTCATAGAAAATAGAGACAAACTCCCTGGCAATAATCAATGGGAATTGGTTGAGAATCGGGTGGGAAAATTCTTCCCAATGTTTCAGATATGGTTTAGAAAAATAGCCATTGTGATTATATGCCTTAGCCATTGTGATTATGTGCCTCAGAAAAGGTCACCCCGCCCTGCTAAACTTCACCCAATTCTGTAACGCCAAGGCTTGTGCCCCCTGCTTGCTGCCATGGAAACCCCAGCTCACAGACTTTCCCTTTAAAAATCCTGTTCACTCAGAGCTCGGGGTCCCACTTCTCTACTGCTGCACCAGTGAGACTTGGGTCCCGAGTTCGATTGCTCTCGTAATAAAGCTCTCTTGCAATTGCATCGAGTCATCTCCTGGTGGTCTCTGAGGGTCCCGTGAACCTGGCATAACAGCCTCAGACTCAGGGACCTGCCTGTCTCTGCCTTCCAAGTGCGAGGATTAAAGGCATGGGCCACCATACCTGGCTATCTATAGAATTTCTAAAAAAATCTTTGATATCATTAGAAACAGAGGATTGGGACAGAGGACTCTATTTATGCAGACGCACTTTGGTATAATTCATATATATTTGGATTGATGCTGAGAGACCGAAAAATAAAGTAGCAGCTATTGTTAAGACCTAAAGTAGGTACAGTAAAGAAGTTAGTTTAGTAATGCCCTGAGGGGAGAGCTACCTCACTGCATTCTTTCCCCACCCACTAGAGATACAGTTGCTAGGAAACTAGACCCTCCCCCTAGGGAGGAACACCTGGTCATGGTCAATGGTCTGGGAACCTTCCTATAGCCAATCGATTCAAAATGTAGCATCTTGACCAATAGATGCTTGCCAGGCAGGAATTGCCCCTGCCTTGGGCATGCTGGGAGGGACCAGAATCTATAAATGAGCCAATTAACCTGGGGACAGGCGCTCAGCCGAAGCGGTGGGTGTTGTGGGCCCAAGCTGCAGCTTGTAAGTTACAATAAAAAGACCCTCATGTGTTTTGCAACGGAGTCAATTCCTGTAGATCTTTTGGGGGCTCGCGAACTGGGTATAATAATGCATCTGAATAATTTATTTAAGGGGAAATCCTGTTAACTTTCTGACTCAGCAGATTCTTACCGAGAATACAACAGTTCCTTGAAATGGTATTCTCTATATTGGGTATACAGAGGCATTAAAATCAATAGCAACATGATTAATATTCTGTATCTCGTCCTTTTCCTGAGGAAGAAGAAAACGATGAAAGCTGATTATGTTTCTACAGGGGAAGCAGTGGGAAAGTCTGTGTGGGCAGAGCAAGCTGTGGAAAACCCTGTTTCTAACTTCACCTTAGTGGCGCTGACTAGCAGCTAAGGCCCAGTGGCTCCCTGGATGCTGAGATTCTACTTCTCAGCTTAAGTCACATAGATTAGGTCTGGGCTGAGAGCTCCGGCAGCCCGCAGCAGCCTCTTTCTCATTCTACCCTCTCAGCTTCTGCAAATGAGATAACAGACACTGTGAGTGCGAGTCTATACTCAGCACTTTGTCAAGACACATTTACCAAGCCCCCTTAGCTCTTAGGGGCTGCGGGTGGTATACATCGTATAGTGCTTCCACATTAACCAAACGGCCAACTCCTTCCCCTTCTCATTCCACCCAGAAATCAGAGCAACCTGACTGCACCCACATTTACGGGCCCCTACACTGCTGTGTAGGCCTGAGCTCTCCTCAGAGCCCTCACTGGGTTGTATTTCCTTGACATTTACAGCTGTCTCTCACCTCAGTGTCCTCCTTGAAGCCCAAATCCCGGGACTTTCCAACTTTGCCTCTAAAGACCTCTACACTACTAAAGGAAATTGTTAGTTCTTTTTAGTAGCATGGTATTGTGACACACAGGAGGAACGGTAGTGGGACTGACAGCAGCATCAGACTTACGCTCTTTCTCAAGAGTGACTGAATATAAAATGAGTTCAGTGTGCTGCCTGGAGGCTCAACTATATGGTTTGGGCTCTCTGCTCATTCACCTTGGATTTTTAGCTATGCAGTTCACACACCTAGCCAAGCATGCAAGGTATCCCTCTTAGCCCAGTGCTGGTGGAGGTGGAGACGAGAGCGTCAGCGCAAGCTTGAGGTCAGGACCGGAATCCACAGTGAGACCCTTGCTCAAAAACAAAAAGGCCTGGGCCTGAGTGTGCTCCCCAGTACAAGCATGGTAGAAGGAGAGAATCAAATCTCCTACATTGTCTTCTGATCGTCCCATATATATGTACACACACACACACACACACACACACACAAATGTAAGATCAAATTTCTCTCTTTTTAAAAGACAGCGTTTTACCACATAGCCCCGGAAGGCCAGCAACTCATTGTGTAGGTCAGGATGGTTTAGAACTCACAGAGATCCTCCTGTCTCTGCCTCATGAGTTCTAAGATTAAAAGCATGTGGCATTGTGCCCAGCATAAAGTCTGTTTTGAAAGTTACAGAATGTTGTTTGGTCCACCCCAAATGAAAAAGACTTAGATATCTCTCAGCTCAGTTAAAGTTAAGAACCTCGCACCTATTATTTCCCCCAGAACATGGAGTAATTGTGTACAGGTTCTTCATCAGACACCCTTAACATTCATGTGTACTTAAGCGTACATGTATTTAGGGATGACCAGTCAAAACTGAATAGCCTAACAGGGATCTCATTCCTGAAAAACAAAAAACAAAACCCAAAAAATCCAACAACAAGAGCAAAACACCCGATTCTTCCCCTCTCACCAGCTACTAATCACCTATAGAATTTCTTCTAGGGGTGGGCTTGGTCATATTTCCCCCATCCTTAGTATAATGATTTTTGGGTTTTTTTTTTGTTTTGTTTTGTTTTAGTTATTTTTTTTCGAGACAGGGTTTCTCTGTGGAGCCTTGGCTGTCCTGGACTCGCTTTGTAGGCTGCCCTCGAACTCACAGAGATCCTCTGCCTCCCCGAGTGCTGGGATTGCAGGCTTGCACCACTGTGCCCAGCTCATAGTGCCCATAGTGGAATGTTGACTGGTATTGTCACTGTACATGTCTTGTTTAGGCAATCATACTATTGAGATTTCATAGGCACAACTTACCTGTCGCGTCTAAAAGATATTTCCTTAAAGCAGGTATACCAGGCCCCTGGCTCTTATCATTGTTCTGCTCCCTCTTCCATAAAGTTCCCTGAGTCTTAGGTGGAGTTGGGGCTGGGCACTATTGTCTGTCTTTTGACCGATCGTGGATCTCTGTAATAACCATCTGTTGAAGAAAGAGGTTCCTCTGTTGAAGGGTGTGAGCAACATTTAACTACGGGTATAAGGAAATGTATTGAGGATACAGTTAGAAATTAGATTGGTTTAGGAAAATGGACAGTAATGGGTTTTTCTCAAGGTTCTATGACCTCTCTAGTCACAGAGAGGTTTCCAAAACTAGGCATGAACTCCCTCCTATTGAATAGGCCTGAAGTTCAATTAGACAGCTGTTGGTTATGTTGGCCTCACTGCTTGGATAGAAGGGTGTCCTGGGACTCAGGAGCCCCACAGCTCTGAGAGGAGGCCTCCTCAGCGGAGGCGCTGCAGCTCCAAGGGAAAGGTATCCCCAGCTGAGCTCAGGAGCTCCGGAACCTCAGCCTCTTTTGTTTTTTGTTTGCGTGTTTGTTTTTTTATTCCTAAACCAAAACATGACTTTTATTTTTAACAAAAAATTATTTCCTAAGCCAAATGTGAAAGCAATGCACAGATGCTCAAATTAATCAGAAGTACATTTATCAAATGAAGTTGGAGTGTGCATGTAGAAAAACAGGCCAAAAAAGGATTAGTAGCTTGCTACTACCTAAAAAGCATTTTCTTCAAAGAAGCAGTACAGACTGGAAAGAAACTCATTTCTAAGACAAATTATTTATTCTTTTATTCTATTGCAGTATCTCAAGGGATTACTGTAATACCCAGATCTTAAGGTCCCAAAGACCACTAGGAGTAGGGCCATGAATGCAAGAGCAAAGAGCTTTATTCAGGCTCAAGCTTGGTCTTTCCATCATCGTCACCAACACATTGGATCAGAGCCCCCAGCAGCTGCAGCAGCTGCATGGCAGGATTTTTATTGGGGGTTTGAGGAAGGACAGCAATTTCCGGTTTAATAGTTACATGATTGGGTGACCAAGGGCAAGCTTGATTGTTACAAAGTAACCTCAGGAATGTTAGGTAGGTGCGCTGCCCTGCACAGATGCCTCACCCTGAGATAAGATACCTTCCCATTCTTGCGGTTACCTCCAGGCTATTCCTTGGGTGGGGAATAGGTTTTCTTATTCCTGGAATTGGCGACCTATAGCCTAGTTCCTGGGACTGATGACTTTTAGGGGAGGGGGTCAGGCCTGGTCCTTTCATTTCCCCCCTTGGACAGGATACAATCTCAAATCTTTGAGATGTCCAAGAGCTGGTATTGAGATTTTTTTTTTTTTTTTTTTTTTCTAATGCTAGGTGTAATCGTCAGGGGGAACTAAGCATGACTAGAAGAGACAGGTCTAAGGGCCAATTTTCTGGTATGCCAACTGACATTACAGAAATCCATTCCTTATGTCAGGGAACCCCTTTTGACTTAGTATTTCAGCCTGTTGGGTAGGATAAAGGCCAAGGAATCTCTCTTCTTCTGTAGCTGCTTAGGCTCAGGCTCAGCCTCACTCCTCCTTCAGTGTTGCAGCTCCCAGGGGAGGAGATTCCCAGCTGAGCTGAGGAGCTCAGGAGCCTCCGCCCTGGTCCACTTCTTCACTTCACTTCTTTTCTTCATTGCTTCTTGGCTTCTTCTGATCAAAGAGTCACACCAGGCAGCAAATCTCATGAAAGACTAGTTAGGAGGGTTGGGGGTGTGGAGGGATAGATCAAGGTTTGGCTGCCCCTGTGCCCGTGAGAGGACCAGCAGGGAACTAAGCAGGCATAGCCTTTACATAGGATTTCTTAGGGGGTGGAGTTTTCAAGGGTTTCCAGAGCAAGGATTGGTGGGATTTCAAGTCCTGAGCTTGGGGAATCTCAGGGATTGGAGAGTTTTCCTATCCAGGGATTGGTGGATTTTCCTGCTCAGGAATTGGTGGCTTTTTGCTCAGACTTTTCATCTAAAATTAGCATAATCTGGGAAGGGTTGTGTAGAGGGCCTGGAGATGACCTTTGTGACAGTAACAGAGGCTGGAAACACTGTTATAACAGTTGAGAGATCTGGGGGAGGGGCCTGCGTAGGCAAAGGGCCTGGCCACTTTCCTGCCTTGAGGGTTTACAAAGTTGACAAAGTTTACCAAAAAGCGTCCACAGCAGGCCTACCGCTGCAGTCTGCACAGGATAGCCAACAGCTGGTATCCCCATCCCTCCGTTGGAAGTCTTCAGATTGCAGGAGGTGTGTGCTTTATGCTCCATCTCCCCTATTGCTGGGCTTGTCCCAGAGACAGCCCCACTGATTCCAGTTCTCCCAGTTCTCTCTCCCCACACTTGAGGGCTCCTGTTCCCCTCCCCACCTCCTCTTCCTTGGAGACTGGAACTCCAGGAATCTTGTGGAAGTATTCAAAGAGCCAGAGAGGTCAAGGACACTAGAAAACCTACAGAATCAACGAACCTGGGCCAGTAGGGGCTCACAGAAACTGAACCACCAACCAGAGAGCACGCACAGGATGAACCTAGGCCCCCGTCACATATGCACAGCTTGGCCCTCCTGTGGGTCCTCTAACAGCAGGAGCAGGGGCTCTCTCTGACTCTGGATCCCTTTCCTCTAACTGGACAGACTTGTCTGGCCTCAATAGAAGAAGCACCCAGTCCTACTACGACGTGACTGCCATGCAAAGGTGGGTTGACATCCATGGGAGGTCTCTCCTTCTGTGAGGAGAAAGGGACAGGGACATATCAGGAGGGGAGAGGGAGGAACTGGGAGGAGAGAAGGGAGGGGAAGCTCTGATCGGGATGTAAAGTAAATGAATTAGTTAATTTAAAAAAATGAATTTTGGGGTTGGAGAGATGGCTCAGAAGTTAAAAGCACTGGCTGTTCTTCCAGAGGTCCTGAGTTCAATTCCCAACAACCACATGGTGGCTCACAACCATCTATAAAGAGACCTGGTGCCCTCTTCTGGCATGCAGGTGTACATGCAGGCAGAACGCTGTATAAATAATAAATAAATATATTTTTTTTTAAAAAAATGAATTTTAACAAATTCCAAACAATAAAAATACAAAACCCAAACAAAAAACAACACACAAAGAGCAAACTGTTCTAATGCAATGGCAGTCAATCTTAAGCTTCCCAGCATAACTGAACCACACAGAAAGCTTTTAACACTCGTGATGTCCAAGTCCTACCCCAAGCCAGCAACCTTTGGGATGAGACCCAGATACAAATATTATCAACCCAGGAAATCCCAAGGTGCACCCAAGTTTGTAAACAAATGTGTCCCCTGCCACTAAGAAAGAGAAAAAGTCCCTTGGGGGTAGTGTTCCACAGTGAATGTCCCACTGCTTCCTGTCCACCTGATATTGTAAAAAACAGTGAACTACCCATGAGGCCCGGGACAGGAGGTCTTCAGCTGGTCCAGGCTACTGGCAAGTTACCTTTCCCGATGACCAGCATCACCTACATAGCGACATGGCTTTGAGATCGATCAATGGAGGGCCGTTAGCTCACCCTGACAGAACCCTTGGAGCAAGGGCTGCTGAATTCCAGATCCCATCTTTAGTGTTCCCTTCTTGGCGCGTGTTGCATTGCTACCACAAAATACTGGAGGCTGGGTGCTCTACAAAGATTAAAAAAAAAAAAAAAAAAAGGTATGGCCTCCCGTTGCAGAGGTCCAAGAGCACGTCACCAGAATCCACTCAGCTTCTGGTGAAAGCCTGTGGCAGCTCAGCTCACAACAGTGAGCCAGAAGTGCTTTGGGCTGGGGTGTTGCCCGGCTTGCTAACAACCGAGTCACAGAAACACATCTCCAGAGTAACAGCTCACTCATAGGAAAGCATTATTCCCTGCTCAAGGCCTAACACAACTCGGCACTGCTCACTGGGCCCCAACCTCAATGCGAGCTTCATAGCGTGAATCATATTCAAACCATAGCACCCTTTGGGCAGATAACCAATGTGTCTGCCCTTTAGATCGGCATGATTGTCCCCTCTTCCCTCTGCCTTTTTATTAACTGTAGCATATTTAGGGGTGATTTAAGCTTACTGTTCATTTCACAAACTGCGCACCACACCTATCTGCCGACGGCTGTCCAGGCAGGAATGCAGACATTCTAAAGAGACACACGGATCCCTGCCTTTGACCGTCACACTACCGAGACAACGTACTGTAAGGAACTGACGTTCCCCCCCCCCCCCCGTAGGAACCTCATGTTGATAACATGAGAGGCTGAGGACTGGTATGCACCAGAACGAGCCTCTCTCCTGGAAGGAGACCTCACAGAGTTCCCACAGCTTGTCAGACAGTCCTGCAGGACGGACTGGACCTGGAACCCTGACGACGGCAAACCACCCCTCGGCCAGGACTGCCTAGTTGCGCATAGCTCTTAGTTTCCGCTTGAACAGAACTCCTCAGAAGAGCTTGGGGGGGGGTCGTTGGAGCACTTCATTTGCTCCTCTTCCTAATGCGGCCACACTGAATAAATCTCCTTTTTGTGGTTTTCACCATGACCTACTTAACTAGCCTTGTAGGGAGGTGTGGCCAAGCTTAGCTGGTTGGAGCTGCGAGGGCCCAAACTCTGACCCTAAAAACTCCAGCAACAGTCAAATGAGCTGTCCGTGGAACCAAAAGAAGCAGTTGCTCGCTACTGCGAGAAACCCAGCACCCTGGCACAGCTGCAGACGCCCGCTGTGTCCTGTTGCGAGAAGGAGCTGTGCTGAAGCAGGGCAACCCTGGACCCTGGAGGGAAGATGGGTGTATTCTGGATGTGCGGGAAGGACGTCTGGGTTTGCAGCATCCACTGTTTTCAGCTGTCTAGAACTTCTGCTTCCTTGGTTCTTGCACCTGTCCTGGTTATAGTGATGTTATGATGTGTTCACAAGTGATTAAAAAAAAAATAAACCAAAGATAAAAAAAGAGATAGAGAAAGGAGGGAAGGTGGCTTGCTGATTGCCATATGAGCCACAAACGCCACAGCGATGTCATCAAACACCCAGCTGGGGAACACTGTGCCACGATTGCCACAAGCCTGCTTGTTAGCCATCTCTCTTCCACAGATCCCTGCAGCAGCACCCCCCCCCCCCCATGCAGCTCCCATGGGGAGCAGGGAGCAGGGCTGCTCCTAGTCTCCATGGTGGAAGCCGTTTAACCCAGACTGAACCTCTTTCCCTCTGGACAGTTACTGGCAAGTGTTCTGATTTTGAGTAACTCTCCACAGTGGCTTAAACTACAGAGCTGGTTCCGTTTATATGCAGAATTGCCACCATTTCTACAAACACGCAGGCTTCAATAGTGCTTAACAGAGGTTTTTTTCTCTCTTCACAAACTGGTTATCTTTGGAACTCCTGCCCTCTGGTGTCCACCCGAGCGAACTCCTTTGTCTGAGCTCTGGGTTCTACAGAGGAGGAGGATTTCCCACACAGACAAACAGATGTTTCTGTTGGTGAAATCTAAAAGAACGTGACACCAGCCCCACCCCCCAGATTGGCACTACCGGCACTTGTTGAGATGGGATGAGGTTTGCCAACCCTGTGCACCGTGAATCAGTTAGCAGTGCTCTGATTGTACCTACCCACTAAATGCCAGTAGCAGCCATACTCACACACCAGTTAGGACAAGCAGAAGATGCAAACACTGCCATTGCCAACTGGCTTCGGGGGGCGCTGGTGGGGCGGGGCGGAGGTGAATCCCAAGCTGAGGAGCCGCTGACACGCGGCTGGGGCAAATGCAGGCTGGCCCTCAATGCCTTCCAAGCAGCACCAAACCCCTTTGGCCACAGCCCTGGCTTAGAGCCTCAAGCTGAACCCAAACCGAAACCCCTAAGCTCCCAGAACCACGGGAAGAAAGCTCTGTCTGCCGGACCAAGAGGAGGGAAGGCATGGGAGCAGCAATGTGGGGGGCTGGTCACACAGCACCCAGTCAGGAAGCAGGAAGAAATGCTGTCGCTTTGCCCGCCTTCTCAGCCTTGAACCCCGCATCGACTGGTGCCAGCCAGAACAGGACCTGTGACCAATCTAGTAACTAACTCCTTCACACACGAACCCACTGTCTTTTACCTTGGGAGGGGTTGGGGAGCATGCCTGGGCTGGAAAGATGGCTCAGCTGATGAAGTGCCTGCCACATAAGCATAGATCTGATTCCCGAGAACCTGGGAAAGTATCTAGGTGTGAGGGCATGAGGCTCTCACCCCAACACTGGCGAGCTGGAGACAGCAGACCCCTACCTGGAGCCCGCTCCCAGCAGTCAGTGAATTCTTCAGGCTCAGTGAGACC
This sequence comes from Psammomys obesus, assembly GCF_907164565.1. Classification (NCBI taxonomy): domain Eukaryota; kingdom Metazoa; phylum Chordata; class Mammalia; order Rodentia; family Muridae; genus Psammomys; species Psammomys obesus. The sequence goes on along the minus strand of NW_026585895.1, from coordinate 45,713,110 downwards.
TAGGCTCAGAAGACAGGGTGGAGAACTGAGGAAGACATCCAGTGTCGACCCCTGGCCTCCACACACAGGCACACACACATGCAAAACACATGCAAAAACATACATGCAAAACACACATGTACACACAAGTTCTTCTGAGGCATGATGGAAATGGATGTCGCTGCACTTGAAGTACCCGACTTTTTGGTAAATACCTGTGAGGCAGAGGAGCTGGCTGGTGCAGAGGCACACAGCAGGCTGAACCTTGGTCAACTCTCAATCCCAGAAGGCCCCAATAGTGATGTTTCACTTACAGAAGAAAGCCTCATTCCAATTTCTGGTATTCTGAGGCTGGGGCTGGTCAAGATTGTCACCAGGACCTTTGCTCTTTGCGCTTGCTCTTCCTCCCTACTGTGCTTATCCTGGACTGCCCTCACCCACCAGTTCCCAGGACGCCAAGCTTCCTAATTCTTGATAAAGTACCTGAAAAGGTACCTAAGTCACAAACCATCCCTCAGTCATTCCCACTCATGAGATGCAAAGTACCAACCATCTTAGCCAAGATAAGCCCCTCCCAACACAGCACCCACTTTCATAGAACTCAGATTCCTGAGACCAAACTCCTGGGGACAGGACCACAAATCCTGGGCGAACACAAGGCAGACAGTGCCCTCGTGTACTCTCTCTTTCTACACAGGCTCTGCTGGGCAGTTTCTCTGTCTTTGTCCCTCTGTCTCTCTCTTTCTCTCTCTCTCTCACACACACAGACACACACACACACACAACTTTATAATTTGGGAGTGGCCATCAAGCCTGTTCTTTGTAACAGACATTTCCAGGTCATGACAGCTTTTCTAAGGCCCCAAAATTCTCTATGATTATAGACAATCGTAACTGACAATTTTTAACATCTTCGGGAGAAAACACATAATCCATGACCAGACCAGAATATACTGAGAAAATAATTTATTCAGTTGTAAAACAGAATTTTTATTAAAAAAAAAACTTTAAACATTACCTTTAGTAACATCCTAAATTTACTCATTAAGGATTTAAAATTAGGTGAATTTTTTAAAGATCAAGACATCCCCCCCAAACTCCTCCAGCCTCTCCTGTACACTTTCAGAACAGATCTTTTGCTTGGTTCAGGACTTAAGACCATTAGACCCTCTCACTTTAGACCAGGTCCAGCACAAGGTGAGTGACAGAGGCAGAATTCTTAGTGGATGTGTGGTCTCACTTCCTTTTGCCGTGCTCACCAATGCAGGAAGCCTATGGGGTTTGTTGCTGCTGGGGTGTGACTTCTTTTTGAACAGCTGAAGAGTAAGAGTTGGCGCAGTGTAGACGAACGTGAGATCCTTTTTTATCGAAGCCCCTCACACTATCAAAATAGCGCAACGGCTTCTTCGATAAACTACTTGAAACAGAAACAGATGCCCTAACCTGGAAGACGAGCAAAAGAAAAATGGACGCCAACATGGAGACACACACCGACAACCCCCGTTACACAGATTTGCTTTAAGTCACCAAAGAGAGCAATGCTTCTCAGCCTTCCTGCTCTGACACTTTCACCCAGTCCCTCAGGTGGTGGTGGCCCCCAGCCAGAGTTATTCCCATTGCTTCTTCATAACTGTAATTTTGCTGTGTTTTCCAATGGTCTTAGGAGACTCCTGCGAAAGTCCCTCAGCCTCCCGAGGGGTCGTGACCCACAGGTTGAGAACCACTGATGTAGCTATGCTACGTTTCTTTCCGAGAAGGGACTCGAACACCCAGCAGCTCGGCTGCAGTGATGGGATTTCCTTTTGCTCTGAAGTCAGTTGTCCAACGTCGTTCAGTACCTCTGCCTGGCTGCTGCACTTGCGTAGTACAGACAGAGCAAGGGAAAACGAGGTCATGTGATGGAGGGCTTTTCCAGTCCACTCCTTCGTGTCAGTCGTGGCACACGCTGGCCTGAGGAACCCTGAGGCTCAGAGAAGATGGTATGCCAAGACGGTGACAGACTGTCTTCCGAAGGAAATCGGGTCCTTGTAGTCCACTCCTCCGCTAACAGCGCCCAGCCTCCTCTCCACAGAACTCAACACACAAGTCTAATGGCCTGAATATGACTTGGGCAAGACAGAGAGCATCCTCCATTCATTTCCAGCTGTTAGTCACTGCAGGAAAGCTGCCAGTATCTGCAACTTGATTCAAGCATCAACTCCATGCCCCGTGTCCCTCCGGTAGAGCACAGCCTCTAAGCAGTCAGCCCCATACTTTCTGGGACTCTGAACACGTGCCACCAAGGTACCAACCAGCACCCTTTGCCTTCTTAATGTACAGAAGCCAAACAATAGACTGATGAGGCCTGGCCCGCCGAGGCTAAAAGCCATCAGCTTTAAAGACTTTGAAGATCACACTGACAGCTGTCAGGATTAATACCACGAGAAACAGATCTGCTAAAAAGGTTTATTATGGAAAAGGGGGAGGGGGAGACAGAGGGCAGAGAGGAGGGTGTCCAAGACAGACAAAGAGAGAAAGAGACTGAGAGACAGAGACTGAGAGTTAAGAGAGCTGGGAAGGCTGGCAGGGGACTTTTATCTGGCAGGCAACTGGTGGCAGGAAGTGATGACATCACCAGAAGTTGCTAGGACCCTGAAAGGCAGGCCAGGGGGACCTCCTGTATGCTAACAGGATCCTCTTTAAAGTTCTCTGGCTGCTAGGCCTATCTGTGTTACTTTGGAATCGGCGCAAACAGGGAAGCAATGAAACCAAGGGGACAGCGTGCCCCACTCCGACCCAGCCCATCTCGCTGCCAAACATTTCTCTCAGCACCCCGCTATCCAGCATGTTATCTGACCTACTGGGCAGAAAGTTCTGGCGTCTTCTTTACCTATGGCAAATTAATCTGACTTCAACGTATATAGTATTTCCCCTAAACCCAGAATATATGAGAAATCACTGAGAATTTACACCTGATTACTCACCATAGCCTCTCGCGCCCACATTACAAGGCTCAAAGTAATAAGGAGAAATAGTACCTGTTTGCCATGTTGGTGGGTTTTGGTTTGTTTTAAGTTAAAATTGAGTGTTATCACCTTCTGAGGAATTAGCCAGAAAAATGCTGTCAAATTTAGAAATCTACCACGGTAATCTAAAGTCAGACGTTATTTCTAACCAAATTATACTCTTTCGTCTGCCAAGCTACCTTGACATTTTTAATATCCGCAGGCAGGCCTATCTGGTAGTCCCAGCAATACTCTGGAGATAGGATTTTCGTGGGTTTGTTGTAAAGGAAATACTTGTTGAGGTGGCTCTCATCGTGCCACTCTGCCTCTATGTCGTTCATCTTGTCCTGGAGGATCCCCTTGAAGCACTCCCTGGTGAGGTTGAGAATGCGGACGGGCGTCCCTCCAAAGATGGCCGCGTGGTAGTAGAAATCGCCCTGCCCAAACGGAATGTAGGCAGCCGACAGCTCCCGCCTCTCGTAGGTGAACTCGTCGTTGCTGGCTTTGTACCACCAGGCCTGGAGCTGCGCGACCAGCTGGCCCAGGGTCTCCACCCCGAAAGTGTCCTGGAAGAACTGATCCACGTCCATGCAGAAGAGGAAGTCCACCTCGTACTGGATGTGGGCCCGGATGTGCTCCCCGATAGTCTTCATGCGCATCATGCTGATGTCCTGCCACCGCTTCTCCGGCTCGATCTCGAACACCTGCATGGAGTGCAGGGGGCTCAGGTGAATCAGGGGCATTCTGGAGGCGTCGTCGGTCATGACGTAGAAGATGACCCTGTGGCCAACCATGAAGTGTCTGTTCGCCGACTCCAGGAAGTCTTCCAAGTAACGCTCGATGTACCTGAAACAGAGAGGGTCACGTTTACTCATGTGCTGCTGACGCTCAAAGGCTCTCTGTATTTTACGTTGGGGACGGGATGGCTTCTCCACAGGCCGGTCGTGCGTCTCGAGTGGAGAGACACGAGTTAGCAGAGCGCCCGGGGCCACCCTCCACTGGCTGGTCACTCGGTCCTCAGGGAAAGTGGGGTAACCTCTTCCACTGCCAGCTGGACACGCTCGGCCTGTCCTCTTGCTCTCGGAAGCTCACCAGCCGGAGAGGTGTGTGTTCTCAACTAACTGCTTTGCAGTGCGCTTCGCGCTAAGGCTCTGTTCTCGAGTGTAGACGCCTGCTGTCGAAGGAGCTAGCCCTTCAATCTTCTGGAAAGGCCGGTGTTGCTACTGCCGGGGAAAACACGGGCACTGAGCACCCCTAACTCAACCTTACAGAGGACGACATGTAGGATGTACCTCTGTTCCCACACTGCCCGCTCATTCTACATCCCCCCAGGGGCTACCCCAAACACCAGTGGATCATCTAGATGAATACGATGTTATTAATCCATCCAAATACTAAACAATCTCAGATTTCGCCTTTTTCCTTTTTTGAGAAAGAGTGTCATGTATAGCAGGCTAGCTTCAAACTCACTATGCAGCCAAGGACGGCCTTGAACTTCTCACACTCCTGGTAGGATTACAAGCAGGTATCACCACATCGTCAGTTTTTGTGGCACCAAGCAACAAATCCAGAGCCTCAGGTACACTATGCACTCAACCATCTAAGCTACAGTCCAGTCCGGCTACATTTTTTTTTTTTTTTTGTCTTTTTTGTCTTTTTAAAAATAGCATTCCTTGGGGCTGGAGAGCAGTTGTTAAGAGCACTGGTTGCTCTTCCGGAGGACCCAGGTTCAATTCTCACCACTCACATGGCAGCTCACAACTGTCTGTAAGTCCAGTTCAAGGGGATCCGACACCCTAATCATACAGACACACATGCAGGCAAAACACCAATGCACATACAACTAGAAAGAAATAAAAATTTTAAAATAGCATTCTGTAGAATAATTTTGAATTCTGAGCAAAGCTGAGCTGAAAGTACTTCGAGTGCCCACATACCTCCTGCCTGGACATACGGACAGCCTTCCCTACTAGGCCAACCATACTCCAAGGGGGTTGGTGACAGCTGACCACACTGATACAAGGTGTGTCATTTATACTGAGTTCACTGTGGAATGTGCAGGAGCACAGAGTCGGGGATGTTCATCTGTCGTATAATTCAAAAGACTTTCACTACCTTACAAATCCTCAAGGCTCTTCTTTTCCTTCCTTTTTTCTCCCCAGTTCTTTACAGTGCCCATTCTTTGCTCTTAAACCATAGTTTTGCCTCTTCCAGAATCAGAATCAGAAGTAGGACAGTGTGGACCTGTCCTACTCAGGGTTACCACTGCACTGATGGAACACCAAGACCAAAAGCAAGTTCAGAAGCTGAGGGTTTATCGGGTTCATACTTCCATATTGCTGCTCATCACTGAAGGAAGTCAGGACAGGAACTCAAGCAAGGCAGAACCTGGAGGCAGGAGCTGATGCAGAGGCCATGGAGGGGTGCTGCTTACTGGTTTGCTCATCATGGCTTGCTTGCTTCCAGAACCCAGGACCACCTGCCCAGGGATGGCACCAACCACAGTAGGCTAGGGCCCTCCCCATCAATCACCAAGAAAATGACCTACAGGCTCGCCTGCATGGATCTCATGGAGGCATTTTCTCAGTGGAGGCCCCCTTCTAACATAAGCTAGAGTTTTAAGACATAAAACTGGCCAGCACGGGAACCTTTCCAGATTGGGTTGTTCACTTAGTGACAAAAACTCCTTGTTTTCTGCGGCTTTATAGCTCAGTTATTAGCATTGAATAATATCCTATTGTCTGAACTGAGCAGTGCATTTTTCCATTTGCCTTGTTTGCTTCCAACTCTTAGCAGTTATGAATAAAGTTTCTAAAAATAAAGATGCAGGTTTTTGTGTAGACATGTTTTCAACTCACTTGGGTTGATACCAAAGAATTTGATCACTAGATTATGATAAGAGCACTTTTAGTTTTGCAAGGAACTGCCAACATTTCCTCCAAAGTGGCTGCACCATTTTGTATTCCAAACATAAACAAACATTCCTATTACTTCATATATTTTCCAACGTTTGGTATTGTCAGTACCTTTTTTTTTTTTTTTTTTTACTTTGGTTATTCTAATAAATATCTCATGTCAACTTGACTTTTTACTCATTCAAAATAACATCATATGGATGCCTTTTACAAGCTCAAACCACCTCTTCCCAGATCACACCAAGGAGACTGCAGGGAGGAGTCAGAGGGTCCTTTCCCAAACCTCAAACTTACACAGAGAATATAGACCGTGGTCAGTATATTGAGCACACAAGTAGCAAATCATGATGATAGGGAAACAATAATTGTGTGTGTGTGCGGGGGAGGGGGGAAGGTGTCACTGTGACATCTAGTAAGTTTAAGAGGTTAAAGTGCTGTGGACAGCTCCAGGCATTGAGAGTAAAAGCAAAGCAAGCTGTCACACCTCCCTAAAGGTCCAGATGCAATTTTTCTGGGACCCACTCTTCTAGTTCCTGAGTGTTTTTACTGTGGATGTTGTTTTGTGGGTTTTTTGTTTCTGTTTTTGAGACAGTTTGTCCGTGTAGCCCTTTGCAGACTGGCCTCCCTGGGAGCACAGCTTTCACCAGGATGTGGGAGGGACTCTCGGGCCTTTTGTTGTTCTGTTTTTTTGTTTTTTTCTGCAGAGTTGTGATTGGATGGTTGATAGCATCGTGGGACAGATAGTGGGTAACATTCTGTTCTTCTGGGGGAACACCAGGATCAAATCAGTGTGCAGAGTGGCTGTCTTATCTGTGCAGACAGGGTTTGCTGAGTTGGGCCCTGACTCCAATCCCTAAACAATACAAATTCTTCCAGTGAAATGTCAAAACTCCACAGCCATGGCTTTTCACTGGGACGCCATCAGGCCTCTGGGAATCAGCACTCTGAACAACGACAGAACTTCCCAAAGACAACAAGGACAGCTGGGCACTGTGTGCGTATGTGTGGGGGGGAGGGGCTGTGATAAGATCACTTAGGTCTTATCTTGTCAAAGCTCAAAGGTCAGGTCAACCCAGAACCCACATAGTAGAAGGAGAGGGCCAGTGCCCAGAAACTGTCTTCAGATCTACTCGTGCATGAGTGCACGCACGTGCGCACACTTTTTTTTTTTTTTTAAAGCACAGAATGACTCAGAGAAGACACACTCTAATGTGTCTTACTTTGTTGGTATCTCCCTCCCAACCCTCACTTAGCCTTTCTTAAATCATCCTTAAAAACACAAACTGGGTGGTGGCGGCGCACACCTTGAATCCCAGCACTCGGGAGGCAGAGGCAGTTCAAGGCCAGCCTGGTCTACAGTGAGTTCCAGGATAACCAGGGCTACCCAGAAAAAGCCTGTCTCAAAAAAAACCAAAAACAAACAAAAAACCTACCTCCTCAAAAACACAACTCTGCCTCAAATAAATAAAGAAAAAGAAAAAGAAAAAAAAAAAAAGGAAAATGAAACTTAAATGTTTTGTTTTGGGGAAAACATTTCATTCACCAAGAAAACAAAATGGATTATGCTTTACAACCAACAACATAGCTCGACCTTCGAGGACGAATGAATAGCATTTTCCCTCATCAAATGCTCTGAATAAGGAAACAGGAGTTGCTGCAATCAGAACTTGTCCAATCTTAGCAAGTTCTGACCATCCAAAACACCAGGGTCAAATCCTCCAGGATGGTCAGGCCCTGGGCTTTAACAGGACACTTACATCTCAGCCAGCCAAAAGCTGGCCTTTGGGGACTCCCTAGGAAAGCCCAGTGTGTCCATGAGGAGGAGTATCAGGTAAGCGCTTGGTTCTGGGTTCCAGTGGCACAGAGGACAGTTCCCCCCTCCCCTCTGTGGTGGGAATGGGCTGGCTTAACCTACCATCTTTCCCTCAGCCTTCATTAGGAAGAAGGGGGAAGTCTCCTGCCTAGTAACTCAAATTACGGCCTCTGTGGGGCTCCGGGTCCCCTCACAAATACTCTGGTGGCAGAAAACTCAAGGGCAAGTTTGACAGCGTTGCTTACCTCCCCACAGCAAAAACTGTCAGCCCCACGGTGATTTTCCGCCTGGCATAGTAATTTTCCAGCAGATCTGTGTCGTAAGTTCCCTCCCACACAATTGGTGCATTCCAGTGGGTCACCGTCAAAACCTCCGGGCGGTTCCTGGTGACAAAACATCCAACACTGTGAGTCAGAACCGTTACGCTAAGATGAGACCCTGGTTAAGGAAGAGGAGGCCAGCAAGATCTTCGGCGACTGTCCTGGGATCCCAAATGCTTGAGCAGGAGGAGTGTGACAGGGGCATGGGTCCAGGCACCCCAGAGGTGCCTTCTTGGAGTCTCACTTAGAGAGATCGTGAGACACAGTTTATTCATGGAACCAAGGCTGACCTCAGTCTCACTTCCTAGCCAAGGATCGCCCTGAACTTCTGACCCCGATCCTTCCATCTTCCAAATGCTGGGTTTAGAGGCGTGACCCACCGCACCCCCTTTGTGAAGAGCTCAGTTGCTAGATACTAACTGACCCGCATCCCCGCCTCCTTTGCTTTTCTCCCCAGCCTGCAACTGACATCTTTGGGCTGTTACTTATCCCCGAGATCATCAGAGCCTAACAAGCCCCTAAGATGTGATGCAGGGGGATGAGGGAATGAGGTCAGAGCTGAGAGAGAAAAGCCTCTTCCTGTCTGCCTTTGGCCGGAAAGGGCCCCAGTCTTAGGGGATGCTAGTGTCATCATCCTGCAGGAGTGAAGACACTCTGAAGACATGCTTGTGCCCCTCCCAGAACTCCTCCAGCAGTCTCACACTAGGCCTGGTACCTAAATGGCAGTCAGTGCCATTTAGATAAAATTAGGGGATCACAGGACCCCTTTATCCGTTCCTCTTCCCAGTGTGGACACATCAAATAGCCTCCTTCTTCTGTTTCCCACTATTTTCTCTTCTTTAGAAGTTGTAAAACATTTGGACGTGTGGCATGCACGCTGGCATGTACATGACTGCAGTGTGCACTCAGGGCTGATGCTGGTAACTCTTCACGGAGCCAGGGTCTCTCAAGTGAGCCCAGGGTTCATCGGCACATCCCGGTCAGGCTGGCCAGCTTGTTCTGGGGAATCCGGTCCCCAGATTGGAAGCAGCGGCCTCCCTGCCAGGCTGCCACACCCACCCAGCACTTTACGAGCGTGCCAGGGATAGGAACTCAGGCTTGCATAGCAGAGCGAGAGCCGTGAGTCCACGCGTCATCTCTCCAGCCCCATCCCTTGTCGCTTTCATCAGCGGATGCTCAGGCTGCCGTTTTATAGACAGGGATACAGAAGTGCCTAGAAAGGAAGGAGTGGAGCACAGCCGTGCTGGAAAGCAAGGCTCTGGCGAGACCCCCTCCCCTGCCCACAGCTCTCTCCTCACTGGGGAGGTTAGGAGTCTGTTCTCGTTACTCAGAAAGCCCGAATAAGACCCGGCAGCACCAACACAGGGAGCCAGGCAGGTAGCAACAGTGACTGTGAAAGCTGACTGCAGGAAGGACAGGAGGCAGCTGAGCCCAGCAGCTGGGCCTCCAGCTCACCTGGAACAGACTGAAGGACCCGGATGGGTGGGATGCTTCTTGACCAAGCTTGCTAGCTTTTGCACAGCATTTGCCTGGAATTTAAACCTAACCCTCACTGGCTCCCAGTGCTGAGGTACCGGCCCCTGCGTGGGCCTGGCCCTCACTTGGCCTTTGCCTGTGCCTCACAGGGGCAAAAGCCACCCACAAGGGGATGCAGGCAGGGCTGCAGGGAGACTGGGACACACTCTGATTCTCAGTGGTTACGCTGCTGCTGCTGCTGCTGCTGCTGCCAGGAGCCAGGAGGAATGTCCCCTATACCCTCCACAGTGGCACGTGCCTGCCATTAGCAAAGCCGCCACCTGCTACCAAGAGCCTGGCGGGGAGAGTGAGGAGTTTGCCCATTACCAGTCTCTGCTCTCTAGTTCTTGAGGTGACTCTGACCTCCCAGCCCAGTCCTCCCTGCCTCTGGCTGGCCTCTCCCCTCCCTGGGAGAGCTGGAAGAACCTCCACTTGGTGGACTGGCAGGGCAGGGAAAGACCTCCTGGCTGCCTGCTCTACTGCCCACCTGGTGCCTTGTGCCAGCTGGCTTGGAGTCTCAGACCCAGATGGGCCTCGGCTCCCTCTCTAGCATACCAGGTGTGCCTGCTGCAGGGTGGCCATGGGTGCTCCGGGGCTCCCTTCTGTCACAAGAGATGCTACAGCAGACTTGGTACCAACCCTAGCCAAGGCCTGTGACATGTGGCATCCGCTATCCAGGAGTGAGAAGCAAGGCTCAGGGAAACTTACTCATGTGTCCAAAGCCACGGAACTGGTCATGAATGTTGACACTTACACAGATGACATGGAGCACTTCCTGTGAGACTGGGTTACCGAAGAAGGTTCATTCTTCTGAGACAGGGTCACTTCTGAAGTCAGCTGTATCCACTGTCTCATTAAGCAACGTTACCTGCCAGTGCTCTGAGCCAGGAGCTACAGGAGGTTACATTATGTCAGAGGCGTGTGCCAGTAACCAACCATTTCCTATTTAATCAACGAGGAACCTGTACCAGGGAGGTTAAGCAATTTGCTTGAAGTCACACAGCTGATAAGAGGGGAAACTGAGACTTGAACCCAGGGAGTCTTTCTCTGGAGACGTAGTGCTTTGAGCTCATTTCTATTGCTCCTTAGGCGGACACTCGTTTGGCTGATGGAATCTGGTGAGACCCCAGATTTGCCTTTGTCCATTCAGCAGCCACCTCGGCATATCATCAGTACTGAGCTGTCGTGAGCCTTTGTGTGCTGTGGGGAGCTCCCAGGACCCAAGCTCTGTGGGGTGCTCACCTGGAGAGCTTTACACCCTGGTGGCACATTCACTCCTGCGGAGCTCTGGCTTTATGGGGTGACAAGGTTTCGGAACAAAAAGGGAAAATAAGTAAGCGCACACAGGGTCTGCTTCATCTCCCTCGCACACCACAGCTCCGTCCTCTGGGTGGTTGATCTTGCCTGTCAAGGAAGGACGCCTCAGTAGCTCTAACCCAGCCACCTTCCCTCAGTGGTCCTTGCTGTATATGATATATGAGCCACTGTATTACTGCCATGTATGGGCAGGCAGTATGTCACTGTTTTTAATGAAAAGAGGGACTAGGCGTGTATCTGCTGTTTTGAGTACATGAGGGACTAACTGCTGGCCTTTCACCCCTGCATTTAATGTCCACACAAGCCACAACCAGCACCCACGGTCATGTCAAGCAAGGCTAAGGAAGGGGACTGAGCCATTGGTCACTTAGTTCATACAGAGAGCCCCAGAGAGGTGACACCTAGTTCTCCCCCTTGAGAATCCCCTCAAGCCCAGCCCCACCCGCCAGCCACTCCTCAGCTGCCTGGCGTCTCTGTGAGAAGCCCAGTGTCCACTCTGGTTACCTGAAAGGGAGAGCTTCCTTTGAGCAGGAAGACAAAACAGCACTATTAAAAATTAAAGCTAAATTAAAAACCGAACCGTTCTCTTTCCCAGCAGTCAATTGTTCAGCTCCACTGACAATTGCAGTGTGTCCATGACCCTTGACTGAGAAGCCAGACAACAGCTTGGAAGTGCAGGTGTGAGCAGGTGGGAGGGGGCAGCTCAGGCATCAAATCCCACAGCCCCCCCCCCCCCAAGAAGCCACTGTGATACTGTCAACTGCCTTAGCCAAGATCACCATGATGAGGTTCTAAAGGGAGGGAGGGAAGAGAGCCAGGGAAGAGCCACTCAAGTGCCTGCCTTCTTTCTGGACGGGGCACTCAGCGCTGTGTGACCTCAGCACGCCGGGATCCACCATTCAGGGCAAAGGCTTCCGGGAAAATCCCAGGCCGCCTTCAATAAAGCCCTCGGGTCTCCAGGTTACCAGGAGTTTACCCTCAGCTGTATGTCTTCATGCAGAGGTACACCAACAGTACCCACGTGTCAGCTGGAAGATGTGTTAAAACGCTGTAGGCTAGGCCGGCAGGATAGCTCGGCAAGCAAAGGCACTCGAGAGACTTCACAACCAGAGTGTGATCCCGGGGACCCACACAGCGGAAGAACCAACTCCCACAAGCGAGCTGTCCTCTGACTTACACATGAGGACCTTGTCACACACACACGAATGAATGAACCAAAACTCTTTAAACCTCTTATGAGTCACACAGCAGGCTGGGGAAAGATGCGGAACACCCATCGCTCAAGCTGCAGTAACCCACCAGAGAGCAGGCGACAGCAGGGATGGGAGGAGAGGGGGCTGTGTTGTGGAGAGGAGGATGTGTTAAGACTCTGGGAGCAAGAATTGATGAAAGAACTAGACTGTTGGTGGACAAAGAAAAAAAGCAATCTCCCAGACTCGGACCGGACTATTTACTGAGATGGGAAGTGAGAAAGAAGAGGGAGGGGTCGGAATTGAGAAAGCCACGTGGATCCTGTGAGATGAGCACAGAGAGATGGCGGGCAGGCAGGTCAGCACAAGTCTGGGCTCAGAGGCCTGGGGGCTGGAGACAGCTGTGACAGGCGGCCTCTCCGTGCTGTCTGATGCCAGGCAACGCAAGGAGGCATAATGGAAAACAGAGCACAACGGAAGAAGAGGGTGTGTAAAGGCCCAAGCATTCCTGAGGCAGGAAGAGGAAAGAACAGAAGAGGAGAATGGCCAGGAGGAACCCGAAGACGAGCAGAGATTTCGATGTAGAAATATATGTGCTCTGCCCTGCACTGGACCTGCCGTGGTTTGCAGGAAACAGTACACTGACACGCATAAAAACACTAATTTACTCATTAATTCGCTTATTCAAGAAATAGACTTTGGTGCCTTGGGAAGGCTTTTAATGGGATGGTAGTTCAAATCAATATTTGTGTGTGCATGTGTAGGTGCGTGTGTGTGTGCGTGTGCGTGTGTGTGTGTGTGTGCGCGCGCAATGTGGAGACCATAGGACAATCTTGGGTGTTATTTCTAAGGTGCCATTCACATGTATGCATGCATGTAGATGTGTGTATATATGTGTATATATGTGTATGTATATATATGTGTGTATGTGTATTTATACACAGAGAGAGCGAGAACTCACAAATTAGAATACAGTGGTTGACCAGGGTCACACTGATCCATCTGCTTCCCACATTCCAGTGTGAAATTACAAGTGAATGCCACCACACATGGATTTTGTGTGGTGTGTTAATGCATTCTGGGGATCGAACTTGGGTTCTCATGATTGCAGAACAAGCCCATGATTGAGACCCCTCCACAGCCCTCCAAGCCATATTCTTTTTATATCTGCCTGCCATTCATTTCAAAGTGAAACTGAGCAAGGCATGGGGTGGCCATGGCCCTCTTCCCTCTGCCCATAATAATTCACAGTGCAAATGCCACAGTAAAACTGTCCCGTCTTCTTCAAAAAGGTGCTCAGTGACTATGTCTCGCTGTCTAGTCCCAGGGGACCTCATCCCCACAGCGGCCATCTCTAGCTGTCTAGTCCCTGGACTTCATCTAAGATGCTTAGCAAAGCTGTAGCACTCCCAACTTTTTACACGTAGAGTGTCTCCCGGGCAACTACCCCACCGCCCAGCCTATCCAAGGACACGCGCAGGACAGAGCTCCGGTTCATGCACAGTGGCATGGATCTCCTATGCTGAGCAATAAGCGGACCTGCCAGAACATATCCAAGTGTCTCCAGCACCCAAGATCCCTCACAAGGCACAAGGTCGTATTCTCTCCTTCTTCTGGAGCTGCTCCTGCCTCCCGCCAGTGCTGAGACAGAACACACCTGGTCCTCCGCCGGCATGCCCTCACCTCGAGCTACGGTCTTCCCTGGCCCCCACACTCTGACCACACCTCACCCTCCATCTCCAGCAGAGCTCGTGAGCACCTGAGACCCCCACCCAGAAGCTCCTCACCACCACACCACACAGTGCTTCCCCCAGCTCCTAAGCCTGTGTCCCTGCCCCACATCCTTTTCCTAGTGACGCCCAGCGTCTAGCGCCGCCCCAACTCACCACTGCGAGGTCTCCCAGGCCTCACAGTCACCTTGGGCAGTTCTGTTCTTAATTGCTACACATCTTTCCAGTCAGTGGATCACATGACCTTAGTAACTGTGTCAAACACTAGTTTCCCGTCGACTGCTCCCTAGGACTGATAATTCCCCTATGCACTTCCTCTGCAGCTCCTGTCTTCCCCCTCCCCCCTTCCTCCTCGTCTTCTCTCTGTATTGGTCCTCATGCACGCTAAGCATATGCTCTGCTACTGAGCTACACAACCCCAGCTCCGTGACGGGGAGCTTCTTAAGTGTGTCATACTGTCCCCAATGCAACGACTACCACAGTATTTTTTAAAGCCGTAATTCCTGTCAAGAAATAGAGATTTGGTTGTGATCAACCGAATAGAGTTGATGTCCAAATACCTACACCTATACACAGAAAGAAATTCATCTACAGTGTGATGCGCTCTGATAGCCTTCTATATTTAATTTTATATGTGTGAGATATAGGGAGTGCGTGCGCATGCACAGGCCATGGCACGCGTGTGTGTAGAGGTCAGAGGACAACCACAGGTGACAGTCCTCACTTCCCGCCATGTCTGAGGCAGGGTTTCCTGTTCTTCCTTCCTACTGACCCACCACCTTCCAGGAACTCCCGTCTTGATGTGGGTCAATGGCATCACACGCGCACGACACTGCCTGCGGCTTTGCATGGCTCCGGGGGCGAGGGGCCTGACCTCCAGTCCTCAGTCAGCCCAGCAAGCACTTTAACCGCTGCGCCAACTCCGGAGTTCTTGGCTTGCTTTAAAAGCTAAGTTTGGGCTCAACCGTGGGGGCTAGTTTCTGAAAACACAAGGGGGTAGCGAGGGGCAGTGTGGAAAAACACCAGCTAACGGATCCTGTTTTCTGATAAGCATTTGCTGTCTGTGTGTGTAACGAGTGAATTCATGGCGGCGAGAATCTCTTACCGTGTCCACACCACAAGACACCGTAACCGAGTCTAGAGAATTTTTCTTGGCCCACTCCAGATCTTGTAGATTTCCATAGTGTCCTGGGGGACCCACTAAGGCTCTTTTTGCCCAGTGTTTTGTGCTGCACCTACAGCTGCCCATTTGCTGTTGGATTCTCACAGCGCTCAGTCTGTTTGGTCCAAAGTACCCAGATCTCGGTTTCTTAGCCACTGAGGAAGCCGCCCTGCCAGCACCACACTGGCCCCAACCCCCACCCCGCCAGCTCCTCCAGTGTGCTTACTACTCTCTGCCCTTACTGTGGATTGAACCAGTCCGATAGGAGAGGCTCTTGAACTCGGTCACGCCTTCCCTTTTCTCTCCCTTTTTCTATGTCGTCCTCCTCTTGGTAACCGTGCGTCCTGTGTACAAAGAGAAAACAAGATTGGTAAGGACATCATGGAGGCATGGGGGCCTCTTTCATGTCTCAAGGTAGAGAATGCATCTCTCCTGGCACTGGGTGGACTGGAGGATTCCTACATACTTGGTGGGGGTAGGGGGTGGGGGTAGGGTGGGGAGGTGCAGCATTTGCCTCTCTGGCCACCATGCAGGTAAGTGGTTACGTTTCAATGACCCTGTAACCCTCTGTTATTTCAGAAGTGGGGAGAGATGGTTTAGAAAGGCCCGCCAAGGAACATTTCTGTTCTCTGTCTAATCCGAAATTTAAATTTCAGCCTGATCTTCAGAATTTTGACTGGAGAAAGAAAAGGACAAAGGAAGACAGAGGAAGGCAGATGGGGAGGGAGGGAGGCAGAAGGGGAGAGGGGGAGAGGGAGAGGGAGAGGGAGAGAGAGAGAGAGAGAGAGAGAGAGAGAGAGAGAGAGGGAGAAGAGGGGGGAGACTCAGAATTCTGCCTGTAAGTTCGACTCCTCCAAACTGAATGAGGTGGCTCATTCAGTAAAACTGCCAGTCACGAAAACCTGACCATCTGAGTTTGATTTCCACAACCCATAG
>NW_026585895.1:45682249-45692249 GCF_907164565.1 Psammomys obesus | reverse complement strand
ACAGATACTTAGGACATCAGGGGCTCCAGTCCGGCTCCTCGTGGAATTCCTACCTGAATTTTATTTATTTCTCTTTTTTTCCTTCACTTTTACTATTCTTCAATTTTGTGTGTGTGAGCGTTTTGCTTGTGGGTATGGATATGCTCCCTTTGTGTTTCTGGTGCCCATGGAGGCCAGAAGACAAGGCCTGGACCTGGAGTTACAGGTGTGTGTGAGCCACCATGTGGGTGCTGGGAATCAAACCCGGGTCCTTGGAAAGAACAGTACTG
Organism: Psammomys obesus; assembly: GCF_907164565.1. NCBI lineage: Eukaryota > Metazoa > Chordata > Mammalia > Rodentia > Muridae > Psammomys > Psammomys obesus. The sequence continues at coordinate 45,691,980 of NW_026585895.1, read as the reverse complement.
ATCTTAGCTGCTGAGCCACCTCTCCAGCCCTTTTATATTTTGACACAGGGTTTCCCTATAAGACTGTGGCCAACCTGGGAATCGCTATGTACACAAGCTTGGTCTTACACTTGTATGATCCTCTCGCCTCTGCTTCCCAAGTACAAGGATTCCATGAAGGCACCATCCTGCCTTGCTTCAAAATTCTAGTTTCTGCTTATTCAGATTACTTGAGATTGTGGTTTGGGCTTCATGTGCCTTCTCTCTGGGTCTAGCCTACAGAAATGTGAGGGACGAGAGCATAGCAAGAAGGAAGAGAATGACTTAAAAGTCACCTGCATGGTCTGTGGACCATACAGGGCTCGGGAATACAGGAAGGGTGGACTCCTGTTTACGGCTCCGTTCCTTATGTTCACCCCGCTTGGTCACTCAGCTGGCACCACTCACGTGGAATGAAAACAGCCTTGCCATCCCATAATTCTAGCTGGCTTCATAATTACCTGTTGACATATTCCCAAAACATGACAACCACAGTTGAGACAACCAACATCGACAGGATTACTTTTCCCTTGATATTCATTATTTTCTCCTGTAGAGGCGGGGAGAGAAAAAAAAAAAAAAAGAGGAAAAAATAAATTAAGCAATTTAAGTCTGGAGTGAGAGGTGTCTTCTGGGGCTGGAGAAAGAGCTCAGTGGTGTAAACAGCTCATTGGAACACTCGCTTGCTGGCTTCAGTACCCAGCATCCAAATGGCAGCTCACAGCCGTCGGTAACTCCAATTCGAGAGGATCTAACACTCTCCCTCTTCTGGCCTCCACAGGCACCAGACATAAGGGTGGTGCACATAAGCACATACATACACGCCAGCAAAACTCACACGTAAAATATTTAAAAAAATAAAAATAACAAAAGGCCTCTGCTCACATGGTTTCTTTCTTTCTCTCTCTTTCTCTTTTTAAGATTTCTTTACTTACTATGTATTCAATGTTCTGTCTGCATGTACACCTGCACACCAGAAGAGGAGGACATCAGACCTCACTATAGATGGTTGTGAGTCACCACGTGGTTGCTGGGACTTGAACTCAGGACCTCTGGAAGAGCGCTCTTAACCTCTGAGCCATGCCTCCAGCACTCACATGGTTTCTAAGAGGATACATTTGTGTGTAATTTCAACAGAGCTGAACTGTGTGTGGCTCCCCACCTCCACCCCGGTACACAAACTAGCCATGACCAATTAGGCCAGAGGAGGTAATGAGGCTGTGTGTTCTGAGAATGATGCCGAGCCCATCCATGTGGGTGCTGGAGAGAGAGGGGGTAGCTGTAAGATGGTCCAAAGAACTCTACTCACCTCTGACGCTGGGAGAGCTAGCATCACTCAGCAGCTCTGCTGTCGCTGAGTACTGACCATGTTCTAACGACTTCAAAATCTAGGCTCACCCTCTTTTAAGTCCCATTCAGTTCAGCCCACCGCACACCCACAAGCAAGCAAACAACCGGAACTACAGAAGTAGGTACATACACGGGTATTTTTTAAATGCTGCATAAAACTGTGAAAGAAAGAGAAGGGGTGCCGGGCAGGGAATTACAGGCTGGGAAGTACTTCGCTGTGGTGATCAGGGAAGGCAGGACGTTGGGGGGACAGGAAAGGTGAATGCTGGAGATGAAGACAAGAGGGAGAGGTGAGAGCCTCTGGGGAGCAACATTCACGATGCCAGGAGAAAAGGTTTTAGGAAATGAAAACAAAACTCACCTCAAAATGTTGCACAAGAAAGAAGGGAACGGGGTGGGTAGGGATGGACAGAGCTCTCAATGGTCCACGGGGAGTTGGGGAGGAGCCTTTGGGGTGAAGAAGTACTGAATCTGAGTTCAGAAGACCTGTTCACCTGCTGAGGGTTGGGGGGAGGTTACCAGAACCCCAGCATTAGTGGGGGGGGAGGGTCACAGACTAGTCTAATGGCTAAAGAGAGGGAGCAACTGTAGAGTGCATTTGCACGTTGCTGTTCCTCTATTTCCGAGTTCTGACGTAACATTTTGATCCCTAACAACACTCCCCTGCCTGGCGAGGAACTGTTCCTCAACACTTGCTGGCTCTTTGAGATTCCAAGAGTTCAGACAGGTCATGCCTCTGACCCACAGATGAGCCAGGCCTCCTCCATCTGGCCCATGCACCTCACAAGGCAGTGGGGCCTGGCCTTCTTGCTCGGAACCTCAGACACCTAGAGACCGGGCCTGCCAAAAGGTCTCTGAGCAGATCTTAACTGGTCGCTACTCTGAGCACCCCAACTTCCAACTCTCAGTATCACTGGGTGGTATTCCAGAGACACCCCAACCCCCCAAGAAGAAAGACTGGGTAGGAAACTCGTAAGAAAGCGGGCTGAGCAAGCCATGGGGAGCAAGCCAGAGCACATAGCCTCCATGGCCTCTCCATCAGTTCCTGCCTCCAGGTTCTTGCCTTGAGTTCCTACCCTGACTTCCGTGATGGACTGTGACCTGAGATTGCTAAGGAAAATAAACTCTTCCCTCCCCAAGTTGCTTTTGGTCATGCTATTGTCACAGCAACAGCAACCCTGACTAAGGCAGCGACCCAGGGGCTAAACTCAGGTCATCGGGCTTGGCAGCAAGTGCCTTTACCTGCTGAGCCATCTCACTTTCCTTTCTTCTCAGGTAGTAGCTAAGAATAAGAGGCCATCTGAAGAGCTGGCTTCTTTATGAGCTCGCACAGGCGGAAGCTGTGAGCTTATCTCAGAAGAAAGATCTGCAAAACAGCAGAAGGCCTCCAGATTAATTCTAGACGTGAGCGCACAGACTAGACTGAAAAGCTGTAAGTTAGAGGAGTTTAGTTCCGCGAAGCCTTCCTCCTGAGTGTGAGTACTAGACTGGGCCTTGAGAGACCAGCTTCTGTCTAAAAGAGTTCACTCACTCTAAGTTCAGCCAGAGGCTGTGGATTTTAAAAGGCCCTGAGTGAGCAGGACAACAGCTGTCCCCTCTTTCCTCGCTTCCCAAGCCTACTTCTCCTACCTCACTTCCCACCCAACCAGAGACCCCCACACCCATTCAGCTGAGCCAGTCAGAAGCCTAGGACTCCACAGCTGACTACAGGCTGGAGCCAATCAGTGCTCTGGATAAAAAGGTCCCTCCCCACTTCCAGCCGAGGCCAGGCTCCCACCCTCGCTTTTCAGGGAGCTGCTCTTCTACTTCCAGAAAGCTTTGTCTGCTCTTCCTCACTCAGTGTGTGAGGTAATGAACCCGGCTCAGAGGGTGACTTGGGTCACCACTGAGCTTCCCAAGCCTTAGTCCTCTGAGCCAAGCCCACCCACACCAGGAAGTAGACTCGACCACCCCGCAACAGACTGACAGCCACAAGCCCCAGGTTTGACTGTGGCCACGAATTAGGATTTCAGTCCTAACACTACACCGAAAACTAGAGTTCCAATCCACATCTCTAAAACCCTGGAAAATCAAACATCCTTTCGTAATCCAAGAGGCATTGCAGCCTCAACTGACATTACATCTTTGTGATCTCTGTCCCATTTGAACATTTTTATGCACAAACATTAACGGGTCCTGTCCCTTGGCTCAGCTGCATGAGGATGCTGCACCACAGATGTTACGCTACCTATCTGGACCCAGAGTTTCAGATTAAGCACTGGAGACCCTACCAGATCGAACTAAACTAAAATTAAAACAGTTTTCTTGTTTTGACAATGGGGATAAGAATAGTGATAGGGAAGGATGTAAATCTGAGGCCAGCCTGGGCTACACACAGCAATACTCTATCTCAAATAAGAAATAAGGGCCAGTGAGATGGCTCTATGTGTAAACCAGCTTTCCAAGAAAGCCTGTGGCCTGAGCCTGATGGCCAAAAATGTACCACAGAAGAAGAGAACTGGTTCCTAATGGTTGCCCTCTGACTATGACATGTGCATTCTGGCATATGAGGCAACACATACACACACACACACACACACACACACACACACACACACACACGAATGCCTTTAATCCTGGAACTCAGGAGGCAGAAGCAGGCAGATCACTGTGAGTTCCAGGCCAGCCAAGGTTACACAGTGAGACTGTGCCTCAGGAGGGAGGGAGAGAGGGAAGGAGGAAGGCAGGAAAGGAGGGGAGAGGGAGAGAGAGCGGGAGAACAATGATTTCAGAGTGGCGCCGTGACATAGGATAAATGCCTTTCTGAAATGTTAGCCTTCGTTACTGCTGTCCATAAAGGAGGCTGCTGGGAGGATCTGCTGAAAATGAGGGCTGGTACTTATCAAGAGTCTGGAATGCAATCAATGCAAATGAGGGCCGCTCTAATCAAGGCCTGGGACACCCAGTGCTTGCTGAGAGGCCAGAGCAAGCCCCAGCTTCCAGGCTCAGCTGCACCAACCCCACTCACCCGGGATCAAACGTAAAGCCTCTCCCAAGCGGAAGGGGCATGGCACAGAGCAGCTGCATGGCCTGTGCCACCACAACCAGTCCAGACAGGTGCTCCTGATCCCCACCTTGAACAGGCTGGTGTGACTTTCATTGATCTCAGTAATTCATGTGAAAGGCAACTCTCCAAGCACATTCTTTTTTTCTGGGCTTCGCTGCAGGCTTTTGGAACCTCGTGCCCTGGGGCTGTGGCTAAGCACCCCTCTGGTGAGAGCCTTGCAAACTGGAAGCTTAGAAATGGGCACAACAACGCTTCCTAGAATCTGGAACCCAAGTCCCCAGGGGAGGAAGGGCTGGCAGTCAATTAGGCTTTTAAAACGTTTTTTATTTTCTCTCTGGATCAAATGAAACATTTTGGCAGCCAGTGTGTCCTAAAAGTCCTTCTATAGGTCCTCGGAATTTTCAAACTGCAGTTCTGAAGACCGGTGGGTAGCCATCTTCCCTACCAGGAAATGAGTTTGTCTTCTTCCAGATCTTGGCTCTAAGATGATGATGATGATGATGATGATGATGATGATGATGATGATGATAATAATAATAATAATGATAGAAACGAACAAACAAACAATGGTCACACCACAGAGGGCCAAGGCCCATGTACCCTGCACACCCTGCCTGGTGTACACTCAAGGACAAGCCATTAAGAAGTTTGTCATTCAGAACATCGTAGAGGCCACAGCCACCCACAGACATTTCTGAAGCAAGAGTCTTTGATGCTCACATGCTTCCCAAACTCTAGCTCAAGCTGCATTACTGTATGAGCAATCCCGTTCATAGCAAGGTGGTCAGGAAGTGACCTGGCAAAGTCCACCCTGAAGGACCAAGTACTCCCACCATGACTTAGGCATACTGACACTGCCCACGGCCTCCACCAAAGCCCATGTAAAGAAGTGGTTTCTGGGGAAAATGAAAATAACAGTTATACTTTAGGGCTGGAGAGATGGCTGTTCTTCCAAGGGTCCTGAGTTCAATTCCTGGCAACCATACAGTAGCTCACAACCATCCATAATGGGATCTGGTGCCCTATTCTGGCATGTGGGCAGAACACTGTATAAATAATAAATAAATCTTTTTTAAAAAGTTATAAAGAGGGCAGGGAATGGTGACCAACACATTTAATTCAGGCACTCCACAAGCAAAGGCAGGCCAATCTCTGAGTTCGAATCAGCCTCGTCTGAAGAGCTAGTTCCAGGAGAGCCACGGCTACACAGAGAAACCCTGTCTTGTAAACAAAGCAGAACAAAATGAAAGAAAGACAGAAAGAGGACATACACAGACAGACAGACAGACAGACAGAGAAATGATTTTGAATCTGAATCATGTAGCACCCTGGGTGATCTTAGCCCACCCAGCGGTTCAGTCTGTGATGGCGTGGAGCCATCCTGTCATCTGAGACCCGGTGACTCAGTGCTCTTGTCATCTGTCTCTAACTCCATCCACTGGCCACTCCCAGATTCGACCTTGCAAAGCTTGGCTCCTGCATGGGTTTTCAGATGAGCACCTACACCCCAACTCCTGGGACATGAGCCGGTGCTGGTGGCATCTCATAAGGCAGAGCCACGCTGGAAAGCCTCCGCCTTCCTGTTCAATGACCACCCGCCAACCAGATGGAAACACTCCATGCAAATAATTCCTCTCTGGAAGGGGACACTGGGTATGTTTTCTCCGTTTCGTATCAGGGCAAAAGGTGAAGTTCAGCTGGAAGCTGGATACACACAAGGGCCCTGGAAAAGCCATTATCATTATCACTGTCTTGACAGCAGGGGACAGGCAGGGAGAAAATACTTGCCAGAGAAACCAAATCCCCCAGAGAGTGCTCTACCCTCCACCTATAAACCTGCTGCCATGGCCTAGAACCCATTCTTCTTCCCCGAGGAATGGCCAAGGAATGCACAATGAGTCCAGATTGGCACAGGCCACCCTCACCATCAACCACCATGGACTAGGCTACTGGGTACTAGTGTGTTCTTGAAAACAGAAACACACCAATGAAAAGGCCACCATGGAGCTTCCATTCCAGAAGGGCAAAGTAAAAGGTTAAACAGACTAGAGAGTGTCCAGTAGTGACCAATGCTCCAAAAGCAAGCGTCTGCGTCCCGTACTTGGGGAACCACCTGGGAAGGTGGCAAAGGAAAGGGTGTGTCAGGTTCTGTGGTTTGAAGGAGGAGGAGGAGAACGGCAGGTGAGGCTGGAGTTGAGCGGATGTGGGGAGCAAAGGAAATAGAGGCTCCCGTTTTGCCTAAAAGGTCTCTTCCTCATAAAGGGACGAGACAGGCTGGCATCACTAGGAGGGGATGAGTAAAGGGGTACCCCTAAAACACCACAGCTGAGTGGTGGGATAAGAGGTCGGTAAGGCTGTCCCCCTCCTCCAACAGCAGAGAAACAAAAAGTAGGTCCCCAAAACTCCATCAGGACAGAAAAAATGGCCCCAGTGTCCAAAAGGAAGGAGATGGGTTGTCCTGATATAGTGATGACTACCCAAGGCCTCCTGTTAGTGATGATGATGGCTGGGCCAAGGGAGCCCAGGCCCTGTCAATTGTCCATGGCCAAACCTAGGAGACTGGCCGGAGGGTCTTTTGGGGCTTAATGCCCTCACACCTCGAGGGTCATGAAGACAGTCAATAGCTCAATGTCTTTCTTGCTAGCACCTTGGACATGGTCGGAATGGGTTCTTAAGCCTTGGACAGGCTCAGGCCCAGTGTCCTTCTTGACCACACTTAAAACAGAGGCCTGGAAGGTCTCCAGTTTTGAAAGGCCCGGGAGCCTGGGCAGTTCCTGAGGTTGGCCGAAAGGCCTTAGATAGCATCAGGTATTTTTGCTTTCCAGCCTTCTCATCTCTCCCATGTTATTATACCTTAAAGGCCACAGTTAAGACTTCAACCTGTGAAGCCAGGGTTCTTTCTCCCATCATTTAAGTCTGGCTCTAGTATCAGGGAACCTCTGAGAGAAGAAGTAAGTCATAAGTAGCTGTTTTCCATCTGGCATCTCAGGATCCAGATCTTTTAAGAGGGCCTTTGAAAGGTGCTCTAGGAATTGTGATGGGTTCTCATGCTCATCCAAAAACCTCCCGGATTTTGTCATAATTTACCACTTTAAGGGCAGCCTTACCAAGTCTGACCAGGAGACAAGTTATAAATTGATCCTTAGCTTAAATGTCCTCTGGGGTATTGTAATTCCACCCAGGGTCCCGGCTGGGGACTGTCTCAACCCCGATGGGGTAGGCAGAGTCAGTTTGATAGATTTCATCGGCATGTGTCCTAGCCTGATCCCAGACTCGCCTGCACTCCTCAGGAAGAAGATTGTAAGGATCATATGGACATCATAGAAACTATGATTACAAGCCTGAGTGGTATATACTAGAATTCCTTTAGGAAGGTGGAAGAATTAGCAGTATAAGGCCCCACTCTCTTCTCTATTTGAGATAGTTCTCTTAATGGAAACGGATCATGTACAGACTGAACCATCCACCCCAGCAACTTCCCACAAAGGGAGAGCCATGGCTGGTTTGGGCAAGGTACGGTGAGGTGAAGGAGGTACTTCAGTGGAGTGGGAGCAAGAGCGAGAAACAGGAGGGCTGGGGGTTACTTGTGTGCTAACGGTGGGTGTGAGAGAGAGCCGATATGGGCAACCAGCTGCTGAAGAGGGAGAAAGGGAAACTGAGGGAGTTGGTGGAAAGGGAGCTATAGGTTCAGGCCTATAGGGGAGAGGTTCATTAGCCGATTCAAAAATAGTGAAGGAATCATCTTGTTCAGGCTTCGTAGCCCAAAGGAACTGAGTGGGGGTACAGGTAGAACAGAGAGAAGGCTGGGAGTGGAGATGAGAGAAGGCTTGGACCCCGAATGCTCACAGTATTTGTAAAGGTACTGAATGATATCGGGATCTAGGGTGCCATTATGTGACCATTTGGAATGATTGTCTACGGGGTACCGAAGCCAAACCCGATTGGTCCGGAGCCAGGTAAATAGGTTGGGAGCTTTCTAAAAGGCGTCCTAAGGGTGAATGAGAGGGTATAGAGGACACCCTTCCCATGGATGAGAAAGGGGAAGAGAATGACACAAGCTGTTTAGTGGATCATCACCCAACAGCGTCAGCTAGCTCAACTGGATGGGGACCAGAGCTTAGCCTGGCTAAGCCCAAAACGACAGATTCCCGAGGATCTCATCCACAGGAACGAGTCAGGGAAAGGAGTCCCAAAAGCCACAGGGGCCTAGAAGAGCTGTGGGATTACAGGCAGCTCTGAAAGGAGGGAGCTAGATGGGTAGGAAGGGTAGGTAGGGGTGCAATAGCCCAGCAGGGCCTAAGGAACTGCAAGGCTGCAGCTCTGAAAAGTGGTGGGACAGTCAGGTAGGGTCGAAATGGCCCAGTACGGCCTAAGGCAGGAAGGGTTGCTAGAGCCCAGCTGGGCCTAAGGGAGGAAGGATTGCAATAGCACAGCTGGGTCTAAGGGAGCTGCAGAGTTGTAGCTCCAATGGAAAAATGGGTCAGGTGAAGGGGACCAGCTATAGCCCCAAACCCTGAGTCATTGAGGAGCTTAGGAGCCTGACATTTAGCAGACAAGAAAACAGGCTCAGAAACGCTAAGCAACTTGCTCCTGTGCTCAGCAAACTGTGCTGGGGCTCCACCCCAGGCATCGGTCAACTCCAAGGTCCCTATCAACTATCATGGAAAGACTCAAGTCTCTTCATGCCCGCAGGAGGACCATGTTGTGACTGACCTCCAGACTGGCCAAAAGCTGGCTAAGGTCAGCTTTTCCTGAGATCAACTGGGGAGCCTGATTGAATCACCCTTCTGCCACTAGCAAGGGTGTTCTCATTCTTTTCACCTTTCCACCTCACAATGGCCAGTGGTCACTGTGGCTCTGCTTTCTGGCTGAGGCCAGGCTTGAGTGAAGGGGTAGCTGGCATGCCTTACTGAGCACACTCGGAAGTAATGCATTTTAAGGTCAGAGTGTTGGCCTCTAGGTCTTACTCTTGGCAGTGTCAAAATAAGAAGGGGGGGGCATTTCATTATAAAATTCCTCATGGGGGGAAACATGATACAACTGATGGGGAAAAGAACGAGAAGCCAGTTTCCAGGTATGTTTTTCATTAAGAAGGAAGGTTGGACTCGGCTGGGCCTGGAGAGACGGCTTGGTGGATAAGAGGGCTTCCCCACTTACAGAGGGGCGGTAGCTTGGTTCCCAGTACCCACGTCAAGCAGGTCACGACTACCCGTAAGTCCAGCTTCAGCGGATCCTCTTCTGGCCTCTGCACCGTAAGTGCACGGCTCATTCACACACACACACACACACACACACACACACACACACACACACACAC
>NW_026585895.1:45638490-45682239 GCF_907164565.1 Psammomys obesus | reverse complement strand
ACACACACACACACACACACACACACACACACACACACACACACACAGACTATCAATAACAATAGTGTCAGAATAAACAGATTCAGGAAAGTAAAAGCCAGGTCCCTGATCAAATCCACAGTCAAACGTCACCCCAGCCATCACACACCATCACAGCCAGGAAACCTATTCTGAGGTGCACCTCACAGCCTCTGCCTAAGACTCCTTCAGGAAACCCACAGCTGGGACCCAGCCACCATTTTCCCTGGCTGCCTCAGGAATCACCCATCAAAACATTTTTTGCAGCAGAAACATGCTGGGCTGTCCTGAGGAAGCTCTGCACCCTCCCACCATGCCCTGTCCAAGACTCAACTGTCAACTTGAACCCTACACAGAGAACCCCAGGCTGCAGCCTTGACTGGCACGGCCCTGGGCCCTGCCAAGAGACGTGGAATGCCGAAGTCCCCAAGCCAGCATTCTACCAGCCCTGCTTCCAGAGCCACTGGGAAAGGACAACAAAACTACAGAAGGAACCAAGAAAAGGTCAGGGAGAGAGCAAGGATCCTGTCTCAGGGGGACCATCTGGTGGCCTAAAAGTAGCTCCTGGTGACCCAAGGCAGGAAGACACAGATCCCTTGAACAATCACATACCTCATTGTCTGCTGTGTTCCCTCCAGAGCAAACAGCAAGGCAACAGCGTTCTGCTGAGCTCCGGCCTGCTGAAGGAGGCAGAGCTCAGAGGAAAGGAAGGTGCAGTGTTCCAGCTCCTGTCAAAAGAATAAACAGCTGTTTCAGGAAGAGGGGGTGGGCAGACAGATCCCTCAGCAGCAGCTATGGGCTTTGTTCCGTCAGCCCCGGGAAACAGGCTGTTTATCAGGACTGTTGACTCAGGTCCACAAGCCAAGGCAGAATCAGGGCTCTGGACTGGTCCTCTTACTCTCTCACCAAGAGGATAAACTACAGGCCCAAACCAGGCTGGGAGTCACAAAACAGGAGGCCACCATCCTCCACACATCACCCACTCCCGGGGGATCTGGGGGCCATGTGGAATGCAAACAACCTCGAGGGATGCCTCCCAGGAACAGTCAGTGGAGAAGCGTGTGAGAGGGCCCGGAGCACAGGCAGGTGAGCGGACAAGGCACTCTGATGAGCCGCCTAAACGTGGTTCTGAGATAAGCTCTTCCTCCACAGCCTGGTATGACTCTCCATACAGAAACCCTTACATGAACTTGGAAAGGCTGAAGAGGCCCATAGCTGTTCCTGAACGGACAAGGCCTTACTCCTTCCCACTTTCCCCCCCTTTTCGAGACAGGGTCCCAAGTAGCCCATGAACTCAGTATGTAGCCGAAGATGACCTGGGACTTCTGATCTTGCCTCCCCATCAACAGTGAGGGAGAACCCAGCGGAACCCAGGCTGGGCATGCTAGGCAAGCACCCCATCAACAGCTGAGCTTTTCAAAAAGCCTACTGTTCTCAGAAGCAACGTCACGTGTGGCACACACTGGCTCAAGCAGGGAGGTGACGCTCAAGGGCCCCTGTCTCATTCCCTCCCCAAGTGGCTGGGACCCTGCCGGGAAGTCTGGGAACCTAGACTGGGAAGGGACCGATGCCAGACAGGAAGGAGTCAGGGCCTGGCCCCAGGCCACTCAGCCTGGAATCGAGCCCTTTCCTCCTGTTCTCAGAAGGAAGTTTCATGGCTTCCTCCTCTGACGGTAGGAGCCGGTTGACCATAACCTTCAGGGACTGGAAGTTCTTCCTAAGAACTCGCTTAAATCCTACCTGACGACATCCATCCAACAACCCACGGGGACACACACGCGCCTGTGGCACAGTCATTCTTCTCCCGACTCTATTTCCAAGAGATGAACATCAGAACAGAACACACCCCACGCTGGACCCCAGGGCGCATCAGAAGCGGTAAGTTGCCACCAAGCGCCACGACAGCATTTTATCTGTGGCAAAGGGAATGAGCAAGCTGCAGCCAACTCCCATCAGCGGGAGGACCTCAACATTCAATACTCAGCGGAAGAAGCCTGACCCAAAAGGATCAACTCTAGATCAGGCATGGTGGTACATGCCCATGATCCCAGAACTTGGAAGGGGGAGGCAGGACAGGCAGGGTTCCACGGCCGGGCTTGACTACATCGTGAGCTTGAGGCCAGTGGAGATACATGCCACTCTGTCTTAAAACAGAGGCATGAGCTGTTTGCTTCCACTTAAGATTCTACACAGGTAATAAAATTAATGTCTGGTATTAGAATGGGGATGGTGGGCTCCCTAGGGGCGACGAGTTCTGGTCTGGCTGGTGGTTACACAGACCCATCCACTTGATTAGAACCCACAGGTGGGCCTCATTAACAGGCCTTTCCCATGTGTGCATTAAGGATGGAAAATTCCAGAAAACTCCCTGATGGAAGCTCTGTGTGCTCTCTGGCACCATCCCCCCACGCCCCACCCCACCCTGTCTCCCTCTCTAGGGCCTCAGGATCCTGGGCGGGCCCTGCCTCTTTCTTCTCCTGGAGTCCTCATGCAGCCTGAACTCTTTAGGAGGGTGCAGCTTATGGTCTGCTATGGGACTGAGGCCACTGGGGGAGGGAAAGGCAGCAGGGTGGTATTCAAGGGCCATGCTGCAGTAGGCAGGGCCTCTTTAAATGTTTGCAGTACTGGGGATGACGGAATCCAGGGCTTCACCTCCAAGTTCCCTCATGATCCTAACACCCCAACACTCCAGAACACTGAAAGCTGTCTCCCTCCTTTACCTCACCCTCACGACGGCCCTCCATGCAGCCTGCAAGACGTGCTCCATCATTTTCCCAGCTGAAGGGAGAAGCTCTGAGGGTTCCAGCACCCAGCTGGGATATTCCCATGATGCACCCCGAACTGCCCTTCCTCCCTGGGGGCCTCCAGGGGCTCTCTCCAGGTCAGCCAGAGGGGAGAGGGGAGAGGAATCTCGACATGCTGCCGTCAGCCCTTGGGTCTTTCCACACTGCCCATCCTGAGAATCGGCAGCTACTGTCCCGGAGTGGGGAGTCCTGGCTTTGTCCCAAGTCACTTCTGGCTAGGAAACACGGAGGCTTCAATTCCCACCCCACTTACCTCTGTGGGAATTCGGGGATTAAGTGTTCTTGGCAGCAAGTGCTACCAACACAAAGCCTGCTGGTTGTCATTCGTTTAAGCTGTTTGGGGCAGTCACCAAAGGCAGGCTTGCCGAGCAAGGGGGGAAAGCGATTTGGTGGGTGTCTTGCCCTGTGACAGGGATGATCATGTCTATAATTACACATTTAATGAACGTGATAGCTATCATGGTGAAAGGCATCTGTCAATCCTTATAAGCCAAATTACAAACTACAAATTAAAGCTGATAATGTCCGGGCATATGTATGCAGGAAAATGAAACAACTGTTTACGTATTATAACATAAAATATACTATACAATCCTACAGGTCAAGCCATTGTGGAAAGATCAAACCACACATTAAAGAAGATGCTCACAAAACAGATCTCCCAGAAACAGATTTCATAATCCTTTATTAACTTTAGTATTTTTTTTTTTTTTTTGAGACAGGGTTTCTCTGTCTAGCCTTGACTGTCCTGGACTCCCTCTGTAGACCAGGCTGGCCTCGAACTCACAGAGATCCACCTGCCTCTGCCTCCTCTGGGATTACAGGCATGTACCCCCACATCCGGCTAACTTTAACATTTTTAAATGCCAGCGAGATGGGTAGCAAAGCTGCTGAAAAGCACTGGATTTGATCAGTCTACATTCTTTAAGAATGTGTTACCTCAGAATGGAAATCAGGAAATGTGTTGTATTAGGGAAGAGGTTACGCCTTTATTTCCACAGGAAATGACAAGTATTGGATTCCTTCAAAGTTAATAAAGATTAGATTTTCAAAAGATTGTGTGTTTTTAGAACAAAATGACCAGACACCAGCGAAGTTAAAGTGGCCCTGATGAAATTCACCGTCGAGGACAGAGAGACAGACGATGAGATGCTGGGCTATCGCATCCTGCCAGGTCCAGGCGTTTCCTCAGTCTGCATCCAGTACAATTTCAAAGTGGCTAGCCTCAGTGATCCAGCCTTACAGCCTGCTTAAGCTAGGCCTTAGAGGTTCCCACGGAAACTGCCAGCTCTCCCAATTCTTGGCTAGCGTCCTAATTTTAAGGGCCCCAAAGATGTTGTCAACCCCAGACAGCAGAAAGCCGCCTAAAGAACTCAGCGCCTCATTCCTGCCCCACCATCACCCTTTCCTAGTTCCTCATTTTTAATTAAGCAAAGAGGGAGGGATGTTACTGTACAGGCAATACCACTGGCCTGCTCTCGGGGACCTAGCAGCTGCTCAAGTCTTCACCTGCCACTGCCAGATGTTGCCAGGTGTGTACAGCAGATAAAAGGGCCCTCAGCCACCCCAGATATCTGTCTGTCTGTCTGTCTCCCTCTCTCCTTCTCTCTCTCTGTCTCCATGTCCAAGGTTCTACTTCCCCACTCCTTTATCTGATTTATTTGCATTCTATACTATCAAAAAGTAATTTCCTAATATTATGCCATAAACTCTTTTGTAAGAATTTGTAAGTTTTCACTGGGTATGGTTTAAAATCTATATACTCTGCAACAAAATTTGGCTTTAAACTTTTAACAAAAAGCCTATAATTAAAATCTGTACATGGTATCCATGTATATGTAATGACCGAACTCTTGCTTCGGGTGTATGTGCATTGTAACTTGGATGCAACTCATTTGATATATACATATATCTGCTTTTAAAAAGTTTTCAAATAGCAACCATGTGGCTCCCGTTCATCGTGGCTAGTGACCACAGGGGTGTAGGTGGCCACATGACTTGCAAAATAACCACAGGGTATAAAGCAACAGACATAAAGCTCCTCCTTAGCTTTAATGAACTCTCTGTTTATTAACTGTATCTCCTTTTAGACTAAGCAACAACATGGACTTTCATGTGCTGATAGAAATGTAAGGTCATATTTACTACAATATACCGTATGTGTGACTCAACTGTGGCTTAGAATATACTCTATATTGACAATGAAATCTTAAGGTTATGAAGATCTACTCAGATTAACAAAAGCTAATTTACGACGCATGTCTAACTACTTCTGTCTTTGCTAATTGCAAAACACCGAACACACAGAAAATTTGGGTAACACGTTTGACAAATGAGGTATATTTATCTAGATTCTTTGTCTTTAATCAAGATTTATAAACTCCTAAAGTCTACTCGGGTCACAGTAATGTCTGTCTAGCCTCTTTGTCTTTTAAGCCTTAACTGTTTAGATAAACCAAGTCACACAGAAAACTATAGCGGCCTGGATGGTGCACTATGAAAGGATCAGTAAGTCTCTCTATGGATGGCATTTATGATTAAAAGTTTTATTACTACAAGAGTGTCAACTCAAAATGATGACTTTTAAGGGCTGAACCTAAAGTCTGAGTCTTATAAAAGCTACCTTTGTAAACTGTTAAGGACAATTAAGAAATGCAGGTTGGCAGTCATCTATATAGATACACAGGTAGCCCTCAAACACTTCAGAGAGCTGCAGAACATGGCATTTAAAATGCCTCAATAAAAAAAGCTTTTGTGACAGACAGGCACATCAGCTCCTGACAGCACCCTAATCACCTCCAAAGATGATGGGCATAGAAGAACCAACACCTGAGCTTGCTTTAAATGTGGCAGAGCTGACCACTGGGCTATAAACTGCCCTTTGCCTTGACCGCTGACATCACACTGTCTAAACTGTAGACAGGCAGGACACTGGGGAGTTGATTACCCCACTTTGCCGTGACAAGGTAGGCCAGTCCCCCTCCCCCAAGTTCCTACTTCACAGGAAAGGCTGTCAGATCTTCTGGGCCTGGCGGCCAAAGACTGATGCCTGCAATGACCACAGAGGAACCTGAGGTGACTGTTGAGGTAGTTGCTAAGTCTGTCATTTTTAATAGATTCGGAATCTGCTTGCTCTGCACTTCCTGTTTACTCAGGTGAAAATTTATCCTTCTCGCTTTATCAGTGTAATAGCAGAAACCAAGGCTTAAGCTGCCTTCTCAGCCCTCACTGTGTGTAAAAACCAGGCCACAGGCCTCGCTCTCCTAGAGCAGCTACTACTAGGTGTAGACACAGCCTACCTTGTCACCAGTTTATGTACGGTCTGAGGATACAGAAGTTTAAATCATGAAGTTATGAAGGATGGATAGTGTGAAAGTTTAAATAGTGATGAGAAAGTGATTTAGGGTCTTAAACAGAATGAATGAATGCCTCAGAGCCAGGCATGGTGGCACGTGCCTACAATCCTAGCACTCGGGGAAGCAGAGGCAGGCGGATCTCTGTGAATTCAAGGTGAGCCTGACTACAAAGTGAGTCCAGGACAGCCAGAGCTACCCAGAGAAACCCTGTCTTGAAAAACCAAAAATAAATAAAGAAAAAGCTTCAGATTCCTTTTCCTTGCTATGCTACTGTTGCATTAAGACTTCAAAAGTTCAGAGCTCTAACATTAATCAATGGAGTTCTGATAATACTATCGTAGTCACAAGCTTCAAGATCTTAAATTTCCTTCAGTTGTCTTCCAAGTATTACTTAAAAGGAATTTTTTTTTCAAAAAAAATTATTTATTTATTTATTATATATACAGTGTTCTGCCTGTATATACACCTGCACACCAGAAGAGGACACCAGATATCATTATAGATGGTTGTGAGCACCATGTGGTTGCTGGGAATTGAACTTGGCACCTTTGGAAGAGTAGCCAATGCTCTTAACCTCTGAGCCATCTCTCCAGCCCCCAAGAGGGAATTTTCATTGTGCTCATTTGACACAAACCCTCTCAAGAAATATAATTATTTCTCATAATTGCTCTTATTGTCTATAGTTTACTGATGTTAGAAATAAAGTCATTTCTTGGACTAAAAGGGGGAGATGTTGGGGTCACCTACGCCCACACGTGTACCAACTGGCTGTGATGTTGTGTCCCTGTGTTCTCCGTTGCTAGTCGCTTTGGAGCAGCACCAAGTTCTGTCAGGATATATAGTATTGTCACTTCCATACCCCACAAGACCTGCTTTCTATGTGCAAATGCTTGTCACTTCCTCACCTGCCCAAAAAGATGATTATCAGAGATCATTACATTAAAAGCAAGGTGCTGTGGGAGTTAGCCCTCCATCTGTCCAAAAGGAAACGCTAAGAGACGGATGGCCAAGCCTAGTGCCGCTGTTGATTAGTTCAGAGCGAGCTGTGCAAGCTCTCCCACTGTGCTATTAGTTCTCTTGTATGACAAAGGAGTGTGGCTTTTGATAAGAATAGAGCTGGAGGCTGGGGCTGGAGCTGGGGCAGGGAACCGGAAGCAGAACAGGAGCAGGACAGGGAAGTTGGCTGGTCTAGATGGGTGGCTGAGGGGCTGCCCCAGACACCAGCTAACAGCCTCGTACCATACAGATGTCTCCGTATCTTTATTGTGGCTGGTAACAGCCACGGAGATGAATGCCAATGCTCAGCTAGCTTTCTCCTTTTTTAAAAAAGATTTATTTGTATTGTTTTTAATTATGGGTATGTTGTGTGAGCCCAGAGGGCAGAGGTGGCAGGTCCCCGTGAAGCTTGGTGGGTCCCTGTTACACAGCTAGAATTACAGGCTGTTTGTGAGTTGGCTGGCATGGGCGCCGGAAACTGAAGTCAGGTTCTCTGTAAGGGTATGTACTCTTAACCACTGAGCACCCAGCCCCTGCTTTCTCCCTCGTGTCCAGTCCAGGACCCGAGCCCACTGTCAGGGTAGCTCTTTCCTGCCCAGTTCAACTTTTCTGAAAACAGCCTCCTCCTAGACATATTCAGAGGCATGTTCTCGTGGTGATTTTAAGTCCCACCAAGCTGGTATTCACAGTGAACCATCACCAGCAAGGCATGACGGCACACACATTTAATCCCAGCATTTGAGAGGCACAGACCAGCAGATCACCGAGTTTGAGGCCATCCTGGTCTGTATGATGAGATCTTGACTCAAAAGTGAGAGGCAACTGATCCTCAAAACGCCCTCCCCCATCACTCCTCCTTGCGCCTTTGCTGTTCCCGCTCTCTTACAGCTCCTGCAACTTGCCTGACTTGACTCCTGAAAGTGCGAGACAGACAAAAGCAAAGGGACGTACACGGCTCAGGAGATTCAAACCTAAGAAAATCCTGAGATTGTTCTGTCGTGGGTTTAGTTTCCTCCTCTTTCTATTTATATTTCGCTCAATCTCTTACAATAACTTGACTCAAGCATAAAAATTCTTCCAGGAATTTTTGTCTAATAGAAAAGGTTATATCAGAAAGGATAAAAAGAAATAAATTCCCAAGCAAACAAACAAAGTATTTCTAATCATTCAAAATAACTCAAATAACTCGAAACAATTCAGGCCACTGGGAAAGTTATTTTTCTGTCTATCCTTGGAATTAGACAGCTCTAATTCAAGCACCGAAACATTTCTTGGCCTGTGACCCAGCGCATCAGCCTCCCTGAGCCTCAGTTTGCTCATCTATAAACCAGGGGTGACAGAGTGTGCTGAGACGTTTATTTGCCTGGCACGAGCGAGGTCTTGAACTGGATCTCTAGCACTAGAGAGGAACGAGGGAGGATGGAGAAGGAGGAGGAGGAATGCCAGGCTCTGTGGCACAAATTTAAAGTCACAACAGCTAAGGAAAATAATTTCTTGAGCCCAGAATTCAAGTCCACCTGGGCAATGGAGCAAAACCCCATATCCCATTTTTTTTTTTAAATTAGTCTTTGAACTATCAAGAAGAGCAACAAATCCATAAAGCTCACGGAACCTAGAATATACTTAGGACTATGCTTAGCAGCTAGTGTTACTATCCCTTGTGCCTAAGGAACAAACTGTCTTCACCTTCCCATGGGCCAGATATGAAGCCTACACACATAGGAGAGCCTCGGGTGTTGACTGAATAAATGGCCTCGGGCGAGGTGAGCTTCCAAAGACTTGGTTTCTTCTGCCTGTAAAATGAGAATAGCAAAGCCTCTCCCTCAGAGTTGTAAAGAGATGGCCCCCATAAAGTGCTTGGCAGAGAGCCTGTATTAACAAGTTCCCAATAAATAACAGCTTTTCAGTTCATATTGATGATTATTCCAGAACCCTCTGGCTCTGGCACTGTTTGCTCTGTGTATCCAGAGTCCATCGTGTACCCGAGGCCTGAAAACAGCTAGCCCTGCCTTGGCATGGACTGAGCAATTCCCAGAACACTTCTGAATCACCTTTCCTACCCCAGCCTTGACCACAGCCTCGGAGGCAGGGCCACGGTACCCTCAGCAAGAAACGCCAAGGACTCTGGTGGCCTATCCCAAGGGACTTGGTGGGAATGGATGCTGGTAGAGAAAAAGTCAAGAGCTCTCTCTTATCTCCTCATATCCCCTAAGAAGTCTACAAACAGAAATAGCAAAATGGTTTCTCCCTGAATTACACACACACACACACACACACACACACACACACACACACACACACACGCATACCACCACCACACAAATACATTTAATCTGCAAGAAGGCTAGCGATAGGGCTCAGCAGGAAAGCACTTGTCTAGCAAATAGTAACTTAAAAAAATCTGCAAGCCACTGGCCCAAACCAGAGGAAGTTAGGTGTTCATCTGCTGACTCATTTGTAAGGTAAGTATTTGTGTGGCACCTGGATCAGTACCTGGCAGGTGCCAGGCACTATGTGGGCAGCACAGTGCATGGACCAGTGGCTATCAGTGTTCAATGGGAAGATGGACCCTCAAGCCAACCACCTTCCTGCTCAGGGGAGTGTCCTGAGACTGGACAGCAAAGGCTCCCTCCCCGGCACCTTTGCTCGCCTGTTTTCTTAGATTTCTGGAGGCTTTTGAGGCTTGAAGGCCCCTACTCTGGATCCCTTCCCTCTCGCACATGTCCGAGGTCTTCTGAGCCACATCATTTCACAGGTGAGGAAACGGATGGCACTGAGGGAGAAGTGACGTTGGGCTGCAGCTCAGCATGAGTTAAAGAAACTGGCGGCGACCCAAACTGCCCCACGAGACAGTGCAGGAAACCAGAGATGAAGGAAGGGGCTGGCGACTGTCCTCTGCTGTCTTCTTCCTGAACACGCTCAACTGTGTCTGAAAACCCTCCAGAAATGGCCACGCTGCTCTGCCTCCCCCACGCCCTGTTCAGGGCTCTCTGAGGAAGGCACAGACCACTTCGAAGATGAGCTTCACCTCAGTGAGCAACTCGGATGAGGCGCTGCAGAGTCGGCCCGTGCAAGCGGAACCCCTTCGGCATACGGCAAGAACCCCGAAGAGATACCCCACTCACCACAGCTGGGTCTACGGAACCATCTAGAAACTCAGCTCCATCGCCTGGCTTCTGCCTTTCCCACAGGCCCCTCAAAGGGCCTCAAGCTCTTGTTGGGTACCATGGTGCCCCCTTCACGGTCTACCCCTAGCTTCAGGCTTCTGTTCCTCCAGAGATGTCAGCAGACAGCCCTTGAATGCCTTTTCTTTCTCTGCTGAGAAGCAGTCAGTGGTGGGGTTTTCCTCTCCAATTGCGGTTTCCCAGCCTTTAGAGTAAGAAAGCCCACAGGCTGCTCTGTGTGAGGTAACCCACCACAGTCTTTCAGCTTCCTGAGCTCCTGTCAGCAAGCTTGCCACAAAAGGGAACACCCAGCCTGGGACAGTTTGTACTATTGTTTGACTAGGTATCCTCAGCTCTCTGCCTTCATGATGAGATTTTGATTCCTGGCCCCTTGGAGCAGGTTGGTGAAGGCCGTGTGGCTAATCCAACCAATAAGATCACACAAACCTTCCAGGGCTCTCTTTGTGTTTCAGGGAGCAGATTCAAGAGGATGAGTGTATTCACCAGGCTCCCTGAATGAGCACAGGTCCCAGCTGACACAGAATGACCACTGACTGAGAGATGGACAGGGCACCTAAGGCCCCCATGATGGTAAAGAGTGGGAAAGGAGTTCAGAGCTTGATTTCATCCATCGGGATCAAAGTCAGAGCCTGATCACACGACTCTCTTATTCCACTATTCACCGTCTATGAGTTAAGTACAGAGATGATCACCCCATCCCACAGACCCAGCTCAGTTCCACAAAGCCGAGAGGCAACCTCAAGAGGCTGAGGGAGAAGATACGGGGCCACAGAAGGAGGAGGCAATCCCGGCCTGTGGAAGGACAGGCCAGTGCTTCGGCTCTGCCTCTGCATCTGCACATTCTACAATGAGAGTCTGTGACTTCTGTAACCAGACAAAGGAAGTTAAAGCAGTTAGGTGGTGCTCCGACGCTCAAAAGATAAAAATAAATAAGAAATAACAGGGCACTGTTGCTTCTGCATAAACATAAGCCGTGTTTTCTGTCCTTCACTGGCAACAGCAGCACAAGGATGCCAACTGAAGCGCCGTCCAAGCTGCTCCGACAATGGAAACGGGCGACAGGCAGCACGGCCTTCGTTTCTGAGTCCTCTGTATTTAAGTAAATTTCAAATAAAAATGGAACCAAAATAAATCTAATGACCCTCCCCAGAAGCCGTCTGGTTTGGAAAGTTCAACCACAAACCCAAGAGAAAAGGGGAAAGTTCGGGGACCGGGTGCCAGCGGGAATTGTTTTGTTTTTTTTCCCTTCCCCTGCAGGACATAACTCACTGCAGCTCGGAAAACCACTTTGTCGGTAACTTTCTGTCCCTCCTGTTTCTGCAAGGGTCCTGTGTGGGGTGGGACCCTGGATCCAGAGCAGGCCCCCACCGCCTCCAGCCTTCCACATAAATTCTGGGCAAATGTTTAAAAGAATACTGATTTGAAGGCAGCCACCCTGCCTGATGGCCTTGGTTCCCAGGCACAGAGGTCCCACATCTCCTGTATCCTGCATGGCTTGCTCCAGTGTGGCTCAAGGACAGACAGGAGGACAATAAGCCTCCAGAAAGTGTGCAGTGAGGCTACTGATCCCCTCCCCCATCATCCTTAAGAGATCCAATGGGAAGAAGGATGCCCATGTAGCAGGGGTGATGTGGGAGCTAGGCCCTGTGATATTTCTTTGAAACAGTCTTCATGGGTGACCAGAGGGCAGCCAGCAAGGGGTGTCAGGCAATAGGCAAGGCGCTGGGGACGAGAAACTCTCTCTCTGTCTCTCTCTCTCTTCCTGAGACTTGGCTCAAGGAGAGGGACCCACAGGCCCTTCCTGGTCCGGCTCATGTGCTGACTTGCCAGAAACCTTCATGGAGGCCTCTGGCCCATCAGCCAATTCCTAGAGGCTCAAAGACATTAATGCACTGTTCAAGGTCACAGGTAAGAGACAGCTAGCTAGCCTTAGGGATTTCTGGTGTGTGTGTGTGTGTGTGTGTGTGTGTGTGTGTGTGTGTGTGTGTTCTCCTTGCGTGTGCTCTACATCTGATCTACTCTCTTGCCTTGCTTCAGCGGTTTTGAACCCTGCTTTGGCATGAGGGAGGAGCAGCATTCTTTAGTACTCCAGCCCTCCCAGCAGCTCCCCTGTAGTTACGTGATTCCATCCCACCTCTTGCCTGACATCAAAGCCAGGGAAGCAGGACAGCACCTAAGTTGGCCCCGGGTCGGGCCTCAGTTCTCATCTGTAAATGCAGCAGATGACAGAGTCAGCCATCTCTCTTCCCCCTGCTTCCCTGTCAGCAGCCCTCAGGTTCCAGCCAATCAATCGCAGTTACGGGCCAGGTCAGTCACTGTCACAGCCCTGTCTCCTTTTGGGCTCCAGCCACTGTTTGGACACTGACTGTTTTTATTTGTAAAACACTTTGCTTGACATCCACCCCCGGTGGTGGAGACAAACTGCTCCTGAGCCAGCATCCAGCAGAAAAGGCTTTTAGTGTGTTTGCTGTGTGCTGACTTGAAAACAGTTTATTTGTAGGGCTCATCTTGTGAAAGTCTCCTCCCCGCCCACAGACACCTGTGCCCGTCGCAGTACCTCAGCTATGGAACGAGGAGACACTCCTCTGACGGTTCTATAATCTCACATCAGATTCAGAATTCCTGACTTCTAGCAAACGATACGAGCCAGGGCAGGTTCTCACATGCTTTAGACCTCAGTTTCCCCATCTACAAAAGCAAAAAAGTTTAGCCTGTTTTAGGCTCTTTCCACTTCCAACTGGAACATTTTGGGTAAGGAGGCCCTACCCAGCCCCTCGCCCTTTACCCTAAGTTCTACTTGGGTCCCAACGGCAAACAGAAAACGTGACCTGAACAGCAGGCAGGCAGTGCGTGGCTGGCTCTGTGGCATATGCTGCCTGAAAGGGAGCAAAGATTTTTCTGAACTTCCCTGCTACAAAGTCCCCCGCCTCCAACTCCGGGCCCCAGGCTATGTCCTCCTCTTCGCCCATCCATAGGAGGATGGCAGCACAGAACAAACAGATTAGCAGGCGCCAGTGCTGTGATGACCAGAAGAGAGGGGTGCAGAGCGGCCGCAGCACTGACAAGCTTTGCCTGGCCCCATGACCTCAGAGGCCCCGCCCCTTGGCAGGCCCGGTCTGTATGCTGTGTGCTGTGATGGAGGGCTCCACTCATAGCTCATGTCTTAGTCCCATGTGATCCTAGAGCATTCCTTAACCTGTGCATCTCACTCCCCCTGTTTATGAAGCCAGAGAGCACTAACCATCCCTATCGCCCAGTTGCCTGGATGAGGAGCAGGCGAAGATCCTAAAAGTGTCCAGCACGGTATCCACAGTGAAGAACAGGTCCTGGCAAGCATGAGCTAGATTCATCTGGCTCCGGACCACTTCCCTTTCCCAGCTTGCCCATCTGCAAAAGGGGGAGTGGAGCTCGGGCAGGGAAGACCACGTCTTGGAGGCATCCCTCTGAGAAGGCAAATCTGAGCATCAAGTTAAGCCCAGCCCAGCAGGAAAAGGAAACTGGATGGGGGGATAGGCAGGAAACCCTAGACACTGCCCCAAAGCAGAAGGAAACGAGGAAATGGCTCCCGTGGAAGCTTCTAGAAGCTTGCTCTGGGAGCTTTAGGCTGCCGAAGGCTGCTCCTGGGCTGCTTTCTGTTCTGTCCCAAACCATTCCCATCACAGTGGACACTAGCCTGTCTGGAGGGAGCTGAGTCTCCCCTCTGGGGCGTGGGAGGTAAGAGACTGTAACGCTGTTTCTCTGCTTGTCTTCAACTGTGCTGCCCTGCTTTTCACCTGCAGCCTGTGGAGCTCCATTCCAGAAGCTTCCGGACCTAGGACGGTTGACTTAAAACTCTGGACTTTCCAATGGTAGACATGCCATCTGCGTGCTGCTGAAACTACGCTTTGCACTGCAGATTTGGACCATTTCTAGGTTAGTTAATATGCAGTAAGATACTCCGCTGAGACACTGGGCAGTTGCTGGACCTCAATCTTGAATCAAAAAGCCCAAGACCCTACGCACACAACACTAAGCCAGGGGTTTCTCCAACACAACAAACTGTCAATTTATGATATTTCTTTCCAAGTCACTATGGATCTGATCCAGCCTGTTGTAAGTCAGGCAGAGCTGAACTTGTTCCACTGGTAGGTGAGAAAATGAAAAGCGAAAGGCAGCTATGATCATCTCCCAGGGGAGTGTCACTCAGCACGTGGCCCACAGGACCCTGAAATTTGACTATTTTACTGTACGTACCAGTCCCCTGAGTACCAGTGCCGGGGGCGGGGGGGGTTGCGGGGGTGGGTGGAAAGGAGGCAGAACTATGCTAGGATGGAAAGTGGTATGCAAATGAGCAGTGGGTGTTCTGACCCCGGTCCTAGCAGGTTCTGTGTTCAAGTCAGGGTTGTCTGTCTGTCCACACATCCACAGCCACTGGAGCCAGACACCCAGGTTGATCACCTTTCCCAGCAACAAAGGAAGCAGCCTCCCATTTTCAGCTGGCTCGAAGGAAGACACACTCAGCACTGTTCAGAGGCCCATTCCCTCTGAGCACAGCCATGGGCACCAGACGGAAGCCACTTTGAACTCCGTATGTAATAGCAGCTGGTGAAGAAAGAGGAAGGTGTCCAGTCCTGAGTGACCCCTGCTCTATGGGGTCACTCAGTGTGGAAGCAGGGCAAGAGAACCGGTTCTCCCTGGGCCGCTGGGGAATGCTTTCCTCTACGCTGAGCACATTTCTTCTGATGTTCCTGTCCCTAAAAAGAAGCAAAGACGTCGATTTTCCAAGTAATGACTGTCAGGCTTTTGCTGCCCAGGCTGCTGTGAGCAAAATGACTATCATCCTGTTAACCAGCCAGACCACCCTTACGGTGCAGCTACGGTCTTGAACACTCAACAAAATCCTTGAAATGACTCCACATTAGTGACTGCCGTTGACTGCCCTAGCTCCTGGAAGTACAGCCTCAGCCAGAGATGTCTGAAGCAGCCTGTACCTGACCTTTTGCAAACACAAGCCTTGATTAACCGGAGATAACACCGTAATCATTTCCTGGTAAGCCAGATGCAGAGCCGGTCTCATGGTGGTCTAGCACAAACTGCGGTTTGTGCCTCGTGTGGTTGCGTGTTACCGAATGAATCAGCCACAAAACAACAACGAAAGGCTATGAGCATACAATGACCAAAACCCAATTTAAAAATCAAACATGCAATGAGCCGGAGGTGCTCACCCACCCTGGCCCGCTCTGAGCACACAGCACGCGGTTTGCAGTGGTCACCCCGTCACGGCTCTTGCCCCACTCAGGCCTGACGACTGAGGCTGCTCGGCTGTCACAGCCTGAAGTAAAGAGAAGCGGGAAAGCACACCAGTAAATGCGGCTCCTCCGCTGGCTGCCTAGTGACAATCAGGTGCAGAGGCAGCTCACAAGCTAAAAGAAATGCCAAGTGTCAATCCTCGGTCCCTTCCCTTTTACAGAAAGACCGAGGCTCGAGAAAAGATCGCTCCATAGCAAAGGTGGAGAAGGCTCCTTGCCCTACATCCACCCCATCAACCGACCCAGAACTGTGACAGCCTACAAGGTGCAGGGCGGGGCTCAGCTCAGCACGGGATTAAGACGGGAAGGCAGCAGGCAAGCTGTCTACCCCCGGGGGCAACCACACCCTACTTGGCAAGTATTAGCTCTCCGATATTCTGCTTATAAAGAGAAATGTTTTAGTTCATGCTTTTTGAAATTTCAATACGGAGTTGATGGCCCCCTTGCTTCGGGGTCCTGGCAGTACTTTACGTCAGAAAGAAATGCCACTTATGTCATGGCCAGGGAGCAAAAGAAGAGGAGGAGGAGAAGCCAGTCCTGAGACTTAATAATCCTAGCATGGAGGAAATGGGGTAAGGAGGACAGCAGATTAATACCAGCCTTGGATACCTAAAGGGTTTTAGGGCAGCCTGGGCTACACGAGAAAAAGAGGAAAAGGTCTGGAAGTGCTTGCTGCTCTTGTCAAAATTTGGTTCCCAGCACCCACACCAGGTGCTCAGAAACACCTCTAACTCCAGCTCCAGGGGCATCCGGCACCCTCTTCTGGCCTCCATGAACACTTTCATACATGCCCATACACACACACAAACATGCATAACTACACTTCATTTCATCTAAAACAGGATGAAGAAAGGGGTCTAGTGAAAGACACTAGCTCACTCCAACACATGGCTCTGGCAGGCCCTGCACTGCCCTGCCCCCATTCTCTCTGCCTTGCTAAAAAAACCATCAGATTATATTCCTGAAACTAGCCACCGAGGTCTACTCCCTTATTTTGCCACTTCCTCCTCCTGAGGCTGACTACCGAGGTCCAGCTATCAAAGTCTAGCAATCAAAAGCTCCAGGGAAGAGATGAGGGAGGGAGAGTGGGATTGGGAGGGAAGGAGGGAGGGGGCTATGGCTGGGATACAAAGTAAATAACTTGTGATTAATATAAAAAAAAATATAAAAAAAGAAAGGAATACTAAAAAAAAAAAAAAAGCTCCCTTTGACTTTTTGACTTCCTTTAACACACCCAATTACATTCAACATCTCACCCTAATCAGGGGGTTCTCCCTTTTACCTTTATAAACAGTCATTTGCCTACAGGTGTGTCTCCCCTCCATCCAGGGGCAGTCCTTTGTCATCATCCTTCCCCAGCCCCCTACCAGTGAGACAAATACTGCTCCCCACCTCTCCCTGTTCCCTTCCCTTTCTCCCCGTCCTCCATCCTCTGTCTTTGTCTCTGACACCCTGCCCTCTGCCCCTCTGGGGCAAATAAATCTTTGTGCCAGGAACTTAGTCTTGTGTCCCAGGCTGGTACTTTTCATTTCATCCAGGAAACCACTGCTCCCTCAAGTGCACGCTTCCAGTGACTCGAGACCTCTGCCTGGGTCCTGGTTCTTAAAGTTGCCACTGTGGGAATAAAGCCTTGAACACATGGGCTTTAGAGGAAAGCTTAGGAGCCAACCTAGAGCTGTAAACAATGGAATAAAGAGAGGAAGCGGGAGTGTCAATAGAGCAAATGAAAAGGGTGCGTATGGTGTGTGTGCAAGAGATAATGTGAGTGGGTGTGTGTGGGGTGTGTGTGTGTGTGTGTGTGTGTGTGTGTGTGTGTTTAGACAGGGTCCCTGTAGCCCAGGCTGGCCTCTAATTTAATGTTGGTGACTTTAGACTCCTGATCTTCCTTTTTTCCATCTCCCAAGGGCTGGTATATTCACCACCTCTGCTACCATTGCAGGCTCAAACTAAAGATCCTTGACAGAGCGACTCGGGAGAGG
Organism: Psammomys obesus; assembly: GCF_907164565.1. NCBI lineage: Eukaryota > Metazoa > Chordata > Mammalia > Rodentia > Muridae > Psammomys > Psammomys obesus. The sequence goes on along the minus strand of NW_026585895.1, from coordinate 45,664,613 downwards.
GGAGGGTCTAATCTGGGAGCTCTCTCAACATAGCCCCTTCAGTCAGGAGGGCACCAGGAAGGTGACACCACCCCAAGCAACCAACCCCAAACACATATACTAAATGAACTCAGAAGACTGTAACAAAATAAAGAAAAAGAGGTGTAACAAAAATAAAGACTAAGAGGCCACAAAGGTTAGAGTTCAGTCAGACACATTTACGTGTGAGTCATACCCATCCTTCGAGGCCACGGTGTTATCTATCCTCCGGGTTTACTTTTATCAACCGAACGTGGGCAGAACGGAAAATACACCACTGCGGGCTCCCCTGTACCCTTCCTCAGTGCCTTAGGCCGCAACTGGAAATGGACAGGGTGGAAAGATTTACACTGTGGAAACTGGCAAACACCACACAGCAAGGTGTTATGTTTGGAAGAATCAGTCACCAAACAGCTGCTGACACCACAGGGCCTCCATGGCGCCTGCGCCTGGGACAGGCTGTGTTTTTCTGTGGGTGAGGAAGGAGTCCCTAAACCACAGCCACCAACCTACCCAAGGTGGTAGCCTTCCCTTAACCATGTGTGCATTTTGGGCGGCTTGGTAGATCTTTTGGTTTAAAAAGAAATGGTTCTGATGGCAGTGGTGGCAAACACCTTTAATCCCAGCACCTGGGAGGCAGGGGCAGACAGGTACCTGAGTTCCAGGCCAGCCCGGGCTTAACCCGCCCTTGAAATTCCATCTTAAAGGGAGGGTGGGGGAAGGGCTTCTTTCTTCAACAGTGGAAGGCAAAGGTGTAAGATGGGGACTACATTTATTCGTTTCTGTGACCAGGTCTCCAGTATCCCAGGCTAGCTCCGTAGCCAGTGATGACCATGAACTTCTGATCCTCCTGCCTCCACCTCCCAAGTGCTTAGATAGCGGGCCTGCACCACTGTACAGTGCTGTGCTGCCAGCAAAAGCCATGGTGCATGCCTAGCAAGTGCAGTACCCTACCCAGAGCTGCAGTCCTGGCCCTCTTTCCTTCTGATAAATGACCTCCATATTCAGAGCTTGGGTGTGTAGCTCAATGGTGATAGACGGCCGACCCAGAAAGCACAAAGCACTCGGCAGCAGGGGGGCAGGACAGAAGCGGAGAGACCATCCTGTCTTGTCGTTTAAGAGTCCCAGAGAGATTACAACTGAAAGGAGCCTCACAGAGACTCTCAGCAGAAGGCTGCTGGGCCAACTCCAGTTCCTCTAGGCTTCACACTTGGGGAAACCACCTTGGAAGGTGAAACCGGGAAGTAACAACAGGGGCCTTTGGTGACTGTCACACCTCCATCACCGCGGTACCACACATGTCCTCAAACAGCTCATTTCACACGTGGGGCCACTGAGGCTCAGAGGTCCATTGCCATGGTGACTGTCCCTCTCCACATGCCCTAGAAGACTCATTTCCCCCTTCAGAGGCTGCGCAGGGCCCTCCCTCCTAAGCCTGCAGAATTCTGTAGCTCTATGAAGTCCTTGCCTCCGGTGCCATGGATCACCTTGCTTGCTGCCCACCTGGTGTCAAGAACTCCACGGCCACCACTACAACAAAACAGACAAATGCCCACCTTTTGCCTCTTAGGTCCTCCTGCACCTGAAATGTAAAGGGAACCAGCCCAGGTCAGTTAGAGTAGCCTGGGACCCTAAAGAAGTGGCCTGAAGGCAGCGAGGCCCATTAGACACTTGGTAATCACAGTGCTATCCAGACTAGACTGGTTCCCCAGCTACCCCGGGGCTGGACTCCCCTCTGCTATCTGTACCCACAATCTTTAACTGATACATTTAGAGAGGAGGGGTACCTGGCAGCTGGATACAATCACTGAGCACCTCCCTGCTGACTTTTCATTTAAGATGGCACCCCAAAGCACTCAGTCCAGTTTGCATTTAGAAATACTATTTAACCTTCCTCTGCATGGTACTGTGTGACACACAAAACCAGATGTCCCCAAGGATCTACAGGAATCCATCGGCAACCCAGACTGTGCTCCTACCCTTGGGGAGCCAAGGCCCCTTGACCTTGTCCCTGATTTTTCGAATGTCATACCTTCTCCCCGACCCAATGCCAGATGAGTTCCTTCCTCCTGGGGACAGCTGTCTGGCCACGGAAATACTCATGGTCTTTTGGAAGCAGGAGGAAGCAGGCAGCTGACGGGGTACCAGGCTTGCTCCTTCCTCTAGCTTCCTTTTGCCCTCCAGCCAACAGAGCTCCCAGCATTCTGAAGCAGCTGCAGGGAGGGCGGGATGGTTGGTTCTCGCGGAGGGTTCCTCTTCACTCTCAACCGGGAGGATCACGTCTGAGAGGAAGCCTTCCCTAGTCACCTCAGACGGGATCAAGACTTGTTTCACACGCCCAGCCACTAAAAGACGCTCAACGTATGTTCACGTGTCTAACATGTTTCCGCTCTGCACAGGCAAGTGTACAGACCAGCACTTAATAAGGGCTCCGCCAACCCTGAATGAACTAACAAACTCAACAATGGCTTGAGGGCAGCTCTGCTGGCAGAGCCACTGTGAGTCTCCGGGCAGGTGCGCCCAGAAACTGCCTCCCCGATAGCTACACAGTCAAGAGCCAGATCCCACAATGCCAGGAGCACATCCAGGAGCACCAGAACTAGGTGGGACACGGCCACCTCACTTTCAGCCCACGGACCCCTTTCCAGTGGCCTAGCCAGCGAACAACCCAGACCAAGGCACCTAGGTCAGTGGGTCTCAACGTTCCTAACGCTGAGACCCTTTAATACAGTTCCTCATGCTGCTGTGAGCCCCAGCCATAAAATTATTTTCACTGCTATTTCATAACTGCAATTTTGCTACTGTTATGAATCGTAATGTAATATCTGTGTTTTCCAATGGTCACCACCCACAGATTGTGAACCACTAACCTAAGACAAAGCTCCTGAGGGGGCGCCCACAGATTCCAATGAACCAATCTTTTAATAGCAAGTTCTGGGCTGGAGAGATGGTGCAGTGGTTAAGGGCACTGGCTGCTCTTCCAGAAGACCCAGGTTCAATTCTCAGCACCCACATAACAGCTCACAACTGTCTATAACCTGAGTTCCAGGGGACCTGACACCCTCACACAGACATACATGCAATCAAAACACCAATGTACATAAAATGAAAAAAAAAAAAAAAAAAAAAAAGCTACATCCCAAAGTCAGGGATGTAGCTCAGTTGGTAGAGTGTCTGCCCAAAGTCCAGGAGGACCTGAGTTTTATCCCCAGCACCTTGTCAACTAGGTCTAGCGGCCTAGAATCAGGCAAGAGCATGAAGTGTGTGTGAAAGCTTAGTCCTAACTCCTCACCTCCTTTCTCCCCAACACTTCCAGCAGCTGCCTCTTTCTCACACTCTGCCTCTCATTTTTCTCTGTCCCTCTATCTGTCTATCTCTGTGTGTTTGTGTGTCTGTCTCTCTGTCTCTCTGTCTCTCTCTCTCTCTCTCTCTTTGCCCAGGCAGAGAGCCTTCTCCAATTCCCTATGACCCAGCAGCTGCCTCCAGAACGCTTTCTCCTTGGAGCTACCAGAGACTCCAAGCCACACTGTCAGAATTCAAGAACTGGCTTGTATGACTCAGTTCTTCCATTTCATTCTTCATTCTCAGCCAAGACATTAGCCCTCTAAGCCTCGGTTTGCCTAGGGGTGAAATGGAGAAATAACTCCTAAGCTCCTACTTTGCTGTCCTCCCAGGGTCACACAGACCCACTTCTCGAACTGTCCACTGCGCAGACAACTGTGGGCATATCGACTCTGGGCCTCCTTCCTGATCTCCCCCCAGGTCTTATAGGCAGGTGTGTTCTTTATCCCAGGGCCTGTCTGTCTAAGAAGGGCCAAGCTCTCCCTCCCTCCCCTCAGCTTCCAGGCCTCTTTCTGACTCCATGCTCTTCCTCCACCCCAGCTTGCTCTGGGCAGAGCCTCCATACAGGGAATTCCCACAGCCTCTCTCACTTCTGCACCCCAAAGCTCTGCGGGCCTCCGTGTGGAGGCTGGGCACCAGATCAGCCCAGCCCTGGCCGGAGACCTAGGCAATCTATCCTTACTTCCTCTTTTTAGATCCGGGAGGATTCTCAGAAATCATTCTGGGTAAGTAAGCATGCTAAACAGTGACCCTTCTGCCTAGAGTCTGGCCTAAATCTCAACTACTCTTTCACTTCCCAATGCCCTCCTGCCAACCTCCTCTGAGGCTTCTGTGTTCCCAGAAGCCAACCTACGGTGCAGGACTCAAGTCTGACAGCCATGAAGGCCTGAGGCCTGGGGCTGAAGAGATGGGTCAGAGGTTAGGCGCATGTGCTGTTCTTCTCAAGATCTAGGTGTGTTCCCCGTCCTTAGATGGTGGCTGACAACCATCTGTCACTCCAGTTCTAAGGTATCCAATGCCCTCTCCCAACCCCTGCAGATCCCAGGCACACACACGTACACCCGCACACGCAGGCAAAACACATACACATAAAAATCTAAAAATAAAAAGCAAGCAAAGGACCAAGGCAGAGGTCTCCACAGGCCACCCCAGCCCCCAGTGTGAGAGAGAGCTCTGTGGTCCGTGAACTCTCCAGCTCCATCAGCTCACAGCTCAGGAGGCAGGCTTGTAGCTGAGGCCCACCCTGCAGGATGGGGAAGAGGAATGCCTAACCCACCCAGGACTCGCTGCAGATACCGACTTCAGAGAAAAGGCTCAGCTGAGTCTCGAAGTATGAGCAGGAGTCTGTAGGGGGCAGACTTGGAAGGATGCAGAGGAACGTGCTAAGCCGGGAAGGGAGAAGGTCACAAGAACTGTAACTGCTCCTGAGGCTGGAGAATACAACCCCAGCAGGGTACTTGGAGAGATCAAAACACCTAATCAGGTTGGCACCTTACAAGAACCCTTTGCCTTTGGTGGCAGAACATACTGCAAGATGGAGCAGAGGCTGGAGCGAAGGCATCAGCGGGAAAGCTGGAATGGGTGCGTCGGAGCCAACCATGGCAGCTGAGGCAGCAGCAGGGTTGGCAACAGCAGGACCACTCGGCAGCTGGTGGAGACCAAATCAAGCTACAGATTCGAGGACCAGGGAGGGATGCTGCGGCTTGGGTAAGTATCTCCCGAAGGCCATATATTAAGGGTGTGGTCCTCAGCCCCTTGCACTAGTGGAAAATGGAGTCTTTAGGAGGAAGTTAGGTCCGTGTCAGAGCTGCCCTTGAGGGGCTTGTGGGACGCCAGCCCCTTCCTATTTCCCTTTGCTTCCTGGACACTGGGAGGAGAAGCGCCTCATGTGTCTCCATGTCCTGTAATGTGATGGGCTACCACCAGCAACAGAGCTGAGTAATCACGAACTGAAACCTCGAAAGGCATGAGCCCAGAAAAGCCTTTCTTCTTCATTCGGTCCTTTCGTCGTCTTACTTTGTCACAGCAAGGTAGACTAACATGGGAGGAAGAATCAGGGGTGAGTCCCCGACAGAGGAACCCTGTTTGCAAAGAAACAGAAAGCTGAAGCATGAGTTGAGGTTTGGGTAACCCACAGGAGGCCACAGCCTGAAATAGTCAACGGAAAATTCCAGATTCCAGAGCAGGCCATAGGTTGTCAAATATATGTCATGCTTAGCATGATGAAAGTTTGTGCCATCCCACTAAAAACATTCCGGGGCAAGAATTATCCCTCTCTCCAGTGTCCTGTTCCCTCCCCCCCATGCTGTATATGACAGTTTGAGGATTTGTAGTAATTCCTGAGGCCAGAGCTGGTCCTGAGAGGGTGAGGTCATAAAGACAAGAGTAAGGTCAGAGGTCAACCTCGACCATTGCAGGATGCTTGGAAAGATAGAAACAGTCAACCAGCCTGTTATCTCATGAGAGGGCTCTGGCTATAGTGACATCAGGTGACACTGTTCCTTGGTTCCCCAGTAGCCACGGGGGAAACAGTTCACAGAAAATCCTTTAGGTTTCAGGCAGCTACTGGGGTCTTCAAATGTACCCTTGATAAATAACGAGGAAGCTTATTTTATCAACAAACACATAGTGTCAGTAAAAGGACTGTTTCCAAGTACTGATTCCCTGAAAATAGGCAAGGAGTAAACATATACCGGGTGACTTTTTACTTGGACATGTGACTGGCCGTGACTCCTGGAAGCTGGGCGAGTAACAATATTCTGGTGCAGGGAGGATGCTTGGACAGACATTATCTACAGAGAGGATGCTTGGACAGACATCATCTACAGAGAGGATGCTTAAAAGACGTCCTAGAGGGAGGATGCTTGGACAGACATCTCTAGAGGATGTTCAAAGAGGTATCAAATCATCTTTTTCTTGTTCTCTCTCACACAATGAAAACAATACACACCAGACAGAAGCAGCTCCCTCAGCCTAGGTCTCGGAATATGAGTATGCTTGGAACAAACCTTCCGGTTGACTGACAGCTAGAGAAAGGCCACAAAACAACTATGGGCCCGAACTTCCTTACAGCTGATGTCATATGAGAACAACCATCAACTCAAGGGATTGGCTCTAGAGTTTGTTACACAGGACAACTGTAGCAAAAACTGACTGATAGGTGCTGTATGCATGAGATCACAAATCCAGGTTATAAAGATGCTCACATGCTCTGATAAGGAGCTGTGAGCAAACATATATTGTCAATCAGATGGCGTCTCCACAGACAGTTTTTCCATTATCTTCTGCACCTAGTTCGATTGATGGATTGATTGATTTGTTTTGTTTTGTTTTGTTTTGAGACAGGTTGTCACAGTGTAGTCCTAGCTGGCTTGAAACTCACAGAGATCTACCTTCTTCTGCCTCTTGAGTGCTGGGATTAAAGGTGTGTGCCATCAAACCCTGCATGAACCTAGATTTCACTGATCTTTCCCACTCTAAATGTCCCTGCCTTTGCCTTATCTCCCTGTAGCTCCACATTGCTTAATCTCTTTCTTGGCCTTCTCAAGTAAACATCTTTAAAATCTCTAGCTTACGAAGACTGAAACAAGCCAGGCAGTGGTAGTACACACCTTCTTTAACCCCAGTACTCGGGAAGCAGAGGCAGGTGGATCTATGAGTTCAAAACCAGCCTGATCTACACAGACAGTCAGGGCTACACAGAGAAACCCTGTCTCAAAACAAACAAACAAAACAAAAGATTAAAACATCTTATACATACTTAAAACAATGAGACTGAAGCAGTATTAATTAAAAGTCTCCTCACAATAAAAAACCCAAGACCTTACAGATTCACTGCTTAATTCCAAACTTTTTTTAAACAACATTTTTTGTTGCATTAATTTATTTTTTTTATGTGTATGGGTGTTTCTTCCTGCATGTATGTCCGTGAAACACTCATCTACATAAAATAAATAAATATTATAACAAAAACAGAAAAAGAAAACTATAGCCCAAATTTCCTGGTGAACATAGATACAAGAATTCTCAACCAAATTCACAAACACAAGCTGGGCAGTGGTAGCGCACAGCTTTAATCCCAGAGTTCGGGAGACAGAGGCAGGCAGATCTCTGAGTTCAAGGCCAGCCTGGACTACAGACTCCACCAAAAGAGTTTAGATCTGTTAAACATTTTTAATAAAGTTGCAAGATATAAAAGCCACGAGCTTTTATATAAACCAACATTAACTCCCATTAGAAGCCAGGTGCAGTGTAATCTCAGCACTCAGGAGGCGGAGGCAGGCGGATCTCTGTGAGCTGGGGGCCAGTCTCGTCTACAAAGCAAGTCCAGGACAGCTAAGGCTACAGTAATACCCTGTCTCAAACAAACAAACAAACAAACAAACAGCAATAGGATATATTCCATTCTCAATAGCTTCAAGATAAATATATAAACAGACAATACGCCTAGGAAAAAACCTAACCAAAAAGGTAAAAACCTCTACGATAAAAACTTTTTGGCACTGAAAAATAAACTGAAGAAGATAATAGATAATGAAAAGACCTCTAACGCTCATAATTTGGCAGTATTGAGAATGTGAAAATATCTAAAATTTATTAGCGGTATGTATAGAATTAACCTACAAATTCAGTGCAATCCTTAACAGAATTCCAATGACATTTTTGATGGAAGTAGAAGAAATAATCTGAAAACTCAGATGGAAACACAAAAGACCACAGACAGTCGACTCAATGCTAAGCAGAGACAACACTGCTACAGGAATCACAGTAATTGACCTTAAACTATTTCATTGAGCCACAATGGCAAAGGCGGCATGGGAAAGGCATAAACACCGACATGTTCAGCAATGAACAGAAATTAGCCCTCACAGCTGCAGCCACTACATTTTGATAAAGGTGTCAACATCATACACCAGAGGAAAAGAATCTTATTCAACAAAAGATGCTGGTGGGGGGGGGGGGGGAGAATTCCTCAGAAGAATAAAATTAGATCTGCATTTCTTACCTTACACATTCGAACCTGCACGCACACATGCCCACACACATATCAATTCAAAGCAGATTAAAGACTATTGTAAAAGCTGAAACTCACACTGCGAAGGAGAAACACTTCAACATATAGGTGCAGGAAGGGACTCCTGAAGGGAAGGGACCCCAGCAGCACAGGAAACAGACCCACGAATGGACAAATGGCGTTACAAGAAATTAACGAGTTCTGTGCAGCCAAGTGAAACCGTCAGCCAGGTAAAGAGAAGGCCTGCAGAATGAGATCCGTGCCACGTCTACGGTTCAGATGGACTATATACAGAACTGAAAAAAGTAAACACGCAAAAATAAATAAATAAATAAATAAATAAAATAACCAAAACAAAAAACTAAACAATTCCCAAAGGAAGAAACACAAAAGGCCAATTTTTTTTTTTTTTTTTTTTAACATGTTCAACATCCTCGGCCATCAGGAAAATGCAAATTAAAATAAATGGCTTTGAGAGTCCATGTCACCCTAGTCAGGTGGCTATCACCAAGAAAATAAACGGCAGCAAATGCTGACAGGCATGGGGGCAAGAGGGACCCTTCTTCACTGCTGGTGGCAATGGACACTGGTATAGCCAATGGAAACCCGTGCAGAGGTTTCTCACAAAACTAAACGTAAAGCTGCCACCAGAGCCCGGTCTACCATCCCTGGACTCTGCCACCAGAGCCCGGTCTACCATCCCTGGACTCTGTATCCTACCACAGCAACCCTGGCCCGCTCGTGCTGACTGCTGATCTAGCCATAATAGCCAAGAATGGAAACAGCCTAGCCGTCCACCGAGGTGGGTGGACATAAAAACGCAGGGTATGGAAATACACATGGGAATCTTACTAAGTCACAAATAAAAGCGAATTCTGCAGGAAGATGGATGAAGCGGGGAAATATTAAATTAAGGTACCCAGGCTCAGAATGATGTAGTTATGTGGTTATGTGTTAGTTAGGTACCCGTGAATGTAGGCTGTGAAACTAGAAGGGAGACCTGAGAGGAGAAAAAGTTTAAGGGATAGCATGTGGAGGGCAATAGAACACAAGTGGCCAGGAATAGGAAAGGGGGACTACTGGAGAAAGAGGGGTCCAAGTGAGCGCATGGGGGAGGGGGAGAGGAGGGGAGGAGGGGATTCCTCCATAAACTTGCCGCTTTTGTATGCTAATTTAAAATAAATAAATAAATAAATAAATAAATAAATAAATAAATAAGGGGCTGGAGCGATGGATCCGTGGTTAAGAGCACTGACTGCCCTTCTAGAGGTCCTGAGTTAAATTTCCAGCACCCAGTGGTTCACAACCCAGTGGTAACTCCAGTTCCAGGGATCTAATGCTCTCTTCTGGCTCCAGATGGTACTGCACTTGTGTGCACATGCCCACAGACAAACATACAGATATAGATGATATAGATATAGATATAGATATAGATATAGATATAGATATAGATATAGATATAGATATAGATATAGATATAGATATAGATATAGATATAGATATAGATATAGATGATGTCTGTATCTGAGTATGTGCACATCTCTCTCTCTATATATATATATGTATAAAGTAAAAAATAATAAATACTTTTTAAAATAAAAATAACAAGACCACCTACTTAGGCAGGTGAGGTTTCCATGTGAGGTGGAAAACTGAGGTAACCAGATTCAAGGTCATCCTGAACTACAGAGAGACTGAAGCTAACCTAGGCCACACAAAGTGTACAGAAAAACCCTGTCTCAAAAAAACTACTTCTTGGCTGGGCATGGTGCCGTGTGCTCTTAACCCCAGAACTCGGGAGGTAGAGGCAGGTGGAGATGGATGAGTTTAAGGCTAGCCTGGTCTACGTATTGACTTCTAAAACTGTCTCTAAATGAACTTCCTTGGGCTGGCCAGTTAGCTCAGCAGGTTCTGGCACTCGCCACTAAGCGAAACCATCTGAGCTCTATTCTCAGGAACCCACAGGGTGGGAACAAAGAAGCAGGCTCTACAAACTGCCCACTGACCTCCACACGTGCACCTCAGCATGCACATGCCTGCACACGCACACATAGGATAAGCAAAGTTGTAGTACAAAGTATCAGTGCTTCTGGCTGGCTGAGCTTCCGTGGATCTGGCTCACTCGCCTTCTGCTCTCTGTGCGTTTCTGTAACCTATGTGCCCAGGGGAACTTCTCAGTCCCATCCCGTCCTGCCCCCAACGCCCCACCGGCACTGTTCTGCACCACTTCACAAGGAACTCAATTCATCACCTTCCCTGCCCCAGACATTCCTCCTTCCTGTCCTCTCAGCAACCAGCATCATTCACCCGGTGATCCATGAAGGACACTAAGAAAATAGATTCCGTTCCGGACTTGTTGAGATTTCGGTAGCTGAGACATCCAGAGATGTCCAAACGGTTAAACGCCAGGCCTGGGGAACCAACACTGAAGACAGGACGAATGCTATGGAGGTCATATGTAAAGCCAGGACCGTCTGGAATAATTTTTAGATTATTCACTACAAGAATCAAGTCTGCAAATCTCAGTTGATAACACGGAACACTCCTGAGCTCAGGAATCTCTGCAAAACGCCACTATGAGGCAGCCAAGCACAAGAGACAGTTTAGTACCCAATAATGTACTTGACTTATAATACAGTCCTTTGCCTGCACATACTACATACACATGTCCCTCTCTCCACAATGCAACCCGCAGCCTCAGAAACCCCTCAACCTACATCACACTACGTGAGTTTCCTCACCCCCGGCAACAGTCACCTTTCAACAATTCCCATGCAAGTGCAGAAAGACTAGAACAGCCAATTCAGCTTAAACGGCTTTTTTGGATACACGGGCAATAAGGAAAAACTATGCCCTCTAGTAACATTTTAGGGAGAACGCCTAAGGTGTGCATATGATTAAAATCAGGGAAGGACATGTGCAATCAGAAAAATTAGACCTATTTTGTCAATCAATATAGGGACACCCATACTGCGCCTATCAGTAAAGAATCTTCCAAATGCCATAAAAACAGGACCTTTGAATATCCTCACTCATGTATCCTGATAGCAGTCCCCCCACAATGTTTTATTTTTTATTTAATTATGTATACATGCAAATGGAGGAAAAGAGATGGGCACATAAGTGCAGGTGCCAAAAGAGGCCAGAAGAGGGCAGTGGATCCCTGGAGCTAGAGGTATCGATAGTTGTGAGCTACCTATTGTGGACATGGGAACTGAACCCGGGTTCTCTGCATGAGTAGCTGAGCCATCTCTCAAGATGCCCTCCACCACCCCACACCACCCCTACTGTGTCAACTTTATCTCAGTAAAGTAATCTTGATTCTTTTGTAAATCTACCAACTCTCTGGTTTTTGTTAGTTTGTATTGTTTTTTTAGCAGGGTCTCACAATGCAACACTGGCTGGCAGGAAACCCATCAGCCCATCTCTGCCTCCCAAGCACTGGGGTTAAAGGTATGCGCCACCACGCCAAGCAAAAGCATGGGTTTGGATGTTTTGCTTTGCTGCTTTATTTGTTTGTGTTTCTTTGTTTTTGGTTTATTTCTTAGGTTTTGATTTTGACTTGTTTTTTTGTTTTTGATTTTTGGTTGTTTTGTTTTCTTGAGACAAGGTTTCTCTATAGAGCCCTGGCTGTCCTAGACTCACTCTGTAGACCAGGCTGTCCTGGAATTCACAGAGATCCACCTGCCTCTGCTTCCCCAGGTGCTGGGATTATAGGTGTGGGCCACCAAACCCAGATTTGTCTGTTTGTTTTTAAGACAAGGTCTTACTTTGTATCCCTGGCTAGCCTGGAACTTACTAAATAGACCAGGCTAGCCTCAAACTCAGAGATCACTTGTAAACCTTCATTTTCAATTCTTTGGATAAGAGTTATCAAGAATCTGAAGTCACCCAGCCTAGACCCTAACCACCAATAACAACTAGTCAACTGCCCCTTGGTCCCTTCCCTTCCAAACCATAGGCCATGGTGGGCCTGCCTCATGGTGTTTCAGATACATTCCCCTTTTAAGAGATGCTACCACCAAGCAAAGACCTTGAGACCCATGGTGTCAGAAAGATAAACCCAGAGGGGAGATCAAATTGAGAGAGTAGCCAGAGGGTATACACTGACAGGCCACTAGCAGGCACTTCCCTGAGTTACAAGTCTGATCACTCCTTTTGTCCTTGTTTATGATCCCCCTATAGAGGACAAACAGGTTGCCAGAGAATCAGGGGTTCTCTTCCAAAGGGTCTTAGTATTGTGGATAAAAGAATTTAGAAATAGGCCCAAAAGGAAACCAGGAACCATTTTATGAAAATTTGCAAGAGGCCAGGCAAGCCATAAAAATCTTGTTAGCTGCTGGAAGGAGCTAGATGAGTGAGAGGCAGTCAGGCCTTCTGACCGGAGGTCCAGGGTAGGCAATGGAGGTCTGTAAACAGAAGGTTGGTTGGGAGCTACCAACAGAGAAACTCTGGCTCAAAGAGGGTCAGAATGCGCGCGCTTTCCAAAGGAGAGACAGACAGACAGAGAGAGCACTGGCTGGTTTTGTGTGTCAACTTGACACAAACTAGAGTCTCCTGAGAGGAAGGAGCCTCACTTGAGGAAATGCCTTCATGAGATTAGGCTGTAAGACATTTTCTCAATTAGTCATCAGTGAGGGAAGGCCAGCACCTTGTGGGTGGGGCCATCCCTTGCTGGGGGTCCCGGGTTCTATAAGAAGGCAGGCTGAGCAAGTCCTGAGAAGCAAGCCAGTAAGCAGCATCCCTCCATGGCCTCAGCATCAGCTCCGACGTCTGGGTTCCTGCCCTGACTTCCTGTAATGATGAACTAGGATCTGGAAGTGCAAGCTGAATAAACCCTTTCCTCACCAACTTGCTTTTATGGTTATGGCATTTCATCACAGCAATAGAAACCCTAACTAAGGCACAGCTGGAAGGGGCAGTTAGACTTTTTGTATTAGAACTCAGAAGAGTGAGCGGGCAGCAAAATATAAGCACGTGCCTTTATTTTCTTTTCTTTATACTCAGGGTCTCACTCAGCCCAGACTGGCCTAGAAGATACGTAGCTAAGGCTGGCCTTAGATTTCTGACTTCCTGCATCCACGGAGTGCTAGGATTGATTGGGCACTCCTAGGCCACATAGGCCACGCTTCCATAGCACTGGGGACTGACTATGTGTTTGCTAAGCAAGGCCTCTACCAACTGAGCTACCTCCTCAGCCTTAGGGTTTCCACAGTTGTCAGTACCTGTGTAAACAACTACCCAAAATGAGACAAAGTATTTTCTCTAGGCCTAGAGCGATTGATTGCTCAGCAGTTCAAGAGTGCGCTCTGCTCTTGCAGAGGACCAGAGTTTTTATTTCTAGTCAAGTCAGGTGGCTCATAAATGCCTGCGGCTCCTGCTCCAGGGATCTGATACCTTCCTCTGACCTCTGAAGGTACCTACAGGCACCCCACACAGACAGACATGGTACACAACATTAAAAATAATAAATCTTTAAAAAATGATCGTACTATAAACACTCATTTTCTTCCTCCCCTCTCCCCCCAAGTAACCATTTTCTGGGGTTGTTGCTCACCGATTTACCTAGCCCGGTCCTGGTCTTCACCTAAACAGAACCAAGCGTATCTGGTTCACTGCGTTCACACAAAGTGTACAGCGTGCCTCTGAGTGACCTGATTCTTGCCATTGTTAAGCCCTGTTCTGTTGCCACCATTTGTTTGTCTCTTCTCTCATTCATGACCGGGTAGCTCCGGCTCTGGGGCCGGCACACAAGCATTCTTGTTAAAACCTTTTGAGAACACTGGAGTTCAGCGGGGAGTGAAATCACTCCCCTAGCAGTGTATGAGTTGTGTGTGTGCGCGTAGCTGTGCACTCGTGGAATCCAGAGGGGGATGTGGGGTGTCCTCCTCTCTCTCACTCTCCACCTCTTTTGCTGACGAGCACTTCTCCCTGAATCTGGGGCTCCCCACCTTGCCAGCCAGCCCCCGGGATCCTCTCTCTTGCCTCCACCTGTCCCAGTCCTAGGGTTGTGGGTACACACCACCACGCCTGACTTTAAACTTAGCTCTTTACCCGTGAAGTACAAGCATGCTACGCTCTGAGCCATCTCACAGTATTCGATTCTGATGGTCTCTCTGATTTTAGCCATTTCAGTGGCTGCTTGACAGTGTCACTGCCTTGTGCCGTGTGTGTGTGTGTGTGTGTGTGTGTGTGTGTGTGTTTAACCATTGAATTTTGTTTTGAAGACGAGAACATGACCAGGAACAAAATGTAAAACAAGCTGGTGACCTGCAGGTCCTAAAGGGAACAAACATTCCCCCAGAGCCATAAGCCTCCAACACGTTAACCAGAGTAAAAGGCTCTCAATTACTCCAATTCTTCCAGGAAGGAAATTACAGGCATGTCCAAGAAGCAATTATCTTTACTCTGTGCGTGTGTGTGTGTGTAAGAGAGAGTCTATGTGTTTGTGTGTAAGTGGGTGAGTTTGTATGTCGGTGTCTGTGGGAGTGTGTAAGAGTATGTGTGTGACAATGTGTGTGTGTCAGGGGCTGTGTGAGTGTGTATGAGAGGACCTGAGTGTGCATGAGTGTGTATACGTGAGAGAGAATGCCTGTGTGTGTATCTGTGTGCGAGTGTATGAGAGAGTACCTGTGTGTGTGTGGGTCTTGTTTGTGTGTTTGTATATGTGTGTGTATCCATGTGTGTCCACTGAGCAAAGCAAGCTGTGGATGCTGAGCATCACCAGCTGGGGAACTTAGACCCCAATAACTAAGGTACTCCAGCACTAGAAGGAGCATGGACCCCAATTCCCAGTCAACTTCTGCATCTTTATTTTCATCAACCACCATGACTCAGAATTAGTACTGCCTGTTCCTGCCGCAGCTCCCAGGTTTCTAACCTTACTCTTCCTTGAACAGATTCAAGTGCAGTCTCTGTGAGTAGGACAAAGTCCATCCCTAAGCCTCAGAGAGAAAGAAGTGTCTTGTCCAGTGTCTTGGGAGTTCACAGCAACTTGTTAGAGAGAGTGCGTACTCTCTGGAAAATCCCTGTAATTCAAGCTTTCAGATCAGCTGGTGGTGGTGGCGCACGCCTTTGATCCCACCACTTAAGAGTCAGAGGCAGGGGGCGGATCTCTCTGAGTTCGAGACCAGCCCTGTCTACAGAGTGAGTTCCAGGACAGCCAGGGCTACACCGAGAAACCCTGCCTTGAAAAAAATAAATAAACTTTAAGATCAAAACTTAATAATAATAATAGAAATATTTACCATCATCCTCTTGCTAAATTTGTCTGGTAAAAGCTTCTCTTCAAGGCTATCCTAACTGACCTTCTGGGGGTAGGAGTGGTCAACAACCAAACTTGGACCAGCCAGTGAAGATACGGAGCCTGACAGAATAGTCATTATTTTGGTCCCTACCTGAGTCAACTGGGCTCCAAGGGATGAAGGGACACTTCCCAAAGGGTCCTGAAAGTTCATGCAAATCACGTGTCCTCTGGGTTACAGGAGCCACAGAGTGGCAAAGGCTGGAGCTAACTATTATACTGTCTGCAAGGAGAAAGATCAACGCAGAGGGAAACGCTCTCAGGACTCCAAGGGAAACCACAGGGTCAACAAGCCCCTGACTCATCCCAGCAGATGGCAAAAACTGTCAGGAGAAAGACTAACAGACTTAAGGGCCCTCCTTTAGTCCCTAAGAGTACCAACTCCCTGAGGAGTACTAACAGACCTTAACAATAAAAAGAAAACGAAGTTGTCCATTACCTACATGGTCTTAACCACCCAGCAGGAAAGTACAGCCAAAGAGTCAACTAACTGGTGAAGACAAAATAAAAGTGGTGGCTAGACTTGAAAGGGATGAGTCAGGCCTTACAAGCCTCCACCGGCTACTGGAGGGCTGTCAGAGCAAAGGGCGCCCAGCTCTTCCTGACTGTAAACAAAACGCCGTATCCGTATCCTGTGCGTTTGCGCATCCTGTTACATGGCACATCTGCTTCACACGGATCTACAAAATCCGATTCAGGCAGACAAGACGGGGACGGTGTCCAGACCCCCGTGGCGGAAACGAGTTCTGTCTGTTGTAACTTTAGCAACAGTCCTGTTCACCTCAGGGGCTACATGACTGGACCTCCTGTCTTTCACCTCGGATCCACCCTCTGATAGCCCTTCTGCTGCCTCCATTTCAGATGGAGGTACCCAGACCCACCAGGCAGCCATCTCCTAAGTGTTAAGTCTCAACTCCTGAGGAAATATTAGTTAGACAGGCATTAACAAGCTTGGAGGCCACTGAAGATGGATGTCTCCCAGAGATGTGGAGGTGTGAGGGCTTTGGGAGGCCCATTAAGGGGAAAGTTCCTTTCTCTGAGTCAAAGAATGGAATCTAAGTCCTATCGATGGCCTTGGGAGACATGACATTCTTCCCCGGCCCCTCTAGAGACAGAGTTTCTCTGTGTAGCCTTGACTGTCTTGGACTTGCTTTGTAGACCAGGCTGGCCTCTGCCTCCCTGAGAGGTGGGGCGAAAGGTGCCCGCCACCACACCTGGCTTGCCCTGACTGGTTCTAATCAGTCGCAAATATTATAATAATATTACACAATGTTGTCCTTTCCCTAAAATTAATTCAACTGGGTCTGTCAATCACCTGGCCCGGAGACCAACCTGAAGGAAGGGTGACACAGCTGCTGAGGCCACAGGAGAGAATAATTATCCCTTTAGAGAGATAATATGTCCAGGAGGCCCCTCCCTCACCAGTTACACATCTTCACCACTAAGCCTGCTTAATTTTCTGAGTTTTCACTTAAAAAGCGGAACTTTTCCTTCAACCTCTTTTGGTCTCTTCTTTGGACTCCAGCTGAAATCCTAAGCATGTCTCCACTGATCCTCTGAGACTCTGTTTCTCTGATGATCACACACACACACACACACATACACACGCACGCACGCTCAAAAAACATGACTCTCTCTTCTCCCAGTCCCTGCCAAGATTTATGGTTTGCCTATTTGCCATTCTCTTCAAAGGCTAATAAAACGGCGCTCAAAATTTAAAAAACAAAACCAAACAAACAAGCAAATCAGAAATCCCAGCAAACTTTCACGGAGCTGTGTTAGGAGAGGCGCAGTGGGGCACACTCGTGTCTTCAACACTCTGGAAGCTGAGATGGGGAAATGAACGTGGAGGGCCCGAAGCCTGTCGGCCCTTACAAAGCAAGACCCCGCTTCAAAAGAAACTGCAGCTCACAGGGACTAGGGGATATAGCTCGGTGGGTAACAACCACCCAGGCTGAGTGTGGGTGTGTGAAGGTTCCGGGTTCAAATGTCCACATCAATGAAGTCTGTCCCCTCCCCAAACACACACCTCAGGACTTGAGGTGTAACGTGAGCCAGGCGAGGCAGCACAAGCTCGCCCATGATCCCAGCGCTCAGGGAGGCAGAGGCAGGCGGATCTCTGAGTTTGAAGCTACCCTTGTCTACAAAGTGAGTCCAGGACAGCCAAGGCTACACAGAGAAACTCTGTCTCCGGGCAGGGGGAAGACTTGTAACAATCTCCTTCTATATTAAAACATTCAGTCCTGCAGGGGAGCTTCTTTAGCAGGGAGGTAAACAAGAAGAACAATAAAAATAGCTTCAGGAAGTCCCTGAAACTGACCAAATTCTCAGGTCCCCCTCCCAGCCAGAGCAAGCAATAAATGCTGAGAGTCCCTGACATTCGGACGGACGGAAACTGAGCTGCAAAGAAGACTGAGACCAGACCAGCTGCCTGGAAGGAGCAGAAACCAGCTGAGCGCCCTGGAGGAGTAATTTTAGACCAGTTACTTGCAAAGAACGCTCTCCAACCTGCTGAGCTGCCTGCAGGCTCTTTGTGAGCTATCACCTATGCTGGGGTGGGCTTTGATGATGTAGTTGTTTGTGAGTTACTTCTGCTCCCATAGGTAACCCCTCACCCATATTCCCGTAAGTACCCCAATAAAGCTCACTGGTTCACCACGCTGGACTTTGGTGTTATCCATGTTTTGGTCTGTCCTGGACAGACCAGGTGGACAGACCCCTCCCCAACAAAAGACCTCAGCCACTTCACAGAAAATGAGCAGCCTGGAGTAGATACAAGGACTGTCCCTCCAAAACCTTCCAACTCATTAAACCAAAAATGTTCATGACACATGGATTTTAATGCCTGTAAATTACACTGTAATTTAAAAACTAGTAAGTAAATTTTAAGTATCCAAAATAGGCAGAAAGCACAGAGCTGAAAGCATATTCTCTTCAAATAAAATAATATTCACACCTGACTGCACCTGTTTAAATGCTCAGCCCCCAACCAATACATCCCCCCCTCCACTGTGCCCCAGCCCTTCCCCCATGGCCACGGCATGTTCCTTAGCCGTTTTCCAGCCATGGTGGGAGATGCTGAACTGAAAGCATATAAGCCTTATAGATAACCTGGAATGCATTCCCATCTCAGATTCAACTTACTCTCACAAACCATAAAGCAGCCAGTGGCTTTGGCTTCTCCGATCTTTGGTTTCCTTCTCTATAAATCGAGCCAAAGGTGCCTAGACTGTCAAGTTAGGCTAGAGAACGTGGGAGACCCGTTTACACTAAAAGTCCCACGAAAGACCCAGAAGTCCAGGGAATAAGACTCATTCATGGTCAGCCCAAGCTTAGAAGTGTCAGCTGAGGAAATGGCTGCTCCTGCCCTGTGACTCAGGACGTTTCCCGGAAAAGTTCAGCCACAGGGAGTCCCCACAGTAATCAATTGATCTTCTCAAACCTTCTAACCTCAGGCATTCCACGGAAAACTGGCCCTTCCACAGGGTATGGCGACAGGAGGACTCCCCCAAACATACTCTGGGGTGAGCTCCTAACACAGACACGAAGTAGATTTTATCCAATAAGCTTGGAGGAGCAGGTGCCAGGGGCCTCCAGGTACCCCTCCTCAGCCATGTGGAGCCTGAGCCAGTACTCACGGCCTCCGGAACCAGATAATCCCAAGGAAGCTTTCAGCCCTGCATTTAGTCATGGGACACCTGTTACTTGCAACAGAGACAGCTTGGACCCGCATCTGGCTCCTATCAGACAGGAAGCAACTACTCCCAAAAATAACTGTGATGAAGGTGCCTAGTGCCACCAAAAGGCAGAAGCTCCTGCCGCCCCAACCCCTGCACACCCCGAGCCACGGGCGAGCTCCCTCGCCATTGCCTACCCAGAGCCTGAGCGCGAGGTCTTCAGCAGGCAGTATTTCGCATTCCAAGAAGAGTCTGCCAGGGAAGGTGTCTCCCAGCTAAAAAAAGACAAGCCCAGGGCTCCGCCCAGAATCTCCAGCCTCCTGAGACTCACCTAGCTACCTCCAGGCAAATGAAAGAGGTAGCCAGATCAGTTCTGGGGCCGAAAGTGCCCAGACGAGCAAAACCACAAAAATAAGAGTCGCTGGGTCGCGGGTCCTTCCTGGAGGAGGAGCTAGTGGCGCTAACACCCCCGCCCTCCGAGCCTCCACCCAGGCCCTGCTAACCGGGTAGACAGCAAATCTCTCCAGTCGCCCTGCTCCCTCCTCTGAGCCCCCAGCCCAGACATATTTCCCGCTTTGCTGTTTCTTGGATGCTTTTCAAGAGTTTGTGCAATCACCTATGTACGAAAATGCCATAGTGAAATGCATTACTTTGTATGCTACCATAAGATAAAGGTAAAATAATAAAACGTCTGTGTGTGTTTCCTTTAGTTCTGTTGATCAGTTTCCCTGCCATCTTCAAACGCCGGATGGTGTCTCTTTGCAGTGGGAAGGAGGTTCGAAAAGTTGGGACGGGCTTACCTCCCATCACCCCACACTGCAAAGTTAGAGACTTTGCCCGGGTTTGGTCCTTCCTCCGCTGTTAAGAGTCTGTCTGCCTATCTGTCTCTGGAATTCGGGAGCCCCTCACTTTAACCCCACCTGTCCGGAGAAAAAGCTTTCCCACTCGGTCCTGTCCTACAGCAGGAAAAGATACCCGGCCTTTCGAGATTCCCTCGGTGGTCCCGAGACGCCCTGCCCTGCCCAGCCCTGCCCAGCCCTGCCCTGCCCAACCTTGCTTTTGCATGCCGAGGGGAGGGGGCGACCCGGACAAGCAGACCATCAGGGCCTGGTCTAGAATGCTGAATAGATGCTGCGACGCGGTCCAGGCTGAGACTGAGCCTGGAACGCAGAACCGGGCACGGAGGAAACGATCAAGTGACCAGGACAAAAGCAAGGACCGTAGCAGGGCTGGGCCGGAGCAGCGGCGCGCCCCGATCGCACCCACCGCCTCCCCGCGCGCGCGCCCCGCGGGACCCACCTGATCGGCGGAACCAGGCCCGGTGGGTGCTGTCGGCCGCGCCGGGAACCGGAGCGCGCTCGCGGGCACTGCGCCGCAGGAGACCCAGGCGGGGTGCGCGCCTCCGTCCCCCCACCCCGCCGCGGCGCCTCCTAGGGGCAGCGCGCGCGGCGTCCGAGGGCGCGGGGCCAGCGGCGTGCGCCGACCAGGGAGTGGGAGCCTAGCGGGTCCCCGCCCCGGACACAGCGCCCGGCGCGAGTGCACGTGTGTCTGGCTGCGAGAGGGATGATGTTTGTTTCATCTCCACTCAAGCAGAAAAAAGCCTGAAACCAGCAAAAAAAAAAAAGTCCCCGGTGAGGGCGCCTCTGTGTCCTCCGACCTGCACGTGGCGGTAGGGACTGCGGGGGGTCACTGGGTGACGGGTGGGGGCTGTCAGCCCGTACAGCAAGGAAGGGCCTCGTGGACACTGGCTTGCAGCCGGACACCTGGAAGCCTACAACGTCTTCCCCACTGCGTGTTTCTCAGGGAAGGGAGAGAGGAGAAACAGCCACAGGCCAAGAACTGCGAAGCATCCATCTTTCTAGGACGCTAGGTCTCCCAGTCCTGTTTTTCGATACAAATTTTCTCTGTGCAGCCTTGGCTGTCCTGGACTCACTTTGTGGACCAGGCTGGCCTGGAACTCACAGAGATCCGCCTGCCTCTGCCTCCCAGAGTGCTAGGATAACAGGCATGGGCCACCCGGCTCTAGATTTCTTAACGTTTTAAATTTTTTATATGTATGGTTGTTTTGCCTGCATGTATATGTATGTGTATCACGTGTGTGCCTAGGTCAGGAGAAATTATTTGGATTTCAGGATGGCGTAAACCACCTTTTTGGTGCTGGGAACGGAACTCAGGTCCTCTGGCGCTTGTCCCCGTAGGCTCAGGCCTCTTCCCTGAGGACCTCCAGCCGCCAGGATCCACCCACAGAACAGTCATTTCCCTAAAGGCCGACCAGACCCACCCTGCCCCCTACAGAGTAAAAAGCCCGAACTCTGTGGTAAACTCCGCTCCAAGAAACTGTATAAACCCCGTTTTCTGCGCCCTTCTGTGCTGCTTCTTGCTTCTTCACCTGGAGCCAGCATCATTCCTGGGTTCTTGTGCTCCACCCCTGCCCCACCCCTCTCGGCCCTGCCAGAGCAGAGCTGTAACTCTAGCCGTAGGGGAATATCTCCCCCACCCTGGAGGGGAGCTGTGACACTCCCCTAGGGGAAGCCTCTTTCCTCAGAGCTGTAACACTTAAACTCTGCAAGAGCAACAAGTGCTCTTGACTGCTGAGCCATCTCTCTGGCCCTTGAACATCATTTTCACAGACTAAGATACATTTTAAATAGTTTACCACAACCCTGCTGTAACTTGTTAAGAAGATGGCACACACATTCTTGAGTGTACGCTGCTAAAGGAAATTAAAAAAAAAAAAAAAAACAGAAGGCCGCTTAGACTCCTGAGGTCTGCAAGGGCCTCAGTTCTCACCAGGCATTGTAGCAGAGCTTGGGAGACCACATGGAGTGAAGAAGTGGCAGAAAGGAATCATGGCCCACACACATCAGCAGGGATGAGGAGCCTAGGCAGCTGTGCTGGGTAGTTTTGTCAGTTTGATACAAGCTAAAGTCATCTGAGACGAGGAAACCTCAATTAAGAAAATGGCTCCATAAAATCCAGCTGTGGACAAGCCTGTAGGGCATTTTCTCAGTCAGGGCCTGATGGGGGAGGGCCCAGCCGGTTGTGGGTGGGGCTATCTGTGGGCTGGTGGATTGCTGAGCAAGCCAGTCACCAGCACCCCTCCGTGGCTTCTCCAGGGTCCAGCCCTGCTTGAATTCCTGTCCTGACTTCCTTCAGTGATGTGGAAGTGTGAGCCAAATACACCCTTTCTTTGCCAGCTTGCTGGCGGGTAGGCTCAAGTGTTTCATCATAGTGGTTTTAATCCTGAGGAGGACAGCAGCCATTACAACGGGCCCTTTGCTGGAGATCAATCCTATTGTCTTGCAGATGTGCTCACAGGAGCTCATTAGCAGCCACAGTGAAAACCGAAAACATGAGGTGCCAAGTGCACTTTTCTCCACTTCCCATTATCACATTTGAGGACTTGCTGTTTGGATTGCTCTGTCCATTAAGGCAGGATAAGATTTTGTTGCTGTTGTTTTGTTTTTAATAAAATAATTTTTTTCATACATTATATTCTGATCGTGGTTTCCTCTCTCCCAGGTCCTCTCTTTTTAGTTTGTTTGAGAATGTCTTGTGCAGCTCTGGTTGGCTTTGAACTTGTGACATAGCTGTGGCTGACCCTGAGCTCTTGCCTCCACCTCCCAAGCATTTAGAATTACAGGTGAGCGCCACTACACCCTGCTTGAGAATTTCTTGAGGGTCAGACATCTATAATCCCGGCATTCAGGAGGCAGAGGTAGGAGGATTATCTCAAAATCAAAACTAGCTGAGTCTACATAGCTAGGGACCCTGGCTCAAAATAAGAAGGGCTGGCCAGATGATTCAGTGAGTGAGTTTGCTTGCTACTAAGCCTAAAGACCCAAGTTCAATCCCCAGAACTTCGTGAGAGAAGGAGAGAACTGATTATAGTTGTTCTCTGATTCCACACGATTTATTCCCCACACTAAATAAATAACTGTTGACTAAAACAATGATGGTTTTAACAGAAATCTGAGGCAGTCCCAAAGGAATTACCACGTTACTGCATAAACTGAAGTCCCCTTGTGGACTCTTAGTCTCACTAAAAAAAGAACTTAAGAATGGATACAGAAAGAAAACTTGAAGACAACTTTATTAGAGTTTTTTAAATACTCCAGGACAGGTGTCCAGAGAGAGAGACTCAAGGCTTTGAAACCTAACAGCCCGTCCCAGTGACACATTTCCTCCAACAGGCCATACCTACTCTTTCTAACCTATCAGAAAGTGCCACTTCCCGCTGACTAAGCATTCAAATATATGAGCCTATATATATGGCATATATATATATATATATATATATATATATATATATATATGACTATATGGGCCACTTTTATTCAAACCACCACAACAGGAAACCTGTGAATCTCACAGCAACCCAGATGAAGAGAAGAGGGCAAAGAGGAAGTCTGTCATCTGAAGGTGGGTTGGCATGAAGGTTAGCCGAATGGCAGACGAACAGTTACTCGGCAGAGAAGGAACTTTTAGGAAAAGTGAAGCCCAGAGTACTAGGGAAAGCATGAGATGAGACACAGATGGAAACAGAAAGTCATAAATGTTTGCGTAATTCTGAGAAGTGGACAGGCTTTACAAAGGCTGCATATCTGGAGCGCTGTACAGAGTTGTGATGGGGGCAGGAATTCTGGGCAAGAAAAGTACACTGTCTCATTAAAAAGATAGCTATTCCTCCTATTTCTTGAGAACTGATTGAGGTGGACCTGCCTTCCACCTGCTACTTAAGGTGCCGTAGCCAGGTGACTGAACTACCCAGCTGGAATGTTAGGTCTCTATCCAGACTAGGGATTCTAATCTCTTGATTGAAGAAAAAAAAATTTTTTTCCATCTTAATGGGCCTTTATTTTTATTGTAATTATACTGAGTATGGTTGTTAAGTCCAAGTGGCCTCCCAAAATGGCAATGCTGGTGACAGTGTCCTAAACAGAAAACTTTGGCAGGGTAAATAGAAGGATTGTTATTGGGTAAACAGAGCTATAAAGGTGGGTTCCTGTTTGCCAGGAGCCTCCCGTAAACCATCTGGAACCTCTCTTACTTGGCCCCAAAGGGGAACGACCTAGGGCAAGACATACAGGCATCTAAACAGCCTGTATCAACTCAAAGACCCCACTCTGCTAGCATACAATCTGCTTGCTTTTCTACCATTTTTCTTTTCTCTTTGCTCCTGAAAGACAGCCTAAACGGTCTGATGCCCCATAAACCTTCCTTTCCATCCATGAAGCGGTCTAGTTCAGCAGTTTCACTGTACCCTGGCTTACAATGATGTAGCTCAAGTGATGGCCTGTTGTGATTTAAAAAAAAAAAAAAAATCAATCAATCAATCAATCAATCAAAAGAGGGTCATGAAGATGGCTCAGCAGGCAAAAGTTCTTGCCTCTCAAGCCTGGCTACTTGAGGTCAGTTCCTACTGTCTGTAACGCACACAATAACACAGGAGGGAGGCAGGAGAGCTGGCCCAGAGCTCATGGCTTCCTGTCCTAAAGTATGCAGCACGGTCGCAGAAGCCAGAAAGACTCTGCCTCGAGCTGGAGAAATGGCTCCTCAGTTAGGAGTGCTGGCTGCCTGAGAAACTTCTGAGGATCAAAGTTTGGTTCCCAGCAGCCACACTGGGCAGCTCTAACTGGCCCCTTTTGGCTTCTACAAAAGCACACACACACACACGAGTGCTCTCACATACACACACGGGTCCGGGGTTGGGGGGAAAGGGGAGAGGAGAATCTGTCTAAAAACAAGGTAAGAAAGAACAGATTCCCAAAAGGTTGTCCTCTAAGCGCCACACTAGTTCCTTGACACACTAGTACCTGCTCTCCCTCTCTTTATTCCACACTAAACATGTAGAAAGTGATGGCTTCAGGGCCAGTGAGACATCAGAGACCCAGAACTTGCATAGCATGTACCAGGCCCTGGATCCAACCCCAGCACCACCACGACCGCCAAAAAAGGGGGAGGGGGGAAAGAGATGAGGGAGCCAGGTGTCTTACAAACACACTTTGTTTGAAGCTGTCATTGATGACATGCAATACTCTTACAGTGCTTTTAAGAATAAAATTAAAATACAGAAGGAGAAAAAAAAAACTCGCAGCACAACGATGCTGCTGTGAAACACAGTGTTACAAGTTGAATGTTACTGTTGATTTGAAATTGTCTTTATATCTGATTTTACAGTTTTCATCCACGTTCGTGTTGAGGACGTGTTCTAGCTGATAGATCCAGGGGCATTAAGACACTCATCCTTGGTTTAGATTTAAACTTCCTTCATTAAAATGTGGGCTAATACCCTGGGTCTGCTAGATCCGCTTTAACCTTTTGAGGAAAACAATCGAAAGTTAAACCAGCAGTTCTACTGAGTAAATGGCTTGCCCATTAGAGACCAGGTTTGTTGTGTGAGGCTGTTCCTAGGGAGATCCCAGAGACCAAGTCACCCCAGGTAAGGAACCAACAGTAGACAGATTAAGGTCACCACCGATCTTGGTTACTTACAGGAATATGAGTGAGGGATTGCTTACAAGAGCAGATAAGACTCGGGGCTGGAGAGGTGACTCAGAGGTTCAGAGTACTAGCTGTTCTCCCAGAGGTTCTAGTTCAATCCCCAGCAACCATGTATTGGCTCACAACCATTTATAATGTGATCTGATGCCCCTTTCTGGCATACAGAGATAGAGCACTCATACACATAAAATAAATTAAAAAAAAAAAAAAAAAAAAAGAAAGAACACCAAAAAAAAAAAAAAAAAAAAAAAAAAAAAAAAAAAAA
>NW_026585895.1:45529118-45638390 GCF_907164565.1 Psammomys obesus | reverse complement strand
AAAAAAAAAAAAAAAAAAAAAAAAAAAAAAAAAAAAGCCAGGTGTAGTGGTGCACGCCTGTAATCCTAGTACTCTGGGAGGCAGAGGCAGGAAGATCTCTGTGAGTTCGAGGCCAACCTAGTCTACAAAGTTAGTCCAGGACTGCCAAGACTACACAGAGAAACCCTGTCTCAAACAAACAAACAAAAAAACAAAACAAAAAAACCCTCACAGACAGCTGCATCACAAAAGCCCACCACAGCATGGGGAACACACAGAGATTGCTCAGCAGGTTGTTTCCTGTCCTTTCTAGGTAGCCTAATTGGTCTGAGTGTCACCCAGGTAGCTTGGCTGCTGGGAGCCTTCTCTCGGCATCCCAGCTTGCCTCTGAGTGTCTCCCAGCAGTTCTTACTGCTTAGTCAGTGGAAGGAGAGCACCTAGAGAACTCTGCTCTGTTTCAG
This sequence comes from Psammomys obesus, assembly GCF_907164565.1. NCBI lineage: Eukaryota > Metazoa > Chordata > Mammalia > Rodentia > Muridae > Psammomys > Psammomys obesus. Next base: position 45,637,950 of record NW_026585895.1, on the reverse strand, counting down.
AATCTTCCGGAAGTCGCTGTTTACTTCCTCAGCTTAACAGCTTCGCTGTAGAATAAAACGCTTTCATTCTCCTTAGAACACCGTGTGTCTTCACGATGAGAGGAGGGCTTGGGACAGCCTTGCTTTGGGTGAGTCATTCCAGCCTCCACAGACTTCTTTACTTCATATGCAGATTCAGGGCAGAAGAACTAGATGAGTTGTAGAGAAGAGGTGGACCTTACCACCAGGTAGAAATAGCTTCAGGCACTTTAGCCATAGACATCACCTACATGCAGAAACTGGTCACATCCAGTTCTCCAGGGGAGAGAAGAGTGTAATATACAGGTAGACTAACTTCATTTGCCATCCCTCTAAGCTGTGGACCTAGGCTCTGGGGCCCTGTGTACTCACTTCATTCTTTCAACAAATATTTATTGGGATCATACATCTGTGGAGAAGACCACACCAGACGGTGTCATAGCCCAGAAGGAGGAGGCATCCTAGTAGGAAGCAGATGGCAAAACACAAACCACTTAATTCATCACACCAGGACGACTGCAATCAGCATTCAGAGGGAGAGCTGGGGGGGGAGGGGGGACGACAAGAGTCTCATGGTGAGAAAATTGAAGCCCATGGAGGTCAAGGTCAACAGCCTGAGCAGCACTGAGGCAGAAGACAAAAAACTGTGAAGATATGGAAGGGGAAAGCCCCTCACCCCTACTGACTGAGAACTCAGAAAATCCAAATAAGAAATGGACCCTCTTTATGTCAAAATCCACACCTTCACTTCCTTGGGCCCTGCCTGCAGTAAAGACTCTTTGACTTTTGTTTTGTTGAGGGTCTAATGTAGCCCAGGCTGAGGAGGAACTCACTGTATAACTGAGGATTACTTTGAAATCCTGATCCTCTAGCTCTACCTCCCAAGTATGGAGATTATAGGCCTGCACCATCATGCCTAGCTCTGACCTTTTTTGATCCATTTTTATCTTAATCAGTCAGTAAACCAGAACAATGTGCGAGAAACTATCTTATGATTCGTTCACTAAAGAAAATTTCTAGATAAAAATAAGTAGATGCGGACCATTTTTCATTTAATCTTTAAATCACCTGAACAGTGCAACTTTGAAAGCTACTAAAGTGTTCTGGCTTTTAAGAAACTTTTAAAAGTTTTCAGTGGGGATTGGTCTGGCACTATGTATTCAAATGCTGATTTCAGCGCCTTGATATCTGGTTACTGTCCTGCCGTGGGTATTGTTATCGTGTTGAACTATCTCTTGTAACCACGTGATGAGAAGGAATGTTCCCCAGTTATCCCTGATCAGCCGATTAAAAGGCCTGTGCCTGAGAAGGGCAGAAGGAGGTTGATGTGGCTAAGGTTCTTGGGCTTGGAGGACAGAAGGATAACACGGGATAGAAACAGGAACAGGAGGAGGAAGAAGGACACATCATTGTAGTAGAAACATGGCAGCCATGGATGGAGGAGGCCACCCAGCTGAAAAAATAATCAAGTATTTGTGGAATTATGGATGGGAGGTAGCCTGGGATGGGGCTGGGAGGTAAAGCTGGCTTTGAGGGTTAATATCTTCCCTCCCCCAGGTAAGATAGGGGTGTTCTAAAATTCTTTCAGGTGTCTGTGTCTTTTATTGATTACTAGTGGGTTAGATGATACCACCGTAATAATTATAGGGCTAATAATAAACATTATTAGGCTATACCTTTAACTTAACACCAACAGATGACCTTGAACTTCTATGCTTCCTGTTTCCACCTCCCAAATACTGGGCCTCTTTGTGGTATTTTCATCTGACAATGGGAGATGTATCTTCGACATAACACATGATAAAGTTTAACTTAGTGTCTTAGTTAGGGTTTCTGTTGCTATGATAAGACACCATAATCAAAAGCAGCTTGCAGTAGGGGAAAGGTTTATTTCAGCTTACGATTCTCAGGTCACACTCCAACACTGGGGGAAGTTAGGGCAGGAACCTGGAAACAGGAACTGATCCAATAGCAATGGAGGAACGCTTCTTGCTGGCTTGCCCTCCATGGCTTGCTCAGCCAGCATTCTCAGAGCATTCTCAGAGAATGCATAGGGCTGGGTCCTCCCACGTCAATCATCAACCAAGACAATGCCCCCCCCTCATGCTTGCCCTCAGGCTAATCTGATGGAGGCATTTTCTCAATTGAGGTTCCCCACTCCCAAATGACTCTAGCTTTTCTCAAACTGAAACCAACAACAGCAAACGAGGATGTAGGAGATTAACAATATCTGGATAAATCAAAGCAGACAATGGGAGTCCTGACTTGCCCATGGCCGCTTGGGAGAAAGCTCGTGTTTGGGTCGTGATTTTTGACCCAGAGGCTTGAAAACGGTCTTGGGTAGGGTTTTCTTGCTGTCAATAGAAACCATGACCACGACAACTCTTGTAAAGGAAAATATTTCATTGGGGCTGACTTGTAATTCAGAGGCTTAGTCCATTATCAGCATGTCAGAAAGTGTGGTGCTGGAATTGCTGAAAGTTCTACATCTCCATCCACAGGCAGCAGAAGCAGACTGCTAGAGCAAAGGAGTCCTCAAACCCCGCCCCACAGTGACACACCCCAGCAAGGCCACACCCACTCCAACAAGGCCACACCTCCTAATAGTGCCCCTTCCTATGGTCTAATGGGTCAAACACAGGAGTCTATCGGGGCCATTCTTGTTCAACCCAGCACAGCAACTGTCCCACTGAGTTCCTGCATGCCCACTTCCTCCGTACCCTCTCTTCCTCCTCCCTCTCATTTTTGTTCTCTTGATTTGTTTTTGGTGTTTTGAGACAAGGTCTCACTGTGTAGCCCAGGTTGGCCTCAAGCACATGATTCTGCCTCAGTGTCCTCAGCATCAAAGATTAGAGCTGCCGCACTGCACCCAGCTTTTGTTCTCCTGTCTCTGAGCCAGGTCCTTTCTTTCATCAGATTCTCCTTGTCAGGAACACTAAAGTGAGGTGGCCTCTGGGAAAGGGGGTTTGAAATATACATGCAGAAGGTCCTCGACGTGAGAAATTGCCTCCTAACATCCTTGGTGGGAGCAGAATTAGCCATAAGGTATGCAGCATCTATATGCCCAATGGGAGGCGAGCGTTCTCACCAACATACTGGGTGAAGGGAAGACCTAGAGTCCCAGGATGGCCAGCCTTACCCTCATAGCCAATTGCAGATGTGAGATCCAGGTGGGGAAGTGACCTCCCCAAAGCCATGAGCTTGGGGGGTGGGGTTTCAGAACAAGGCTCTGTTCCTTTCCCCTGCCCCTCAGCCCTCAACAGATGAGGAAAGCCCCAGGTCCAGGGTGGGTTGGGAGGTGTTTTCATAAACACCCAGAAGGGATAGTGGCACTCCATAGAAGAGCATGGTAAATGTGAGACCATATCCAGGAGGAAGTAGGATGAGCAGAGCATTGGGAAAGGGTGCCAGGCAAGAGAGACATCTGAGGGGTCCTTTTCTTTACAGGAAAGACCAGGGGCTCTCGGGTTAGCTCATGCTTAGTAAGACACTTCCAAGAAGGGAGGATGGCGTGATGGAGGTTCTGGTTCAACAGGAAGCTCTCAGCCTAACCATCAGCCATTGTTGGAAAATGACTTCAGAAGGGAAGGGGAAAAAGATGAAGGCGATGGAAAGAGGTAGACGTAAAGAGAAGAATTAAAGGGAGCGTAGGAGGAAGGAGGTAAGAAGGAAGGGAGGAAGAGAGTGAAGATGTGAAGAAACAACAAAAAAGAAAGAGAGAGAATATGAATATATCAGGCTGGACAAACTCTAAGTTTCGCCATGTCATGAAGCAGAGTCACCCTGGCTGGGCCTTGTCCTGAGTGACCCCATCTTTTAAGCAGCAGTTTGCTCCACTTGGCAGAATGAATCTACATCTTACTTGTGCCAGTAAACAACCGCCTTTGTGCCAGCAGGATGGCTCAGTAGGTAAAAGTGCCACCAGCCCCAAGGACCTGAGTTCAGTCTCTGGGACCCACACAGTAGAAGGAGCAAGCTAAGACAAGTTGTCCCGTGTGAGCTGCCCTCACATGTTATCTGTCCCGTGCAAGGCATGAGGTACTGAATAAGTAACTTATTTAAACAAAACTTCATTGCCTCCTATGAACTTATCAAATTGAATCAGGAACTCATGGACACATGGGTGTATCAAAACCACACCAAATAGCCCAGACTCACCACGAACTTCTCAAAATCAACAGATCAAAGAATGATGTGATTCCCCTCACAATGATAGAAAATGAATCGAAGTTTATTAGCCAGGGTTCTTCAAAGGAACAGAACTGAATTAATAGGATAAATGTGTGTGTGTGTATCTGTGGGTGTGGGGGTCTATGTGTCTGCATGTATATTAAAAGATTTAATGAATGTGAAAGTTTATTTTTAAAAATTCTTTTGATGAATTCTTTTATTTTTTTATGTGCACAGGTGTTTGCTTGTATGTATGTCTATGTGAGGGGGTCGGGATTTCCTGAACCGGGAGTTACAGACAGTTGTGAGCTGCTATATGGGTGCTGGGAGTTTTACAAGGGTCCTCTAGAAGGGCAGCCAGTGCTCTTAACCTCTGAGCCATCTCTCCAGCCCAAATCTAGATAATTTAGAGTTTTAATAACTCCAATGAGTGACTAACAGGCTGGGGCTGTGGTCCAAGTAGTCAAACAATGGCTGTCTCTCAATGGCTAGGCAAAGAGCTAGTTAATCTGTGAGACTGGGTATCTGAGAAGTCTCCCACCTGCTGCAGGAGTCCCAGGAAATTCCTAGAGAGCTGCTGGTCTTCAGTCTACATTGGCATCCTGAAGAAGTAGGTTCTAACACCAGTGAAGGAGTACCTCAGCAACAGGATAGATGAACCTGCCAGCAAGAGAGAAAGCAAGCAGGCAAAAGCAAAAGCTTCCTTCTTCCTCATCTTTTTATGTGTGCTGCTCCCAGAAGGTGTAGCCTGGATTTAGGGTGGGTCTTCCCATCCCAAATGTTCCAATGAAGAGAATCCCTCACGGGGGTGCTCAGCTGCTTGGATTTTAGTTGATTCGAGAAACAGTCAAGTTGATAACTAGGGTCAGCCCTCACAGGAAGTAACACTGGAAAGACTTCCTGCCAGCCAGCATCAGGCCACCTGGTGATCTACAGATAAGGACCTTATGGCTGTCCCCCAGGCATGAATAGTCACCTGCTTGACATGGCCCACTTGATTTAACTATTCATCTGGACCCAATAAACCCGGAAACAACCCCTGAACCTGAACCTGTTCCTGTTCTGTTCTTTGGTGGGCTGGCGCCACAGCAGGCCTGTAAGCTCAGTGTTATGTCAGTGTTGTGACCTATGGGGACTCTCCTTCTTCATCAGTCCTCTTTCTTGTCTTTGATAGAGCACCCTTGAGCCCCTCAGCCCCCTCAGCACTTTCTCAGCCATTCTGTAACATATGTAACATTCTGTATAGTGCGATCTGAGACTTAATAGTAGCAATTGAATCAGACAGAAGAACCTGTGATTGCCAGCGACTGTGAATACCAAGTGAAATCTTCAGTACTTGGTGAATTAAAGCCAATGGAATGGGCATAGCTTGTGAATTTATTGTTTTCGATAAACTTTGGCATTGTGGAGAGACATAAATACACCAATCTGGTTTCCGGACAGGTCACCCACAGCAATTAATGCAGCCAGTGGGAGTCTGTCCATTCAAGAAGGAAACCAATGGGTCAACACACCACTGGCAAACACAACTGGCAATACATGAAGTTTTGGGTTTTTGTTTTTTTTTTTTTTTTTTTTTAAGTAAAATAAACCATTTGGTGACAGAGATAAAACTTGAAACCCTACCAAAGTCTCAGACAGGGACTCAAAGCTTGCAGCTGCTGCCTGGATCACACCTTAGTGAGCTCCAACACTGCTCGGAGTCACGCTTGCCTCGGGCTCTGCATGGAGGCACACACTGACTCACACATGCTGGAGGCTGGAGAGGTGGGAGGCCTTCTTGCCCTCACTGCGCTGGGCCTCCTCTCCTGTGGAATTGGCTGTCAAAAGAAGTGGGACCAATTGGCAGAAAGAGAAGCAGGCCTCATCATCATGTATCTAGGATTTCATACGTGAGGTGGGCTGTAGCCACCCCAGTGGCACAGACTTGCAATTTTAGCACTCAGGTGGCTGAGGCAGGATGATTACTATGGGGTTGAAGGCTAGCCTGGACTACTTAGTGAATTCAAGATGGGCTTGGGCTAATTAGCAAAACTTCGTACAGAGAGAGAGAGAGAGAGAGAAAGAGGCAGAGACAGAGAGAGAAAGGGCGCTAGAAAGTTATACTGTGCTGTGCTAAGATATTATTTCAATAGGCAAGGAAAAAAAAGCTAAAACAACCAACCAAACAAGCAAACAAAACCCACAAACATGTCAGCCCTTGGAAGAAAGACGTGGCACAGGTTAAGGAGAATTAGAGGACTTGAAGTGGTCCTGACCTCTGTCATTCATGGTACCCAAAGAGAAAGAAGTTAGAGAGAGAGAAAGAGAGAGAGTAGCAATCCCAAAGAACATAAAATTAGATTTAAAGAATTCTAACAGTGTAAACCCATTAATACCTGGGATACCAAGAGAACAGGTACATGAGCTACTGCCTAAAAGCCTGTCACAAATTGATCAGGGCAATCACAAGGGCAAAGAGCACTGCCAGTGTCTCAGAACACTCTGTCCCCATGCTTCAGGGACACCTATCCCGATTACATAAAGACTATGTCAACAATGCAATGAAACTCCTGCCAGGGCCAAAAGGCACCCGCCCTGAGGACAGATGGGAGGTTAATGGCCACCAGAGAAGCTCTTTGAGATAGGACCAGCTAGAACTGGAAAAACAGAACTAGGTTATAACCATAGCCAAAGACAGAGGTGTCAGGGATGAAAACTCTTAGATGTGACAGACCACAGGTGCTGAGTGTCTTCGGGAGGGAGTCACAGATATTGTGGCCCTAAGTATCTTTGAAAGGAGCCAGAAAACCCAAGAGTAAAGGACAAGCTGCTAAGTAAGTCTCTGGGGATGGCTCAGTGGGTAAGCCCTTCCCAGGTGTATAGTCAGGGTTCTGTAGAGTCCCAGGACTTAAGGAATGAATATAAATATATATTCCATATATGTTATATATATATTCCCTATATATAAATTCCCTATATATGTGTGTATGTTCCATATATATATGGAATTTACTGGAATGACTTGCAGGCTGCAGTCCAACTGATCCAACAATGGCCAATTGTGGATGGAAGGCTGGAGAATCTGCTAGTTAGTTGCTCAGAACCATGAAGCTGGGTGTTTCAGCAACTCTCCTGTGCAGCTGGAACCCTGAAAAAGTAGGTTCCAGTGGGTGTGCTGGCAAAGTGAGTACAGCAGGCAAAGAGCGACACCTTCAGAACAAAGGTGTGCCTCAAGATCTGGATTAAAAGCTCGTGCCACTCAGATCAAGAGTGTGCTATCCACCTCAAGATCCGAATCAAAAACCTGTGCCTTCCAGATCCGATCACTGGTGTGCCCTCCATTGCTGGATTGTCGTTCATTCCAGAAATAGTCAAGTGGACAACCAAAAATAGCCATCACACCATGCATGCAAGAAGACTCGAGGTTGGGTCTTCAAAACCCATAAGCCATGGTGGTGCATCTGTCATCCCAATGTGTGGGAGGTAGAGATAGGTGATCCCTACGGCAAGCTAGCTAGTTAGACTAGTCAACTGGGAGGCCCTAGGTCCATCAAAAGACCTTGCTTCAATATACAAAGTGGAGAATGAGCCAACATTACCCTCCTCACATAAATCCACATCAGTGCACCCCACATGCATGCTCCAATACATACACGCACCTAACCTATCCACACAACACACACCATCTGGAAAGCAACAAATCCTTACTGGGAACTCACAAAATTGAGAGACAACTTAAAATGGATGGCTCTAGATCAAGCAAGTAAAAACAGCAGAGAGTGGCTTATGGCAACAATGATGTATAACCAGACGAAAGCATTCTTAGGGGTGCCAGCAGCATATGAGTTAAAGGAAGCGCCATTAGCCAAAAATGACTCACACCTGCAATCTAGCACTAGGCAGGTGGAGGCAGGAGAAGCAGGAGTTCAAGGTCGTCCTTAGCTACATAATTCATTTGAGGCTAGTTGGACTGAAAAAAAGACCTTTTCTCAAAAGAAGAGGAAGAAGGAGGGGGGAGGAGAAGAAAGGAGGAGGAGAAAAGCTCTGCTAACAGACTAATAGGAAGCTCTGTTAACAGGCTAATAGCTGTACCAGAACATCCATGTCTCACTCATGAGTGTGTAAGCCAGCTGCCAGACCATGTGTGATATATTACAAACATTAAAATTGTCATCAGAGCTGTCTGGCTCACACAAGATAACTCATGACACAACCCCCTCCAAATCAGGGCCATACACAGGTCAATTTTTTAATTTCACATTTAGAAGTAAGCCATGTGTAATACAAACCGCATACCAGATGAAAATTACTTACCGCAGCAGATTAGGACGGCACATTAAACAGGAGCCAAGCACCCAGACCATCTTAGGAATGTAGCCCATAAGACAGATGGCTTCCAAGGAGGATCGCTCTTCTCTTGAAGGGATCTACCAAAAGACATTCCAAATGACATGGTTATGAGTTCAAAGCTAGCCTGGGCTACAAAGGGAGTTCAGAGCCAGCCTGAGCTACAGAGGGAGATCACTTCATTTGGAAAATAAGAAAAAGTAAAGATTATCATTAGGGGGAAGAGGCTCACAAGCCCGGCCCCTCTCTGAGGATCTGTAGGTAGTTAATGGTTGCTGGTGCCAGGGAACAGTTGGCTCATTAGCGTAGTCACTGACAAGGTCCATGCGATCCTGTGAGTAACCCTGATTAAACTCACTGGTACACCAAAACAAAGCAAAACCAATATGAGAGTAGAATGGGGACAAGATGGGAACAGAAGAAGAGAACGGAGATGGTGGGGGCTCCTTGGTTAAGGAGGAGCTGGCTGCTCTTTGGAGGACTTAGGTTCAGTTCTCAGCACCCGAGTGGCAGCTCACAATCACCTGTAACTCCAGACCTGGGCAATCTTATGCTCTCGTCTGGCTTCCTTAGGCACCAGGCACACACACGGTAAAAAGATTTGCATGCAAGTGAAACATCCATACACATAAAAAAAAAAAAAAATTAATCAAAAAATTGGACTAAAGCTGGGCCTAATTCTAATTCTAGCACCAGGGAGGTAGAATCGGGAGGATCTCTGTAGGTCAACATGGTCTACAAGCAGAAGGCACAATGTTAATCATGAGGAGTGTCTCCTCGGTAGAGGAAATAAACACCTGTTTTCTACCCAGACGGTTGGGATTGGATGTTGTTAATGATGACCTTTTGCTGTGGTAGAGCCAGACCCCACCAAAATCCCCTAGATGTTTATCCTAAACTCTTCCTCCCTCAACCTTTATCTTGAGCTCCCAGTGAACGGAACCCACTTTAGAGGGGAAGTCTCCTGGGTTTCACAGCCTTCCGCCCTCTAAACTATCTCGGTGAGAGACTGCACCAGATCCCAGGCTCTTTAGCTATAGAACCCACCCTCGTGGCCACACGTGCTGTGCAAATGAATTTCTATGTAGTCGTGCCATAAGCCATACTGTGCACCAGAAACTGAAATGATTGTGGCCTGGAAACCTTTTCTCCAATTTGTAGTGTGTTTGAATATGTTCACAATGAACTTCTTGGCATCAGACTCTCTAGAAGTTTGCTTCAGATCGACTAAGTCGGGCTGAACCTAGTTTTCATTCTCACCTCTTCAGGGTTTGTTTTTCTACTGGTTCTGATGCTTGGGGGGGATTGGGGAGGAACACCTCCCCACTGTACAAAGCTCTGGAAGAGCAGGACAGAGAGACCTTTTCTCAAAAAAACCAAAACAAAACAAAAATAACAGTAAAAATACATAGAAACAATGGAAACACCTGGTGAACCACCTTACAAGGTGTCAACCAAAACTAAAAAGACAGTGTCCCCCCACAGGAAATCTTGTCACCAAGAGAAAGAGATGCCAACGTGACAACATGACATACGGGAACATTACAGCTACAGAAAAGCAACAGTCTGTGACCCCATAGCAAGGAGTATAAATGAGTTTATTGTGTGGGCCCTACTAGTGTCTACAACATGGAAGCCTCGGTGAGAAGAAAAACTGCACCCAGTAAAAGAGCCAACCTTTCACAGGCCATCCCATCGGCAGTAATGGCATTTGTGTCAGAGTACTGACATCCAGTCTTAGACAAAACGCGATGGAGCTGTGGGCCAGGTCGCCTCTGATACACACACACACACACACACACACACACACACACACACACACACACCCTAACCCTGTGTGGCACCACAACTATCACATCCTGCGGCAAGTTTTGCCCAGAGATGCTGTTATTGCCCATGCAGGGGTTCTTTGCCCGTGCTTGCTGCTAGCGTGATCAGTGACTCCCGTGTGCAGACACAGGCGCTCGCAGGCAGATGCACACCTCCAGCAGAGCACGTTAACTGGAGCCTTAGTAAAGCAGAGACACTGAGATGTAACATCTTAAAGAGGGTTTCTACTGCTGTGATAAGCACCGTGACCGAGTCAACCTAGAGAGGAAAGGGTTATTTCCGCTCACAGTTCCACATTGCAGGTCCATCACTGAGGGAAGTCATGGCAGGAACTCATGGCAGCAACTCAAGGCAGGAACCTGGAGGCAGGAACTGAAGCAGAGGCCATGGAGGGGTGCTCTTTACTGGCTTGCTCTCTATGGATTGCTCAGCCAGCTTTCTTATACCACTCGGTACCACCAGCCCAGGGAGAGCACCACCCACAGTGGGCTGACGCTTTTCATATCAATCCATCAAGAAATTGCCCCAGAGGCTTGCTCACAAGTCAGTTTGGCTGGGGTATTTGCTCAGCTGAGGTTCCGTCTTTCCAAATGACTATAGCTTTTGTAAAGCTGACGTAAAACCAGCCAGCACACCAAGCATGGGTCCTCATACCCTATCATCCCGGAGCTTGAGAGGTGGAAGCAGGAGGATTTCCTTCAGATCAAGGCTAGCCTGGGCCATTATGTGAGACCTGGTATCAAAACAAGCAAACAAAACAAGTCCTAGAAAGATACATGATATCTAATGAGCACGAACATTTAACATGTATGGGCTTTCGTTTTCTGTTTATTTCGTTTTCTGTGTGTTTGCCTGCATGTATACATGTACACCATGTGCAGGCAGTGCCTATGGAGGCCAGAAGAGGGTTTTCCCTTGGTCATGGAATCTCTTCCTAACATTAGAAAAGTAACTAATGAATGCCTATCACATCTTAGGTCAAACCCTGGGAGACAGCAGGACAGTCATACCTCAGGGCACACTGCTTTATCATGAACTCAGGATGTTTAACCCTGATGTATGTTGTGGTGGTTTGAGAGAGACTGGCTCCCCTGGGCTCCCAGATCTGAATGTTTACTCACCAGGGAGTGACACTATAGAAAGGAGTAGGAGGTGTGGCCTGGTTGGAGGAAGTGTGTCTGTGGGGTGGGCTTTGTTTGAGGTTTCAGAAGCCCAAGCCAAGTCTAGAATCTCTTCCTGCTGCCTGCGGATCCAGATGTAGAACTCTCGGCTCCTTCTCCAGCACCATGTCTGCCTGTGTTCAGGCTTCCCACCATGAGGGTAATGGACTAAATCTCTGAAACTGTCAGCCAGTCCCAGTTAAATGCTTTCTTTTATAGGAGTTGCTGTGGTCATGGTGTCTCTTCACAGCAACACAGGAATGACTAAGACAGAAATTGGCATCAGGGGCAGGGTTTTGCTGTGACAGCCTGCTCATGCTGTGGGTGAAATGTAGACTTTGGGACTTTGGATTAGGAAAGTAGTTGTGTTGTAGATATAAACACAGTTTTGTTTTGTTCCCAGGTGTGGGATGTGGGACTGATTCAGATGGTCCACAGCAGCAGACTGTTTGCCTCATGCCGGCTCTGAGAGGAGCTGCAGATAGTTTAAATCTGAGGTCTCTGGAGAGAGAATAAATGCCAGAGACCAGAGAGTGAGAAGCTCAGAAAAAGAACAAGGCTGATCCTGCTTCCCCCTTGCTGCTCCTGGTTGCTGTTGTGAGACAAGAAGCTGGAGGTCTCCTGAAACAAGGATTGGACTGGCTCTAAGGAACCCAATGACCCTAACCAACAGGAAGCAGCTAAGAGAACTGCACCTCCTGTCTCACTAACTCTTTCTCTCTCCTACCTGGTGTTGGGGTGTTGGAAGGGATTGGGATGGAGTAGGGAGAAAAAAGATAAAAGAAATATAAAGAAAAGAGTTTTTAAAAAGTACACCAACACGGTTGACTGTATTAAGCAGGGCTTAATGAGCCCTACTAGTAGGAGCATGGAAGACATTGGTAGGGGCAATTTGAACTGTGTGTGTGGTGGGGGAGATCAACAAACTCCAGAGGCCTAGAGACTGTTCTTCTAATATTTTGGCAAAGAATGTAGCTGCTTTTTGCCTTTGTTCCAATATGTATATGTTCATTGAAGAGTTATGAATTAATGGCCTTGGCAGAAGAGATTTTAAGACAGCCTAGTGTTGACCGCGTCACCCGGCTGCTAGCTACTAGCAGTCACCCTTCTGCAGATCCACAAGGAAAAGAAGCAAGTGGGGCAAGGAGGAAACCAGAATGTACAGTTGGAGGAGAGAAGGCGCTCCAGTGAGAACTAAGTCCAGTGCCCAAGGAGAGAACGTTTAAGGAAAGCCTGACGCTAAAGGGAATAAAGGGAGTGTTGGCCTCAGGGCAAGATCCCAGCCAGCTAAGCTTTCACCCTGACCAAGGAAAACAGGAAGATGGAAATGTATTTGAAGGAGGGGGCCGTGTTCTAGCCCCATCAAGCAGCAGAACTTGGCAGCCTTGGCCTCATGTTTCTGGCTTTCTCGGCAAGGATAGAGGAAGGGATTGTGGAATCTCCCTCCATGGCTAAGGAAAGCTGCTGAGCCAGGCATGAGTCAGGGGTGTCCCAGCACAGAGGCCCAGGGAGAGGCCGTTGTGTGAGCTGTGAGAGTGAAGCCTAGATTTCACTGGAGACCCCAAGATGTTGGAGATACCAGAGCTGTGGGGTACCTGCCAAGGAGAGGTACTAACAGGAGAGGAACCAGCCTAAGAGAGACAAGTCTGTGGCAGTCAACAAACCCGGAAGGAGTGAAAGGTCTGAAGAACACCTGGACATCAGACATGGAAATGCAGAATTTGGAGTGTGCTAGCTTACAGTTTTGAAGTTTAATCCATTGTCGAAGTGGGAGGTACGACAGCCTATAGGCAGAGGTGGTGCGGAAAGTGTCCGGTCTTCCTCTGGTCCAGTATTTTCTCACTATGCCCCCTTCCCTCCCTTTTTGAAGGGTAATGTATATATTCTTCGCCATTGTATGCTGAAAATATGTGATCTGCTTTTATGTTTTGATTTTTACAGGGGGTTACAGTCAGGAAATTGCCTTGGGGCTCAGACAAGCCTTAGGACATTTATACAGCGTTGTGACTGTTATGGGGACTTCTGAAGTTGGACTGAATGTATCTTTGTGTTCTGATATGGCTATAAACCCATGGGGGCCAGGGAGTGGGAGGCGGTGACTTGAATAGGAATGGCCCCTATGGGCTTGGGGGTGGAACTATTGCAAAGGTTTCGGAGGTGTGGCCGTGTGAGAGGAAGTGTGTCACTGGAGGTAAAATCTGAAGTTGCAGAAGCCCATTCAAAGCCCAGAATCTCTCTGTCCCTGCTCTTTGCAAATCCAGCCAGAGCGCTAGCTCTTTCTCCAGCACCATGTCTGCCTGCCTGCCTGCTGCCAGTTAAATGTTTCCTTTATAAGAGTCAGAGCAGCCAGCCGTGGTGTCTCTGCACAGCCGTAGAAGACTGACCCAAACGCGTGTCAACAGTGTTGCAATGTATGAACCAATCTTACCTCACCTCACGTACTCAGCCAGTGTCTCATAAAGACTTGCCTGAAGTCTGGCCTGAGAGAATTCCAGGACTCCTGTGGGCTGACACATGGACATTGTTGCTGAAACAAACCAGGAGGAAGGAGGAGCTCAATATGTATGAAAGCAAACGGGAAGGGTTGGGTTAGACCCAGTCAAGGTGATACACTCCTATTATCCCAGCTGGCATCAGGAGGCTGAGATGTGCCAGGTCATCCTCTGCCACCGAGTGAATTTGAGGCCAGCCTAGGTTATAGGAAACTGCCTCAATTTTAGAAGAGAGACCGTTTCGTATAACCTGACCAGTACAACTTGGTTCCATCTGATTAAAAAAAAAAAAAAAAAAAAAAAAAATTGGGTTGGGCATGGTGGCACATACCTGTGATCCCAACACTCAGGAGCGAGAGACAGGAAGATCTCTGTGAGTTCAAGGTCAGCCCTGGTCCTAGATAGCAAGATCCAAGCTAGCCAGAGCTACATTGTGAGACCCTTCTCAAAACAAAACAAACAGAAACAAACACACTAAACGCTGTTCTTATTACTAACACTTAATGTGGATTCTACTTGCTTAAACTGTAGAACCTGAAGACTGCATTTTGTAAAAAAAAATAAACAAACAAAAAAACAACAAACAAAAAAACCCAATGTTGATGGCTCTTAATGTGACCCACCTGCTTTCAGGAATCAGGGGGTAAATTGGAAATGCTGTGCCATGTGCTCTGTAACCCCATATTGCATAGAACAGCTTTCGGCGGGGGGGCTTGCCCTGGGTGACTCCATTTTCTATGACATCATTTTGCTCCATTGTGAGTGCAAACTCTGGGCAGAGTGACTCCACATGCCATTTGTGCTACTAAACAACCGCTATACGCTCAGAACAGATGGAGGCACAGACGGGAGGCTTCTTGAAGACAGACCGATGAATAACTTTTTCTACAAATAAAATGTTACCAGCTATGAGCTTGTCAATGAAACCAGGGGAACAAGAACACAGAGATGTAGTGAACCCACATCAGAACAAAATAGACTATGAACTTCCACAACACTTCTATCTATATGCAAGGACCACAGGACCCTCAGGGACCCGTTCTTTTTGTCACCAGGGCTTCAGCTTACAGACTCCTCCATTCACACATTTGCCATTTGTCTGGATCCAGTGAATCTTGGGCCCAATCAGTTCCCTTTAACCTGCTCCATGATTTGGGATCCTCATGGCAGAAAAGCTCTGTGACTGTGTCTGGGTTGCAGTGACGCTCTTTTTTTAGCTCCGCTGCTCTCCCATCTTGCTTTCGGCATGGTACCTTTGAGCTTTTCATCCCCTTTAACTCTTTCTTTGTATTCTGTAACCTATATGTAATTGTGTGTAATGTGCGACCTGAGACTTGATGCCTGTAGTTAAGACTGAAATAAAAATCCCGGCATGGTGGCTCATGCCTGCAATCACAACACTTGAAAGGTTGAGGCAGGAGGATTGCTCTGTAGTTAGGGTCAGCCTGGGCTTCATATGAGTTCCAGACCTGCCTGAGCTCCAGGGTGAGACTTGGTCTCTAAAACAACATAACATAAAAGAATCTGCGAATGCCCCATGAAACCGCCAGTGCTTTGTGAATGAAAAGTGATGGAATCAATGACAGTGTTTGTGAACTTACCATTGTTTTAGAAACCCTAGCAATGTGGAAAACTACAAATATGCAGAGAGAGAGAGGGAGAGCCGGACAACTCGGGACTGGTATCCAACAATTGCTTTTCTTGCAGCTTGACGGTAAATCACACAGGAAGGAATGAGCTGCCTGTCAACACCTCTGTCCCCTCCTGCCCTCAGGAAAATGCTGCTCAAATCACGACTTCTCTCTTCTTAGCCATCTACAACTTGCAAATCGTTTGTTTTCTAACGATATTAAATTTCACCTCTGGTAAGTCCATAGATCGACTTTTAAAAGGCACACACAGAGAAAGGAGGTATTTTTATGCTCTTAAGATTCATTTAAAAACAAAAACAAAAAAACCTTCCAGGCTCTCAGGGGCCAAGGAATTTTACCAGTTGAAATAAAAATTTTACCTACGCAACCAAAACTTAAAAAGTTTTATTCCATTCTGTTTTAAGCGCTGCTCCTCCTGACCTTTTAGGAAAGGTCACGTAGGAAATTCAATTCACTTGAGCAAAGGGAACACAATTCTAGATTGTTCTTTCATGCAAACGTACTGTTTAGTTCTTAAATTAAGTGCACGATATTGAAAAGCACAAGCACAAGCAAAGTGCGGATAGGCTGGGTCTTTGCAAGAGTAGGTGTGCCCAGGAGAAACTCTGGTTTTCTAGTCTACGGCTGAGATCAGCCTGGGCTCATGTTCTGTGCCTGCAGCTGCACATACCGTGTAACCTTAGGGGAAAAAATATTATGTAATTCATTATCCCCAAGTGTGTGTAATTCTCTGTCCCGCAAGGAACTTACAGAAAAGATGGTGTGCGTTCTTGCCTTAGGGCGCCGCTCTTCTTTATGACGGAGATGTAAAGATGTGCGGGGATGCATTAGCCACCCTGCAGGGGCAGGGTTCCCACCCAGATCATGTAGTTGCTAGTGATATGGGGTTGGCATGGTTTTAGAGACAGAAACGGCAGATCAAGCACAGTGGTGCAGGTCTATATTCGTAGCACATGGAAGATGGAGTCAGGAGGACCAGGAGTTCAAGGTCAACCTTGGCTACTTAGCAAGTTCAAGGCCAGCCTAAGTTACATGGGATCTGAGGACACTGATTTTTAATAAGCCAGGTGCCATGAGAGGCTTCAAAATTAGCTTCAGATGGAACAGGCCCAAATTTCTATTTCTCAGAAAACAAAACTACAGTCTATGGAAACAAGAGACGATAACTCAATAACCTCCCTGAAAGTCAGAAACAATAATTTACCACAGTAACCACCTTGAAAAGTCCCCAAGCGCTTGACCAATCAAATGAAAGGTTAGTTAGAAACCTTTTAGGTAGTCAAAATTATACTGTTACCTGAGCACTTTTTGTCAGCACTCTCTGTTACCTGGGCACTCCATGAAGTCACCCTGTGTCCCCTAGATCTGCACCAACCAATCAATGAAAAGATTGCCTAATCACACTAGGGAAATTCCCTCACTGCCTCTAAATTAAGCCTGATTGCTCACTTCAGGGTGGCCATTCTATGACATGCTGGCCCCAGCCTGCTGGCAACTGCTGCAGGGTAAACACTCCTTACTTTTGCCTACTGCCTGAGTCTGAGGTCTTCTTTCAGCGAGTCCTGGACCTAACAGGACCCTCTTTTCCTTTGATACCATTACCACCAGAATCTCACTCTGTGAGAATGGCCTTGAACCTCTTCCCATCATGCCTCTACCTCCCAACCTTCGGCACTACAGGTGTGTGCCACCATGAGCGGGGTGCGTGGTGCCAGGTAAGCCAACCACTCCTGCTCAGGGTCCTTGCTCTTCCTCATAATCCCTGTCCATGCCTGCTTTGTCCCAGACTCTTTACTCATCTGTCCTCAGGTGGATCTCCACGCTTTTCCCTCTCAGAATTATGTAACCAGTCGCGGTGCTGACCAGTGCAAGGGGCCAGGAACAGAGTGGGAGGAGGTTGCTAACGAACATCTCCATCCTCGGGGCTGGGGAGGTTATAGCCAGCAAAGGAGATGAGAAAATGGAGCTCTAAGGCCAGCGCTGGGAGGATTAGCTTGAGCTGGAGGCCAGCCTGGGCTCACAGTGAAATTTTTTCTAAACAGCTAGAGGTAGGGGTGCTCTGCCAGGCACAGTGGCGACTACGAAAGCCTCCCGCACAGCCTCTTCTACATCTGCAAACTAAGGCCCATGAAGAAGCCAGAGAACTAACTCAGCAGAAGTTCCATAGTTACGGAGAGTTGAAATGTTGTAGACAGATAAAATTATTCCGGGCTATTGTTAGTCCACAGTGGTTTACCTGCAACATCCTTTTACACTCCGGTGAAAATTTCAGAACGCACTCCTAAAAATCACCTGACCCACTGAAAGATGTTCTTGGTCAGTCACATTTGGCTCCCAGTGAACCCTTTCCTATTCTCACTGTTTTGTAGTGAGAGCTTTTTGGTTCTTCCTGGTTGTGACAGCAATCGTCAACTGTTACAAAGCTGAAGGGAGAGTCGGGCGTGGTGGCGCTCTGGGAGGCAGAGGCAGGCTGATCTCTGTGAGTCTGAGGCCAGCCTGGTCTACAGAGTGAGTCTAGGACAGCCAAAGCTACACAGAGAAACCCTGTCTGGAAAAAAAGAAAAAAAGGGGGGGGGGCAAGCTGAGAGGAGTGTCAGTGAGTAAATGGAAGGGACCACAATAAAACTTAAAGGTTTCACTCCAGCAGCCATCTTCCAGCCAACAGGTTTGGGCTAGTCTACTGAAGAGGGACTTCTAGCCTTCAAGCATCCTGGGTTCCAAGATAAACAGGGTTAGGGCAGGGCAACTTTCCGTGGTGTTCCGTAGGAAGCCTGGGATTAGGGTAAGGTTGTTGGAGAGCAATGTTCCTCACACTGAGAGCAAGCTCACACCCTCCGAATACATTCTAGACACATCCCTGGAAGACGGAGGTAACTCTCCTCCATTTACACAGCAGGAAACAAAGGCTCAAAAAAAAAAAAAAAAATCTCCCAAGCTCTATATCCTCCAGGGCCAGGGGCAGCTCTGCCCAGGTCTGCAAGAGTCTAGGGCCCTAGGGAAGATGGCCTCGCTTGCCTCAAGAAAACAAGCAGTTTCTACCCTGCATGTGATCACTTTATGTCCCCAAACTGGGTTCTTTGTCCCTCTCAGAATTGTGAGGGGAAAAAAAAACAAGATCAAGTGCCAATCAAGCAGTGAAGGAGACTTTTTATTCTTAGCCAAGAATAGGAGAATGGAGGCTATAAATGTGAAAAACAGCTTCTCAGCTCAAGGGGCTTGATGGCTATAGTTGTTGGGTAAAAGAAATGAGGGTCAGGATGAGGCTAATAAATGGGAGGAATGCTTGTCTGTTTTCTGGGAATGGGCAGAATTTTTCCAGGAATTTGGGCACTGCTTCTTTTCAACCTAACCTTCTATAATTTCTTTTTTTTCCAGCTGTTGTCATGGCAATTGTCAACGGACGTGGCCCTGGGGTTATGCCATTTTGCACACAGGCGGAATAATACGTTAGAGACTGTTTGCTGACAATCATCTACAATCTAATGAGTTTGGGCTAACCCATCTGAGAAGGGACTGCAAGTACCCTGTCCTCAGAGATCAACACAGTTAGGGTAGACAAAAGATTCAGCTTGCCCTCCTGGGCAGTATTCTGGGGAGTATGCTCTGCTCCCTCATCTTGCTGGGCCATCTTGCTGGGCCTACGGGGTAGCTTACATAGAGATCCAAACTAGCTGCGTAGCCTGGGCTGACCTTGAATTTGTTGATCTTCCTGTTAAATGTTGGGATGATAGGTGTTTGACACCGTGTCTGAGTTTTTACTGCTGGGCCTCTAACCTAGTACGTGGCGCCCATTGGACAAACACGCCACGATTGAGCTAAATCCCTGTCCTCGGGATATGGGGCTTTTAAGAGATATTTCAATCTTTTAAAATACCAAGCCGCTTGTGCGCTATGAAGGGAGGTGGAGCTGGAGACTCGGAGGCAGTTCCTATTCTTACTCCTGGGAAATGGTGAATCACACTCTCCAACAGTAGAGCCAGTAACAACGCAAGTGCCAGCGGCCTGTGCCTTCTTCCTTTGAGAATATGACCACTGTGTGAGTCGCTGTGACTCCCAGAGCTGCCTGTTAGCCCAGGAAGAAGAGCAGCACCTGCAGAGTGGAGACCCACGCTTGCCTCACCATGTTCTCCGTGTTTACTTCTCATCGTTGACCTCTCTCTCTAGTTGGTTGTGGTGGCGGTTCAGCCATGAGACTGGACAGCTCTGTGTTGAGTTACAGTTTTTCTGTGCTGTGTTTAACTTTGACCAGGGATTTATTTCCTTTGGAATCTTGGTGTTGGACAAACATTTGAAGAAATCCAGAGACCCCACCCACTTCGTGGTCTGCAACTACAATATGCAAATATGGGGTGGAGAGAGGGGAGAGAGCGAGCAGTGGAACAGTTTGAGGACTATGAAGAGACATGAGGGTGGAGAGGAACGGCCACACATGAGTAGCCTGGATGTCACCTGAGGCCACCTCGAGGTCTTGGTCTATGTCGCCACTGAGGGCCATATCTGTGTCCATGGATCAAATTACCACCAATGGCCACCTTGACATCCCTGGTCTGGGCTGCTGCCTTGGACCATGTTGCTATTCAAGGACTGCACAAAGATGGCTGCACCCCTCACTGGCTGCAGCTCTCGGAAGAGTCCCACCCCCACCTTGCACCTTACCCAGGCAGCACAGTAGAGCTGGCCCTGGTGGGGGGAACACAAGCGAACCTGAGGGCATGCGTGTGGGAGAGCTGGCCCTGCCCGTCACTGGCTGCAGCACTCAGGAGAGCAGGGCCCTGATGGTGGAAGCATGGAAAGTGGACCCTGGTCCCAGGCCATGAGAGTAGGAGAACTGTCCCCATCCTCCACCCCTTGCTGGCTTTGGCACTGGGCAAGCTAGCTGGGGCAGAGCTGGAGAGCTTGTCTTGGCGGTGAGGGTGCCGGAGAGCTGGTGGGCTGACCAACTCAGATATCTCCCAGGCCCAGGTCCAAGGCTATGAGTTGGCCCACCCCAACATCTACCCCAGGTATGAACTGCTGGAGCCATTCATAAAGCAGATCCAAAGCTGCAGGATCTCATGACATGGGGCAGCTGGGTATCTGAAAGAAGTCCCCATGAGCATCCAGTTTTGATGGTGTAGCCGAAGCCAGAGGCCTTGAATCAGACCAATGACTCATGGCAATGAACATTTGCAAGTAAAGATATGTGGACAAAAGGCTATACTGTGTGACACACTACAGCTTCCAAGACAAGACCTTTTCTTTTTTTTTTTTTCTCTTGAGGGGGAGGTTCCAAGGACAAAGGGCAGATACAAAGTACAAAGGGAGGAGGAGATGAGTGGGACCGGGGTACATGAGGCGAAATTCACAACGGTTAATAAAAAAGTTTTAAAAAATTCTGAGTGTGTCTCTCCGTGTGTGATTGTATGTACATGATGTGTATGAGGAGGGGAGTAGGTGGTTTGTGCACACACACCATAGCATGAACATGGAAGTCAGAGGACAACTTTGTGGAGTCACTTGTTTCTTTTTTACGTTGAGTTCTGGAGGTTAAACTCAGGTCACAAGTTTTGAGTGACCTTTACACTTGAGTCATCTCACTAGTCCTCAAGGCAGTCTTTCATCAGAAAATGTTCCTTGACAGCTGGGGACACTGCTGACTGAGTGACAGCGGGCATCGAGAGAGGCAGCCCAGCTGTGGGTAGTGCTGACTGGTAAAGAAAGTGCTGTGGAAACAGCTGCTGTGGGGTTGACTAGAAGCCTGGTGCAATGCAACGTTTGTACAGTGAAAGAAAGTTCCAAATCCTTTGAAGAGCCAATGAAGATTCAGGAGCCAGATGCTGGGGTGAAAACCTGCTAGCTCAGAGAGGCAGAGAGGCAGAGAATGCACCCAGCTGACCTTCCTACTCAGCTCAAGTCCAGAAGGAAAAAAACCAAAAACCAAAAGCTCAAAGCTAAAAGGCCAAAAAAGCCAAAAGGCCAAAAACCAAAAGCACAAGGCCAAAAGCTTGCTAGCTCACCTGACAGCCCAGATGAAAAAAGCCAAAAGCTCTTTCTTTTTCTCCATGATGTCTTAAGTACCCTTCAAGTCAAAGTCCTTTCTGTTAATCCTGGTCATCTGGTTACTTTGCTCCACCTCGTGACCTAGGGCTACCTTTACTAAATCCTGTGTATAGAAAGCGCTTGGGTTAAAGGTGTGTGTTGGGGCTGAACCACACCAAAGAAGAAACAGGTTTTTACAGGTCACACTCTGGGGTTCACAATGGGGTCAAATATCCTACAACAATGGAAGGGTCAACATAGTGTTTTCTCTAGGCTTGGCAGCACACACCTGTATCCCCATCACTAAGGATCACAAGTTCAAGGCCAGCCTGGGTTATACAGTGAATTCCAGACCAGCCTGGGCTACTTAGTAAAATCATGTCTCAATAATAATAATAATAATAATAATAATAATGATGATGATGATGATGATGATGATGATGATGATGATGATGATGTTAATGGGCAGGTGAACTGTCTCTGCAGGTAAAAGCACTTGCCACCAAGCATGTGACCCGAATTCGGTTCCCTAAGCATACACGGTAAAAAGAAAGAAACAAATCCTGAAAGTTGTCCTCTAATCTTCACACCACAGAACCCACACTCAAATACATGCACGCAAAATAGATAAATAAATTAATTAAAAGTAACTTAAAACTGTTAATTAAAAAAAAATGTAAAGCAGTGATCTTTTTGCCAGCCAAATTCTACTTCAAGCATCTCATCCTAATTCTAGCAACCCAAAGCTCCTTGTGTGGGACCCTGGTGTTCTCATTTTAACTCCTGAATAGAGCTGGTTGATATTTGTATCAACCATCTGCTTTCTCTCCGGAGTTCCAAGTCATATAGCATATGACAACATCTGGTCAACAAAGGACCAGACCTGTGACAGTGTCTATAGCACACAGCCTAGGCCCGATCAGGCTTTGTACAAAGATGTTCTGTGTCTGTACGGCAAAACTGCTGAACGATGCACGTGGGTTGTGTGTCCGCATCATAAAATGACAGCAGGCTGTTCTTGAGTCTCTTCTGTGGTATTTCCCGACGTGTGGCTATGGCTGTGTTCGGGCCACACACTAAGCGCCAGCCCTGTAGTGTCCACTCCCTCTCTAACTTGGGAAGACCTCTCGCCAGTATTGATCTCTCTCACTAACGCAAACACTTGTTTTCCCCTCTTTTACTATTTATTTATTGGTCTTTTGAGACCAGTTCTCACTATGTAGACCTCGCTGGCCTTACACTCACAGAGCTCTGCCTGCTTCTGCCTCCCGAGGGCTGAGATTGAAGGAGTCACCCAATACATCTGGCAGTGTTTTCTTCTTCTTTTTTTTTTTTTAAAAATATAATATTTCTATTAGTTCTTTGAGACTTTCACATATGCATACAATGTGTTTTGGTTATATTCAACTTCTACTTCTTTCTGTAACGATTTCCAGGTCCACTCCAGGCCCCTATCCACCCCAATACTGAGCAAATACTCCTCGGTGAGAGTCTGTCCACTGTCGCACCCTCAACCTACTAGGAGATGCACCCTTAAAGAAAACGGACTCTCCCTCATCCAGGGATTATCAGCTGTCAATAGCTCCTCAGAAACAGCTGAGGGCTCGTGAACCCCTACACTTCCCACGCTAGACTGTTGTCTGGCTTGACCTTGTTCAGGTCTTGTGCAAGCAGCCTACAGCTCATATGAGTTGATGAGTGCAACGGGCCTGGTGTGACCAAAAGAGTGGTTTTCTTTTTTGAGGCAGGGTCTCTTGTGCAAGATGGCCTCAAACTCGTTATTATTGATGCTGGCCTTGAACATCTGGTCCTCCTTCCTCAACCTCAGAAGTGTTGGGATTGCAGGTGTGACTCATCACACTTGACTTCAATCAAATATTTCGGAAGGGCAGTTTGGTGGTCTCTTAAAATTGTTCGTGGTCTTTGTCTCAACCATTCTACTTCGTTCACGTAGATATATTTACAGGGCTGCTCATGACAACAGTGTTTGAGACATATGCACACAACCTAAGCATCCCTTAGCAGAAGACCAGTTAGATAGAACAATGTACAGGCAGTACCAAAAAAAAAACCCAAAACAACAACAACAACAACAAAACAAGGCTACAGCACATGCCTGTAATCCTAGCACGGAAACAAGCAGATCTCCAGCCTGGTCTACAAACTGAGCCCAGTACGGCCAAGGGGGGCGGGGGTTTACTCAGAGCACAGGAGCAAGCAGGTTTCTGGTTTGTTTTTTCCTGCTGAGTTGGGAACCCTCTCCCTCAGTGGGGCCTAGCAGCTGCCCCATTCATCCAGTCACTTCTGCTTCCTTTCTGGGACTCATGGGAGCATGTCCTCAAGAGTTTAGCTAAAGCTCGTTAGCATCCTTGATGACGCTGGGAGTCTTGGAGGTAAGAACTGTGAGAACTGTCGGGAGAGATGACAGTTCCAAGGAAGGCTCCCAGCTCTGTCCTTGCCACCATTTTGAAAAGTTGCTCCGTTTTGGTTAAATGGTGACAATTCCCCCAAAGCACACTGATTAGCCTTCCGGACTTGTTTTCCTAGATTTCTGCCACTGGCCCACTGCAGAACTCCTGATAATGGCTGGCCTATCGAATGTTTGTCAATCACCTGATGTTCTTTTTTGGTCACCCCTAGCAATATTCAGTGTCAGCCAAAAAGGGAAACTTCCTCCTTGGGCCTTGTTAATATTTTGGAACACAACCTGCTCCTGTGTTAGTTATCCAACAATCTATGACGTCATCGTGTGTCACCAGGCAGGTGGCCACACCTGGAAGGCGTGGTTACCTTCCCCCCTAAAAGATCTACCCTGACACGTGATCCCTCTCTTACACTCTTTCTTTCTCTTACACTCTGTCTTTCTCTCTCTTACATTCTCTTACTCTCTTTTCTCTCACACTCTATCTTACACTCTTTCTCTTTCTCTCGGGGCACCCCATCCCCCCTTTCCCTCTCTCTTTCCCCACCATGCCCTGCTACCCACTTCCTCCATACCCTTCTAATAAACCTCTCGCAGAGAATATCGGCTGTCCCCTTGCTGCTTCTTCTAACAGGCCTCCCTCCCACCCTATACTACCCCAGCTTATAACTGGACAGTCTCTCATTCTTACAGATTCCCTTACAGGATTTTTCCCAAAATCAGGGCTTATACTGACTTTTTTTTTTTTTTTTTTACAAAGTTTTTCTGTGTAGCCCTGGCTGCCCTGGACTCACTTTGTAGACCAGGCTGGCCTCGATCACAGAGATCCACCTGCCTCTGCCTCCTGAGCATTGGAAATACAAGCATGTGCCACCACACCTGACTTTTGGTTTACACTGTCTTAAGACCGTGCTCCCTGTCATGTTTCCTTCTAGATGACTATGATTCACTCGCACACCTCAGGTCTCCTGCTGTACAGGTATGGCCACTCCCTATTCTGGGAGGCTTGGAGGAATGCAATGGGTGAGAGACCTTTTAGCAGACCATCCAAGTCGAGGTCCTGCTTCCTCTCCCAATCCCCAATTCTGTCCTCTCCCGCTCCTACACCCCCCGCCCCCCATGGCAGACAGGGAAGCTTTGAGCAGTTGCTGAAGGATTCCTCCATCAAGATGGAAACATGGGGCTGGAGAGATGGCTCAGCGGTTTAGGGCAGTTCCTGCTCTTTCAGAGGACCTGGGTTCAATTCCCAGCACCCACATAGCAGCTCACAGCTATCTGTAACTACAGTTCCAGAGGATCTGGGACCCTCACACAGACATCATGCAGGCAAAATATCAATGCAGGTAAAAATAAATAAATCTTAAAAAAAAAAAAAGATGGAAACCTTCTCACTGCAAGTAAGGCAAGCCACAACTAAGTTCTTGCCCTTCGTAGTAGCTGCTACTGGGGCTCGATCTGGTGGTGATTGTCACGCTTGTTGCCAGCCTCCAGGAGCACTGGCTTCTAACGTCACAGCTTTCTATACCCCAAGTCCAGCCTACCCACACTCCTTTTTGGTTTTTGTTGTCTTTCAAGACAAGGTTTCTCTGCATAGCCTTGGCTGTCCTGGACTCACTTTATAGACCAGGCTGGACTTGAACTCAAAGAGATGCAGCAGCCTCTGCCTCCTAGAGTGCTGGGATTACAGGCATCCCACACACACCTTTTTTTTTGAGCTAGGGCCTTAATATGTAGCCAGGCTAGCCTTGAACTCACTATCTCTGTACCTTGTACTCTGGTTCTAGGATTATAGGCATGGGCCACCATTCTCAAGTCAACAAATAAGAGCACTGACAGCCAAGCCTGCCAACAACCCACAACTGGAGAAGAAACTGAGTCTTAGAAGTTGACCTCTGGCCTCTACATGCATGCTAGGGCACATGCCTGTATGCGTGCTCATGGGAACATGTGAAAACACACACACACACACACACACACACACACACACACAACTATATGTTTTTTGTTTTTTTTTTAACTTCTGTTTTATTTTGAGATAGGATCTCTCTATGTAGCCCTGGCTGACCTGGAAGTGATGGAGAGCAGCCTGTCTCTGCCTTCTAAGTGCTGGGATTAATTTGTGGACCAGCTTTTTAAAGGGTTTTAAAAAGAGATGTTCTTTAACTAATTACCATGTAAAGACAGGAAGATGAACGTTGGTGGGAGAGACCAACACCAAGGGCCGCCTTGGAAGTTTCAAAACGCAGCCATGAGTGGTGTCGAAGGGCAGGCGTGGGAGCCTGGAGGCCTAGTGAGGAAAAGCTGGAATTGTTGGAGAGAACAGAGGAGCCCTTGCTGGGGACCTGGTGACTGAACTGAGCCCTGAAGAATAAGGAAAATGTCACAAAAGGAACGAGAGAAAGAAAAGTGTCAAAGAAAGTGGGAACAGCATGGATGAAAAGGTCTGGGGCGGGCAGCAAGGGAGAACGGTGGGCGTATGGAATGACAAAGAGAGGCTGAGTGGGAAACTAAAGAAAAAAAAAGGTCAGGAGTAAGCCCGAGGGCACTATGTCCCCTCCATCACCCCCAGATCAGTGAAGGCCTGAGAGGGGAGAAGTCTGGTTTTCATTCCAGGTATCAGGGCTTCAACTCGCCTGTCACATGACAAGATGACCCTTGCCCCCAGCATTCTTGGGCTTACTCTAGCAGGCCCTTTGTGTACCTCTCCATGCCAGGTGACTCAGGGAGACACGCCCGAGGGTGACTGTTGACTCTGCAAACTGCAATGCCCAAGGTCTCACTCACACCATGCGATGGCTAATTCCTTTAAAATTTTCGTTTAATAATGAATTAATTTCTGTATATGTGCTCTCAGGAAGTGTGCTGAGTGGAAGTCTGAATAGCTTGCAGGAGTCAGTTTTCTCCTTCACCCGGCTCCTTGGGCTTGGTGACAGCTGTCAAGCCTTTAGCTGCTAGGACCTCTTTCCAGTTGCCTGATGGGTAATCTTGATTGTCACCTTGACTCAATTTAGAATCAGCTTGGAAACGGACCCGAGGGTGTGTCCGGAGAGGTGTACAAAAAGAGGGAAGTACCGCCCTGGATGTGAGCGACCACACCCTATAGGCTGGGATCCCAGACCATAAACCGCATGGCATTCGACTCTGATTCCGTAGAATCAGTGTCCTTGTGACCAGTGTCCTTGTGCCCCTGCCACTGTACCCTCCCCGTCTCGGTAAATCCTTTCTTCCTTAAGTTGCTTCTTGACAGGTAGCTAAGGGCTGGAGAGGTGGCTTGGTGGCCAAGAGCCCTGGATACTCTTCCAGAGGACCTGGGTTCAACTCCCAGCACCCTCGTGGCAGCTCACATCTATTTGTAACTCCAATCCTGGGGGATCTAACACCCTCTTCCGGCCTCTGTGGGTACAAGGGACACAAGTGAAAGTTGTGTTTCTTGACACCCAGAAAGTTGGGGGTTGGCTAGTGCTACCTTTTTAATGCTAATTACCGAATCCCCAAGGTCTGGTCCCTGCCCAGTCTCAACATTTACCTGTCCTTGTTGGGCAAACCTTCCTCCACCAAATTTAAAGTTGATTGGTTAATAAAAAATGTTGAGGCTTGGGATTTGGCAGAAGAAAGGGAGGTGGAGTTTGGGGTTCGCTGGCTGGGGTCCAGGGACCACAAGGAGGAGGAGAAGTCAGGGTCAGAAGAGAAAGTGGAGCACTCTGGGTTAGCGTGGGAAAGGAGCCCATGGCTGGATCAGCGTGGATGGAGGAAATGGAGAACATTAATAAGTATTTTGGGATCATGGATGGGAGGTAGCTTGAGATTGGGGCTAGGGGTAAAGTTAGTTTAGAGGGTTAATATCCGAAGTGCCCCAGGTAAAGGCTATTTTGTAAAATACAACAGGTGTCTGTGTCTTTATTTGTTTGATGGCGGGTTAGATAATACCTCCGTAATAATTATAGCCTAATTATTAGGCTATAATTCATTATTATATAAGTTATTAATAAATGTTATGTAGTGATAACATTTATTAGGCCATACCTCTTAAATTTACCACAACACATACAGTCAATTTTAAAAAAGAAAGAAAAGTAGAACACACGGGGAAGGTGATGGGGTGGGGAGTAGCCCAGGGTCAGGACAGGACATTTCTAACAGTCGAAGGACCCCATCTGAGAAGCCTTGATGCCTCTCTAGCCCGGCTTGTCATCTGCATAGACACCCTGAAGAAGGGAACCCAAAGTGTGGTCTGTTCAGGGAGGTGGGATGGGGTGGCTGGGGAGTGGGGGTGGTTCCGCTCTGTCCAAGAGGAGGAAGCAGCTGCTGAGGCTGAGAGAAAAGGAGGCTTCTGAGGGGAACGGGTCTGTGGGGTGCTGACCAGGGAATGCTTAAGTCAGCTCTACCTGCCTTGCCTTCTCCCCACTTCCTGGCTGGGGCTGGGGGTAGAAGAGCTAGGGCTGAACTCCCAGCATGCCTTGCAACCAAACCTGCTGGATAATGAGATTTCGGCTGATGACTAAGGCATGTTAACACAGCAGATTCTAAGATCTGGTTCCCACACTTTACATGTGTGCATACGCAGAGAGACAATGAACAACTTCACACTCAGGCCCTGTGGCAAAAAAAAAAAACAAAAACAAAAATGTGTGAACATGCATACACACATAGAGACTGCTTAGGACTGTGGTTCCAGAACTAATCTTCCGAATTATCAGAAGAGCTTGTAAAATTCAGACACCTGGGCCACAGAAATGGATTGAGCCTTGTATCTTCAAAGAAGCCCAGAATCCTTTATGGGAGCAGTGTATCGGCCCCTTTAAAGATGTCCACATCTTAATCCTCAGTCCCAAGACTGTGCCAGGTTACATGCTCAGGGGGGAATGGAGGACCTTCATTCGGTGTAGTTCGGTGGCAGAGCACTTCCCTATTGTGTGCAAGGCTCAAGACTGTAGCCCCATCATCCTAAAAACAAGGACAGTAAATAAAATAAAACCTCAAACTTCTGGGTTACTGGGGTGAGACGGACTGAATGAGGCTTTGTAAGAGTGTAAACAAGTCCCCAGGTGAGGGTCCGAAGCTGTAAGCCAGGAAGTGGTGAGCTCCCATACTCCAAAAAAGCCGTGGAGGTGTGATCAGACCTGTCAGTAGAATTACAGCCCTTATGAAAGAGGACGAGGGATTGGGGAGAAGTCCACTGTAGCTGCTAAGCCCAAGTCTGTGGTGCATTGTGGCCCCTGGCTATGAGCCAGCCGGAAGGGGCATGAGGACTCTGGTGAGGTAGGAGGGTTTGTTTATTTGTTTGTTTGTTTTGGTGTTGGTGGTGGTTTCAAAACTGGATTTCTCTGTGTACCCCTGGCTGTCCTGGACTCACTTTGTAGATCAGGCTGGCCTCAAACTCACAGAGATCCATCTGCCTCTGCCTCCTGAGTGCTGGGATTAAAGACTTGCAGAGGGAGGTTGAAGAGGAGTCTGTTTGAGAAGGAAGCAGGTTTGGGCATGATGCGAAGCCAGGGCTCCTCAAGTGACTCCTGAATCCAAGGATGGAAGGAGGCCACAGGCCAGGGATTCTGGAAGCTTGCGAAAGGCAGAAAAAGCAAAGAAACATACTGTCTGTAGAACTGAAAAGAACACTGCCCTGTGATGTGGGAATCTGATGAACTGCGGAACCTTAAGGTAACAAATGAGCATGTCTTAAGCTCTACCTATGAGGTGATGGCTGTAGCAGCAAAAGGACATCAGCAGCCATGGTGCACTGTCTCTGGGGACCGCTAGGCGGTTCTGGTCAGTTGGCCTATGCTGTAGGAATGGGCTCCTAGCCAGGAGGAACCAGGCAATGGGAACGGGAGCTCTGGGTATGAGGGTGGCTCCAAGGGAACTTGGAATGGACAAAGAGACTTTCCTAAAACATGGTGTCCTGTCTTAGGCACTGTCGGCACCAGTTACTGCCGGAAGGAACAGTTCAGCGTTACACTGAAGTTCTAGGGACACAGAGACAACTAAGCCAGGCACTGACTTCTAGGAGGTTTACAGGGAGGAGATGCATCAGGGACCAGTCTGAATGCAAAAGTCGTCACTATTCAGAATAACACCCTTATGGCAGAAAACAGGGCAGAGACGACAGCTGCCCAAGAGGTCATCGTGATTCCTCCTGGTCTACCTGGTCTACCTGAGCCACATGGTCTACCCAGTGGCAGGATGACCCTGTGCCCCAGACGTATCCCTGAGAACACATAAGGTGCGGCGGCTGCTTCCTTCCCGGGCTCTGCACCTCCCTGTGTAGAAAACAGGCGTCTTCCTTCCCCTGCCTTCCTTCTGCGGCCAAGCCTGGAGATGGAGAGGACAGACAGGCTGTCGGACGGTTAGTCACCCTCATGTGTCTCTGACCCTGGCTGGAACCATCATCCGCACATTCTTCGGTGATTCTTCAAAAACGCCCTGAAGCGGGTCACGGGGTGGGGTGAGGTGGATATTTTATGGCCCGCCTTACTTGAGGTACTTAGGAAAGACAGGAAGCAGCAAGGCAGACCCAGGGGACAGAGGGGAGAGTGAGCGGACTGTTGCTGTTCGGGAGGCGCGGCGTTTCTGTTTGGGAAGCTGGAGAAGTTCCCCTGGAGACGGACGGGGGAGAAAACTAGTAGACCACATGTGTGGAGCTGGGTGACTGGAGCCAGTTTTTGAGTTACGGATATTTTATTCTTTAAAAATTCTTTAAATTAGCACCTGTTTGTTTAGTGTGTGCGTGTGGCTTGTGTGTAGAGGTCAAGGGACAGGTCTTGGGAGTCAGTTCTCTCCTTCTACCTGTGCTTTTTGGGGATGGATCTCAGGTCATCAGAGGTGGCTATAGGGACTTGTGCCTGCTGAGCCATTCTGCCCTCCGCCCCCCTCTTTAAGCACCCTCAAATGGTATGAGTTGAATTAGTTCCTAGCTGGTGGTTCTATTTTGGAAGAGTCTAACAGTGTTTTGGACGGGGCGAGGCTTGGCAGAAGTAGGACTGCCTCTGTCCCACCCTTACCCCCTTAAAGCCGGGGACAGAATAAAGGCAAGCACTACCACTGGCAGAATTATTTATTTATTTGGGTTTTTCAAGACAGGGTTTCTCTGTGTAGCCCTGACTGTCCTGGATCCACTTTGTTAATCAGGCTGGCTTCGAATTCACAGAGATCCACCTGCCTCTGCCTCTGCCTCTGCCTCCTAGAGTGCTGATATTACAGGCCTGTGCCACTGCACCAGCTGGAAAACAAGATTTTTCAACACCTTGAAACAGAGGTTCTTCACTCCCTTTCCAGATTCCCTTCATTCCCATCCCAGAGGGAATGAAGGCTCAGAAAACAAACACTTTTCCCAGCACCTTATAGGAGAACAGCAGAGCTGGGATTTGATTTCTCCTTATTTCCTTTGGGCAGAGCAGAGAAATAAGGCAGAAGTGGGGTTCAGAGAGGGTGACAAGGAACATGAGGGAGAGGCTTAGCTCTGGGTCCTGGCCAGGCACAGGACCCCAACCCAGATTGGCTTCTTCTCTGCCATTCCCTTGACAACCCTTGTTTTCCATGATGACGCTGGAAGCAGCTGCCCAGGAGAGCAGTAAAGCGGGGAGGAGTTACAGACATCTGTTGTTCTCCATGGTAACGAGTGAGCAGCCCTAGCCACTTAACCATCCAGAGGACAAGCCAGCACTCACCAGGGGTGCCCAACGAAGGTTTTTTTTCATCTTCCCTTTCTACCAAAGCAGGATGCCCCCAAATCCAAGCATAAAACAGAGAGAAGACAAGGGGCCCAGTGTGGTAGGCAGGATCAGCCCCTACCCCAAGGAGAGCCTAGAATGTAGGAGAGCTGAGCCTAGTGGGGTTTTTTTGCCAACTTGACACAAGCTAGAGTCATCTAGGAAAAGGCACCTCAACTGAGAAAATGCCCCCATCAGGCAAGGCTCTGGTGTGGGTGGTCCCACCTCTTGGCAGGTGGTCCTGGATGCTACAGACAGCAGGCTGAGCAAGCCATGGGGAGCAAGCCAGTAAGCAGTACTCCTCCAGCGCCTCTGCTTCAGCTCCTGCCTCCAGGTTCCTGCCTTGAGTTTCGGCCCTGCTTGTTCTCAATGATCGACTGTGATTGGACCATATAATCTAAATAAACCCTTTCAATAGAAATCCCACAGGTATCTAGAAAACAGGCCTAACAGGCCAGAAGCAAAGCAGAAAACAGAAGCCATGGAAGGGCTGTGGCCTCACCGGTGACTCTCACTGTCAGTAAGAACATCAAGACTATCACATTAGTTTTCTGTGACTGTGTCATGGATTACTCTGAGCTGAGTGGCTTAAAACCACAAGCGGTGGGCTGGAGAAATGGCTTAGAGGTTAAGAGCACTGCTCTTAACCTGCTCTTCTAGAGGTCCTGAGTTCAATTCCCAGCAACTACATGGTGGCTCACAACCATCTATAATGAGATCTGGTGCCCTCTTCTGAAGTGCAGGCACACATGCAGGCAGGACACTGTATAAATAATAAATAAACATTTTTAAAAAGAGTTAAAAAGAGAAGAAACAAGGGTTAAAATTTCAGCCTCAGCGGGGCACAATGAGGCACAAGTGTACTCCCAGCACTCAGAGAGGCAGAGGCAGGTGAATCTCTGTGAGTTCGAGGCTATCCTAGTCTACAAAGTGAGCCCAGGACAGCCAAGGCTACACAGAGCCCTGTCTCCAAAATCCAAAAACAAACAGATCTCAGTCTCAGGGTCAAAAAGCTGGGGAGCAGCTGAGTTCCCTGGGAACTCGGAAGGAGATGGTGGAGAAAAGACGTGTCACATACGTTAAGTCACAAGGCATTGTCACGAAAGATACTACCCATGCATGTGCCACCAGATTTAAGTCTGATATACCCACCCCTGTCACAGCCGCCTGTGTGCTCTCCTCGGCCCTGTCCCCTGCTCCACATTTCTCCATCTAGCCACGTTCCAGAGTCCCCAGCTTTCCGGAGTTGTGACACACAGACGCCTCCAGTCACCATTGTTTGGTTTGGTTTTCTGTCTCGAAACCCGCACATGCATCTTACTGCGCTGGATGTCTTCTGGAAGTTTCCTTTCCCCTTGACATTCTGCCTCTGAAGTTCAGTCACACTCTAGCTTCCGGTTTTGGTTCCTTCATCCTGTCTTCACTGGTGTGAACCAGAAGTAGGTACATAATTTGCAATGTATTCACTTGAGGTTTGGGTTTTTGGTTTGTTTGTTTTTTTTTTTTTTCTTAGTATGCAAATTTGGGAAGGCTGTCAGTAAGTTCTTCCTCTTTTGTCTGGCTTTAAAATTATACGGGTGCCCAGAATGGCTTCAGTTGAGTTTCCCAGTTTCGCAGCCCCCAATCTTCAGCAATCCCGACAGCTGAGCTTCCCACCTTGGTTAGCTGTCCTGTGAAACCAGGCGCTATTTCCTGAAGGGCAGGAACCCCACGATTATTCTTCCATGTACTGTCTCTCTGGTCCTGAACTCCCCTCCCTCCCTTGCGCCTGCTTTCCAGAGGAAGCTAACGGCCATGGCTCTTATCCAAGCCCTCACCCTCCCTACTTATACCATGGCTGCCTCCCCTCCCCCTCTGCCTTCCCAGAGCCTTCAACAGCTCCACCAGGAATAACGCATACAGCTTTCCCACCCCACGTGATCACCACTCCACGGCAGCTCTGCCTTGCTTGGGTGTGACCGCTGGGCCCAGCAGAGATGTGGAAAAATGTCACTCAGGCAGTTAAACCTCAACTCCTGTCAGAAGGCTCCCACCCACTCCCACAGGGACTCCAGATCTAAGGCATATTATACAGGTCACCCATGGGCCAGTCCTAGCTGCTGCTCCATACCACGGCCAAAAACCGTGGCAAGCAGAAAGTGACTGGCAACCTCACTGCTAGTGGCATAGCTGTCCCCTGAGCCTCTCTGAGCTTTAGCCTGTTGCTTTGCCGTCTGCACTCACAACTGTTACAGACTGCCACAGAAAAAAGAAAAAGAAAAACGACCTACTCTCCTCTGCCTTCTGGCCCGGCAGGAGTTCTAACGGGCTAATGTCCTGATCTGGCTCCCCCAGGCCCCACCACTAGAAAGAAGACAGGATCCAGCAGCAGCCATCCTGAGCACTGTCCAGCCCTGTCAGCGCCACCGAGAGGGGTCCCTGTCCCTTTTGTAGAAACCTGAGCGCCTTGACATCTGTCCTTTTGTGTTCCCATTTGTCACGTGGCAGGTATTCTGAACTTGGACTGTAGATAGCAGTTTCCTTCAGGTTATCCCTCAGCCCTAGGTGAAGCAGCAGGTACTGACACCAAAGGCTGGACTTGGAGGAGGACTGAACATTTTTAAGACACCTTGATGCAGGTCCCTATCTCTGATGATGACCAGGTTCTCATATGTATGTACATATACATGTACATGCATATACATATAAACGTGCGTGCAGGGTGCAGGGTGGTAGAGGGGAGCTCACGCTACAGTGCGCATACAGAGTCAGAGGACAGCTTTGTGGGGTCATTTCTCTTCCCACATTTACATGGTCCCAGGGGTTGAATTCAGACCGTCAGGCTTACTCAGCGACAGGTTCACAGTCACCTAGCCCACCATGTTTATTTAAGCAAAGGTGACAGATAAAAAGATGGCGTTTAAAGCCAGGCACTGGAGGCACATGCCTTTAATCCCAGCACTCAGGAGGCAGAGGCAGGTGGCTGTCTGTGAGTTTGAGTCCAGCCTGATCTACAGAGTGAGTTCCGGGACAGCCAGGGCTACACAGAGAAACCCTGTCTCGAAAAACAAAACAAAAGGTGACATTTGAAACCTCTATTAATTCCTTATAAGCCCCAAGAGGTTTTGCCCTCATCTGAAGAGAAGTTGGACATTTTCAAGTCTATGTGACAGTTTTGTGTACTCTGCCCAGAGGAGAACATACAGAACGTTGTTGCCCAGTCGAGGAACGTGCTGCCCTGCCAGCTCTCCTGTGCTCATGACTGTTGTGTGACAAAAACCTTTCCCCGGGGAGACACAACACGTGTCTACTCACCCCAGACAGGGAACCCATGACAGACCAAAATACAGATACCACCAAAGTCCAGCCTGGTGAACCAATGAGTTTTATTGGGGTTACTTACAGGAACATGGGTGAACCATTACTTACAGAAGAAATGCCTCGAAGGCAGTGGCATCGGCAAAGCCCGCCCCAGCACGGTGACAGCTCACAAAAGCTGGGAACACACTGCACGGCCTGCAAGTAGCTCATCAGCTGGGAGAATGTCCCTTCCAGGTGACCCAGTTGGTCTACACCCCTTCCACACAGCTCAGATGGTTTCTGCTTCTTCCAGGCATCTGGTCTAGTCTCGGTCTTCCTTGCAGTTCAGCTTCCATCAGTCTGAGATGGACTCTCAGCTTACATTGTTTATTCTCTCAGGGAGGGGTTTAGTGAATTTAGTCAGTTTCAGGGACTTCCTGGAGCTATTTTGAGTTGTTACCTTCTTGCTTAAAGAGCTTCCCTCAAGGATGGAATGTTTCAATCTCAGAACAAACTGTTAGCACAGCAGTTACCACGCTTCAGCCTTGGAGTCCTTTGTGTACGACTCTTATGAGGTCCTTAGCATCGTGATAGGTATCTGATGACCCCTGTATCTCTCCCATCCTTTGGATCATACTAAACACACAATCATAGGAATTGAGGATGTTAGAAGGAAAGGATCATTTGGGACCTTGTCATGCCGTCCCCCTGTCCTATAACCTTCAATGGCACTCTCCCTTACCTGCAGGACACATCCAAGGCTCTGGCCCCAGGCCTGGTCCACCTCTATATCTTCACTGATCTCATGTACCCATCAACTGTCCAGCCATTGTCACATGGGACACAGGGTATAAGCTGGGATTTATTTGGAGAAGCAGAGTCATTCAGAGTATAGAGAAAAAAAGATGGGTTACAGCAAGCTGGTCTCATGTGGGATAGGAGCTTGCCCAGCTACAAATCTCACAGGTGAGGAGCCCAGCGGCACCCAGCTGGAACCCACACTGAGACCCATTCCGTCTCAGCCTATAGCTCCAAGTCAGGGCTGACCCCCAGGAGAGACTGGAAACGCTGTCAAAGACACAGCCTCAGGAAAGGAAGAGGCTGCAGAAGATCCAAGTGTGGCAAGAACGGATGCAGAGCCAGCTTTCATGTCACCCCTGACTGTGACCAGGTGGATCCGTGTCAGCATACTTGAGTTGCCTCAGTGTGTCTCTCTGCCCTGTGTTTTTTTTTTTTTTTTTTTTTTTTAATAAATGTGGCTGTTTCGCTTCCGCTTTGTCACTCTGGTGCAGATTTCTCTCAGGGACTACCCTAACCCAAAGGAAATTTCAGGAAACACATTGCAGCTCATTTAAATTTGACCAGACACGCTTCCCCAGACCACTTCCCTTGCCTAGATTATTTTACATCCCCCTCCTGAACAGCGCAGCCCCGCTCAGCAGGATCTTCACACGACAGTCAGTTGGTACCTGCAGGCCTTGTAGCTCAGTGCGCTGTGTTCTAGGAAGCTATCTAAAATCTATCCTTCGTTCTCAAACGTGAGGGCTGGGACATCTGGGACACCACTGAATGCTGCTTCAGCGGCCTCACCCTGAGGCAAAGCTGCTGAGCACCTTGTTTCACAGATAAGGCAGCAAAAGCTCGCAGAGGCAAATCTGCTTCGACAATATTGTGTTGCCCGGTTCCCCAGAGGCAGAATCTAAACTCTGTCTGATTTTTTGTTTGTTTTGTTTGTTTGTTTCTTTGCTTGCTTGTTGTTTGGGTTCTTTAAGACAGGGTTTCTCTGTGTAGCCCTGGCTGTTGGGGACTCAGTTTATAGACCGGGCTGGCCTGGAACTCACAGAGATCTGCCTGTCTCTGCCTCCTGAGCGCTGGAATGAGAGGCGTGCACCGCTTCTCTTGGCTCCAAATTCTAAACTACCTAGCGATCCTTTTAAAGATATCTTTTATTCTTTGACAATTTCATACACATGTGAATGTATTTTGGTCCAGACTTCCCCATCTCACTTCCCCCAGTTACTTCCCAACGTGTCCACATGTACTCGTTGTGTGGGGCCACACATGCCGTGGCATGCAAGTGGAGGTCAGAGGACAACCTAGGGGAATGACGCTCTCTTTCCAACATGTGGGCCCAGGGATAGAACTCGAGTCGTCAGCCTTGGTGGCAGCTGGCTTTACCTGCTGAGCCATCTCCCCAGCCTGAGCTCATTAGTTCTTACGGCAGGAAATATGGTGTGTGGTGAAAAAAGATAAGCAGCTGTCAGAGTGCCCAGGACTGAGGGTTCTTTTAGAAGGAAAACTCTTCAGCTTTATTTTAAGATTTATTTTTTCATTTGAGCGTGTGTGTGTGTGTGTGTGAGAGAGAGAGAGAGAGAGAGAGAGAGAGAGAGAGCTGGAGTTACAGATGGTTGTGAGCGGCCCTATGTGGGTGCTCAGAACTGAACGCTGGTCCTCTGAAAGAGCAGCAAACACTCATGAATGTTGGACCATCTC
Organism: Psammomys obesus; assembly: GCF_907164565.1. NCBI lineage: Eukaryota > Metazoa > Chordata > Mammalia > Rodentia > Muridae > Psammomys > Psammomys obesus. The sequence goes on along the minus strand of NW_026585895.1, from coordinate 45,600,384 downwards.
TCCAGGCCCTCTTTTTGTTTTTACATTATTTCTTTTGTTTTGTTTTTTCCTTTGCTTTGAAATATCTCAGCTAGCTTCAAATCAGGCTAGCTTTAAACTCATGATCCTCTCACCCCATCTCTGGAATGGGGTGTACCTCTTGGGATCTTCAACTTTAAAATGGAAAGCTGGGGCACATCAGTCACCACAGTGCATTTGGAGGCAGGAGAGGGCTTAGATGTGGGGCCCAAGGCCCACAGATCTTGAAGCATTGAACTTGTGCATGAGAAGTGAGTTCTGTAATTGGCCTTGATCTCCAGTTTGTCCTTCTTTAAGACCCAAACTCTATTATTTAGAAAACCATTTTGGACAGTCACAGTCAGTTAATGACAGCACCTGAGACTCTGAGGTGTGGAGTGGCAGGAATAGTCTCTCTTCCTTTATGATGGTGGTGGTTTGACTAAAAAAGGCCTCCACAGGTCCATAGGGAGCGGCACGGTTAGGAGGTGTGGCCATTTTGGAGAAAGTGTGTCACTGGGGGTGGGGCTTTGAGGTTTCCGATGCTCAACTCAGACCAGGCCCACTGTCATTCTCTCTTCCTGCTGCCCACTGATCCAGATGTAGGAGCTCTCAGCCACCTCTCCGGCACCGTGTCTGCCTGCCTGCATGCTACCATGCTTCCTGCGGATAATGGAGTAAACTATGAACTGTAGGCCCAACCCCAATTAAACATTTCCCTCTAAGAGTTGCCATAGTCATGGTGTCTCTTCACAGCAATAAAACCCTAAGACAGAGGTCTACCGTGAGCCTGGGACCAGGGCTCAAAGCTGAGACTTCAGAATTTTCTGGGCTGGAAAGTCTCTCGGTGGTGCCCCATAGAGATGCCCTGGATATCCCAGCTGAGTCAATAGAAGTAAAATTCTGATCTCCTCAAGGAATGGAGAGGAAAGCCCAATCCAGCCCTGCCTAGTGGGCCCTGGGGAGGGCTTTGCCCAAGGTGAGAACTCGTGTCTCCAGGCTCTGGTAGAGGCTTCAGAGCCATGCACAGGACACATTCCAGGCATCTCTTGTCCTCTGACACACACTGTGAGACAGGGACAGAGACGCCAGGGGCAAAACAAACGTGAAACTCAGGAAGCATGTAGTTTCTTTCACAGTGCCATGCAGATGCCCTTCCTTGGCCACAGCAAGGTGGCGTGTTCTGGGGCCAAGCCAAGACCCTTGCTAAGCAGCTGTTCCACTCAATGGTGCTTTACTCCTCTGGTGTCTGTTTCTGGGTAAAGTGAGATCACAGAGAGTCCCCCTGGAGCTACTGAGAACAAAAGGCCGGGGAGTAAGTGATCTTTCGGGGCTATGCCTTGCTGGAGATGCTTTTACACATGATCAACACCTGGGCAGGCTCCTTGGCCAGGTGCCTCAGGCTGGATATCTGGGAAGGAGCACCGGGGATACTCTAGGGGTGGAACTCTTGGGGAAGCAGGAGGGAGGGGAGCAGAGGATGTGACGGGCAGGAGAGCCAGCCAGGACTGAGCCTCAGATTAGGGAGGGTAGACAGAGTCCTAGCCAGGCAAACCATGGGGATAACTGAAGAGTGAACTGAAGTTTGAAGGAGAAAGCCACACCTAAACTGGGAAGGGTGCTTCAGGTCTGCAAGCCCATCCCTGGGAAGGTACAGACAGGAGGGTCAGTGCTTCAAGGCCAGGCCAGGCTACATGAAAGCATCACACACACACACACACACACACACACACACACACACTCACTCACACATGCCTCACACACCACATATATACACACACAGCCAGACTGCATGAGATCATGCCTTAAACACACACACACACACACACACACACATACACACACACACACACACAGCTGTGTCTGTGTTCAAAAGTGACTAATTAGAACTTTGTGGCTTGGAGCGCATGAGTATTGCAGGCTCAGCACCAAATGTTCTCATGCTGTCTTTAGTCTTCTCAGCAGCTAGCTATTTGCCACTCTCTTCTACAGCAGAACTAACATCCTTGTGTCTCTCACGGGAAACATTTTCGGAAGTGTGAATAGACCAGTGGTCCTCACCAGTTCCTAAACAAGAATGTCATGGGATATCTCAAACCTACAGTGGAGACTTCCCTGCTTTACTGTAGCCCTCCTGACTGATGTTTCCAGCAACATATCTGAAAAGTTCCCAGCAAGAGAAAACCAGGGATTTGGAAGAACTGAGACCACAGCCACACACACACAGAAATCCACTCTCTCCATCTCCCTGGGCCCATAGCCTGCTGCCCTCCCAGAAGCCTTTGCAGGAGGCAGTAGAACCTGCCTTGGTGTGTCCAATGCTAGTCTCTTGGGTGGGCCTGGCTCAGGAAACCTCTTGTCCCATGGTCCCAGCCCCTCCCCATGCCTGGAATGGTTTTGAGAGTCATATGCTCACAATGGCGGAGCCATAAACAGCCTGGGAGATACCTCACCCCTAACCCCCAACCTGAAAAAAATAAGCAAGAGGGGGGGAAAAGCCTTCATAGTGGCAGGCTATCAAATTCTGAGCCTTTTGTCAGATAACTGCAGGCAGAAGCAATTAGCTTAGGGGAGGGTTTGGAACTTCTGAAGACTATCACTCAGGGTGGGAAGGAGGAGTATGGCCCTCCGACATCTGATTCGGGAGCTGTGTATGAATTTTTATACGCCCCCAGCGGGCAACGGCCATTCTGACGAGAGTGCTAAACTTGGTTCACACACCTCACTGACGGGACCTTCCACAGAGCTAAGGGGCCCACAGTGCTGGGAGTGCGCTATTGGCTGAGCAAAGATCCTCAGAGAGCTCAACTTGGCTTTTGCATTTTGTTTTCCCTTCACTGAGCTCAGCACAATTGGATGCAGGCAAGAAGGGGGACTTAGCTTAGGAAGACACAGGAGACCTTGCCCCCTTGAGGGGTGGAGCCGTGAAGTAGAGTAGGGCTCCCAGAACTTCCTGTTCTCCCAGCCTCACTGACTGCTGGAGAGGGCCAGACCCCTCTCTGAATGCTTCCGGGAGCACATCCTGCCTCTGGGGGCTCTTGGCCTGGAGACTGGTGCTCTCTCCTTCTCCCTCACCACCTCTGACACCTCGTGACCTGAGGGTGCCCAGTAACACTGGGGTCCCACTGGCAGAGCTCAGCAGAGTGGGCTGGAAATTGTCACCCGAACTTCTATTTTGAGAGAGTGCCCTCAACCCTGATCAGAGAGAGGCTGACCCAAGACAGCTGCGGTAGATAAACAGTGGTGACTGTCACCTGCTTGGGAGGGGTGGGGGTGGGGAGAATGACATGAAACAGCAACCCCCACGGCACTATATCTAAAGCGATATAGCTGCGGTCTCCCTCCAGGACGCTGGAGCCTCTCAGTCCAAGGAGAGCATGGAACACGACTTCCTGTACAGCTGGAGCTCGTTAACCTGAAGCCTTGACACGGGAGGGGAGGAGGGGAGAAGCACAGATGTGTCCCCAGAATTTAGAGCAGAGGCTTGCCTGTTGGTGCCTGGGAAGTAGAGGCAGATTACGTCTGCCAGCCTGAGTAAAAGTGGCTATTTCCTGCCCTCTTCTGCAGGTGTGCAATGCCTTAACCCACCCCCACCAGGAACAAACCAGACCTAGGCAAACGGAGACCTCAGAGCAGGCTCAGCCCCCAAAATGCATCTTGGCTCTGAAACGAAGTCAAACTGGGGGGGGGGGGGGGGCGAGGGACGGGATTAGGGACTAGGGGAATCCAAGCAAGAAACAGGAGGAACTGAGCTACAGGATTCAGTGAAGGTTGGACAGGATTCAGTGAAGGTTGGAACGGCCGTTTTCAGAGATCTTGGCTGGGTAGGGAATCACCAACGTCACCAGAGACCGTGAGCTCTAGATTCCATCTGTCTAGCAGCTAGCCCCATGTCTCCACAGTCAGAGCTGAGAAGCAGAGCGAGGAAACAAAAGAGGTAGCCTGGGAAAGTCATCCCTTCCTGCTCATGGCTCCCAAAAACCCTTTCAAAAAGCTCCCACTGTTTTCAAAGTGACTCACTTCCCCAAAGAAGGATGGGTTTGCATCCAGCACAGGTACTTTCTTGCAGATTTCCGAGCCCAGGTTTCTTTCAGATGGGCTTCCAGCAGTTGCTGGGTAGGTTCATTGTGGAGAAGCAAAAGAAAAATGTGCAGGGCCATATGTCACCATCATGGCACAGGGACTCTAGAAATGAGCACCAGGCTTTGGTCTCATTCATTAGGATCCCACTTGGCAGCTGAGGAGGCTGGGGCCTGTCAGGGCAGCATGGGGGTTGCTTAGCCTGTGGCACCAGAGTGTGGACCCCAGTGCCCATGCTTGGGTCTCTCCCTGTGCTTCCTAGCCAGAACAGTTTGTTCTCTGTGCTCAGGGTGAGGCTGAAATCTACAGTGGGAAGGTGCCAAGGGGAACTATTCTGAGAGAGATTCCGGGAGTGGGCAGAGTTTGAGCTGAAATTATCCGAGGAAAACTGTGTTCCCCAGAGGGGAAAGAGGTGGGAGGGGATCCTCTGCAGGCAGTGGCCGAAAGCGGGGAGCAAAGTCCAAATGCAGGGAGGGGGGACAAGCAGGGCAGGGGCAGACCTTGGCAGGGGCCTCACTGTAAGCAGTATTTTTTTTGTTTTGTTTTGTTTTTTACCAAAACACACAAACAAACAAACAAACAAACAAACAAACAAAAAAAACGGTCAGATTTGGAGTAGGAGGATTTGAGATAAGGCCTCCTGTAGCACAGCATAGCTGTGAACTCCCTAGGTAGCTGAGGATGACCTTGAACTCCACCTGGATCTTCAGTCTTCACCTCTCAAGAGCTGGGATTACAGCTGTGCAGGAGCCATCCTTTTTCTCCCAGTTCCTTCCTCAAATTTTGTCAAACAATGAGCTCGGTGGGGCCAAGGACCTGCGGGTCTCCCTATTACCCAGTCCAGTGGGAGGCTCAGACAAACACCGCATGAACAGAAACTGGGGAGCGCTTATTTCCAGCCATCTCTATCCCCCACCCCCCCACCCCCATTTATCTCTATTCTTGGCAGGTTTGCTTGTGTGCTATCAGACAGCCTCATCTTTTCCCCCCTGCAGAGCAGGCAGGCTGACAGGGCAGAGAGCCAGGGACAGATAAGGAAGGCATCAGCCCCCACAAGTGTCCGTCTCAGGACACACGCCACAGTGGGAAGAAGACAAGGTGGTCTCCCCGTCCCACACGCGCACGCTGAGCTGCTAGGGGCAGACGATTCTGCACCAGCCTCCCAAGTTTTACAAGTGGAGCTGCTGCTGCATTGGCTACAACTATTAAAATCCCTCTGTTTAAAGACCCATGAACCCAAATCAGCTTTGGGAGATAGAGCCAGCAAAGGGCAAGCATGCTCACTGCCCACGATAAACTATTCTTGTTCTACCCAAAGTGAGGGCACACAGGTCATCCCGGCACTGGGGAGACTGAAGCAAAAAGGACGCAAGCCCAAGGCTGTAAGAGCAGCGGCAAGCTGGCCTCATTGAGGCCTACCTGTAACCCCAGGACTTGTGAGCTGGAGCTCTTCTGACCTCCAGCTCACAGCCAAAGGCTGGAGACAGGGCTCAGCAGTTAAGAGCATTGTTGCTCTCACAGAGGACCTGGGTTTGGTTTCCATGAGGCAGCTACAACCATCTGTTATCACTCCAATTCCAAGGGATCCTGTGTCCTCTTCCAGCCTTTGAGATCAGCATCAATGTGTATATGCAGGCAACACACACACACACATAAAATATATAAATCTTAAAAAAAAAAAAAATTGAGTTAGGGTCAGGGATTCTTCTAACACTAAGGCAGTCACACAGCTGATCTCTGTGTCACCTCTGTGTAGAGGTGTCTGTTAAAACACAAGGCTCCTAGTGAAGCTTGAATTTGAGGGGGGGAAATTAATACGTTTTAGATTACGGCTGTAGAGTCAAATACTTAAGACATACTAAAGCATATACCCACTTTAAACCAGAAATTCAAATTGAATTTGAATTCCAGAAGTCCCATGTTTTTATTTTCTGAATGTGGCCGCACGCTAAGAGGGAGGGCTGTTGGGGCAGAGGAAACAATACAACCACATTCATTCATGAGTAATCACCTCCTTCCTTCATCTCTACCCCCTCCTCCCCTGCCACAAGAGCTGGTGTCTTCTGCCAGAGACCAGGTTAGCTCCCAATTAAGGTACAAAGTCACACTCTTTCTAGTCCTTGACCAGTGTCATCCATGTCCCCCCAACCCCACCCCCGCCAGCCACAGAACGGTTCCATGGGAATCCCCCCACACACACACAAGCACACCGTTCCTGGCAGGTTTAGAATGCACAATCGTTATTCGGTGCTTCAACGTCCCGTCTCAAAAACCCTTTGTTGTCTCCATGGTAACTGTAACTACCTAGCATTTCGCAGCATCCAAAGAGCATTTTCATGCATTATCTCATTCAGTGTCCCGATGACTCTGGAAGAAGAAAGGCATATGATTGCTCTGACTTCATGGATTAGAAACTGAAGTTCAGGGTCGAAAAGAGGGTGCCCAGACACCCAGCCAGTTAAGTGGCTCAGCCGCAAGTCACTTAACCACAGAGGAAGTACCCATGGTCTGTGTGTGCTCAGCGTGGGCCAAGCCCTTTACATTTCTCACCAGTGAAGCTTTCATAACGCCTTCTGAAGGGCACATCCTGGGCCCCAGGGGATCATGTGACATGCCCGGACTCCAGTGACTCGGGAACGTGGCATTCAGAATAAGACACCGCTCTTCCACCTTGTGGCTTCAGTAGGGCAGCTCTGCGAGGCAGGAGCACAGGTGGGCCAGGCGGTGCTGGGAATCAAACCTAGGGCTTCAGGCCTGCCAAGCAGGGTCCTGACTGAGCTGCGCTCCCAACCCAACCCAACCCAACCCAACCCAACCCAACCCAACCCAACCCAACCCCGAACACAGTGATTTTCATTTCTCCTTCTTCTACCCAAGCTGTCATTAGGACAGTTTGGTATGGAGACAGACAAGATGACTCAGTGACTAAAGACACGAGCCTACGAGCCTCATGTCCTGGCTTCAATCTCCAGGATTCACGTAAAAAAAAAAAAAGGAAATGATTCTCAGGGTTGTCTTCTGACCTCCAAACGTGTGCTTTGGCACGCACATGCTGCCTCCACACAGGCTAAATAAAGAAGTAAAAACTGAAAGACAGCTAGAGTGGCCAGGCATGGTGGTTCCTGCCTGTAATCCCAGCGTGTGGGAGGCAGAAACAGCGGGATCACCGTAAATTCAAGGCGAGTAGGGGCTACGTGCTGAGACCCTGTCTCCAGACAAACAGAGAAAAAAAGAAACTGCATTGATAGGGCTTGCTCACTTGAGGCCTTCTGCTTATTTCCCATGAATCCTTGCAGGTAATTAGCTCTGTAATGGCCAGCAGCAGAGAAGCCATGTTTAGTACTCACCTCTAGCCATGTAAAAGTGGAAAGGACATCATCTCCCTTTTAGAGCTATCCTGCTGCTGGCTGTGTTTTATATGCAGTGGAGCAGGCTAGCCCAGGACGCCTGACCTGCTCTCCTGCCAGCTCTTCCAGGGCCTGTTTCTTCCTGTGGATGCTTCCCAGGCTGCAAGCCTCTTTGGAAAGTTACCAGAGCTCCCCAAAAAGGACCTCTTGGACCACACTGTCCGCGAAAACCCAAGGGCGACATTAGTTAAAGCACAGCCTTCCCAAGTGAAACCTTGGGATGTTCTCAAATGTTACAAGAGAAAAAAAAATGGCTGCGAGCTTACATATGTTTAGCTCCTGCAGCTATGTCCTGTAGGCCCTTTGTGGGGTATTATCTGAAGTCCTGAGGGAAAAAGGCTTTGACTTACTCCAGAACAGAACAGCTATTTATAGCCAGCAAGCGTGGGAAACACTGGGCGTGGGAGCCTCGGTCAACAACCGAGTAAGAATCAGGCTTTCAGGAGCAGGCCGAAGAGACCTGGAGGACATTTGGCAAAGTCTGTTACCACACACACAGGCACAGGCTCAAACCTGGAAGCCACGATTCAGGACCAGGCACCTTGGGACAAGTGACTCGATGGTTGTGACCTTAAATCCCAACGTGTAAAAGAACAAAACTTCCTGTCACGTGTGGTGTGAGGAAAGACTAAGTGAGACAGCGTACTGAGAGGATGCTCCGGAAGACAGTGGGCTCACCCTCTCCACGACCTCAGCGTCCTGGCTTCTCCAACCCCACATCAAATACATTAGAAACAGTAGAGTCACACAGCAGCCTGCATGGGCGATGCCAGCCCCCTCTGTAGGGAGCATGGGCCGAGTCACTGTTGTTGTTTTAGCCGGATGTCCCAGACAATGCAGCGTACCGTTCAGTTTCTCAACCCTTTCCTTGCCTTAGGAATTGAAAGTAAACTTAAGTTATGACATGTAAGAAGGGGAAGCTTCCTAAGTGTGCCATCTTATCTAAGGCACTGGTGAACCCGCAGATGTTGGCATCGTGGGGAGTCCAGGAACCATGGATACAAAGGGTGATTGAGTGCTCATTGCTCTTATCTACTGTGGTAGCCAAGAAGGCGGAGGGGAAGGGGTGGGAGAGGGACCCTCTCCGACTGCATCTTTCGCCCAGGTTGACGGCATTCACTTCTCCCGTTCCACGAGAATAAGTAAAAACTTGGCCAGGAAGCAGAGGAGTGTCAGGGGCCCTGAAACTAGAGTTATAGGCAGGTGGGTGATGGGAACCGAACTCAGGTCCTCTGCAAGAGTAGCCAGTGCTCTTAACTGCTGAGCCATCTCTCCAGCCTCCTCTTTTTACTTACTTTTAAAAATCTGTTCCTGTGTGTGTGTAGTCCAGAGGTCACTATCCAGCTTCCTCTTCAGTCACTCTCTGAATGGCTTTCTAACAGGTTCAAGCATGTCAAGCACAGGCCTGACATAGCAGCCATGGCGCTGACAGGTTTTGCCCCCTACCCTTCTCTCCACCTTGCTCAGAACCATTAGATCACATTCCTAAACTAGCGCCCAAGGTCCAATCCCTGATTTGGCCACTGACTCATTCGTGAGACAAAACACCAGGTACAGCAACTGAAGCGCATTACTTGGCTAATATGTCCAGTCAGGACTTACCAACTCACTCCAGCACACACCCACTCCTCCTTTTTCCCCTTAAAAAATCCACTCTTGCAAAGCAAACAAACAAACAAACCCACTTGCTGCTGCTCCCCGTTGGCCTCTGCCTCGGCCTCAGCCTCAGCCCCATCCCTCCGTTGAGAGGGGCTAATACATCTCCTTTGTGTTGAGAAGTTGCTGTCTGCCGGGTGTCCTGACCACCCCCTTACACCCCACTCTCCTTTATTTAAGACAAGATCACTGGCCTAACCCGCTCGGCAGCTGGGCCTGAGGTTCTCACAGGCACTGGGGTCTAATTACAGACCTTGTCCACATGCCTAGTTTTAAAAGTGAACCCTCAGGCTTTTATAGAAAGGCCCGTTCTGGCTGGGCCATCTCCCCAGCCTCGTTGTGACATTTTCCCTAGTTTTTGTACACATTTTGATGCCCTTTGATCTGATTTCTCCTATTATCAGGTAGACAGTTCCTGAGAGTCGACTTTTAAAAGAATTTCTCAGTTTTTCTGATTGTCCCTCTTTCCCTTGCTGGAGACCGGAAGGTGTAAGGAGGGTGGGTCCTCCCTTTCCCTGATCAGATAAGCCTGGGGCAGATCGGTTTCCAGACTGGGTGAGCCCCACCCCACCACCCCCGCCCCCCACCTCCGTCCCCACCCCCAGACACCAAAATCGGTTACAGCCCTTTCCTTTCAGGAGCTCAGCATCTTCGCCACCACGCAGAATCTTGCCCATAAAGTCCTCAAAATGCAGGGGCCCCTCAGGGTCGGCCTCTCCACCCAGTCCTCCGGGAGCCTCCATCTGTGGTGCTGGAGGCCTTCCAGCACTTCACCGGCTCCTGCAGCTGGCTGGGCTGGGCTGAGATTCTCTACCGCCCCCCCAGCCTTTAGAGAGACTGTTGCCTCTGACCTCTATTCTCAGCCCATCTCAACCTCGATGTTGTGTTCTGTGTGTGTGTGTGTGTGTGTGTCTCTATCTCTCTCTCTGTCTCTTTTTCTCTCCCTCCCAGTGTGAGAGCGAGTGTAGCTGTGTGTACGTGTGGAAGTGTGTAAAGATGTGTGAGTGTGAGCGTCTGGCGAATGGTGAGGGAATGTGGAAGCGTGTCTGTGTGGGACAGAATGTGAATAGTGTATGATTCAGTGTCTGTAGGAGTTGGGGGATTAGTGTGTATTTCAGTAGGTGTCTCTATGTGGACGTTAGTGTAGGTGTTTGAGTGTGTCTGTGTGTAAAAGAACATGTGAGTGGGTTTGTGTGTGTGTGAGTGTGGGTATGTGAGAGTATGTGGGTGGGTGCAGATGAGGGATTTTTGTGTATCCGAGGATGACAGGTGTGTCTGTTGAGTGTGAATTTGCATGTATATGTGTCTCCAAGTATAAGAGTGGAGGTCCGTATGTGTGCTATGCATACGACATGTGTGTGGCTGTACCTGTATGTGCATTTGAGAGTATTGGTGTGTGAGTGCCGAGGGGCAAGTGTGTCTGCGAATGAATGTGTGGGTGTGAATGTGTCTCCATGGGACTGTGAACATGAGAGTAGGAGTGTGAGAATGAGTCAGTATTTACATACACATGTATAAGTGTATACATGTGATATGTTTGGGGCGTAAGGATAGCATGAATGAGTGTTTGTGTGTGTGTGTGGGTTTGCAGGAACGCGTGCCTGAATGTGGTTGAGTGTGAGAATATATTGAGTATGAGTGTTTGTGCATATGTGCGTATGGACGTTCATGAGTCCTCATGTGTGTATGTGTGCCTAAAAGTTAAGTTTTAAATTAAGTGAAAAATGCACTCCTAAGATGGTTTTATGAGGTGCGTTATTTAGGTTTAGGGGTGAAACTCATATTTACAAGAACTCTTGCCCCAAACAAAATTTATTTATTGAGTTTTTTTAAAAGACATTTTTGTTTTGTTTTTGTTTGTTTGTTTGTTTGGTTTTTGAAATAAGGTTTCCCTGTGTAGCCCTGGCTATTCTGGACTCACTTTGTAGACCAGGCTGGCCTTGAACCCAAAGAGATATGCCTGCCTCTGCCTCTGCCTCTGCCTCCTGAGTGCTGGGATTATAGTCATGCACCACCGTGCCTGGCTTAAAAGGTATTTTTATTTTCTGTATCTGAGTGTTTTAGCTGCATGCATATCTGTCCACTATGTGTGTGCCTGATGCCTACAGAGGCCAGAAGAGAGCATCAGACTCCTGGCAGGTGGAATTACGGATGGTTGTGAGCCAGCAAATGGGTGCTGGGAACCAGCCCAGGTCCTCTGCAAGGGCAGCAAATGCTCTTAACCACTGAGCCATTGCTCTCGCCCCTATTCGTGGTTTGAGGTATCTTTGGGAAGATGTATTTCTGGGGCTATCAGTCAGGTTGAAGTTTCTTGAATATCAGTCAGCAGGAAAGAGAAACTGACCAGGGTGAGGTAGCTTCTTTAACTTTCCCAGTCCTTGTAAGTTTTTTATCTTTGTATACTGTCTCACCTATACATCTTTTGACTGAACCAAGGACAGAAAATATTCAGAGGGAACAGAACTGCACGCACGCATGCACGCACGCACGCCGACCAGGAACAGGGGTTCCCTTCCTCTCCAATCACAATTCCCTAAACAATATTGTGACAGCTATTCGCACGCCATTTGCATGCCAAAAAGCATTATGGAGAATCTAGACATGCTTGAAACAGGGAAGGGGCTTCAGTCATAGACAAATGTGACGTCATTTTCTGTGTGTGACTTCTGAGCTAAGAACTCGTGTATCTGCACAGGTCCTATACACCCCCAACAGATGCTGGCAGATGACTGTACCTATGAAGAGAAAACAGTAGCTCCTGGCTCTTAGATTTGTATAGTCTAGAAGAACAGGTAGGGAGCAAACAGATGGTCCCTAGGTTTTTGTTTATCTGGTTGATTGGTTGGCTGGTTGGTCGGTTTTTGGTTTTTTGAGACAGAGTTTCTCTGTGTAGCCCTGGCTGTCCTGGACTTGCTTTGTAGATCAGGCTGGCCTCGAACTCACAGAGATCTGTCTGCCTCTGCCTCCCAGAGTGCTGGGATCACAGGTGTGCACCACCTTGCCTAGCTGATGGCTAACGTTGTAATACCTTTGGTAGTGAGGAGGCTGAGGTGGCTACCAGGAGGTCCAGCAGGGTCAGCCAAGACTCCCTGCTGCAGCCACAGGGCCTCAGGACCCCAAGGCAGAAGAAAATGTTTAGGGGAAAGGCAAGGGGCTCCCAGCTTCCCAAGTGTAGCCCAGGCTGCTCCGCTTGGTCATGTCCCCATTGTGACTGTGTTCCAGTGAGTGTGAGGAATTCCCCATGGATTCTAAAGAAAAGTGCCCTGATCCTCTTGATAGATAAGTAGCCGGAGTACAAAGCGACGAACACTGCCCTAGTAGAACGGTACAGGGCTGGGATTCAAACTTACAGCCTGCCTTCAGTCCCGACTCCGTCCTTTTCAGCCACACCAGGGCCTGAGCCGACCCAGCGCAGTGAAGCCATGCTCTTCAGAGCCTCAGCTGCTGATGCCTGTCCCCAGATGCGCAGGCGTATTCTCTGGATGACTTGGCAGCTGGCCCAGCTGGAAAGTTGGCCTCCAGCCTCCATTGTCTCAGCATTTTACAACCCGGAGCTGGGTAGGGGGCTGGGGTGGAGGCACTTTTCATGGGAACTCGGGCAGGGAAGGAGGGCGAGCCCTCTAACTGGGACCCAGGCCAGGAGAAGAAGAGGGCTGGGAGCCGGCCAAGGCGCTGTGCCTCCTCCCTGACACCCCTGGGAGCATCCAGCTGTGGCATATACAGCCAGGCAGCCCAGACCAGATGTGGGTTGGGGTGCGGGTGGGGTGAGGGGCATGCAGGACTGATGATGAAGTGTGGTCTGCAGGAGAGAGACAAAGAATCAAGGTTCCGACGAATATCCAAAGGGCGAGGCCCTGCTGCGCAGGCTTATGGGGGCCTCTGATCAGCCAGGGAAGCAGGGAGGCTTCTTGGAGGAGGGGACAACAGTGTTCCAAGTCCTTAGAGGTGAGCAGGAAAGGGGCTGAGCCTCCTTTCGGGTCAGATAGCATGCTAAGAGTAATGTAATGATGAGCAAACATCTGGCTCTCTTGGAGGCAGTTTCAAGCAGTTCAATCTGTCCCAGATTTATTACCCAAAATACAGTAAAATAAGATTCAAGGTTGGGGGCCCAGACTGTGACTAAGCTGGTAGGGCACTTGCCGAGTGTGTGCAAAACTCTGGCTTCAGCTCAGTAACACTGAGCACAGTGATTCGTACCTGTAACCCCAGCCCTTGGGAGCAGGAGGCTGGAGGGTCAGAAGTCTAAAGTCATCCTCGAGCTACAGAAACGAGTTCAAGGTTAACCTGGGTCAAATGAGACCCTGCCAAGAAAGAGAAAGGGAGCCCGGCATGGTGGCGCACGTCTTTGATCCCAGCCCTTGAGGAGGCAGAGGCAGGTGGATCTCTGTGAGTTCGAGGCCAGCCTGGTCTACAAAGTGAGTGAGTCCAGGAAAAGCCAGGGCTATACAGAGAAACCCTGTCTCCAAAAACAAACAAACAAAAATAAAAAGAGACCTGCAGCCAGCGGTGTCTGCTCTTGCAGACAGTGGAAATTCTACTCCCAGGACTCAGGTTGGGCAGCCCACCACTGCCTGGGAATTGAGTTCCAGGGCATCTCATGGTCTCTTCTGACCTCTGCAGGCATCTGCGCTTACATGTGCAAGCGCTCCCCTATACATGTACACATAACTAAAAGGAGAAACGAAATCTTCAACGAAGAGGGGGGCTGTGCTGGGCGTACAGAATGCGTTCAGGTGACGCACGTGACATTCGCCTACTACAGAACCAGAAAGCAGCCATTGTTCAGCCTACCTGGACATTCTGTAGTTTTGTTTGCTAAATGCAGCCACTCGGGCCCTGGGGTCGGTGTCCAGTGGGAGCCACCAGAGGCCGGTAGGTAGAAATATGTCATCAGATTTGCCTGTGGACAAAAGAGGCTGGTAGCATGGCTCAGGGCGGGTGTCTGATGGGAGACTAGGGCCAGAGCTGGGGTGACACAAGTGTGGACAAATGGGGATTTGTGGAAAGAGGTCAGGTCAATGGGCCTTACTGAGTCATCGGGTGTGGAAATTGAGAAAATGGGGCAGTCAAGGATGACACCTCATTTCTGGGCAGCTCGACAGATGGTGGTAGGCTTTCCTGAGCTGGGAAGGAGGGAGAGAAGGAGATGCCGCAGCCCAGCTCTCGGTGAGATGGGCACCTGAGTGTGGTCGCAGGGGTGAGGTTTGAGACAGCTGGAGTCCGAGTCTGGAATGCAGGCTCCCGGCCAGCGCTGGGGGTGACATTTGGAGAAGACTGACTTAGCGAGAAAAACTGAAACCACAGGAATAGACAGCACAGTGTGTGGAATGAGACAGGAAGGGACAAAGATGGCAGCCCCTGGGGACAGGCACAGTCTGGAGAGAGCAGGACAGAAGCCAAGGCAGCATCGCACCATGAGGCAGAGGTGAGGGACACCGGGGAGTCTCTTCAGGACACTGGAAGTCAAAATAGGAGGCTGACAAGGAAAGGGAAGTTGAGAGTAAAGGTTTCCAAAGTGTCAGGGAACACTTTGGAAGCGTGGGTTGGAGCGCAGTTGTGTTACTAGGGTGAACAAAAGCATAGGGTTCCCTGCCAGCCCTGAATAACAGAGTGTGGGGGCGCTTGCCAGCACCAAGAAGGCTGAGCCAGGAGGCCTACCATGAGTTTAAGCTCTGAAAATATCAAACCCAAACCCAGGGATGCCCATTGATAAAATACAGCCCTCTGGCTGTGGCTACAGAAGCCAAACCAGGGGAACAGCAGTGGAGCAGAGGGTACAGGACCTGGGGGTAAGAAGTAAGGGCAAAGCTGGGCATGGTGGCACACGCCTTTAATCCTAGCATGCAGAGAGGCAGAGGCAGGCAGATCACTGTGAATTCGAGGCCAACCTAGTCTATAAAGCAAGTCCATGACAGCCAAGGTTGCACAGGAAAAATACCAAAAAGAGAGAGAAAAAAAAATTAGGGAGGAATGGAAGTGGAGACCAGACTTTCAGGTACCTTGGCTGGAGAGAAGCCTACGCAGTTAAGAGCATTTGCCATTTTGTCTTAGTCAGGGTTTCTACTGCTGTGACGAAACATCATGACCAAAAAGCAAGTTGAAGAAGAAAGGGTTAACTTGGCTTGCACTTCCAGATCACAGTCCATCAATGGAGGAAGTCAGGATGGGAACTCAAGCAGGGATAGAAGCTGGAGGCAGGAGCTGATGCAGCACGGAGGAGGAGTTCTGCTTAGTGGCTTGTTCAGCCTAACTTATCCAGGACCACGAGCCCAAGGATGGCACCACCCAGGATAGGCTGGGCCCTCTGCCATCGATCACCGGTTGAGGAAATGCCCTACAGCTGGATCTCATGGAGGCATTTCCTCAGCTGCTGCTCCTTTCTCTGTGATGACTCCAGCTTGTGTCGGTCGAGTTGACACACAAAAACAGCCATTGCACAGTTCTTACAGAAAACCCAAGTTCAGTTCCCAGCACCCACTTCAGACCGCTCACAACAGCCTGCATATCCAGATCCAGGAATCTGGTCTCCATTGGCACCTGCACTCACATTTCCACACACAAACACATTTAAAAATAAAAATAATTCTTGAAAAAAACATCCCCGGAAGCCTAGGCACTAGAAGACCGAGGAATGGTGTGAGTTTGAACACTGAGTTGTCACTGGGTCTTGCTAACAGATGTTTACCCCTGCAGGCCTAAGGACACCAACTTCTTTTTAAAGCCAGAAGGAAATAAACCAAAAGAATCCCAGACTTTCGCAGACCAGGCAGAGCAGACAACACTGCCTTCGGTGAGACCAGCCTCTGGAAAAGATTCTAGTGAGCTGGAGCCCAGCTCGACATCTGTACTTAACGACACTGCATTGCACTCTTCAAAAACAAAATTGGATGCTATATCTCAGGTTAAGGTTCTGGCCACAAAAGCGGAAACTAAAGCAAAGGGGCACAGGACACCTTTGACAGTGATGGACGTGTTTGTTAGCGTGACTGCTGGTACCCTTCTACAAGCGTGTGCCTGTGTCCAAACTTCTCAAATAGTCTCTGTTAAATATGACAGTCCTTTGTGAAATATAGCCTCCAATCTTTATTCCAGTGGGCTGAAACTACACCCAGGTAGTTTGCTAGGCAGCTACAGGGGTCTCTGCAGGAGGAAGCAGTTTAAGAGAAGCCAGGATGAGTGGTTAGCTGGAGCAGGTTCCACATAGGCAGGCGATTTAAGGTAAGTTAGGTAAGATAAGTTAGCTGGCACAGCCTGACCTCAGGTTCCTAGAACAGAGTAATTCCCCTAGGGATCCTCCATCAAGGGGATCAGATTCTAGTTAAACCTGCCAATGGCCTCAGCAAGAACACAAGATGGAGGAAGCTTTGCACTGTCTTGCCCTGTCGCACGCACCACCTGGGATCGATGGGAATAGAGAGAATTAAGGAGGCATGAAGGATCCCAGCTGAGCTGAGAAGCCTGACACCCTGAGACTGGCTAGTGGGTAGGGTGGGGAGTGAGCCAGGAACTATGGTAAAGGCATGAGGCAGGGGAACGGCAGCAGAAACCGAGGACCCCACCAAGTCTTGTGGAAGCGTGCTTTCCTTCTTTGCTAAAGCCAGTCATGAACTCACGTCCTGGTCTGTCCAGTAAAACTACTGTGATGTTGTCATGGTGACAGACCCTAGGATCATTTGGGTGATGGGCCTCCGGGCTAGTCTGCCGAGGATTGCCTTGGTTAGTTTAAGGGATGTGGGAAGGCCTGCCCACTGTGGGTGGCACCATTCCCTGGGTGGGATCCTGGACTGGATTAATGGAGAAAGGAAGTTATGAAGCACTGTGCAGTTCATTCACCCCTCTCTGCTTCTTGCCTGTGGAAGTCATGTGACCAGGTGCTCTAAGCTTTGTCATCTTGACTTCCTTGCCGTGAACTGCATCCTTGAACTGTGAACCAGAATGAACCCTTTCTTTCTTGGTTTTTGTTTGTTTGTTTGTTTGTGTTTTAAAATTACATTTAGCCAGGCAGCAGTACTGCACGCCTTTAATCCCAGCACTTGGGGAGGCAGAGGCAAGCGGGCCTCTGTGAGATTGGGGCCAGCCTAGTCTACAAAGTGAGTTCAGGATAGCCAGGGCTATACAGAGAAGCCCTGTCTCTTGGGATCAAGATGTAGAACCCTCAGCTCCTTCTCCAGCACCTCATCTGCCTGCACACTGCCATGCTTCCTGCTATAATAATGGACTAAACCTCTGAAACTGTAAGCCAGCCCCAATTAAATGTTTTCTTATTAAGAAATTACAGTGTGTGTGTGTGTGTGTGTGTGTGTTTTGTACATGCCACAATTTGCCCATGGAGGTCAGAGGACAGTTTGGAGGAGTCGTTTCTCTCTTTCCACTGTGTGGGACTCCAGGATTGAACTCAGGTTGTCAGATCTGGCAGCAAGCTCCCTTACCCACTGAATCATCACACCAGTCCCACTCCCCGCCCCCACCCCGTCCCCAAGTTCCTTTCCTATATGCTGCATATATGTATGTTGACCCCATGCCTGGTACCCGCAAAGGGCAGGAGAAGGAGTTGGCACCCCTGGAACTGGAGTTGCAGAGGGTTGTGAACCACTGCATGGGAGCTGGGAATCTAACCCAGGTCCTCTGGAAGAGCATCCAGGGCTCTTAAGGACTGAGCCATCTCTCCAGACCCTTGTCAGGGTATTTTATCACAGTAACAGAAAAACAAAAGTGGACACTCATCATAGACGAAATCATGAAAAATTCTGATGGGGTAGCCTCAGTCAGATGTTCTAACACACACACACACACACACACACACACACACACACACACACCCTACCCCACACCTCACCTCACCTCACCCCTGCTATAGAAGTTTGCTTGCTATGACACACACACAGCCTGGGGCAAGATCCCTTCCAGAGCAAAATCAGGGTACAACTAACCCAAGCAGGGAGGGATAGGGTGTTGTGGGTCCTGATTCTGGAAACCCTTAATCTGGGCATTTCATGTTTCTCATAAATACATTATTAGTAATTTAATAAGACTGTAAATTAGATTGAGTCTGTCACTCACTAATAAGACTGTAAATTAGAGTGAGTCTGTCACTCACTACTATAATTATTAGTAGAGTGATAAGCAACATGAGTGTCCAGAACTGGACCTATGGATGGACCAATGGATGAATGGTTGATAGATGATGACAGCCTATGATGGATGATGGGATCCTCCGGACCAGGATGTCCCACCCTATTCTCACCATTGCACGGCACTGGCTGGTGGTTTAGTTGAAAATACAGAGAACAAACAGTGGCACGTTTACACAAATCAGCATTTGAATGAACAAGGATAAATTGTATGCATTCCAAACAAACATTATACCAACAGAACCTCAGCAGAGAAATGCTTCCATAAGATCTGGCTGTAGGGCATTTCTTAATTAGTATGTGATCAGGGAGGGATGTCTCAGCTAGGGTTTCATTGCTGTAAAATAAAATATAAGGTAAAATACCATGACCATGGCAACTCTTATAAAAGAAATATATATATATATATATTACTCTTAAATCTGCCTCCTTGAGTGCTGGGATTACAGGTGTGGGACACATGCCTGGCTCTAAAAGAAAATTTAACTGGGGTTGGCTTACAGTTTCAGAGGTTTAGTCCACTATCATCATGCCATATACATGGCAGCATACAGGCATGCATGGTGCTGGAAGAGTCTTGATCCGAAGGCAACCAGGAGGAGACCGTCACACTGGGTGTAGCTCATGCTTTGGAGCCTTCAAAGCCCCCATCCTGGGAGTGGAGCTCAGATGGTGATCCCCCTTACTCCCTGAGCCATACTGACAGTCCAGTTGCTACGAGTTTGAACCAGCTCTGCGCTTATCATCTGAGGGCTGTGGGCATGTGACTTCATCCTTCTGAACCTCCTTGTCCCCTGAGTGGCAGAGACAATACAGGGCCACTCCCTGGGCAGCATAAGCTGGCAGCTTCCCCCAGCTGAGCTACTGAGACCGGTGATCACTCTGGGGTCCTGAAAACCAGCCCTCACGTGTGTTTTCACAACACACTGCTGATACCTGAGCCTCCACTGTTTCCAACAGCCCAGAGGAGAAGTGAATCCACGTGCCATCACAGAGCAATGTAGGGAGAATGTGCTGGACCCTGAGAGGTGTAGAACGTGCTACCCACAGATATGGCCCCTGAGTACCTGAAGCTGGAGGCAGTTGAGAAATGGGCTGCTTTGGAAAGACTTTCTGTTGTTCTCCTGAAGCAGCTCACAGAGGGTTCTGGTGAGAGGAGGCTTCCCTGCTTCCTTTGGAAAGAAACATCCTCTCCTTGGAAGACAGAGGGACACAGAGGAGCCTAAACGGACAGGCCTGCCTGTTGACATTTCCCCACTCGTGACACTGGCTGTTCACTCCACAACTCCCTACCTTGCCCCAAACTCAGCATATACAATGCATGCCTGCTTCTTCAGGTCTTCATTTCCTTAGCCAGCTTCACACGTCACAAAAAAAGTCTATAAAATTTATATAAAACGAGAGCACATGTTTCTCTTGTTAAACTGTCTTCTGTTATGAAGGTCCCAGTTGAAAACTCAGAATGTTAGAAGGAAGATCTATCTTTCAAGCCAGGTATGAGGCAGCACCTGTAATCTCAGCACTTGGGAAACTGAGGCAGAAGGATCATGAGCCAGTCTGAGCTTCATAGTGAGACTCTGTCTTAAAATACCAAAGAAAGGCCAGGCATGATGGTACATGCCTTTATTCCCAGGACCTAGGGGCAGAGGCAGGTGAGTTTCAGGCCGGCCTGGTCTACCTAGAAAATTATAGCCAACCAGCGCTGCATAGTAAGATTCTGTCTGAAAAGGAAAACAAAACAATAACAGCAACAAAAGAAAAACAAAGAAAAGGAGCAAGGGAGATGGCTCAGTACAGCTTTAGCTGCCAACTTGACACAAACCCAGGTACATTTGAGGCCAGGGGACAGGTGGAAATGGCACAGAACTTTGATCCCAGCACTTGGGAGGAAGAGGCAGGCAGATCTCTGTGAGTTTGAGGACAGCCTGATGTACAGATCAAATTCCAGGACAGCCATGGCTACATGCGAAACCCTGTCTTGGAAAACCAAACCAACCAACCAAACAAGCAAACAAAACCTCTGCTGTTGATCTTGATTTTTTAACAAGTCTATTTTATTTATTTAGCTCTTCTACCTCCCTTACAAACTCCTAACACCGGGTAGGAGGAAAAGATGGTTATTGGGGACCAGGGGCAGAGTTTTCTCTGCTACTTCCTGCTGGGTAGGGTCGTAGGATTCTTTTGGGGCCGATACCAATATCAGTCGTCCAGAAGTCCAGAATCCAGGTCACCAGCAAATCAGCGAACAGCAATTGCAGCAGCAAGGCGAACCAGCAGCAAGCAGTCCTCCAAGCAGCCGCTCCTTCCCCTGGGCTGTCATATTGATACCCTTCAATGGCCTCAGAATTCAACTAATTCCACCTGGCCAAGAGCACGCTCCGCACAGGTGTGGACAAACTAAAATTCCCCCAACCTGGAATTTTAACAAAAAATGTTTACATATCATAAGCTGAAAAGTCCACAACACCCTGGGGATCGGGAATCTCAGCTGAGGCACTGAGGAATTGCCTCCATCAGATTGGCCTGTGGGCGTGTCTTGATTACTAATTGAAGCGGAAGGTCCACAGCCCTCTAGGGGATACCCTCTCTGGGCAAGTGGGCCAGTACTGTCTAGGAAAGCAGGCTGAGTAACCCAGGAAATGTAAGCTGGTAAATAGCATTCTTCTGTTCTCTCTGCTTCCGTTCCTGCCTCCAGGTTCCTACCCTGAGTTCCTGTTCCGGCTTCTTTGAGTGATGGACTATGATTTGGAAATGTAATCCAGATAAACCCTTTTGTTCCCAGGTTGCTTTTGGTCATCACAGCACTATAGGAAGCAAACTATGAGCCCTATGCCCTGCAAGTGTGGAGGTTTGAATAAGAACAGCTCCCCATGGGCTCATCTATTTGAATGCTTAATCATCAGGAAGTGGCACTACTTGAGAGGGATTAGGAGGTGTGGCCTTATGGGAGTAGGTGTGGCCTTGTTGGAGGCATTGTGTCACTGAGGATGGGCTTTGGGGTTTCAAAAGCCCAAGCCAGTTCCAGTGTCTCTTCCTGCTGCCTTTGGATGCAGATGTAGAACTCTCAGCTCCTTCCCCAGCACCATGTCTGCTTGCATGCCACCATGCTTCCCACCGGGACAATGAACTAAACCTCTGAAACTGTAAGCCAGCCCCTGTTAGATGCTTTCTCTCTTTTTTCAAAAAAAAAAAGATTTATTATGTATACAATGTTCTGTCTGCGTGTACACCTGCTCACCAGATCTCATTATAGATGGTTGTGAACCACCAAGTGGTTGCTGGGAATTGTCCTCAGGATCTCTGGAAGAGCAGAAGTGCTCTTAACCTCAGAGCCATCTCTCCAGCCCCATTAAATGCTTTCTTGTATAAGAGTTGCCATGGTCATTCTGTTTCTTCACAACAATAGAACACGGACTAAGAAAGTACGCATGAGGAACTGAGTTTGGATCCTAACACCCACTTAACAGCTAGGCAAGGTGGCACACACCTGTAACTTATGTTGGGGTTTCATAGCCACTTTTCTATTGCTGTGATAAAGCCCCGTCACCAAGGCTACTTATAAAAGAACGCATTCATCTGGACTTTTGTTTCCAGGGGGTTGGAGTCCATGATTGGCAGCACAGCGTTGGCGGGAGCAGCAGAGAGCTCACATCTTCATCCAAAAGCAGGCAGCGTGAGAGTGAGGGAAAGAAAGCGATCACTGGACACCAGTGAGTCTTTTGAAGCTCCAGTGACTCACCTCCTCCAGCAAGGCCACACCTCCTAATCCTTCCCAAACACTTCCATCAACTGGGCAGCAAGTACTCAAATATCTAAGGCTATGGGGGCCATTCTCATTCAAACCACCACTCAGGGTAGAGGAGGCAGGTGTGTCCAAAGGGCTCACTGCTCAGTCAGTCTAGCTGAAAGAGGGTTCTACAGACTCAATGAGAGACCTCACCTCAAAAATAAGATGGCCAGCTGGGGAGATGGCTCAGTGGGTAACCCACCATGCCTTCTTTTACTATTTTTATTTATTTTTATTTTTTAAAGAGGAATGCGGACTTTGGGACTTTGGATTCGAAAAGTGGCTGAATGGTTTTTGTGGGGATGTAAGGGTCATCCTAGTAGGAACATAGAAGACAGTGGTGCTGAGGGTGATGTGAACCGTAAGGGCCTAGCTCAAGAGGTTTCAGAAAAAAATATTAATAATGTGGACTAGAGACTGTTCTTGTGGTATTTTGGTGAAGAACGAGGCTGCTTTTTGCCCTTGTCTGAAAAATCTGCCTGACAAGTTTTGGATTAGTTGCATCAGCAAAGGAAATCTCAAAACAGCCTAGTGTGGACTGTGTCGTGTGGCCGCTTAGTGTTCACTCTTTGGAAGATCTGTAACACCCAGGAGCAAGCTGAGCAAGCAAGAAGACAAGCTGTACAGTTTGAGGAACGTGTTCCAGCCCCTGCAGCAGATCTTGGCAGCTTCAGCGGCACGGTTCTTCCGTTAGAGTCAAGGATAGAAGAAAGGAGTCCGTCCTCAACTAAGAAAAGCCGCTGAGGCCAGGCATGTGGCAGGGGTGTCCCTGCACAGAGGCCCAGAGAGGCCACGGTGTGAAGCTGTGATGGTGAAGCCCAGATTGTCTTGGAGATTCCAGAGCTATGGGATGCCAAGGAGAGCTGCTCACAGGGAGTGGAACCATCCCTAGAGATGGAAATGTACTGCAGTGGACAAAGCTGAGAGGAGTTGGAGATCTGACAAGTGCTTTGACAGCAGACATGGAGGTGCAGAATTTGGAGTCTGTCCAGCTGGTTTTCAGTCTTGCTTTGGTCCAGTGTTTCCTCACGATGCTCTTTCCCCCCTTTTGGAATGGTGATGTACATTCTATGCCATTGTATGTTGGAAGTATGTGATCTGCCTTTTAAATTTTGATTTTATAGGAGAGTGTAGTTAAGAGATTGCATGACTCTCAGAAGAGACTTTTGACTTTGAGCTTTTAAACAAGTGTGAGACTGTTACAGACCATGAGGACTTTTGAAGTTGGACAGAATGCAGTTTGTCACTATGCTATCCTTTCAGGCTTTTGGGGGTGCAATGTGGTGGTTTGAATAGAAATGGCCTCCGTACACTCCTCTGTTTGAATACGTGGCCCATAGAGAGTGGCCCCGTTAGGAGGTGTGGCCTTGCTGGAGTGGGTGTGGCCTTGCTGGAAAAAGATGTTACTGTGAGGGTGGGCTTTGAGATCTCAGATGCCCAGGCTGGGTGGCTTATGCTGCGTGCATAAGACGTAGAACTTTCAGTTCCTTCTCCAGCACCAGTGTCTGCTGGCGCGTCACCATGCCTCCCGCCACGATCTTAAGAGACTAAACGTCTAAATTGTTAGCCAGCTCCAATTCAGTCTTTTCCTTTGTAAGAGTTGCTGTGGCCATAGTGTCTCTCCACAGCAATAAAATCCTAACTAAGACACCTACACCCCGACCCCTGCCCCCCACAAAACACTGGACTATTATTCAGCCTTTGGGGAAAAATAGCATTCTGACGTTACTGAGATGTGAATGCACCTCCGGGAGAAGGCAGACAGATTGGTAAATATTTCATGACTTCACTAATGTAAGGCGCCCAGAGCTGTCACCGTTGTGAGCACGGACACTGTCCTCATTAGGCATAATTCTTCTGTTTCCTTGTTTGACGAAGGGCTCGGTATGTAACCAGGCTGGCCTCGAACTCACAGTCTTCCTGCCTTGCTCCAAGGGTTGGGATTACAGGCCTGTGTCTCAGGCCTGACTAGCAAACAGGGAAGCTTGGCTCAGAGCTGGGAACGTGGAACCCAGTGCTCTACTGACTAACTGGGTCACAGGACTCCTCAGACCTGGAAGGGACCGTTTAGCTCTAGCTGTTTGGGCTTTTCACGTCTCTGGGCCTCTTGGCTTCTTGCATGGGGGTGGGCTGCGCAAAGCCAGTTCTGCACAGCGGGGAGGGAATCAGGCCTGGCCACAGGTGGTTTGGTGGCCCAGTTTTGCACCTATGACCCTGGTCTCTGCACTACACGCTGCTTCCTGCCATGTCATTGGAACTATCACACCACCTGGGAGGGGGGCGCCACCCCCCAGGAGGCTTGGAGAAGGCCCTGTCTCACCTATAGAATGAGGTCAGAATAAAGTCAACGCGGCAGTCCTTGTTCAAACCGTTATCTCTCTTCTTACATCCGGACCTGCAGGCTCTCCGCCGTTCTCTGCCCTCTGCCCTCATTCCTTCGCTTTAAACCGGCCGCCAAGTCTCTAACCTACGTTAGGATCGGGACAGGGAGTCTCCTCCTGCTCCCACCAGGGGGCGCTCGCGGGCCTTGCAAAAGCTTCCTCCCAAGGATCAAAGGGATTGGTGTGAAACCAAGATGGGGAGGCCAGGCCTGTAAGGAAGGTCCCACGTAGGGAGCCTGGTCCTGGGAGGGCTTTTATCCCCTGGTTTGCTGGCCTAGAAAATGGGTGTGTGTGGGAGCGGGTAGGCAAAGCTTCCCAACTTAGGACAAAGCTTCTCGACTTTTTTTTTTTTTTTTAATTAGCATGATTTATTTTATTTTAAAAATGTAATTTAGGGGGGAAATCTTTGAAAGCAGGTTTTGCATCAGGGTCTCAGCAGGGCCTGGTATAGGCGATTTCTGATAGGTTCTCATGTGGTGCACTTGCTGATGTTTCTAGGAATTATCTCCAGGGCCTTCCCAGCTCTGACCACAGGTGGATTCCTGAGCTGGGCAGGAAACCCTCCTGTCCTGAGCACCCCCTCCCCCATAGATACCTGTGATTTCAGCCATCAGAAGCAGAGGCAAAGTGACCATGTCAAGTTGGAAGCCAGTCTGGTCTAAAGTGAGTTCTAGGTCAGCCTGGGCTACATAGTCAAAACACAAACCAAAACAGCCAGCTCCTAGAGGCTCACACCTTTCACCTCAGCACTTGGGAGGCAAAGACAGGCGGATCTCTGTGAGTTGGAGGCCAGCCCGGTCTACAGAGTGAGTTCCAGGACATCCAGGGCTGTTACACAGAGAAACCCGGTCTGGGAAAAACAAAACAACAACAACAAAAAAAGCCACCTACAAACAGAAAACCCCTAAACACAAACAATCCCACAAACCAACCAGCCAAAAGCTTCTGCGGCGTGGGGCCTCCTGTGTGCATTCTCTTTCATTCATCACTGCTGTTTCCTGGGCCTCTGTGCTGAGCCCCTGCGCTTACTCGGGAGACAGACTGATGAGACCCCGGCCCTAGTGAGCTCAGGGACCCACAGGTTCTGGGGACAAGGAAGCTGGGGTGGGAACCTGGGAGGTGCCTGAGCCTAGGTGTGAGGAGGGCCGGGAAGAGACTCCGCTCCCTGTGCCTGGTGGGTGTGCAGGTGTGCCAGGCAAAGGGAAGGCAGATAAGGACAAGGCCTCCCCAGGTCTGGGTGGGGCATGCAAGACCCAGAGAAGAGAGGGCTGGCCACTAAGATGAAGCGTTCCATAGGCACAGTGACAATACCCACATGTCCCTCAGAGGGACGGATGTGCACAGAAGCAGCATCTTAAAAATGGTCTTTTATGGACCAGGGCCGTTGGTTTGTTTTGCTTTGTTCTGTGAGAAAGGATTTCTCTGTAGCCCTGGATGACCTGGACTCAATTTGTACACCATGCTGGCCTTGAACTCACAAAGATCCTCCACCTGCTTCTGCTGGGGCTAAAGGCATGCGCTGCCACACCCGGCTCTAGGAACCAGGGCTGTTGAAACAGGCTCTTCTACATAGTGCAAACGGATCTGAAAGTCACAGCCATCCTCCTGCCTCAGCTTCCTGAGGGGATAGGAATTCTTACCCAAAGAACGTCCTCGCCTTCCCGTATGGCTAGTCTGCTGTAATGGTTTCTTCGACAACCTACTGCGGCCTTCCACTCAACATCGAAGGCCCAAATTAGAGTCCACCCCAGCCTGAGCCCTGGGGCTCCAGAACCTAGACCTGACCCCTGGAAAGTCTCTTGTTCACACAGGACCCCCATATCCATGCATCTGCTTCTCCACCTTTGACCCTGTGCTGTCTCCCAGCAACTTTAGCAGGAAATCAGGAGTTGGTCTCTTGGAGGCAGCTGATATTTAGAGACAGACAGACATTCATGGAGTCTGACCCTTGAGACTGAGTTCTTGCTGGTTGAGGGTGTCTACAAAGTGCCAAGGCCCCAGACCCCCTGGCCTGCCCTCCACCTCAAGGCATTTATCTATCCATCCGTCTGTCCCTTCAACTCACCTGAGCCATGCGCCCAGCCTCAGGCGAGGCCCAGGCAGAGTGAGCTCCAATCCCCACATGAAGCCCAGGGGCCGACTTAGAACAGGGCAGCCACTGAGCACAGGACAGGCTCATGGTGCTCACAGCCATGAGGACAGAGATGGCTGAAGAGAGGGCCCTGAGAACCCACAGCCAGGGAGGAGACATGCCTACCCCAAGCCCCACCCTCTGAGGTTCCCTAGATCACCCAGCCAGCTAGTTTTCTTCCCGTTGCTGTGGTAAAATACTGACCAAAAGCAACGTGGGGAGGAAAAGATATATTTCATCTTTCGGCTTACAGTCCGTCATGAAGGGGAGTCAAGGCTGGGACCTAGAGTCAGGAACTGAAGCAGAGGCCACGGAGGAGCACTGCTCACTGGCACACTCCACCTGCTTCTTTATCCAGCCCGGGACCACCCACCTATCGGTGACACCACCCACAGTTGGCTGGGCTCTTCCACATCAACCATTAACCAAGAAAATGCTGCAGAGATTTGCCTCCCAGCCAGTCTGTGGAGTCATGTTCACAGCTGAGATTCCCTCTTGCCAGATGCCTCTAGCTTGTGCCAAGTTGACAAAAATCTAACCAGCACACAGGGTACCCCAATCTAGTTTTACATCTAAGTGGCTTGGGGCTGGCTTCTTCCTCCTCCTCCTTTTCTTCTTCTTCTTCTTCTTCTTCTTCTTCTTCTTCTTCTTCTTCTTCTTCTTCTTCTTCCTCCTCCTCCTCCTCCTCCTCCTCCTCCTCCTCCTCCTCCTCCTCCTCTTTTTGTTTGAGACAGGGTTTCTCTGTGTAGCCTCAGTTGTCCTGGACTCACTTTGTAGACCAGGCTGGCCTCAAACTTAGAGTGATCAGCCTGTCTCTGCCTCCGTGAGTGCTGGGATTATAGGTGTGCACCACCTGGCTTCCTCTTCTTTGGGGAAGCTGTCTAGGGATTTTCAGGCTGAGAAATCAAGTCCCAGATGGGAACAGGGAGATAAGAAAGGAAATAAAGGTCAGAGAGGAAAATACTTGGTTATTTTAAACAAATTCATCTGTGCAAAACAATAGTAACAACAATGCCATGTGGAGTTTGAAATGTAGAAAGAACTCAATATGAGATGGTACCAGGTGACACCAGAGCATAAGTCAGGAGGGTAACTGGGGTTTTGAGCGGCCTGGGGTTCCTGCATTTTTGCACCAGTGGCCATGAGGATGACCACATTCATTAGCGTTAAACTTGAAGAAGTCAAGGTGTGCTGGCTTTCGGACAGCCACTAAAAGGAAGGGGAACTAACACATTAATAAAACAGTGACATGACCAATATAAATACCAAGCCAATCCGGAATGAAGTTTTAAAAGGCCACTTATGTATATATAGAATACATTTTGACTTTTAAAACATGATACATAAAGAAACACCAAAGGTAAAAACAGAAAACAACAACAACAAAACTGCTACTAAAAATCTCAATTGCTGGGCATGGAGAGGGCTCCGTGGATGAAGCCCCTGCTTGTTGGTGTGAGGGTGTTGCTCGGATCTCGAAGCCATGGTGATGCCAGGTGGCCCTGCCTGTAACGCCAAGGCTCTGAGGGTGGATATGTGGGGTCCCTGGGTCAGGCTGCCTGAGCAAACTACCGTACGGGCAGGTGCTGGGAGCAGCTGAGGGAGGCTGCCTCCCTGAGTGAGAGTGATGGCTGAAGGGGGACTGCCTGTGTCAGCCCCGGATCTCCACGTGTGTGCCTACAAACGTGCACTCCCACACACGGGAGCACACACACTCCGTGCCTGCATACCACATACCCAAACACACAATTCTTTTTTTTTTTTTTTCTTTTTACCAAGACAGGGTTTCTTTGTGTAGCCTTTGCCATCCTGGAATTCACTCTGTAGACCAGGCTGGTCTTGAACTCACAGAGATCCGCCTGCCTCTGGCTCCCAATGCTGGGATTAAAGGGGTGTGCCACCGCCGTCTGGCCCACATACAAATTTTAAAAGTTTTCTTGTATTAGGCAGTAAGCACACAACATTCTCTTCAGCATGGCTCACAGACTTTACATATGTCAGATATTCTTTAGTCTCCGCTCCATAGTTAGCAAAGACCAATTTAAAGAGGAAAACAAATTTTGGAATATGAGACATAAATAATTCTATCTCATTGTACACACACACATACACCACTTTCAGTAGAAAAACGGCTGAAGCTTATTTGACAAAGTACAATCCATATTTAACATGGATAAGAGGTGATAATTCTGAAAAAACAAAAACAAAAAAAAACAAATATTCCTCTGGGCAAACGGGTGGATCTCTTGTGAGTTCAAGTCCAGCCTGGTGTACAGAGCGAGTTCTAGGACAGCCAGGGCAACACAGAGAAACCTTGCCTCAAAAGACCAAAACAAACAAACAAATTGTCCATTTTTCTCACATGTAGAATCCATGTCTTTACATGTTTTCATCGTACTTAATAATTGCCAACAGAACAATGATGTTTTCCCCTTGAAGAAGGGAACTAAAAATACAACATGGAAGTCTCTATAGAATGAAGTGTCATTACCTGGGCCTGGTGATGCAGGCTTTTAACCTCAGCTGCTCAAAATGCAGAGGCAGGAGGATTTAAATTCCAAGGCCTGCCTGTGATACAGAGTGAGTTCAGGTCTAGCCTAGGCAACTTAAGGAGACCTTGTCTCAAAAAAAAAAAAAAAGTTTTGTTTTAAAGAACAAGGGAAAGAAAAAATGAAAAGAGGTCTGGAGGTGTAGCCCAGGGCTTAGAGCGCCCTCCTAGCCCGCCAAAACCTTAGGTTCAAGCCTCAGAACCAACCAATCAAGCAACCAACCAAAAGCGTATCCCTGGCTCTGAGTGGACGGGCCTACCGTATCCTGTTGTGCTGGCCCACGTCTTCCACACGGTGGCGCTGTTAGGCTGCTGGCTGCTTCCAGCCGCTGGACCTTGGAGGGAAGGGGTGGGGTGTCTTAGCGACCGGGTTTATTTCCTCAGCGTCCTGCCTCCCTAGGTGGCCATCTGGGGCACGAACTCTCAATAAGTCAGTCTTCCCCGTGGGCGGCTCCTGCTGCTGTGAGTCAAACAGCTTTGCATCTCCCAGGGACAAGCCTGGACTCCCAGGTCACGCATGCATGGCCTTTAGGGTGCGCTCTAGAGGTAGTGAGCTCTAGGTCCTGGAGGAGCCCAAGCCATCAGAACCCAGTTGCTGTAAGAGAAGGTAGTCTGTGGTGAAGTGGTCGGTCCTGGCTCCCTCTGCACTGAGACCGGGGGCCCTGGCCTAAGGCTGTGGGCAAATGGGGTGTCTTCGTGCTGCTCCCATTCTCCCATACGCTCCTCCATCTCCTGTGGCTCAAATAACTGCATCCTGCTGGGATTCTCGGCAGCCCCATCCGTTTCCAACACTACACTTGATTCTGGCCATATGTTGGGCAGGGCCCCATGAGAACCCAGAGCCTGTCTGCCTGGATCATCACCTCTCCTCGGTGCCAGGACCCGGGGCACCCGGCAGGCACTCACATGTCGCGGCTGGAGACATGAAGGCTGGAGAGCAGTCGCTGCCTGGCTGGTGGTGGCGGCGGTTTCCTTTAGGGGAACCCAAAGGCACGATAACCCGGGCTTGCAGCTCTAGCTGAACCAGGCTGATGTCAACACATGACATGGGAGCCCATCAGGCTGGTCTCTCTCAAGCACGTGCTACGGTCTCCCAGACCCCAGCATCTTGATCGACAGGAAAAGCCCCTGCATCCTGTTACCGACTTTATTTATTTTCTGCAGTGTATATCAGACTCCATAACCCATCAAGGTCTTGCTGGCTCCAAGGCTCCTGCGAGGTAACTTCACTCCCTGTTGCTCCTTTTCAGTTCCTCAAGTGAAACATAACAGCTGTTCTTCCTGTCCGGTCTGCGTTGCTCCCTCAGCCTGGGCACTTCCCCTCCCCATTCCTTTAGTTTGTTTGCATATATCCCCTTTCTTCCAGGAAACTCTCCCTGCTTTGGTGTCACACCTTGGGGGTCACACCATCAGCTGAGCTTTTGTCTCTGTCTTGCCCCCACCAAGTGGCCCTTGCTGTTGACCTTCCTTTTTCATTGCAAACAGTTAACATTCTAGTGCCTCCTGCCTCCCCGCCCCCCCCCCCCCAGGGTGCACCATCCTTACCGAATCCCCAGGCTTTGGGGGTCCCCTGCTTCTGAGTCATCTCTTGCCACATGGTGGCTCTCCTCTTAGGGCATTTTTTTCCTCACTCCCACCCTCTAAGGCCAGACTTGCATCCTTAGACTTTTCCACCTTCTCTGTCTCCTGGTGTTCTCTCTGGACACACACCTTTCAATCCCATCTGCCCCTGAAGGGCATGAACCAGGCTCAGCTACCAGACTCTCTACCATATCCCAACCCTTGGAGTACAAAGCAAGCCTGTAGCTCAGTTGCTCCGCTGCTCCCGGCCCTGGGAACAGGGAACCTCCGTGTCCGTTTCCCTTCCTCTTGTCATCCCACAGCCAACCCCCCAGGAAAGCCCATGGCTACCCGCAGAACAGACCAGGGTCCCACGGGTTCCCACATCCCCATGGGGACTACCCGGTCCTAAATCTCTTGTTGGGTCAAATTTAGTCCCCTTCCCCCAGGCTCCCAACATCAGCTCTGCCCCTCTGAAATCTATTCCCAATGGGAAAGCCAGCCTTCGAGGTCACGGTCCTCTTTCATCCTAGAACTTCCCTGGGTCACCTCCCCACTTAGACCACCTCCGAGCCCCTCCTGGACTCCTAGATCCTTGGGAGCTGACCTGCTCTCTGCTGTTCCATCGACAACCTCCAGGACTTTGAACCAGCCATCCCCTTGGCTTCTGACTGTCCTCCCCACATCTGCACAGACTCCCCACCCTGCTCTGCCACTTAGATGTCTGTTCAACAAGGTCTCCCCGGATTAAATCAGGTACAAAAGCCACTCCCCAGCACTTTCCATCTCCTCCCCGGCTCACTCATCACCTCTGACACATTACCCTTGTCTATGTGTTCATTATCTGTCTCCTGCCCCAGACTCTAAGTCTGGGAAGGCAGGGATTTTCTTTTCTACTGTGTTCTCTTGTGTTGCAGTGTCGGTGCCTAGAACAGTATCTGACACAAGGCAGACTCTCCATAAACAGTTGCCAAGTTGATGGATAAGCAGGTCCAGCTTCACCGGACTGTGAGCGGGGCAGCAGGGGCAAGGGCAAGCCTGTGCTTACCACCATAGTCTCAAATCCTAAGAAATGCTCAGTAAATATTAGCTGCCTGGATGAGTGGCTGGGTAAATGGGCTGGAACACCGACTGTCGCCAAGGGCTGCCACTGGGTAGGTGTCCGGGCCTGAGTGTGCAGGAGTAGGCAGGCCTACCCACCCTGGAGATGAGCCATTCAGGATCGCCTGAGATAGTGGTCCCAGATTCTGTCTGTCTGGTAGGATTCCCCCCACACCACCCAGGCCCTTGGCGAATTGCTTTGCCTCTTCCCAGCAGCTCAGGGAATGGCCCAGGTGCCATGTTAATCCATACTTTAAGCTCTCAGGCTCCTCAGCAAAGCAACTGTGCTTCTGAGACTCCCCAGCAGAAAGCCTAGTGCTGGCGTGTGGAGGGAGGTGTGGGTCTCCATGGTGATGTGTGTCATCACACCAAACAGGGACCAGTAAGGTATGTGACAGCCGGAAGGTAAAAATCAAAGGGGAAGATGCTGGCTGAGTTGCTCAAGACAAAACCTCATCACAGAGAAGCAGAGGACCGGCCACGGGCTATAAGTGACAAAACCTCATTGCAGGGAGGCATGGGATTAGCCACAAGCCATGAGAATGACGGCGCCTTGGGAGGGAGGGTGTGCCTGTGGGTCTAGAGCTGTGTACCCCGGAAGGATCCTGGAATCACACTTAGCCACCTCCTAATCGCAGTCACCCCAGAGTGGAGGGTGGGGCTTGTTGCTCAATTTGGTGATGCACACCTTTAATCTCAGAACTCCAGAGGCAGAGGCAGGTGGACTTCTGTGAATTCAAGGCCAGCCTGGTCCATACAGTGAATTCCAGGACAGCCAGAGCTACACAGAGAGACCCTGTTTCTTTCAAGCAAGCAAACAAACAAACAAACAAAAAAGAAAACTATGTTCTTGATTCTTCTATCTATGACCTAATAAATTCATATCCTTCTATAAGAGACACCATTTTTACAAAAAGATTTCATTTATTTTATGTATGTGAATGCTCTATCTGCATGTATACCTGCATGCCAGTAGAGGGCATCAGACCACATATGGTTGCTGGGAATTGAACTCAGGAAGAGCAGCCAGTGCTCTTAACCACTGAGCCATCTCTCTAACCCTAGACACTTTTTTTTTTTTTTTTTCATCTTTAGCCCTTTCTACAGACCTCACTATGTAGCTTGGCTGTCCCCAAACTCATTGAAATGCTCCTGCCTCAGCTTTTCTAGTTCTGGGATTCGAAGCATGAGCCGTAATAATGTTAAAAAAAAAAAAAAAATTGTCCCCGTGGATAGGGCCGAACTTGGTCTCCGCACAGGGCTTCTGAGCCTCACTTGGAGCGATGGTTTGATCCGCAGGTTCCAAAGCTGGGCAGTGAGTTTTGTCAACCTCCACCCTTGCTCTGACATTCTTGGCCCTTTTCTACCTAAGGCTAACACAGTCTCCCAGCATTTCCACACAGACACAGGCCAGCAAGCTACAGACCTTCTGGTCCTTACAGCTTCAAGGGGAAGGGTTTTCAAGAGAGAAAAACCAAGAAAATACTATTTCATGACATAAGAAAGTGATACGAAACTCCACTTTTAGTGTCGAAAGTAATGGTCCATCTGTCTGTCCATCTATCTCTCTGTCTGTGTATCTATCTATCTATCTATCTATCTATCTATCTATCTATCTATCTATCTATCTATCTATCTCTGTGTGTGTGTCTGTCTATGTGTTTGCATGCCTGTGTGAGGGTGCCTGTGCCTGTGCCTGTGTACAGGCCCAGGGGCCAGAAGAGGGTATTGTGTATCTTCCTTTTCCTTTGAGGCAGGGTCTCTCTCTGAACCAGGGACTCACAGGTTCTCAGCTAAACTGGATGCCAGCACGCTCCAGCAACCGTCCTACTTCTACCCAGCTCAGAGGTAGGGTCACAGGCATTTGTGGGATGTCCCGTTTGCTAGACGAGTGTTGGGATCTGAATCTCAGGATTTCAGATCAAATGCTCTTAACTGCTGAGCCATCTCTCCAGCCCCAAGAGCTGTGTTTTATTGGTTCCCCAGCCACACCCACTCATTTGGGAGTTGCCCATAGCTGCTCTCCAATTACAATGGCAGAACTGAGTAGAGCCACAAAGCCTGAACTATTTACTGTGTGGCTCCTCTGGTATGTAACTAGCCTGCCCTGTGATGGGTCAGCTGGCAATTTGAACTTTATTCTTATGTGTCTAACCCTCCAAAGGGCCGCAGTAAAAGATCACTTTAAGCCTTCTTGCAATGGTGGGCAGACTCCCCACTCAGTGACACTTCGAGGGACCCTCTCCCACAGTTGGAGATCCCCCATGGCTAGCGCTCTGGCTGACTCATTCCCGGGTCTCCAGCCTCTGCCTCAGGCAGCGTTTGCTGAATCGCACAGCCTGCTATTGTTGCCCGACTGTAGACACTTCAGGCTTCTTCTGGGTTTTCCTGACTCGCCTGAACACTAGCCAAGGGGCCCGTTGTGGGGAGGTCAGGTGGGCTGCACAGGTCTGAGTCCATGTCAGGAAGATCTGGTAATTCAGGGGCTTCCCTGGGCACACTTAACTCTGCCTGGCCACAGACCAGCTGAGACCAGCTGGGTTGAAGTAACAACGGGCCGCATGCTTACCTGGAAATAAGCGTGAAGTGCCTGCCCGGCACTGCTTGGAAGAGAGCAGAGTTCTTCTGGAAGGTAATCCAGCAGAGTGTGGGGCAGGGTGTCATGGAGACCACTATCCTGCGGGAATATGTCCTGGACTGGGTCTCCAGTGGCTGCTGACCTGGGGACACCTATGGCTGTCTTGGGCAGTGACCAAGGCCTTTGATGCTCGGTGGATGAGGAGTAGCACCACCTGAGGGTGCACGTTTGCACACTGGTCCTGCATCCTGCACCCACCTAACCACCGGCCCCCTGTGGTTATGCTAGGGCTTTCCTTTCAAGGACACAAGTCCAGCCGGATCCTGGGATCCCAAGGCAGGCCTCCTGGTTCAACGTGATTTGGGGGAACTTTGAGGACCTCAGGCCACCATTCTGATCCCTTTCCCTGGAAAATCCTCTAAAACCCTGAACTCCAGCCAGTCCTTTCTAGCTGGCTGTTTTGGAAAGACTTGGGGTTGTCTAATGAGCATTCATAGCATGCTGTGGCTGAGAGCTGGCCCCGGGGTCAGCTACTTGGGAAGGACAGTGACTCACCCTCCTCGGCAGCACCCCAAATGACTGATTCCTTTCTTTGGGAAAAAATTGTTTTGCATGTGTATGTGTGTGTGCACGTATGTATACATGTTCACGTGGGTAGGCATGTGAAAGGTTGAGGATGATGTCACTTGTCTCCTCGGTCACACTCTCCACCTTTTCCTAATTTTCTTGTTACTTAGCAAGAGTTTCTCACTAACCATGTAGCTTTTACTGTCTGGTGAGCTAGCTTGTTCCAAGGATCCCCGTTTTAGGATTTGGGTCCTGGGATTACAGGCAGGCCTACCTGGATTTTCACTTAGGTTCTAGGGAGCCAAATCCTGTCTTCAAGATTGCAAGACAAGAGCTTCACCAGCAGAGCCTTCTCCCTGCTCGTGACTGGGATGTCGGGGGTCCAAATTGGACCCTATTCCACCACTTCCTTCCTGGAGACAGTGTCTCCCTGGCCTCATGGGACAGAGTGGAGGGATTCCTGAGACTGGGAACCCACAGACCCTTGCACGGGCAGCCATGGGAGCCACTGTCCTCCCAAGGAGTTCACTATCTGCTCATGGCATCTCCTTGCTTCTCTACAAGGACAGGGTGGCCTGGTGTGGTGAAGGACTTGTTGGATGGTGCCGGCCAAGAGATGCAAGGCCTTTAAAAGAAATTTTAATCCAGGAGCAGGGAGATATGGCTCTTGTGTGTCTAACCCTCCAAAGGGCCACAGTAAAAGAACGTTTTAAGCCTCCTTGCAATGGTGGGCAGACTCCCCACCCATGATGCTTCGAGGGACCCTCTCCCATAGTTGGAGATTCCCCCATGGCTAGCGCTCTGGCTGACTCATTCCCCGGTCTCCGGTCTCTGGCTCAGGCAGCGTTTGCTGAATCGCACAGACTGCTATTGTTGCCAGATGTGAACTTGGGTCCTGGGCATCAGAGCAAAGGCTGGTGCGACAGCTAAACAACAGGGGAAAGTAAAGAACAGCCGGTGAGCAGAGCAGGGACTGGGGGTAGATCTGGGAGATTCTACCCCTACAGAGGCACTGCAACAGCCCTGTGGTGAGAGCGAGGATGCCTGATTCCCTGGTGGCACACACCTATGATCCCTGCACTCCAGAATCAGAGCCAAGAGCATGCTAGGTTCTGGCCTGGAAACAAAACAAAACCCAAGAGGCTGACGTGTGGCTGGGGTGGGAGGGTGTGGCGATTTGAATGAGAATGTCCCCCATAGGCTTATACGTTTGCATGCTTAGCCCCTGGTTGAACTGTTTAGGAAGGATTAGGACGTGTGGCCTTGTTGAAAGAGGTGTGTCACTGGGAGTAGGTTTTTAGGTTTCAAAAGCCCAAGCCAGGCTCAGCCTCTCTCTCCAGTCTTTCTCTCCCCATGTCTGCCTGCTAGTAAATCAGGATGTAGCTCTCAGCTCTGTGCGTGCCCATGCTTCCTGCCATGATGAGGCTAGGTTAACCCCTGAAACTGTAAGCGAGCCCCCAATTAAATACTTTCTTTGATAAGAGTTGCCTCGATCATGCTGTCTCTTCACAGCAACAGAACAGTGACTAAGACAGAGGGTGAAAGAAATGGAGGGGGAAAGGGGAAGACAAGAAGAGAGTGTGGGCACAGAGCCATGCTGGGCAGCTCACGCAGGCTCCTGGGGGCTGTGCCATGGCCATGAGAGGTCAGGGTGCCACATGGCCCGGATTCCTGTCTGTGTTCTCCCGGTCCAACTTGTGAATTCTCCCAGCAGCCCTCCAGGGCCTACCCTCGTCCTCTGGAGCACTAGATGAGGAAATCAAGGCACGAGGAAGGGAGCTTGTGTGCTGAGGGTCCGCCAGCAGGTGCGTAGAAGTGGGATTTGGATCAAGGCAGGTAGATTGGCGCCTGAAGGTCTGGAGCTCTGCAGTCTGAGCTCTGCTACCTGTACCCAGACAGTGTCAAGAGAGAGCACTCAGCCTGGCTAGGCTCCACTTTGCTCAGGGCATTTGGGGTCCTCCCGGCCTTCATTTGGCCTTAGAGAGGAAAGTTCAGTGGGGCATGGAAATAACCTGAAGGCTGCTAACTCGCTACGCCTCAGTGTATACAATAGAATCCCATACCCACTGCCTCCAGGCCTGTGACGTCCTCTTCGTCATTCACAGTCCTCCTCCCTGGCCAGCCTCAACTCAGCAAACGCTTTCTTGGATCTGCTGAGTTGATTAGTGACCTCATGCTCCTACTTGTCCTGTGCCTGCCCTCTTCTTACTCTCTGAGCTTTGAGTCTTCCTTTGGGTGTCTGGGTTCCCTGCTTGGCCAAGCCCATGGCTCGACAGTGACAGCAGTATCTCCATGCTGGCTCCATGCTTGACCTTTCCAGAGGCAAGCAATGATCAAGCTAGCTGCCAGGCACCTGTCCTCTCTCCCCCATGCCCTCAGCAGGGCTCCCATTCCCTCTCTTTTCCTATCCATGTCTCAGTCCATTCCTTTCTTATTTTCTCCCTTTTCTTTTCTCCCCCTTTCCTCACTTCTTTCTTTCTTTCCACAGGGTCTCACGTAGCCCAGACTGCCCTCTAGTGTACTACAGGATGACCTTGAACTTCGGATCCTCCAAGTGCTGGGATCACCATGCTGGGTTTGACGCAGAGCTGGTGATGGAAGCAGGGCTTCATGCATGCTAGATGGGCACCAATTAAGCTACATCCACAGCCCCCATTTAATGGTTTCTGTACACAGAGCAGTAGGTCCTGGTGGCTGGAGTAAGGTCTCACAGTGGGCTGACCTAACAGGCTGTGGGGTGGAACTGCGGGTCTCAGACTGATTGCCCATCCCAGCCTTCCTGCGGCTCCGAGCTCCCCGCCGTCTCTGTGTATCTGTCTGTATTCCTCAAACATCACACTCTATAGCGGCAGAGCTCCCTGTATCAGGCCCAGCCCTCTTCCTCCTCCCTCAGCAGTCTGGTCCAGCTGCCACATGAAAGCCTCCAAGTCATTCTGGACTTTTGTTTTTCCCTTCTTCTCCACTGACCGTGCACCTGCACCCAAGATCTCCACAGGGGTCTTGAACCTATACAGTTTCCCTCTGCTACCAGCTCTCACTGGAGTTCCCAGGGTCTTTACCTTCAATAATAGCAGTGTCCTACCTGGCCTCTCTCTGTTCACTCTGGCCGCTTTCCATGCAGCAGCCAAGAAGCCTCGGCTCACTCCGTTGCCATGGATCCATGCTCTCCATCCCATACAGCTCTTCACGAAGCTGCCGCTGATCTTTCTGTCTTCTCTTGAACCATTCTTTCACTTGTCCACCCACTCTGGGCACCCTGGCCATCATTTTGAACCTCCTACCCACCATCCTT
The DNA here is from genome assembly GCF_907164565.1 of Psammomys obesus. NCBI lineage: Eukaryota > Metazoa > Chordata > Mammalia > Rodentia > Muridae > Psammomys > Psammomys obesus. Next base: position 45,562,168 of record NW_026585895.1, on the reverse strand, counting down.
TGCAGTGTCTCTGCCCACTCACGGGTGATGGCCCCTCAGACTTGGCACAGCAGGGTCCCATCATGTGACTGCTCAAAAGCATTCCTCTGGGCTTCTATTTGCTTTCTCAATAGCATCCATCTCTGGTGGAATAGTGTGCTTCTCCTCAGCTGCACTGTAAATCCGCAAGAGTGGAGACGCTGGCTGCACCAGGCCTTACAGCGGGGCTGGGCCAAGGCCAGTACTTGTTGACTGCTGGTTGAGCTTGCAGGTCTTTCTGCCCCATCAATTGTGTGTTTACAGTTTTACCCTACAGAAGTCATTAGACAGATGTGCATGGGGTACCTCAAGACCTTCATTACAGTGCCGGGGAGGTAGCTCAGTGCACCCACACTGTGCCGTGTGCCTGTGAGTCCAGAGGATGAGGACTTCAAGGCTGTCCTTGGGTTCATGGTGAAGTTGTCACCAGCCTGATGCTATCTGAGCTCCTGTCTCAGAAGGGAAAAGAGAGAGAGAGGGAGAGATTGATTGTAGGGTTGCTTGTTTGCTCGACAACCGGAAGTAACGACGAGTAAGGGATTGATTCGACAGTCACAGCCAAGGGGTGCCACAGATGGCCCCGATAGCACTGCTGTGTCACCAAGGAAAGGGAATATGTGGCGGTGACACACGATTATTAGAAAGGAGCCCCGGAGGGCGGGAATTCTGGCTGCATCTGCAAACATGTCCACTTACAGATGGAGATAGTGCCAGAGAATCAAGCTTTGTTCCTTGGCTGGACAAGAGAAAGAAGCCAGGGAGGGCAGCACCCCATGTCGGAGGCCCAGGCAGCATGGAAGCCCAAGTCTTCATCCCACCAGGACTCACTTCCCGCTCTGGACTTGTCTGTGGGAAGCTTAGTCAAGCCCTTCAGCTTCCTTGGCTACAGAACTGCTCCTGTTCTCCCCACTGGCTGCACCAAACTGTGCAGGAGGTCACAGCTGGAGTGAGGGGGAGCCATATCTTCCCCTGAGTGTCAGAGATAGGCTGGGCCCGAGGCTGTCTTCTTTTAGCCTAATGGTAGCCTTGAAGGATGTGCTGCTAACCCAGAGTTCATCCCGCTAGTTAAGGGCATAGTCTAGTTCTGAGCTAAGGGGACTAATCACAATTCCATCTTTTTTTTTTTCCCCAACATATTTTTTATTAATGATTTGGGATTTCACATAATGTACCCTGATCACACTTTCTCTCTCTCTCTCTTTCTCTCTCTCTCTCTCTCTCTCTCTCTCTCTCAGACAAGGACTCACATGGCCCAACTTGGCTTTGAACTCATTCTATAGCTGAGGAACTTCTGATCCTCCTGCTTCTACCTCCCAAGCGCTAGAATTGTAGGTATGTACCACCATGCCTGGTTTAAATGCTGCTGGCAATTGAACCCAGGACTTTATGCATGCTAGACAAACATGGCTATTTTTATTTTTTATTATTGGAGTGTGGTGCGTGCATGCGTGCACACACACACACACACACACACACACACATACATGCACACACAGTTTGCATTTATGTGAAGGTCAAAGGACAAATTTTAGTTGTTTCTCTCTGCTGACTTCCACAGATCAAACTCAGGTTTTCAGGTTTGGGTAGCAAGTGCTCTTACCCACTAAGTCATCTTGCCAGCTTGCCCTACTCCTTTTTAGGGTCTCACTATGTGGTTATGGCTGGCTTTGAACTCACTACCCTCCTACCTCAACCTTTCCAGTGTTTTGTGGAGCTGCTGCAATAAGTCCCAGAGCCCTGAGAATGTCCCAGGACCAGGAAAAGCTCACTTACTGGTTGGGGAAACATGGCCCCACTCCCTACACTAAGCACCCCCACCCTTCTCCCATAACATCCCTCCCAGGCACCCTTAATAAGGAGATCCAGAGAGCCTGGTGCCCACAGGAGGCTTGGGTCGGGCCTGGCCTCCCTGTAATTAAGGCAGCCGGAGGCTGGGATCTGGGATCCCATCATCCAAGGTGGGGAGGAGGGGCAAAGGAACAGGAGGAACCTCCTTGTGGCCAGGCTGACCACGTCAGCAGCCACTGGCCCTCTGGGAACAACTAGGCAGCAGCTGGCAGCTGGGATAGACCCAATATAGACCCTGTCATTGGCTCAGCATTACCCTGGTCCAAGCCAGTGCAAGCTGGTACCATGGACTCAGCTTCATCTGAGTCCCATAGGTGCCTGTCTCCCATCTCTCTCCTCTTGAGCCCTCCACCCAACTCCACAGCCGTTCTTCCAAAAAAGCAGGCCTCTGAACACTCGGCCTCTAGTGTCCAGCAAGGCTGAGGGCAGATGGCTTCTCTTCTTCGGCAGGGATCGCTGTGTGTCAGGGAGGCCGGGGAAGGGCTGCTCAAAGGATCACGCAGGCATCCCTTGGAAAGGAGGTCAACTTCTAAACAGAAGCTTCCAGCTTCCTGTGGCCCCTGGAGCAAGCCCGCCCTCCAGTTATCTCTCTGGTCCTCCGAGCTGCATCTGCGCTCGCATCACCCTAACCTTCTCTCGCCTCCTGGTGGTCTGCTCCCCACCAGATAGTCCCTTGGCAGCACAGTCCTCGGCTGTGCCACTGCATCAGCCTGGGCACGCCTCTTTGCCCTCCCTCCCCTGTCCAACCCATCCAAACCCTGCTCACCTTTCTCCTACTGGACTTAGATGGAGGTTTTCCTGCTAGGAGCCGTGGCACTGGCTGGCCTGCACTGGCTTGGACCCGGACGATGCTGAGCTAATGAAAGCATGTGTCTTCCCTGGCACTCTCTGGCACCAGGGCTGTGCCATCCCGGGGGCTCAGACCTGCCCGGGTGGTCACTCACAAGCTGTGGTCTCGAAGCTGCACTGTACTTGTCTGTGAGAATGGGTTTCTAGAAGTAAGTAACCCCTGGGAGGCTCATGGGAGGCTTCGTGGGTAAACACTCCAAATGGTACCATGGTGGGTGTGGTCCTCAGGTGACCACAGCTGCTCATGTCGAAGCTACAGACACACTCAGCCCGCCCTGTCACGTCGTTCTACAGGGGCCAGAGAGGCCTTTCTAAGGCAACTGGGATCTTGGCACCGACCAGATGTCCATCTTGACCCTCTCCTGGCCTTGCTCTCCTGCTCTCTCTGAGCTCCATTTATCCATTCTAACTGCTAGAACAAATCTGACAAATACCCACTGTCCCAGCGGCAGGCCTTTGACCCTTCTCTACCTGGCTAACTCCTAGGCAGCCTTTTAGGTCGCAGCTGAGGTACCTTTTCCTCCAGGGAGCCCCCATGGCCATCTCTGCCATTCCGGGGAGCCCCCATTCCCTGAGCTCCGGAGGTGCTGGCCTGTATACTCCACTGTGGTACCTAGCACACCTGGGTGCTGATGGCCCTGCAGAGGGCCCTTGCTCTCTGCTGCAGACCCAGCGCAGCATAGTGTCTGGCAAGGACTGGATTCTTGAAAAAAATATTTAGTGACTGAATGGATGGATGAGTCAATTTCTGCATCCCACACTGCAGGAAATGTCTGAGAACAGATTTGAGTGGGAGGTTCCTGCAAGGCCCAGGAGAAGGCCCTGGGCTTTTGGGGTGCTAGGTGGTGAGCAACAGACACCCTTTTCCCCTTTCAGGAGGAGGTCAGCCTCCCCATCCATTTGCACCGGCCCCCTGGGGCCTCGGAACCGGCTTCCAGATGTTAAGCCCCCTGTCAGCCTTACCTCCTAGCTTTTCCATCTGCACAGCTGGACCAGATCCCCGCAGCCAGCATCTCGGGCAGCCAGGCCAGCCGTCCCCAGCGTCTTCCTATTTTAGACATCTCGCCGCCTCGGTCCCTTCTAATGTTTCCAGGCAGGCTGCGGGGGGAGGAAAAAAAGGTTACTGCTACTTTAAATGTACTGTATGAAGGCAAGGGCTGGAAAGGGGCCTGCTTGCAGGAATACCCAGTCATCTAGTTGGAGAAGCCGCCAGATGGAATACAAAAGGAGAAGCGCAGGCGCTCATGGAGACGGCCTCGGTTCATAAATCAGGTGGGGCCGTGGCCCAGGGGCCCGCACGTCATGGAGCCCGACTCCCCCCAGGACCCAGGCGACTCCTACGGTAGGTGAGCAGAGCCAGCTAAGTGGCTAAGTGGCAGAGTTTGGGATTTTAGTCTATTGCTCCAGCAGACTTTGCTTAGCTTTGGGAATCAGAGTTGAAGGGGTCTGGAGCGGGGGAGCAGACGTCTAAGTGCCACCCGGCCTCTGGGCTTACGGCAGGCATGGGTGCCCTGGGTCATGGGTCTGTAGGGTCCCCTTAGACGTGGCGCTGGCATGATCTGGTAACAGGGTAGAGTTTCTTGGCTACTTGCGCTTTGCTCTTGGCCAAGAAGGAGAGGAAGTTTATAGCCCCCTGCTCCTCTGTCTTACAGTCCCCCGGGTCTGCCTGCTGCTGTGGCAAATTCAATTAGCCAGGTCTGCAGAGAAGCAGAAATGAGCAGGCAACTGCATGTACCTTGTAATTAAAGGCCAGAGCTGAGCCGAAAGCTCCCGGCTCCCCTCTCTGGTACACAAGGCCCCCAGGCTGCTGCAGCTGGGGAGCTGCCCTGCTCAGCTCCCGTGGACCACTGAGAGCCCTGAGCAGAGTGCTGGAGAAAAGTTGCTGGGCTGAGAGCCCAGGCAGAGTGGGGCTGGGGGCTGGAAAGCTCAGGATGCTTCTTCTAAGGAGGTTTCAGCAGGCTTGGGACCCCAGGGACTCAGGTACCCAAGCTCACTGGCTACTTGGCTGGCCAGGCTGCTGCTCATTTGGCCAGAATGCAGGCACAGAGTGGCTGTCTCCCAGCAACAGAGAGAAGCAGGAGAGCAGGAGCATAGCTGAGGGAGGGAGGTTGGGGGAAGGTTGAGGGGTTTACTGGGGAGACAGGGATGTTAGCCTCAGGTAAGGAGGTCTTCTATGGCTAATGACTTATGTGAGTCTTAAGGCTGTAACCCTTTGGAGACCACATACTCTACTTAAAAACAAAACCAAACACAAACAAACAAACAAACAAAAACCCCTCATCTTCTCCCCCCCCCCCCCCCCAACTGCTTTGCTCCAGCCAGGCCTAGCTGCCTGGCCCAGAGTCAAGGCCAAATTCCCTTCCTCCTCCAGCAGCCCAGCTCTGTCCAGAGAGAGAAGGATTTTTGCCATGCTTCAAGCTGTAGCCCTCAGGGAAGCTGGGCCAGGCCCTACCATGGACCTGGCAACTTCAGTCAGGTGACCTGTGGGTCACTGCATCCAAGTAATAATCAGTCCTCAGAGAGTGGGGGAGGGGAGGGCAGGAAAGGAGAGGGGAGGAGAAATACAGCTTCTGTTCTGGAAGGCGTTTTGGTCTGGAATGGGAGGCCATCCATGGTCCCAAGACCTGCTCTAGAGGGATGTATTCTTGGGAACACACATTCTGGGCTGTGGGATAGGTTTGGCTTTCCCCAGAACTGTCCACCTCAAGCATGGCATGGCCTAGGCATGACCCATATAGGCTCCTTCCTGTTACCCAAGGAAGGCACAGGGCCAGTGCAACCCGGAGAATTGTGAAGACAGGGAGTGGTGTCAGTGTTGCCAATCAGAGCTCTGGTGGTCCCTGGGCGCTCCTCCCCATCCAGGGATATCTTAGGAGCCTGCAGCCCCTCTCTCAGTTGGTCCCCCCGCCCCCACCCCCTGCACATTTGCCAACAGCAGGCTCTGGGCAGGACAAAGCTGGAAACTGAGACAGCTCCTAGCTCAGTGGTGTGCAACCTGCCCCATCTTAGCCTGCGGATCTCCTGGATTCTGCTGTGGCAGGGTATGTGTGTCTTGGACCTGGGGAAGAAGCCTAGGGACAGAGGAGGGTCCAGGGGAGGCCAGGCAACCTCCCACCCAGCCAGCCTCAGAGGTCCTCAGCTGAAACCCATCCTGGGCCAGGGCAAGAAAGGAAGCCTCCTCTCCAGCCCTCCTTCTCCAGCTGTTCATTCACTTGTTTGCACTACTCTCAAGTCCAGAGCTGGGGCTCCAGGAGCCCAAACTTTGCCTCTGCCTTTATGAAGTCCCCAAGTTAGTCTGTGAGTAGGGACTGATCCAAGGAAGGAGCCCAGGCATCATGGAACTGCTTATTCCAGTGCCTAGGAGGGCTTCCTGGAAGAAGTGACTTCATGACTTCGATAGCCTCTGTCGGTGTGGATGGGTGTGGATGGCCATGGCACAATGCTATAGGCTGACCAGAAATGACGGTGGAAAACACATCCTCCTGTTCCAGAAGTAAACATCTCAGGCCATTTTCAGGTGACCTGGTTTCTGTTGAGGGCTCTGCCCCCAGGTGGATGGCTCCTTTCTGTTGAGTCCATGTGGTCTTGCCTCAGTCTGTGCACGTGGAGAGAAGGCACATGTTCTAGTCTCCTGCCCGTGGAAATAGTGGTGCTACTGTATCAGGGAACCACCTCATTCATCCTTGGCGTCTTCCTGTAAGGCCCTATCACCATGTACAGGCATGGGGGTGAGGGCAGGTCACTCAGATCCTCCATGACTCCCCACTTGAAACATCTCCTTCCCCTGTCACCTGGGACAGCCACACCCTGCCTTCCTCCCACTTCTTGACTCTTCTTTCCCTATGACCCACATGGCCCGCCTTCCAGGTTAAGCCACATGACCACACTTCCTGCCCTTCTCTCTTCGGCAGCCATGCTGGCCTGTCCCACCCCAAGGCCTTTACAACTGCAGCTCCCTCTGTCCGAGGCAATCTTCCTCCTTCCATTCAGTGAGCTAACTAGTGTTTTTTGTCCTACTTGCCAAAAAGTTGTCTCTTCTGAGAAGCCTTCTTTCTCTAGACCATATTCCCTGAGTCCACTGAATCAGACCCCACTGCCTTCCTGTCTCTTGTCTAGCCTGTTCTGGTTTGTGGATTTCATTGGAATGGGATTAACTGCATAGCCCGTTCTAATCTCTAAACTCTCTGAATCCCCAGAGCACATCTCTCTGCTTGGCATTTGTGGGTGCACTAAAAAACTGTTGAGTGAGCAAGGAGCTGAATGAACACAATTCACCCAGACAAAGAGGCAAAGAAAGGCATTCCAGGCAGACGGAAGAGCATTCGAAGGCCTGGGGCTGAGGCATTCTTGAAGGTTCTCTACTTGGAGTGATGATAATCTAGGCAAGCCCTTGAAGGGTCCTGGGAACCTGATGGAAACAAAGCTGGTTGGAACTCTGGGCTCTCCTCCTTTCTTCAAGCTGCGATAGACTCTCTCCCACCTGCTGGTGGACATACTGATTTTGGCTTCTGTTTACAGGTTTTCAGGGGTTTGGTCCCGGGGCAAAGGAGTCACAGCCATCAGCACAAATGTGCAAAAAGCTAGCAGCAGAGGCTCAGAAGTGAGTCTAAGCCAGGTGTGGTGGTGCACACCTTTAAGTCCCAGCACTCAGGAAGCAGAGGCAGGTAGATCTCCACGAGTTCAAAGCCAGCTTGGTGAATTCCAAGTCTTAGATAGATAGATAGACAGATACATAATAAAACTAAACGTGAGGGTCTCCTAGGTCAGGGCCAAGGAGGGCTAGGGGTAAGGGCAGACTAAAGAGCTAATCAGAGGCAGGAAGGCTTAGGGACTGTGCAAGGCCTGCCAACAAAGATCTGTTTTCTTAGGCCTTGGTTTTTCCAGATGTAAATGGGTACAAGTATCAGCTAAAGTCTGTCTTTCAAAAAGACAAGCCCTTCTAGTAATCCTTGTGAGTGTCAAAGAACGGGACGACAGGGGCTGGTGGTGGCCAGCGATGAGGGAAGACCCAGCTACCTCTCTCCAGGATCTCATGATTTCACCATCTCTCCCCACCATACACTGCTCTTGGCTCTCAGAGTCCTCTCGGGGCATTGGTCACTACTCTGACTCCTATCCGAGATCATAAGATGCTGAGGGCAGAGCCTTTCTTGCTTGAATTGTTTCCTGGTAATTTTGTGTTAGCAGCGCTTGGCCTGACAACATGTATTCCTGACATTGGATGGATGGATGGATGGATGGATGGATGGATGGATGGATGGATGAATGACAGCAGCTGGACCCCTTGTTAATTTGCTCCCATTGTATCCAGACCTCCTCCTCTTCTCTGGGCTTCTGTGTGGGTAACTCTCACTTGTGAATGCTGGTCTCAACGGTAGAATTTTCCAGTTCTAACCATCTAAGATTCCATCAGCATTCTGGGTTGCTAGGCAGCCTGAGGCCAGTCTCTACTGCTGGCTCAGCCTTAGTTTCCTCGGCAGACAATTGGGCAGGGTCCACCCTGCTCTGCATGTTGCCACCAGGTTGCCCATGTACTCCCAAAGAGAAGTGAGTGGGCACAGCTGGACCCCTGTGGGGGTCTACGACTCAGAGAGGTGAGTAGGACATACTCAGTGTGCTGGGATACATCGGTTGCTCTGTGACTCCTGCGAGTGGGACACAGGCTCACAAACCTGTTCCTCAGCTCACCAGCAATTGATTTGCCCAGGGCATTGGGAGCTCTGTGGCAAGGAGGCAGCCATGCTCCTGTTTCGTTCTGAGTATTAGAGGTGAAGCAATCACAACATATTCCCCCAGTCCTGGAGACCAAACCCAGGGCCTCAGTCATACCAGACAAGTGTTCTTCCATCCCCATTTTTCTTTTCTTTTGAGGCAGGGGCTTACTACATAGGCCTGGCTGTCTTGTAACTAGCTATGTAGACCAGCCAACCTTGAACTCACAGAGATCCACCTGCCTCTGCCTCCTAAGTGCTGGGACTAAAGGCGTGTGCTACCACACCACAGCTTCTCTTTGTTTCTTATTTTGAAATAGAGTGTCCATAAGTTAGTTTTCCAGGCTAGCACTGAACTCATTCAGTGGCTCAGGCTTGCAATCCTCCTGCCTCAGCTTCCTGAGCCACAGGAACTGCGAACCTGTGCCACCAGGCTCAGCCAACAGCACTATTTTTGGAGTACTTGCTCTGAGTCAGGTGAGAGGAATAGTCTCTGCTGTCCACTTGAATCCTCACAACCAACCTGCAGGCTGCTGTTAGCCTGTTTTCTAGGAGAGGAAACTGAGACTCGGGGGAGCCGAGAGCATACACTATGTGTGACCAAACCCAGGCTGCTGGGTGAGCAGCCTGGCACTTAGCTCTTGGAGCACAGAAAGCCATCACTAGGCTCCGAAGCTGGTGCCTCTGGGCCCTTCCATTTGCTGTGAAAAATCTCCCCTTTTGGGGACTGTTGGCTGAGCCAGCTCAGGACTGAGCGTGACTGTGTGACATGGCGAGGACCTGTGTCAGCTCAACAGGGGACAGCAAAAGGCAGGCGCAGCTGTGACAGGATGGGGCTGGTCTAAAGTCAGATCTATTTTGGGCTCAAAGCTGTCAGAAGCCTGATGTCACGATGCCCTGGCCCTTCTTCTGAGCTGGGGAGACCAAAGATGCTGTCCTGGGTTTTGCCTCAGCTAGCCAGGAGTGAGGTTACTGGCCATGATCAGGGATGTGCCCAGCTACCCCCTTCCCATTTCCTTCATGCTAGAGACGAGAAGACCAGTGACTGTCAAACCGAGAGCCATGTACCTTTGTCTCTGAGGTTGCATATGTGAGTTCAGGCCTAGGAGGCTCTAATTAAGCCTGCCCTGCCTCTCAGGCCTCCTCCTGATTCTGATGGCCTCAGTTTCCTCATCTGTGGTGAAGCAACAATGATAGCCTGGTCCTCTCATCGTGAGTGTGTATGTATGTGTGCATTTGTGTGTGTGTGTGTGTGTGTGTGTGTGTGTGTGAGTCTGTGCATGTGTGTGTGTGTCTGTCTGCATGCCTCTGTGTGTGCCTGTGTGTAGGTACTGCGGTGCACACATGGAGGTCAACGGATGACTTTTGTGAAGTCAGTTCTCTCCTTCTATCTTTATCTGGATTCCAGGAATCAAAATTGGGGTCTCAGGCTTGAATGGCATGTGTCTTTACCCCCTGAGCCATCTCAAAGGTCCCAGACCCTTCCTTCTCTAGGTTCTGTCTCTGAGCAGGTTTATGGAGAGTGACATCTCCCTGGTTGCCCTTAACAGTGAGGCAGGGGAGGCAGAGCTGGTCCTTTGGACTGAGTCTGTCCTAAGCACCAGGCTGTATGCTGAATATTCATGGAGGGAGCCCTTGACTTTCCATTGTGTGAAAAGCCCCTGCCTGCACTCAAGGGATGTCAGGCTCAAAAGGATCCCAGGGTAGCCAGCTACAGATGGTAACTCAAACCCAGGACTCCTAGATACGGTGACAGTTTGTTTTGTCAACTTGTAGACTTTACGGGAAGGAGAGCCTCGGTGAGGGATTATCTAGGCTAAGTTGGTCTGTGGGGAGACTGTCTGGATTATTTAATTGATGAGGGAAAAAAACCCAGCCTCAAAGTGGGTAATGCCACTGTTCCCTGGGTTCAGGTCCTGAACTGTGTCAAAGGAGGTAAAGCGAATCAGGCATGTGTATGCTCGTGTCCTGCTCTTGACTGCGGGTGGGACTGGCTGCATCAAGCTTCTGCTACCTGACCTCCCACACCCATGGACTATTCCCTGGAACTGTGTCGTCGGGCATTTTATCACAGCAGCAGCAACGAAACTAAAACAGGTGCCCGCTGTCCTTCCCAGATCTCAGCTGCCATTCACCCCGAGTCTCCTGGCCTCTGGTCCACTTCACCGTGTCCTTGCCCAGGAAGCCTCAGGCCAGCCTTCCTCTGCAGGGCCGAGGCACAGTGATGTCACCTGTCCTACTTCTCACACCTGTCATCCGCTGAGGTGCCATCAGGAAGGAAGATCAATAAGGAAAAGAAGGAGAAAGCTAATCCACTCAGGCCTATGTAGCCAGCTGGGCAGGGAGGCTGGGAACTCAGGGGAGGAGGGAGCTGTGATGAACTGGCCAGGACAAGGCCAGCAGAAAGCCCTTGCAGAGGACAGTAGTGTCCACCCTAGAGATGGGCACTCTTGGTGGGCAACCAAAGGAGGGAGGGAGCATTCATACTTACGTGTGCTTAGGGCAAAGGCATGTCACCTTCATTGATTGTTTAGCTTCTGAAAGCCCCTCTTCCCCTTCCAACCTTGCTTCTGCTGTTACTCTGAGCTCCTCAGGGGAGGGGAGGGTGGCTAAAAGTGGGGTTGGCGGGCAGTGGGAGAGGCAGGACTGGTAGTGCCCTTCTTCTGGAGAATACCAAGCAGGACAACTAGGTTCCTCTTACACTGTCTGTTCGTTCCCAGTGGCTGTCTCTTCACGGGGCCTGGTATGAAATGATGGATTGTATTAACCAGTGAGAACCTGACTCAGTTCTCCCAGCCCTCCTGCCCTTGATGCTGCGCCCGGTACATGTCCCATTCTCATTTTGTAGGCGACAAAATGGAGTCGCTTGTCCACATTTTAGCTCTGCCCTGCAAGGGCATGTCCTGACTCCCACCCAGGCCCTTCCCTGCAGGCCTCCTTTCTGACTGGCCTCCCTAGGCTGTGAGTTCAGCCTTTTCCCACTGTCTAGCCTCAGTGCTTCTGCTTTCTGGATACGCCGTGGGCTAGCCCAACGCAGACTTTCTTCAGGCACAGCTGTGCCCTAAGCCTTGAGACTGTTCTCAGGAGCTCACCTACGAAAGTCCAGTGGGTCTGGAGTAGGTGGTAAACGGCCCAAGGACTATGGAAACCCAAGGCAAAGATCTGCTATGATCTTCCTGTCCAGCACCCATTGCATGATGGGAAGATGGAAGCTGGGGAAGGAAGGCGCAGGTCCACTGAAGCCTCAACCTGCCTCAGAAAGGTTCTGAGAACCACCTTGCCTCTCCAGCTCTAGCCCCACCTCTCCTCATCCTTGGACACCCAGGCAGATGCCTCATGCCCAACTTGGGCTCTTCCATGTCCTCAGCTTTGTGTGCAGTTAGCCTGCCATGATGGTAGTATAAAATCTGAAGTCACTGACAGGGCTCACTGACAGTTAGGCCATGGTCTGACTGTTAGAGGACACTTGACCCTGGCCTCAATGCCACACATCCTCCCTCTCTAGGGGCACCATAATTACTCCATGTGTCCTCACCTTTGCTGGGGGTCATCTCCCATCTCAGCTCTCCCTACTCACCTTGACTTGGTCTGTCCCACTCAGGTCACCTCCTCCGGGAAGGCTTTCTGACTATGCCGAGCGGGTGTCCTGGGCTTCCTGCTGTTCCTCTAATGCTGAATGAGTCCAACTGCCACTCTGTCCAGTGGCACCTCTGGGCTGTGAGTTGCCTGGCCAGAAAGACTAAAAACTTAAGAGGCTGAGTGGGTGGAGTGAGGAAGAGCTGGAAGGGCCCCAACCTCTGGCCCTGTGGCAGGGGAAGTGGGGTCCACACTGAGGAAGGTGGCACCGATACCAGGGCAGATTCTGAGTGGAAGGGGTGACCATGCCTGGGTGTGCAAGGCTACGTGGTGGCTTTTTATGGGGAGTGGATGATAGTTCTTCCAGATGAGACCCAATTTCAGCATGGAGGGATGGGATTCTCGTGTGTCCATTCGTGTTTCACACCCCTCCCCTGGGACTCCAGTCCAACCAGCTCTGGGCATGGCTTCCTCTCATCCTGGGCTATCCCATGGGCTATGTCTGCAAATGCTTCAAGGCAGATATCACATCCCTTCACCGTTTAAAGATGCCACCTTGTCCAGTAGAGGGACAATCTTACAGAGAAGAGGCCAGCGACAAGGAGGCCTGCCTTGCCCTCTCTTGGGCATCAGTGTGGCTGGGGTCGCTCTGACCCAGGCCAGCAGGGCAGAAGGGGCGGAGGGATGTGAATGCCCATGCAATCTGATGGCTGGATTGCCACAAGCCAGACTTCCTGCCGGTGACCTAAATTTCTGTAGCTCTTCAAAGTGCAGTCAGATGAGCGTGTGTGGAGGGCAGGGCCTGGGCGAGAGGGACAGTGTCCAGCCAGGGGACTCTGTGGCTGTGGAAACCCTTATGTGGCCGTGTGAAGGAGTGAAGTGGTCTCATGTGGCCCTTTGGCATTGGCGGGATACTGGGCATGGAGGGATAGGTGTAGCCATTAGAGCTGGCATGGAGCGAGAGAGGAGAGGGGCAGTCTTCAGAGGGAAAAGGCTTTGGGGCTGGCCTTGAAGCGCGGGTGGTTGGGCTCAGGGCCACACAGGTCTGCTCTGTGGGCTGGAGATGAGGCAGAAGTGATATCTCTCTCCTAATTAAGGCTTGTCCTTGAGGGAGGGGCTGTGTGATTGTCACACTAGCTGGCTTGTGCCCTGCTGAGAGACGCCACCCCCATCCCCAATGTTTCCTCCTGCCGGCTCTGTGGAGGGCACTGGGCAGCTGTCCACCTCTGTGGGCTCTTCTCTCAGGCTGCTCTCTGACACTGCAGAAGGCTCGGGTACCTTCTGGGGAGCTCTCCTTGTTGCCGCCTGGCTGTCTCCCTCCTGGTCTGTCGCGTCTCTTGCTACCTCTGCTTCTTGGTGTGTGCATCTCTTTCATTCCCCTTTGTGTCTCCGCCTCCCCCAGCAGTACACAGGGATATCCCCCTTGTTGAAGGCCTACTATGTGAAGCAACAGTAGCACAGTGGGGCATGCTCCCGTTCTCACCACCAACCCTGGTGGAGGTCAGTTCTGCTTTCTGGGTTTTGTACCTACCTGTACCACTTGGGGATCTCCTGGCCGTCTTCCCCTGAAACTCCCCCATCCATCCTGTCCCTTCCTGCTGCCTCCCCTGCACAGTCCAGGCCAGTCTTCCTGCTCTGGTCTCTGCTTTCCTACAGGGTCCTCAGCAATGCTTATTTCCCTGAGATGGCACTGACCAATGCCAATCCTGAGCCTGAATTGTAGGTCCCAAGGCCCCCACCATCTTCTGGGTCCCTTGGGCTGAGAGTCCCTGGAGCCCCAGGGACCTTGTATCAGCTCTCTGTCACTCCCCAGGCCTGCGGTACTGGGAAAGTGAGGCAACTTTACTGAGTCTGATTTCCCTACTCTGTGAGACTGGATGATGGCCCCTGCCAGTCCATGTGTGGCTAGAGGGCAAGTGTTGGTTCTGGTGAGAAGCCCAGAGCCTCGCAGCATAGAGGGAGCCAAGGCCGCCTGGGCTGTCCCTGTTGATGCCTGTGGTTGTTGGTGTCCTGCTGTCCTCTACTTCCCTTTTCTCCAGACTCCTCCTTCCCAAGCCAGGCCACCCTGGTCCCCAACCCTGAGGATAACTTCCCTGAGTGCTTTCTCAAATCCATCCCTTCACCCTCTCCCCTCCCTCTGAAGCCATCGGAACCCTTCTTCTCCAGGTCCTGCCCTAGACCGGAGGGTCTTTCTGCTGTGTGACCCACCCACCCTCGGCCCCAGCTCCCTCATGCGTTCTTCTCAGGGATCCAAGGCAGTCTTGTCACATTCTGTGGCCTCTTCCTGCTGTGCCCCTTGGAGCTTCAACTCTATGGTAGAACACTTTCCCTTTAACGTTTATTGAGTAAAATAATGAATGATCCAATGCAATGAAAAGGACTTTGCAAGCTATAAAGGGCCCCATTTGGACCTCTTCATGTAATCCTGTACATGGGATGGTATTTCACAGCCTTGGGAGCCCCCATAGATGGAACTTAGCCTCATCCGACAGAAGGGGGGCCCACCTTGGTGCTCAGAAGGGACCTGGGCCCAAGAACAGGAAAGGCTTGAAGGAAGCCCTCAACCAACTGGTATTCATGATAATTGTTGGGGTAGGGTGGTGATATCCTGTGAATTATAGACTCCACTTTGTAGAAGTCCAGCTGGACAAAGATGTCCCCGGTCACGGCGAAATTAAGTACCCCTGTCACTGGGTGTGGTGGCGTCTATTAGTATTCTAACCCTCAGGAGGCTGCAGGACAGGGAGAGGCTCATGAATTACAGGATAGGTGGAGAGAGAGAAAGGGAAAGAGGGAGGGGGGAGGAAGGAGAGCCAGCGGTATGCTAGTGTGCCACCACCGTCACTGTCCCGGAGTAGTCAGGGCTGTGGAAGGGAAACCTGAGCAGGGAAGGTACCAAGCTGTGGCCAGAAACAGTCTCAGCCTTTCCCTGCTTCCATCCTTGATGGCACCGCCTCATCCTTCAGCTGACCCTGGGCTCATTAAGATCAAGCTAGGGCTGACGGCCAAGCTAGCTGCTTGGTGAACAAAAGAGCTTGTATTTGGAGAGAGGACCATTAGCCAAGACCAAGGGAGGGCTGCAGGGCTGGGGAATGGCTGTGAGAAGCAGAAGCAAGATAAGGGGCTAAGGGTTGAGGGATGGCGATATGGGGGAGGGGAGACATTCTCTGCACAGTCTCATTTTTCAAACCACATCTCTACCCAGTAGAGGCAGGGTGTTGAAGTCCTGCCCCACGGTGAGAGGTGAGAGGTGAGGGGTCATATTCTAGGCTGGGGAACGGCTGGCATGGGATGGACAGCAGGCAGCCCTGAAGCACCCTGCTCTGTGTCTATGTCCATATGCTGTGTCTCAGAGGGAACTGGGCTGTCTGGACTGTGTGTGTGAAGGGCTGGGAGGAGAAATGGGGCCAGGAAGCTCCCAGGTCCCCCGTTCTGCATATGGCCAGATGAGCTGCCAAATCCAGGTCTTGTCCATCACCTCCCTGGCTCGAGACCTTCGTTGGCTCCCTTCAGCCCTCAAGATTCATCTACAGACCTCAAAAAGCCCCTAAAGGTCCTTGACAAGTCCAGGTAGCCACCTTCCTGCCAGGGTCACCCAGTCCAGGCCAGGCTTTCAGCCAGGCTGACAGTTTCTTAAAGAGCTCCTCCAATATTTCCTGTCAATCCTGGGCCCAAAATGGCTGCTTCTTCACACCCACCAGCTCCTACTCATGCGTTGGTGTCCCTCTGGTGCCCATATCCTCTGGGAAGCCTTCTCAGCCTAGTGACAGGAGCAGGGGTGTCGACGGTGCCAGCTGCTTCAGGAGGCAGCTGTCCTGGGAGAGATGGGAGTAAAGAGGGAGGGTGGGGGCCTGCTATAAGGCACATGATCGTGGTTTCTCTCTTCTATAGCCTTGGGCATGTGACAGCAAATGGTAACCAGGGTCACTGGTTGGTTAGAAGGTGGTGAGAGACAACAGGAGGATTAAAACAGAGAAAAATGGGCAAACAGAGTCAGGGCACAGCCTGTCCCTCTGGCCACCAGGTGTGTGCACACTGAACCCCAGCCTGGAGCTTGGGAACAGTCACTGCCAGACAGTTCAGACCCCAGAGCAGCATCTTGGGTCCAGCTGGCTTTGCAGCAGCTCCTCTTAGGCAGCCACAGGTGTTCAGAGGTAGGACTCAGCTCAGCCCACACAGGACTGCAGGTGTTGTTAGCCTTGACAAGACCCAGGCTTGGGGAATTCCAGGAACCAACAAACCATGGACTTCATGTCTGAGGAGACAGGCAAGGCTGTGAGCTGGAGAAAGTCCTGTCATTAACCCAATTCATATCAGATCAGCTTACTTCTGCATGAGGTTTTCATATGAAATGAGAGTTCTGAGCTGAGCATCATGGCTCATGCCTGTAATCCCAGCACTTGAGAGGGGCAGGCCGGGGATCAAGAGACCAAAGTTTTCCTTGTCTACAGAATCTAAAGCCAGTTTTTGAGGCATAAGACTGTGGTGGTTTGAATAAGAATGGCCCCCATAGGTTCATGTTTGAATGCTTAGTCTCCAGGTAGTAGAACTGTTTGAAGGGATTAGAAGGATTAAAAGGAGGTGTGGCATTGTTGGAGAAAGTGTGTAACTGGGAGTGGGCTTTGAGGTTTCAAAAGCCCATGCCAGGCCCAGTCTCTCTCTCTGTCTCTCTGTCACTCTCCTCTTTCTCTTCCCTCTCTGTCTCTTCCTAAAGATCAGGATGTAGCTCTTAGCTACCGCTCCAGTGCCAGGATGATAATGGACTAACACTCTGAAACTGTAAGCCAGCCCCCAGTTAAATGCTTCCTTTTTTAAGAGTTGCCTTGATCGTGGTGTCTCTTCACAGCAATAGAACAGTGACTAAGACAGACTTTGCCTCAAAAACACATCCTCCCCACAAAATGAGGAACAAGAGTTTCTGCAGCTTGTTGGTTTAGAGTTTGTTTTAAAGCCTAATACTGGGAAGTAAAGAGGACTGCTGAGTTCCAGGCCAAAGGTCCAATGAAAGAGCCTTACCCCTTCTGTTCTGGTAGAGATGGGAAGGCAAAGCCTAGAGAGGCCTGGGTGTGGCCTCAGTCCCTAGGGAGAATGGTGACAGCCGGTCCTCCTCCTGACCCTTCCATGGAACCGGGCCACCCTCTGCCAGAGCATAGATGTGGACAAATGAGCATCTCAAAGTAGGTTTTGTTAACACACACGGGATGACAACAGGAGACACTTGGCTTCTTAACGAGAAGTGGGGCATGGGGAGGAAGCACTACCCCAAAGCTGGAAGCAGAGAACAGAGCTGGCATCTGGGCAGCTGGTCATGCTTCATTGACAGCCTTGTACCGGCCTCTGCCTGAGCCGTGTGCATACTTCATAAGCTTTTAACTACGGCCAAGGCTGCGCTGGCTTTAGAATTAGAATTTTAGTTCTACTCCTGACTCTTCCATCTCCTCACTACATCAACTTTGGCCAGATCATCTTCTTCCCCCCCCAAAAAAAAAGGAGCAACACCCCATTTCTGAGTGATTGTAAGCAGTTAAAGGGGCTGAACATTTCAAGATTCCTCCCTCCCTCTCTTCCTCCCTTCCTCCT
The DNA here is from genome assembly GCF_907164565.1 of Psammomys obesus. Classification (NCBI taxonomy): domain Eukaryota; kingdom Metazoa; phylum Chordata; class Mammalia; order Rodentia; family Muridae; genus Psammomys; species Psammomys obesus. The sequence goes on along the minus strand of NW_026585895.1, from coordinate 45,544,586 downwards.
TCCCTCCTTCTCTCCTTCCCTCCCTCCCTTCCTTCTTTTCTTTTTTTCTTATTAGACAGGGTCTCTTTATGAAGCCCTGAGTGGCCTTCCTTTGCTGTGGCGTGCTGGGATTAATGGCAGGTGCCACCATGCCTGGCTCGGGATTACTATTGAGTATGAATCCGGGAAAGTTCAGGTCCCAGCTGAATAGCTTATTCACTGTAGGACCTGCAGTAAATGCCACACCCTCTCAGACTCAGTGTCCCCCATCTGTGCACACAGCAACAGCCAAGCCACTTCCTCAGGATGTGATGTGTTGGTAAGTGTTAAAACAGCTAACATTGGCTTGCAGCCATGATTATCACTAGTTTTACCCAAGTAATGGCAGAGTCTGGGCTTGCTAGGAAATGAAGTAATAAATGGGAGGGAAATTAGGGCTCTCTCAGAAAATAACTGATGGTTCAAACTCCATGCAGTGAATCCACTTAGCTGGTTGTCACCTGGCTTCCTGTGGCCCCGCTGCTCTCAGCATTTTCCTTTCAACACAAGGAGGGAAGATCCACTGTGACTCTAGATGACTTTGGGTGATAAAGAAAGAACTTCAGGTGCCCAGAAAGCGAAACGAACCTGGAAGTTAGAATTGCCCTGATTCTGGGAGGGCACCTCCTGGCATTAAAACTAAATTAGATCAAGGCACCTCTGCTATTACTAAATAATTCCCAATGATTACAGAAGGCAGCCACGAATCCCAATGGCGGGTGAACTTCAGGTGACTTACGCCATGTAACGGCGAAACTTGCAGGCTCATCTAATCACTTCTCGACAGTGTTGCAGGCAGGTGATTATGCTAATGGGCCTAAAAATAATTCACCTTTCTGGTCTGGGACCGGGAGAGCTTGAAACAGAAATGTGAGCAATGGACACTTCCCGCAGCAGAGGCTGGGCGCCATGTCTGATTCCAAAAGGGCCGTGGCGGGGTACTGCTTACTGGGTGCTCCCATGGCTTGCTCAGCCTGCTTTCTTATAGCACCCAGGACCACCAGCCCAGGGGTGGTACAACCCACAGTGAGCTGTGCCCTTATTCATTAATCACTAAGTAAGAAATGCCCCCACAAGCTGGCCTGCAGCCTGATCTTACAAAGGCATTTTCTTTTTCCTTCTTTTAAAAATGATTTTTTTTTTTTTTTTTTTTTTTTTTTACAATGTGCATTGGTGTTTTGCCTGCATGTGTGTCTGTGTGAGGGTATCAGATGCCCTGGAAATGGACAGTGACAGACAGTTGTGAGCTGCCATGTAGGTGCTGGGTATTGAACCCGGGTCCTCTAGAAGAGCAGTCAGTGCTCTTAACTAGTGAACCATCTCCCCAGTCCCATTAAGGCATTTTTCTCATGAGCCTCCCCCCCATCTCCTCTCACATGAGGAGTTTAGCATGTATCAAGTTGACGTAAAACAATGCAGCACAAGAATCATTCACATTAGCCGGGTGTGGTGGCGCACCCCTGTAATCCCAGCACCCGGGGAGAAAGAGGCAGGCGGATCTCTGTGAGTTCGAGGCCAGCCTGGTCCACAAAGCAGAGTCCACCAGTACAGCCAAGGCTCCACAAAGAAACCCTGTCTTGAAAAACCAGCCCCTGAATACCCCCCCCCAAAGAATCATACACCTTTTATGCTACCATTTATTATTAGTTTGTTTATTTCTGAGGCAGGGCCCCAGGTATCCAGGCCGGTGCCTGGTATCCTCAAACTAGTCAGATCTGATTTTCCTCTGCCTGCATTTTCCATAGTGGTGCAGGGATTACTGACATGCATCACTATGTCAAGTTTCTGCGGTGTGGGGACGAAGCCTAGAGCTTCATATGTGCTGGGCAACCATTCTACCAACCAAGCCATGGGGGGGCGGGGGGCGAGGGATAAAGTAAACAGTTGAGAATGTCTTCACATAAGTATATAAAAAATATCACAGAGGACATACTTACACTAAAATGTGGTTGCTGCTCATATAAACGTTTCTAACCAGGCGTCTTGTATTTCATCTGGCAGTCCTACCCACAGCCCCTCACAATCACCCAGCTAGCCGCATCCTCTTCCCAGTCTGGTTTTCTCCTGTGGGCACACAGCCCAGAAAATTTCTATCCTCAAATCGAAGCCCCACATGCCTCGCCCCTGCTGTGCACGTATTTATCACGCGCTATGATGATTATTTTCTGGTGTTGTTATTTTATTATCTCGCTCTTCTCTTAAGGAGCCAATCTCACTTTCTTCTTGGAGCAAAAGAAAAGTATGGCCGTGGCTCCTTCTGCTCCCTGGCTACATCTCTTCCTCAAATTACCTCCAGTTTCTGCTTCTGTCTCAGGTTAATCAGCAGTCTTCCTGGGGCCCTGCCCCCTCTCCTCTGCCATTCGTGTTTTCTTTCTTTCTTTTTTATTTTATTTGTTTTTGTTTAAATTTCTGTTTATCTTCTGCATATAAGTGTTTTCTCTGCATGTATGTCCTTGTATTATGTGCATGCCTGGTATCCCTGGAGGCCAGAAGAGGGTGTCAGATTTTCTGGAATTGGAGTTTCAGATGGTGGTGGGCCACCATGTGAGTACTGGGAATTGAACTTAGGTCCCTTGGTAGATAGTGTTCTTAACCACTGAGCTGTCTCTCTAGCCTCACTTTCTTTTTTTTTTTTAAAGATATATTTATTTATTATATATACTGTATTCTGCCTGTATGTACACCTGCATGCCAGAAGAGGGCGCTGGATCTCACTCTAGATAGTTGTGAGGCACCATGTGGTTGCTGGCACTTGAACTCAGGAACTCTGGAAGAGCAGCCAGTGCTCTTAACATCAGCCTCTCACTTTAGTTCTTTAGACAGGGTCTTTCACTGAAACTGGAGCTCACTGATTGGCAATACTAACTGGCCATGAAGTTGAGTTTCAGGGGTCCATTTGTCTCCACCACCCGAGCAAAAGGATTGTAGGTGCTAGCTGGGGCCTTGAATTCAGGCCTTCATGCTTGCACAGAAGGCAATGGATCATTTTTCCAGTCGCAGAGAGAGGTTCTTCATTCTAGAAGAAGGCTTGAAACACACACTTCCACAAATGTTCCCCTTCAGTAGCCAACCATATCAGATCTTTCATTTCTGGCTGAACCCTCCTGAACTGGCTAGCTGTACTCGATTCTGGTTCCTTTTCTAGACTTTCCTGCAGGATAGTCTTCTGTCTTTCTCTTTAAAATCTACCTTCCTCCTCCATCTCCCCTGCCCAGGATCATCCCAGCCAATGCCTCCCACAGAAGTCTGAGGTTCTGGGAATGCTATTTGGAGCCCCAAGAACCCAGCCTTCCTTCATTTTTCTGCTTGTGGCTGATGCCTGCCCTGTGGTGCTTAATCTTTGTCCCTGAGCACATCAGGCTACAGCATGCTTCTGCATGGGCCGTCCCCTTATTACTTGGTTGTATCTTCTTCGGCTTTAAGAGCTCATCTCCTTGGAAGCCACCCTCCTACTCGGGCTAACACTAGGGCCCACAACCTCCTCCACAGTCTTAATAGTTACTAGCATATGCTCAGTATCTAATAGGAGGGACTATTAGATACTGAGCATATGGGACTATGGGTCACGGGGAGGTTCCTCAGTGGCCCTGCTGACACCATATCCTGCTTCTTTTCCTAGTTCCTGGGAGCAGCTCACTGGTCTGTTCACCTTCATCCCCAACCCTTGGCTTAGAGCCTGCTCAGAGGATGCCTCATATCATTGATTCAGAGAATCATAAACAACAGGGGAGAAGCTACAGAGGCAGAAGCAAAGCCCTGAAGCCTGGCTAGACTCCCACAGGACTGTTGCTGTCCAAGCCTATCCCCACCCTGGGAACCAGCATCACTCAGTCCCTTCTCCATGCCCGGTGGTCACACACACCAGTGTTTAACTCCAGACCCCACCAAGGCAGAGGCACATTTCTATCTGTACTCTTCTCCCTGCTTCCCCTCCTGTCTCCCCACCATGCCTGTCATTCTCCCCCTAGGAGTCCTGTGAGCCTGAGCCTGGGTGTGAATCTGAGGATGCTTCAGACCCTGGGTTTTTCTTTTTGACACAAGGTCTCATGTATCCCAGGCTATTCTGGAATTCCCCATGTAACCCAGGATGAACTTGATCTGCTTTTCCTGCCTTCACCTCCCAAGGGCTGGGATCAAAGGCATGCACTATTATGCCCACTTTATATGATGCTGGTGATGGAACACGGCTTTGTGCACGCTAGGCAAACACGCAGTGTCTCTAGCTTGCTTTGTATCTCATTTCCACTAACAAGGAAGGGTCTGCCTCCCTCCAGAAGAGCCTGAGTCATGAGTTATTTTATTCAGCTACAAGACACAGTATGCAGTATGTGGCGGCAGCAGTTACAAAGACTTAGATTTAGAATCAAACGGGCCTGGCTTTGAATACTGGCTCAGCTATTTTCATGCTGTATGATCTTGTGCAACTTGCTCACACTCTCTTAGCTTCCATTTCCTTATAGGCCAAATAGAAATACACAGTGCAATACAGAGCCCCTTCGGATCTAGTTGGTAGACTTCAGTGAGAGAATACACAAGCACCTGCCTAGGCACTCAAACTTGTTTGCCTGCACCCACAGAGAGAAACATAGGAAGTTCTGGTAACTCGTAGTGTCCTACGATGAGAGTCTACCAGTGGAGGTGTGGGAGGAGACCTGGGTTTGCCCATTCTGCAAACCTTCAGTGAGCACACCCCATGTGCTAGAGCCCTTGCTGAGAGCGAGAGCTGATGCAACGGTGAACAATACTGGGGGTGATCCCTGTACCGAGGACCCCAATACCAACTGCTATCAGCACCATGAAGGAATACCAACCACTAGATACAGGTGTCTAGTGAGAGCCGGGGGGGGTTGCTCTAAGGTAAATGACCACTGGAAGAAGCTACCCAAGCTAGGAGGTGAAAGAGACAAAGTGTTCTGGAAGCAAGAGGGAGCTTGGTGGGCCAAGGCCAGGTCTGAGAACGGACTGTTGTTTATCTGAGAACTTAGAAATTACCTGGAATGGTGCAGAATGAGGCTGGGAGGCTTCTGACTCGCCCCCCACCCCCCAAGCTCCCAGGCCAGCCTCTAGGCATATACTTTTGTTCAGAACTGATGAACTCCTTTGTAGTTTTTTTTTTTTTTCTTTTTTAAATCAGCCACACAAATATGATACAAAACCCCTGCAAGCTTGTCAGCCGAGCTGGGAGGGATGCGATTGGATCTGTGTTCTGCCAATCTTTGAAGAGGCACCAATGGGCAGGAGCCACAGGGAGAAGAGCAGCACAGAGGCAGGGAAGTAGCCTCACGCTCAGAGACGCCTGGGCAAAGGACCACAGTGCCTGCTGGGCTGGGGAGGCGCTGTGTAAGGACAGCAACAGAAGCCCTGGACTCTCTCTCTTGAACACTGTGGGCGATCACAATGTTACGTTCTGAACGTAATGTCGGAACATTAACGGCCATCAGATTCTGAATGTCTCATCTTCCAGCTGGCCAAGGAGTTAAGATGGAGTAGCCCAGAAAGATTAGGGGAGAAAACGGGGGAATGTGATGAGACAGAAGGGAGAAGGATGGTCCATAGAATCACATATCACCAGGGATTAGGGGAGATGAAGGCACAAGAGCATCCTTTAGTGTTGCCAATAGAGAGGTCACTGATGGTCTTCTAGAAAGACGTTAAGAAGGATCATGGGAGCTGGGGATGTAGCTGTTGGGAGAAGGTTGGTTTAACATACACAAAACCTTGAGTTTGATCCCCAGCGTGTCCCACAAGGTCACACATACACACAAAACAGACAGAAAACAAGCAGGGTAGTGCATAGTTGTAATCCCAGTCCCCAGGAACGAGGTGGCGGTAGGAGGATTATAAATTCAAGGGTATCTTTAGTTAAAACAAGTTTGAAGCCAGCCTGAGCAACATAAGACCCTGTCTTCAAAAAGAAGATGGCAGACTATAAGTTGGGTGGGATTCCTGTCTTACATGGCCATTTGCATGAGACGAAGGACTGTCAGTGACTACTGTTTATGGTGATATTACATTGTGTGATGGGGTTTAAATCAAAGAGACTGGATTATTATTATTATTAGATTATTAGAAAAATCTCTCATCAGAACCCTTGAAGTGCACAGGGCTGTTCTTTTCCAGGGATCATCAAGCCCTGTCAACTTTATGCTTCTGTTTGCATGTAGAACATGTAACACTGGCCAATTCATCTTCTAGAGCCTGGACCATAAGCGATTCCCAACCCTGCATGTTGCCTTGTTGGAAGCTCCCGACAAGAGGACATATGTAGACTTTGCATATACAAGTGCAGATGATGCATTTCGTAAATCACTTCAGACGTGTCCCCGGGGAAGGTGCCGCAGGCTCTGTCGCCCCTACAGATGGAAGCTGGCAAGGAAAAGACAGGTCCAGATTGAGATCCCTGAGATATATGTGGGAACAGATTGGCAGGGAACAGGGTGGTGATGGGGAGACAGAGAGGAGGGTCTGCAGGGCTGGCGTGCTGTGCAGCTCAGCACCTGGGAAGGGGGATCTGGGAGGAGGGACAGACAGGGATGCTAGAGCATGCTCTTGACACTGCCTGCAGCTCCGGGCCAGCCTCCAGGCACATGCTTCTCTTCAGAACTGATCCACACCTCTGTTGTTTTTAAACCAGCTCTCTATTTGCATAGTGATCCAACTGGGTTCCTTCCACCCTCCTCTGCGAACACCTTCCTCTTGGCAAACATTCACATAATTGCTGCTTGACCTAAGAGCGGGGATGAGCATTTGGCTCCTGTGAGCTCATAGACTCTTCCTAACCCCTTCCTGTGACAAGCCTCGCCACATCCTGACTGGGCAGACCCCAACGGTGAGGCTCTGATGAATGAAATGGCATGTTACCTTACACAGCTCCCCAGATGTGAAGGCAGCTCTCTCTGACCCCAAAGTTCATGCTACTCTCAAGAGCATTTATGAAGACCAAGCAGCCCATCTGGCAAGTGGTGGGGTCATCTTCCTTTGGAGAGTCTGACATGGCCCCTTTTTACTTCAGAGTATTTGGTTCAGCTCTTAGGTTCGTAAACTGTCCTACTGTGTCCCTGTGCAGCGGGGGCCCAGAAAATGTGTGATATGAGTAGGTGTGGTGGTATCCGTCTATAATCTTCGAACTAAGGGAGCTGAGGCAGGAGGATAGCAAATTCGAAACCAGGAGGAACTAGGTAGCAAGACCTTGTCCAAAAACAAACAAACAAACAAACAAACAAACAAACAAGTCTGCTTCAGGAGGCAAACCCAAAACTATCTACAGTGCCACCATCCATCGAGTTATCGATAATACAGACAGTGAGGGACAAGTGCTAGGGAGCTGCCTCAAGAATAGATGAGGACCCCTCACCTCACCCAGGGTCTCCCATGGCAGAACTGTGCCATAAAAACATTGAAGGAGAGACAGCAGTGTGCTAGGTCACACTGCCTGTGGAAACCCGTGAGAGCACGAGGGAGCAGCAGGCCTTGGAGGCCTTGCTTGCAGGGTGGGCTGAAGCTGGGAGAGTCCAGCGGGCTGCATCCAGGCTGAGCAGGGCTTCAGAAGAGATGGACTAGGAAGCTGTCAGCATTCCTTAGGTTTTTCTGAGCACTTCACCACAAGTCAGGCGATGTTCATGCATCAGCACTTAGACACGATGACATCATTAAAACGAGGAAAGTCTCCTTTGGATTAGGACTGGATTTTTAGGGACCCCCATTAGGCTTTCTTTCTGCCTTAAAAAAGATTGGGGGCTAGAGGTATAGCTCAATGCCTGTCTAGCATTCACAAAGCCCTAGGTTCAATCCCCCAATACACCACACAGAAATACAGACACACAGACACACACACACGAGACAGACATTTATGTACTTAACCACTCCAGCCAAAAAATAAAACCTTACCTAAATGGGGGGGGCTCTTCCTATCACCCACCACCTCACCCTCCGCCTTCCCTGGGGTAGACGCTTTGCTGAAAGGTGCATTTATCATGCCTCTGCATGCTTTCTGCTTTTACATCTGTGCATACTGCTGTGATATATGGGTATTTAGTTTTTCGTGTTTAAAGAATCCAAATGAATGATATCATGCAATTTGTTCCCCTGCATCTGGCTGTCTCCTCCCTTCCTCTGAGATTCACAGGCTCTCTAGACCTCTTCATTGCAGTGGAGAATTTCTCAGAGCACTCCACAATGTCTGTGTGTCTGTGGATGGCCAGAGGCTGCTCGGCTGCAGTGAGAGAGACATTCACTGGCTGTGTCCCCGAGAGGATGACTGGATAGCTGGGTGGGTTTTTTTGGTGCTTCCAGGCTGTTTTCCAGAGTGGCTGCACCCATTTCTGGCACGGACATTCTCTACACTCTGTATCCCACTGTCCCACTTTTGTCTGGGGACCAATCTCACAGGGCCAATCTGGTGTGACACGTTCCCGTGTTTTATTTTATGTCTCCTTGGATATAGTAAAGCTCTCTTTGCATTTGCTTATTGGACATTCCTGTTTCTTCTGCCGATTGCCTGATCATACATGCTTTGAATTCTCCTTGTAGCTGAGGGCATCCTCCTGCCTCTGCCTCCCACGCAGCTGGGATTACAGGTTTTTGCCAGCACACCTGGGTGACATGGTGCCAGGGATCAAATGCCAGGCCAGCGCTCTACCAACTGAACTACACCCCTCTACCTTGTCTTCTGGAAATCCGTGTGTGGGAGGCCCTTGTATATTTTGCATTTGACTCTCAGATACCTTTCCATACACATGGGGTTTACACTTTAATTAAATGGATCCATCTTTCCCTTTGATAGTCTGCGGGTCATCAGGAAATCCTACCCTCTGACAGGTTTGCTTGTTTGGAGTCAAGAGTGTCACTGCTGAGTTCAGGCTCATGGCCTAGAAAACATGTAACCCAGGCTGGCCTTCAACTCAGGGTCCTCCTACCTCAGCTTCCCAATTGCTGAGCTTACTGAGTGAGCCATCGTACACTGTTTATTTTCATATTTGATTTTTTTGTATACCTGAGACTGATGGATGGTGTGAAGTAGGAATTCCATTTCTTTCCTTCCTTCCTTCCTTCCTTCCTTCCTTTCTTCCTTCCTTCCTTCCTTCCTTCCTTCCTTCCTTCCTTCCTTCCTTCCTTCTTTTCTCTCTTTCTTTCTCTCTCTCTCTTTCTTTCTTGGACGTCCAATTGCTCTAGCACCATTTATAGCAGACTCTACTCTCTCTCCCACTGACCTCAAGCTTCACTTCCACCAAATATTAAGTTTCCATACATGTGTGAGTCTATTTCTGCAGCCTCTATTCTAATCCTCTGGCCTATTTATCTATCCTTACTCTAACATCACGTGTAACTCTTTAGGTTCCTCCCACGACTTCCTGAGTGCAGCTCTTCAGGGATCTTTGCATCTTCATGGAAGGGACATGTATGTAATGGTTTTGCTCACACAGGTTTCTTGACTATTGTCTTGGGCTCTAAAAACTTTTTGCATGAAGAGGAGACAGATCCAGAATTGAGGTGGCTTGCTAAGGCCACATCATTGAAAAGTGTTGGGCTCTCAAAGCCGCCTAGTCCATCCAGGGAACATCACTGCCCCGTATCTGACATTCTCTACTTCATTCACCGGAAAAACTTCAGAGGGATGACTGTGTGCTTTGTTGGGGGTTCAGACTCCATTTCATAGGGCCTCTTTCTAACAAGAATTGGGGACTCTCCTTAAGGTAGACAAGCCTTGTCCCATCATCTGAGGGTTGTTAGCGTGAGAAAAAGTCGGGCCACCGTCCAAGGTCAGTTTCAAGAGCTCTCTCTCGGGGCGTGCACTTGGGCCCAAGGCACAGCTTGAGAGGACTCAGGCTTCCCCCTGGAATTACAGGCGTTCTCCCGCCCTCCCGCCTCGAGAGGCAGGAATGCGCAGGATCAGCTTTCAGCAGAGCCACGGCTGCCTTTCCGGGGAGCTCCCGGGACAGGCCCTTCTTCAACGGCCGAATTAACTGGTTCTGTCTGTCCGACTGGGAGAGCAGCTCCCACTAAAAATAGCGCCCTGCTCAGGGCGGCCCGCACCCGCCCGCCCGTGCCTGTACCACCGCCTAGGGAGTCCGAACCCGGACGGTACCAGGAGCCCAGGCACCCCAGAGTCCGACCCCCACTCGAGCCCCAGGCCGCGCGCGTAGCGCTGGCGCCACAGGTGCCGCGGAGGGTGGACGGTCCGACGCCGGCCGGGATGGGCGCTGGGCGCTCGGCCTCCCGAGCGCTGGCCTGGGCCTCCCTGCCGCTGCTGGGGCCTCCTGCGGGCGCGCTCTGCGGGGACACGCTCTGCAGCCGAGGTAAGGCCGGGCGCGCGCCATCGCGGGCCTCCGCCTCCTCGTCCGCGATCCTCCCCCTCCAGGCCACTCGCGGTCCCCCGGGGCCAGGCGGGGCGGACCCAGGCACCCGCCAGTTTCGGGGACAAGAGCCAGGCGAACTCTGTCAACTCACCTGCCATTAAGATCGGAAAAGCGTTCGGGGTCCCCTTCTGGTCTCAGTGTTTCTGGCGCGGAAAATGGGGCGATGGAATCTGTGTGGGCCGAGGAAGTGGGGGGACCTCGAGCCCGCCGGATTGGGATGTTTATGTGGATGGGGTGTGTGTGTGTGTGGGGGGGGGGGTTGCTGTGGTCTCTTTATCGGGCTCTGGTACCTGCCCGCAGGCCTGAAGTTGGAGATGATGCAGAACGTACAGGAAAGTTAAGGGGTCTGCGCGCCGGGAGCGGTGCTTGCAGGAAGGGTTAGAGGGTGACAGAGGAGGAAAGAAAGAGAAGCCTTGCTCCTCTCTCTGGTCCCTGGGAGACAGCTAGGGAGGCGGGGAAGGACCTAGAAGGGCGGGCTGAGGCCATGTGCGAGCCGGACACGGCTGAGCCCGGCCAGGGAAGAGGCGTGTGGCCCCGCCTGGACCCCGGCCAAGCGCGGGCGGGGGCGAGCGCTGGCAGCCGAGGGGTTCGCCCTGCCCAGTCCGGCCCGGCGGGTGGTGGAGATGTGGGGTCGATTGACCAAACAGGTGCGCCCCCGCCCCTCCCCACCCGCCCCCGCTGGGGCCCGTGGGCGGGCGGAGCTGCGGCTGCGGGGCCAGCGATTGGCAGGGACGGGCAGGCCGGGTGGCCAGGCAGCAGAGAGCCGCGGCGCCGCGGGAGGCGCGGAGCCGGCCGGAGCTCGCTCCAGCCCGGCCCGCTCCTCTCGGCCCGGCCCGGCCCGCCGAAACTTTCCTGCCGCCGAACTGGCAGCCCGGAAACCTGCGACCCGAGGACGTGGTGACTCCGCGACCCTGGCCCTGGGCTGTGCCGACTCCACAGCGCCCAGCGGCCAGGCCAGCACCTAGAGGTAATTGGCTGAGGACCGCGGGTCAAGTTGAGGGGACCCTAACACCTGTAGGGATCCCATCAGGGTCTCCCTGAGGACCGTGGGAGCCTTGATACCTCTGTAAGGCTCCAGGACCGCGGAGTGCGCCTCGGCCTCGCTTTATTTACTTCTCTTTTCTGCTCTCTCTCAGGACCTCTGAGTCACGTCAGACCCTTTAAACTTTGCTGTGTTCTGCCTCTGTCTCTGACCGCAGCAGGGTGCAGGGCTGACAAGGTCCTCTGGAAAGGAGGGTGCAGGTGTCACCAGGAAAGCCCCTTCAACTGGGGCCTGCTGTCTACAGGAACTGGGGTACAGGGTTTTCCAGTCTGTCAATTCCAGAGGCTTCCTGTGACCCCCAAACCTCAGACCCCAACGCGGGCACACACGCACACACACTGTCCCTCCCATGTGCCCAGCAAGTTTGGGATGCTTGTATTCCTTGTTAGCTGGCGCTGTTACTAAGGACGTAGGTGGGCGCTGGGAAGCCTCGCTCCTTTCCTTGGCCTGCTTCCAGCCCCACCTTCCACTAACAGCACACCTTGAGCTACCTCCTGCATGGGGACAGAGACCCACACCGGGTCCCTGCCTGGTGAGGATTGCAAGCTTTTCCGGGTTTGGCTCTTCTGTGGTATGTGTGCCCAGCTTCAGCCCACCTTCTTCAGCCGTGGAGGTCGCAGTAGGGGTGTCAGTGGGGCACCAGTGAGAGTCATAATAGGAAACACTACTCTTCCTCAGAATTAACCAGACCTAACACCCAGCTCTAGAATCTAAAGAACATGAGTTCAAATCTCAGCTTCCCCTGCCCACTAACTATGTCTTCCTAACCTCCCTTCACATAAGGGGTCCATCCCAGAAGGGTCGGGTGAGGCGTTTATGAGGTAAGGCCTGAAAGGCACCTGCTCACAGGGTCAGAGAAACCCAGACCTCCTGGAACTTGAGCTTGGATGCCCGTGGGGCTCAGCATCCGTGTGCTGCTGTTTCCCCTCCTCTCAGGAGCAAGCGAACGGGGAACAGCAGCCCTTCTCGCCCAGGCCTTTTGAGAACGGTGCACACATTTCCTAAGGACAGGTGCTTGTAGGTCCCAGATGACAAATGGTCCCACCTCTTCTCTTCACTGTGGTGAACCTGTCAGAAAGCTAGGCCTTTGAAAGTGGAGGTGACTGACTACCGTAAATGCTGAGAACAGCAAAGGACCCAGCAGGCTAACATGCAGGAGAGAGGGCCCAAACCACAGACCTGGGCTCCGCCGCTCTTGGGATGCCCCAGGCTCCCGCCCTTCAGGGTGTCCAAGCTGCATCTGTACCTGGTAGACATCTAATCTCTTTAGCTCAGGTCTTCCAGGGACGGGGAACCTGGAGGCTCTGGCTTTATGACTGGACATGTCCAGTTAGCTAAAACATTCTTGCTGTTCAGGGTGGAAATCTGTGTCCCGGTTACTTCCACCCACTGAATGTTTACAGACCTTCAGGCACCACTTATTGGCTCAAGTATTGTCTGTGGTCCCCCAGTCCTGACTTTCTGTGCCCTTCCTGAGGCGCTCGAGACAGTGTGACTGAGTTTGGCTGTTTATTACATACCGGGTTCCGTGGTGCTGGGGACATTACACGTTGCGTTCTTAGGAGAGCCCTGGGAGGCTGAGGCTTTCCTTAGCCTCAGTTTGCATGTAAAGACATGGGCCTAGCCTGAGGAAGGGGCTTATCAAAGGTCGTCCAGTCAGGGATGGGGCTGGGCTGCACCCCAAACCCAGCAGTAGCCCATAGAATCTGTGCTTCTAATTGTCACTTCTGACCCCTTTTGAGTGACTACCATGGTGTGTGTGGGCTTGCATGTGTGTGTGAGTGCACTTGTGTCCAGGCCTGTTGTGTGTGTGCCAGGATGCTTTTATCCCAGGCACCCTGGGTACCCGTTGGGAAGCAAATTTTTCATCTCTACTCCTGACCTAGAGGTCTTCCCTGCAACCGATCTCCAGGCCCTCTGCAAAACTCAGCTTGAGAACCATCACCCTCAGGTCCTCTGAGGAAGAGAATGTGGGTGGTGATGAAGATCAGGGGATGGGAGGCAGGCCAGAGGGAGAGGGGAGTCCAGTGAAGTTTTTGAGGTGTGCACACCTAAGGGCAGATCTTTGACCTTAGCCTTCTGGAAAGGTTGGCACACCTTGCTGAGACCCTTGTGCTCGGTTGTTTAGTTAGAGAGGCAGGGCCCTGTAGAGGTGAATGGGATCTCCTCCCTCTCTCCCCATCTTAGCGTGGGCACCCTGGACCTTTCCAGCGAGGGGGCTGTGTGCCTGAACCTCTGGAGGAGGGCGCAGAGCAGGTCTGTTTCTTGTTAAATTGGTCCTCCCTGGAGGCCATCTCTGGGGACTTCTCTCTTCTGAGGACTGGCCTGGGTGTGGTGGGAAGGGCACGCTCACGTGAACAGTTCCATCACATTTCTGCCCTTCCAGCTCCGAGGCAGACAGAGCCTTGTTTCGCCTTTAAACCTTTTGATCCCCTTGAGGGCTCAGGGTTATTAATGAGCATTTTATGGATGAGGTCCCTGGAGTCTAGGAAGAGGAAGTGAACATCCAAAGCCCGTATACAGTTTGGGAAGAATGAGTAGAAAGTGGTAGAGCCGGGACTTGAACTCATGTCCTCTAACTACATACACAGGCCTTCTTTGCACTGGGCCTTGTCATGGTTTTCCTGCCCAACCGGTGGTGGCTTTGATGTTAGCGATCTAGCCCGCCTGGAAGATGGAGGGCCTGGGCTCTGGCAGTGATCCTGGGAGGGTCCTTCGCATCTTTAGGCTCTTCAGATGTGAAGGGGATAGAGGCAGGGCTGCTTAGCTAAATAGCTGAAGCCCTCTACAGCCACAACCTCCCCTGGCCTCTCTGAGGAAGAGTACCCTGATGGGGTCAGGGCCCGAATGATGTTGCTGGCCTCAGAATGCAACAGGCTTTCACACGTAGGACACTCCAAGACAGTGTTGGTGGAAGTAACTGGGATCCCTGAATTAGAGCCAAAGGGAGCTGGAGTCTCCTTCTCAGGCTGGAGTAGCCTGGGCCAAGAGACCTGGGGAGTGTAGCACCTCTAATTTCTCTCAGGTTGCCGCCCCTCTCTCCCTTCAGCCCTTCTGCTTCTGCTTCCCCGCTGTACTCCTGCCTGGTGCTCTAACCCCTTCCAGGTGGGCGCCATCTCGGGCCCCTCGTACTGCACCTGTGCCTGCGGTGCCCAGCAGTTGGGTTTCTTGAAGTGGCCCTTGTTAGCTTCAGCTTTCCTCTCCATCCTGAATCTTGTTCCCCTTTGATATTGGTTGCCTGTGCCCGGCCACAGCATCAGGGCCTAAGCTCTGGGCCACCGTGTGTGGCTTTGAAGTTCCTTTCTGTCACTTCCCTCCTCTGCTCCTCAGGCTTCCAGCATCCTTCGTTCCTGAGGCTTCTGACTGTCCTCCTCTCTCTATTACTGTTGGACTGCCCGGCAGTGTCTCATCATCTAAGCATTAGCCACCCCTGTTCGGCACTGGCTGACTCCTGTCTCCCAGGCTGGCTGTAGACTCTCTTTGTAACTGAGCATAGCCTTGAACCCCTGACTCTCCTGCCTCCACCTCCCAAGTGCTAGGATTCCAGGCATGTGCTGCCATACCTGGTTTATGCTGTGCTGAGATGGAACCCAGAGCTTTATGCATGCGAGGCGTCTGAGCCATGTCCAAGCCCCAGCTTGCAGCTTCTGTTACCATGTAGACTTGTCCATCTCCCAAGGCAGGCCCTTGACTTCGGGAGGTTGACAGACGTAGTACTTCTCGCTTGAGTGTCCACAGGGTGAGTGAGCCCAGCAAAGTGCCTTCCTATGCCCGGCGACTGCATATTCAGCTTAGCCAGTGCCCTGCCAGTGCTCCTGGCGTAGAACACTTTCCTTGCTTCCTGCATTCTAGCACAGCCATACAGAAGCCTCTGTGTCTGCATTCAGGCTGGGCTGACCATTGTTGAAAGGCGAACAGATGCTTTGGATTCATTGACAGATGTCTGTGTCTCTTTAAGATTATCTGAATATGTTACCTCTTTCTGTCTCTGTCTCTCTCACTCTGCGTGTGTGTGTGTGTGTGTGTGTGTGTGTGTGTGTGTGTGTGTGTGTG
>NW_026585895.1:45508766-45529108 GCF_907164565.1 Psammomys obesus | reverse complement strand
GTGTGTGTGTGTGTGTGTGTGTGTGTGTGTGTGTGTGTGTGTGTGTGTGTAGTACTAGATAGAGAACTTGGGACCTTGTATCTGGTAGGCAAGCGCTCTGCCAATAAGCCTGATGGGTGCCTCTTCTCCCACTCTAGTTGTGAAATGCTTTTTTTTTTTAATTTATTATAATTTATTCACTTTGTCTCCTAGTTGTAGCCCCTTCCGTTGTCCCCTCCCAATCCAGCCCTCCCTCCCTCTTTGCCTCCCATGCCCCTCTCCAAGTCCACTGATAGGACTCCTCCCCTTCTCTCTGACCCTAACCTATCAGGTCTCATTAGGAATGGCTGCATTGTCTTCCTCTGTGGCCTGGTAAGGCTGCCTGCCCCTCTCAGGGGGAGGTGATCAAAGAGCCAGCCACTGAGTTCATATCAGAGACAGTATTCCCCTTACTAAAGAACCCACTTGGATACTGAGCTGCCATGGGTTACATCTGTTCAGGTGTTCTAGGTTATCTCCATGCATGGTCCTTGGTTGAAGTTATCAGTCTCAGAAAAGACCCCTGAGCCCAGATATTTTGGTTCTGTTGCTCTCCTTGTGGAGCTCCTGCCCCCTCCAGATCTTTCTATCTCCCTCTTCTTTCATATGATTCCCTGCACTCTGCCCGAAGTTTGACTATGAGTCTCAGCATCTGCTTTGATACCCTGCTGGGTGAAGTGCTTTTTAAAAAGGTCCCTTCTGGCTTTATGGCATCTAAGATGGACAGGTAGAGAAAAATGTTTAGGAGAGCCACCTTGTCGCCCCTTCCTGCAGGCTGAACTTCACGTCCCAAATGAGAAAGTCCAAACCACCTTTAGACTCAAGAGAACATTTGGGGATTATGAAGTGTCAGCTGGGGCTTGGGGGATTATTCTGGGATCACAGATGTTGTCCTAGGGGCACCAATGGGGTTCACATGATTTTCTAGGGTTATGCAGCCTCCCTGGGAAGGGGTTTGTCTCTGTTTAAAGAGAGCTGTGGATCCCTAGAGGCCAAAGCAGAAGCAAAAGCACAGACAGATTTATGCCAAGCACAGCGTTTGTTTAAACCTCCTGGCTTGTGAAGGCCATTCTTCCAGTGGAACTGGCTTAACCTAGGCCTCCCTCAGTCTCCTGGTGACTTTCTGCTAAGGAAACCAAGGCTTTGGGAAAGGGGACACTCTCGGCTGGCTCACCCAGGCAGAAAGAGGCAGCCCTTGATTCCCCACCCCACCATTTCCCCCATTTTCTTGCTTCTCTCTTGGTTCTCAGTGCACCTCACCAAGTGAGGCTGTTTGAGGTGCACAGCCAGGCTTCGTCCTTTGAGATACCCCCGATGGGCTATTTCCCTCATGACAGTGAATTCCAGCAGAGGCTGAGGTAGGCCTGGGAGGGTGGACAGTGCATGAGTGAATTTAGGGCTGGGGTTGTGGCTGTGTGGTACAGTGCTTGCCTGGCATGCATGAAGCCCTAGGATCCATTCTCAGTGTGAGATACAAAAGAATGTCGCTAGCACAGACACAGGTAGGCCTGGAGACAGGTAGGAAACTGTGTCCTTGTCCTGAGGGAGGAAGGTCTCATCTCCTCGTAGGTCATGGTGGCTGGTTCCCATTAAAAGCCTTCTTTCTGATACTGGAGGGATAGGTGAGAGACAGAATGCTCCCCAAGTCTCTTGCACAAGTAGGAACCCTTGAAGCCCCCAATACCCCATCTTTGCTAAAGAATGTTCCCTTCAGGTGCTTTGGCAGCTTTCCCGCCTTTGCACCCACAGAGGCCAGTTCCCTGTAGTCCCGGCGCCTCAGGGTTGACTGCTGTAGGTGGCCCCAGAGAAGGCTCACTAATTGGAGAAGGGTCAGGAGTGGGCACGGGGGGGGGGGGGGGCGGAATAAGGAGAGGAACAAGTGCGGCCTTTCTCAGCATTTGCTGAGACCACATCTGGCTGTCATGGAAAATACATGACAGCCGAGTCCGCTAGGAAATGGCTATTTGCTGGGAGCAGTGAAGACCCAGCCAGACAGTGGAAGCTGCCAGTGGTTGGAGCGGAGACCTCAGGGCCTTTCCCGGCAGAGGGACCGCCATCAGCCATCAACACTGGCTGGCGCTACTTCCAGGAGGAGAGCATTCTTAAAAGGCCCTGTCACCCCCTGATAGGAATTGGCGGGGTGTGTGAGGGATTTGTTTTTCGGTCAGGATGTGGGGAGTTAAAAATAGACTTCGTAATCCCTTGGGTTCGTGTCACACTTGAGGCTCTGCAGAGCCCTCTGGCTCCATTATCTCCCTTGAGTGGCTCCGCCGCTGCTGATGAAGTGGGTGGGGGCTGGGTTGCCTGCTTTCGTGAGTACCCTGAGGGAAATGTGCACCCAGTTTCTTGCTGGACCCGGACACTGCATCCAGAAGTTAATGGTGGAATCCAAGCTTGTTCCCAGCCTCATTTATCTGAGTTCTGAGGAGCCCAGTGCAAGTCGGGCTGACTGAAGGAGCGATGGGGTCACTTGAAACTGTTCTGATAGACTCTAGTCAGGAGGCCAGAGATAAATCAAAGCTCCAGGGGCTGAGGCTCAGGGTGAGAGCAGCAGAAAGCTGGGCTCTGCTAGATTGAGGAGGCAGAAAGTACCACGAGGACCCCAAATTGGGGACCTTCCATGATGTAAGACGGGTTGTAGGTTAGGAGTTGCGGCTCACACCTGTAATCTCAAAACTCAGAAGGCTGAGCAAGGTCTGGTAAACAGAGTTCTAGGCCGGCTTGAGCGACAGAGGAAGATGAGACCCTGTTTCTAAAACCAAATCAAACCAAACCAAGAAACAAAGAAAAGGGGAGAGGGGGATGGGAATGTTTCTCAGAGTGTAGCATATACAAGGCTCTGGGTTCAGGGCTCAGCACTCAAACAAACCTGAACCTACCTTCCTTCCTTTTTTTTTTTTTTTCCTCTGTGTAGCCTTGGCTGTTCTGGAACTCACACTGTAGACCAGGCTGTCCTGGAACTCACAGAGATCTGCCTGCGTCTGCCTCCCAAGTGCTGGGATTAAAGGTGTGTGCTACCTCTGCCCAGTGAAAATGAACTGTTTTAAAGTCTGCTCACCTCCTACATCTCCTTGCATTAGGATGCCCCATTGACTGCTGTCTGTGAATTCTGGGAAGAGCCGGCTTTGGAGAGAGCCTGCACATGGGTTTCCTACCTCTCTTTTTAGTTTTTAAACTAGACGTTCCGGGTTGCCTATCTGTCTACTACCTGAGGTGGGAGAAGGAAAGTGAGCAAGGGTAGTGCTGTATCCAGAGGCTCCTCTCTCCTGGCCTGACACTCCGTGACAGGCTTCCCGCCTTGAAGCCCAGCTTCTTTTACTTCCCCTTCCAGCCCCCTCCCTCAACACTGGTTTCTTCTACTTCTCCCCTAGCTCAGCTGTGATCACAGGTGAGTAGGGTCTGAGTGGACGGACCACCAGAATCAGCAGGCACCAACTTGTCCTTAGAACTATGGGTAGAGGCCAGGCCAGCCTAAATCTTCTCTAAGTTCTCGATTGACCTCCAGGCCCCTGTTGGCCCTTGGCTGCAAGGCCCTCCCTGCTTGGGAGAACCATCCTGATCTCAGCAACAGGAGCCGGGATCCCCCATCTCTGGAAGAAGCCTGGTTTTGCAGCATGACTCCTCCTGAGGCTAGAAGCCAAGTCTTTGGATTCCCAGAGAGGGCTCCTGGCGTCAGTGTGGCTTAGTCACAGGCATGAGCTCACTACTCACCTCTGGACTGGGGAGGATGCCAAGATTTGGGAACTTCCACTGTGAGCCACTTGCTGGTGTCTCTCTCTCCCTCTATGTGTGTGTGTGTGTGTGTGTAGAAAAACAAACCTGTTGGTTGGGACTTTGTACTTGGCCTATGAACTGTAGGCCCAGGGAATCCACTGGGGCATAATAAATCTTCTCATAGTTTCGCTGTAGAAGGACTCTGTGTCAAGAAAGGGATTGGATCAGACAGGAACCTGATGTCAACACTTGCTGTGCCTCATGCTGCCTGTGTGAGCCCAAGCAAGGCACATGACCTCTCTGAGCTATGATACAAATAAATACCAAGCAGCTCGAACTTTGTCAGCAATTCCTACAGGCTGGGCCCTAGGTTTCCTGAGCATCAGCTCACGGAGTCTCCAAACAGACTCTGAGATCTCTGGGGCTTATTCAAGGTCACCAGGTAGGGAAGGGCCAGGGCAGGCTCTGAGGGCAGGTCTTTGTGAAGCCACAGCTTACAGTGTAAGGCTATGCGCTGCTCACTCGACATCTGTGTGGTGGCCTCACAAGGGAGTGTGAGAGGAGAACAGAGCTAACAGGCAGGGAAGGGTAAGCAGGAAGTCTCTTCTCTCAGGAGCCTCATTCTCTGTCTCTCTCTCTGACCCTGTCCTTGAGCTGCCAGAGTGGGAACAGAGGGGAGCCGGTCAGGTGGGATCCAGGTGTCGTGAGAGGAAGGGCATTTTAGAATCATGGTGTCACAACCCCCAGCCCCTCTTTCCACCAAAGCTTGCTGGCTTTGGGGGAGTTGACATCAGTGCCTTACCCATCTCTGTTCCCAGCACTCAGGGATGGTGCTGCATTTTCTGAGTACCAAGTGGTAGGGTTTGGAATAGGGTCTGTGATGGCCCTTGGGTGGGAGGTGGGAGCAGAGCCAACTGGCTTTAGCCCCCACACAGGAGTCTGGGGAGTACTCAGACGTGTCGCCTGGGAATGGAAGTTGAGTGGTCTGGGTTTGTTCCTGGCTTTGCAACTGGGGTGCTGACCTGGGTCAAGTTCCCGACACTCCTCAGCGCTCTGTTAACTAGGGACAACACTGCCTAATTGTGGGGTGATTGTTAGGTCTGAAGTAGATGTGGAGAGAGCACAGTCCACTGTGCACAGTGTAAGCATGTGGCACACAGCCTCTGTCACTGCTTGCACTTCCTTGGGGACTGGTGTGTGTGTGTGTGTGTGTGTGGTTGTAGGATACTCTGGCCAATGCCTCTTTCCTCACACTTTCTGTCCCAGCAAAGTTCTGGGGAGGACCGGCTGATTTTGAAAGATTGTATATATATTTTTAATATAATCTTATTTTTCTTGTAAAGTTACATGGGTTGGTTGGGGGGTGAGGGTAGGGTTAAATCAGCCAAACAAAATGATTTCCGAATGTGGTTTTTCTTTCTTTTTTTTTCTTTTCCAAATGTGGTTTTTCAAGGGCGTGAGTTTGGTGAGTAGAGAAGGGGGGTAACAAAGATTCTTTAAGGTGCCTTGCCCCCAGCTCCTGGAAGGCACCTTCTAAGTGTGGGTTGACGCCTACCAGCTGTAGGGAAGGTTGGCTCTTCCTTCCTTCTTTTTCCCCCTTATAGAGAGAGCATGCCCTCCCTACCTTTAGAGGGGCCATACAGTTGGTGTAGTCAGTGGGGCAAGGGGAAGGTCAGTTCCCAGAGGATGTAGGCCTTAAGCCATCCAGGACAGGTGCCCAAACCACAGCAAGCAGGCTTGTCCAAAATCACTTTTCCCTGGCTTGCCTGGACTCAGCTGTATAGGGCTGGGATATGGAGAGCCCCAGGCCTGGCCTGACAAGGGTGGCCCTAGAGGAACCCAGGAGGTGTCAAATCCTGCCTCACTTTCCCTGCTTGACTCCAGACAGCCAGAGAGCCCACTTTATCCTGGGTATGCTCAGGGGACAGGAGCAGAGGGGCAGGAAGGAGGAAGGTGGGACCTTGGGATCCTACCGGCCTTGTCTCTGCCACTGTGTGCCCACAGGCAGGTCAGTTTGATATCTTTGCCTCAGTTTCCATCAAATGACCCCTCTTTCATCACTGAGTTGTTTTGAGACTTAGGTGAGATCATATGGCTTGCAAAGTGCTTATCAGGGCTGGCCTGGGTAATTATAGAGCACCCTGGAGGGGACACACCTCAGCCCCGCCTCCATCCTTCCCCCTCCCAGAGTTCCTGTTTGTTGTTGACATCTGCTTCACCCAAGGCTGCGATTTAGAGTATTTATATCCTTGCTGGAATTTCTCTTCCCATTGTCTAGTTAATTACCTAATTGAATTAAGGCACATAATTTTGCTTCCTTCCCAGCACAGGGACAGGAAGGGTCTGGTGACTTCTTCCTTCTGATGGAAGTGACTCTCCGTGTCATAGTTAGGATACAGTGGTGCCCCCTCTCCAGGTCCATGTCCCTCTATGACAGCTCCCAGGCCCCGTGAATCACAGCAGCCTGCACTGCGAGGCATCTGTCCTGCCTCGCAGATGCAGTGTTGATGGATTCAGCCACCTGTAGCTTACAGGGCCAGCTTCCCATTTGGGCGCCCTTGCTGGCTCACGGATGGATCATAGAGAAGATATTTTCAAAGTGCTGTTCAGGGGGGATATAAAGAAAAAAAATCGAGCGGGCAATATCGGCGACACGGATGGCGTTGGTGTCACTAGCTCCCAGGGAGTACAGTGGTTCAGTGCACAGGTCTGAGGCTGTACTGGAATCCTCAAGTCTCTGCCTTGCCACTTAGCACTTGTGAACTGAAGCACCCACGTCACTCGGATAAAGAGCACAAGACAGGAGAGCTTTTGAGAGCTGTTTCCCACAATACCTGGCATGTGTGGAAAAGAGCCCTAAGCGAGACATTATTTTTAGCCAGCCACTTTGAAAAGTTCCTGCCATGTTCTTTACCCCAAGACCCTCCCCCATTCGGCTTTCCTCCTCCTTAGCAGTTGATAACCAGGACCTGGTGGGGCCAGGCTGTCTCAGTGCTGGCCTCCCTTGTGTGTGCCCACAGATCCCGTCCTCTTTCTTTAGGAATTTGTGGAGCCTCTGCCCTATTCGAAAGCATCCTGCGGCCTCCCAATCCCCACCTAATGCCTCTTTCTGCCCTCGTTGGACCCGGTGCCTGCCACCAGCCTGGTCTGTGTCAGGAGTGGGTGTCTGGTAAGGAAAAGGCCATGCTCGCCATGCTCCGTAGTGTGCCAACCTACATTAGCGACTGTAGCTGACTTCTGTGTATTCCAGAAATCTCCAGATACTGACTATAGGACCCTTTCTTCATGGAATGCCAACAGGCAGGCTCAGTGACACTCTTCAAGTGGCACTGTGGGCCACTGCTATTTACATAACAGTTTGATGACATCTCATGTCACAATTAGGGAAACTGAGGCCTGGAGGGTGCAACAACTGGCTCCAGATCACGGCAGGTGCTTGTACCATAGTCAGGTGTAGGGAGGGCAAGGGGTGACAGCCAGTGTCCTACCCTGGAAGGGCTTTTGTCCAGAATGAGAGGGTCAGATCATCTGGAATACAGAGACCAACTGCTGCTTGAGCTCAAGACATGAGAATCGATCATCCCCTCAGGCCCACACATCCCTGAACATGGCCCCACTTCACCCACCCTAACCTCCTGGGCTCATGGCGGGCTCTCCTTCCCGGGAGTGTAGCTGGGAGGGGGAGAGTCTTCTGTTTATCCACACACCTTCTCTCCCGCCTTTCTAGGGGGAAAATGCTTTCTTTTCAGTTCTGCTTTTATTATTTGAAATTCTCAAGGGACCAATTACCTGCCAGTGGGAATTACCTGCCATTTTTATTCTAGTGTCTGTCTGCCTGTGTTCTTCCTTGGAGTAATTGATTTGGGTAATTCAGGCCTGCTGAACATTGTCTTAGTTGAGAGTGCTGGCACAGAGGCAGGGATTACCCATCGAGACCTTTCTTGGTAAAGGCGTCCTTGCTGGCAGCTGCTGATGGTAGGGTCAGAATGGAGACTGTGGATAATGCATTTTTTTAGACCTGGAATTCCCCCTCATACGCTGAAGTTCGCTGAAGGATCGTGGGAGGGTTGCATAGCACTCTCTTGCTCAGACCTGGGGCAAGTCAGCTCAGGGAAGTGAGGTGAAAGGCAGCTTGTCAGCTCCGATGGGTTTCGGGAAGGTCCCTCCTGGGCATTGGTTCTAGCCTGACCCTGGCCTTGGCCCTTCCTGTCTGTTTCCCAGGAGGCCCAGGAGGCAGTAGAAGGCCTTGGAGAGCTTTAAGGAAAGTGACTGTTTGGAGGGAACCTGACCTCAGTTCCTGAGCAAACCCATATGCTGGCTTTGGACCCGTGGCTGGAGGCATGGCATCTTCTTGGAAGGGGAGGGCAGACCATTTTACTTGAAGCCTGGCTGTCAGTGGAGAGCCCTGCCATGGCTGGAGGTCAGAGTTCCTCTGCAGTCTGTCCCTAGGGAACAGCCCTGCCTTCATACTGTTGCTACTGGTGTGGGTGGAAGCTCCTCAGTCTGTCCTCTCAAGGTCCCGTGAAGGGGATCCTGTGGAGTCCTTCTTCCCTCTCCCTATCCTTGCTCACTAAGGGAAAAGAGCCTCCAAGCCCGTAGGGTCCTGTTTCTTCTCAGAGAGAGCATCCTCCCTGTGTGGCTTAGACACTGCAACTTTCTTCATGGGCTTTGGCCTGGGCATCACATGGCATTGGTACTCCTACTATTTTGGTTTTGTAGGGTCTCTCTACAGAGCTCTGGTTGTCCCGGAACCCACTCTGTAGACCAGGCTAGTCTTGAAGTCACAGAGATCTGCCTGCCTCTGCCTCTTGACTGCTGGGATTAAAGGCATGTGCCACCATGCCCAGCCTGGCACCCCTGCTTTACTGATGAGGAAATGGAGGCCCAGGATAATTTTTGAAGAGCAGGAGGGGCCTCTGGGTTTCCTGATGTAGGGCTCCTGGAATCTTGAGTGCTTGGGGAGGGGCACTTTCTCTGGCTCCATTTGACTCTCAACTGCAGTTGGCACCATGCCTGGTCACCTGAGTAGGTGTCTATCCAGCTTCTGGACTGGGATTCCTGAAATCACAGAGACTGCTGGGAACTTGGGGACCTTTATCACCTTGAGATGCCACTCAACTCAAGTGTCCAACTCAGTGCTTACACAGGGGTCCGCAAAGGCCTTCTGCCACCAGACAGCAAAGGCTCCCTCAAATCAGTTCCATCAGGCTTGACGTCATCTGTCTTCCTGCCTCTCTCATCTTGCTTTCATCTTCTCCCAACTCTGTTTCTCCCCTGAGCGAGGGAGGAATACCAACCCCAGAAGGAAGGGGGCAAAGAGAGAAGAACAGGAGACCCAGAAACACATTCAGAATAGTGACTACACCCGGGGCTAGAGCGATGGTGCAGTAGTTAAGGAGCATTTGCTCTTGCAGAGGACCTACATTTGTTGCCCAGCGCCCACATGCTGGTTTATGACCATCAGTAACCCCAGTTCCAGGGGATCCAATGCCCTCTTCTAAAATAAATAAAAATTTAAAAGAGTGATTAGATTCAATGGGTATGTATAGAAACATTTTCTCCGAATTGGGAATTGAAACCGTGGACACTGTATCAACTGAAATTCTCCCCAGCATCTGTAGACCAAACCTTTCCCTACACAGAGCGGCTCCTCAGGTGTGTCTGGGCTCAGCAGGGAAGAGTGGCAGGCATTGCTGGTGCCCTGGCCTGGTGGCGGGGTGCCGGCAGGTCGGGTGCAAGCTGTGGATACATCCATCTGAATCCCGCCTGAATTGTGCTGTTGTACAAGTGCTTTTAAGCCGGCCGGGGAATGTAGCTCAGTGGGGACCCATGTTTACTAACAGCATGCCAGAGGCCCTGGGTTCCACCCCCGGCACGGCACCAGGGGTGGAGTGGGAAAACAGCTGAGTCAAAACTCAGTAATGTTGAGATGTTCTTTCTGACTTTTCACGCTGGTGCTTGGGAGCCCACTGACCAGATGGCGTCATCCTCTAGATTCAAGAAAGAATCTGCTGGTCATGATGGCGTATGCCTGGACTTCCAGCGCTTGGGAGGCAGAGGCAAGTTTGTATAGTGCAAGTTTGTATAGTGAGCTTTACTCTATCAGGGCTATATAGTGAGTGGGCTCCATCTCAGGAAAGAAAGAAAGAAAGAAAGAGAGAGAGAAAGGAAGAAAGAAAGAGAAAGAGAAAGAAAAAGAAAGAGAGAAAGAAAGTGACCTATAATGCTGGTTGATAGTGGCTGACCCTCTCCGGAGGGTGGCCCCTGACATTCTGAGGATACCAGGGATACCATGAGTCCTCTGACTGTGACAAGAGTGAGATATGTCTGGGAAGACACGGTCAGCTTGTGTTCATTGGGTGTCTGCTGAATGCTGGGTGATGTTGAGACTCAGAGCTACACGCTTTCCCACTGAATTACACAGGGCCATGATTTTGAGACAGGCAATATTGGAAATGGAGGTAGAACTTTTTTTGTCTTAGCAAGGGGTTGCTGAGAATCCACCCATCTTTACGCTTGGGTAGACTGTGACATGGTCCTGGTCATGACTTTATGAGCTCTGGTAGCTCACCTTCGAGGTCTCTGAAATCCCACTATTAGAGATTGAATCTTTTCGCATTAAACCGAGCCCTTTCTGGCTTAGGTGTGAGGCTCTAATAGGATAATGAATGGTTATCCTGTTGACCTCTAAACCTTTGTGGGTTGGGAGTAATTTGATTTTCTCCCATGACAAGGCCCCTAGAAGGCAGGTCCCCATTTTGCTTTGCGTAGGAGTGTAAACAGAAGGAGTCAAACAAGGGACCAGAATGTGAAATCAAAGCTGGCAAGGCTGTGGCCTCCCTGTGCTGCCCCACCCTGTGTGCTAAATTTAGCAACAGCCAAAAATTGTAGACATCAAATCCTTTGGGTAGTCATTGTTTTGAAGAAAAACCAAAGGTCCTTCCCGCCTCTGGCCCCTGCCGCCGGCTTCCAGACCCTTCCGTGCACATGGGAGGCCTCTACTCTGGCTGCCTGGACCAGCTGTGAGAGGAAGTGGCTGGATCCTAGGTCAGGCTCCCCGCCCTCCTGCTCTCCCAGCTGGAGGCCTGCCTGTCAACCTCTGCCTGGTCACCTCTGGCTCCTAGGAGGCTTTTCCCCTAGGAGAAATGTTAGGTCAGACCAGTTAGCAAACCCTGGCCACCCCTCCCCAGCCCCGGCTTCTTTCTGAGGCGTTCAGATGGGCTCAGCTGAGCTTGATGCTCTTTGCTGACTTTCCTATCTGCAAGATGGGATGACAGGAGCAGTTTTCAGAGTTCCAGTTCCCTTGCATGCAAAGCTTCCAATGTCCTGCCTTCCCAAAGCCAGTGGTGGTGGTGGTGGGGTCAGCAGCAGGGATACAGGGCTTCTCAGGCTAGCCCCTGCCTACAGCCAGAAGAACATGGCTGATTATATCTCTTGCTCGCCCCTTGGCTTCTTGGCGGCATCACTATCTGGCTAATATGTGTCAGGCCTGCAGTTGAAGGCCTGTCGGGCTGGAGGAGCAGAGGACATGGGGTCTAACATTCCTGTCAGGCACTCTCTGTAGGCTGAGCACCCACCTCCAGGCGCTGCTTTTCCTCCCAGCTCCGCTCTCAGGTGCCTCTTGGTTCCTGTCTTCTGGCACTGAGGGCCCTACTCCACTGCCCACTTCACATCTTCCAGCCCTCATCTGGAAGTCTGTTCATGCCCCAGGTGCCAGAGTCCCTGATCCCAGACCACCCCCACTCTTGCTTCTGATTCTCTTCTGACCCCTCTGGAGTCCACATGGTAAAAAGTGATGTGTGCCTCACCACCAACCCGGAAGTCTGTAGTTTCCCCATGTATACCACTTCCTCTCCTCTGAGCAGCTCCCCTCTGGCAGGTGGACCAATGCTTCCTCAACCAGGGAACCTCAGCCAGGGAGTTTCTCCTTGTCACTACACAAGAGCAAGTTTCCCTTGGGCATTATTTCTTGAGTCTCTGAGCCTGACCTCAGTGGCCACTGGGGAATAGCCCAGCCTCTGCCTTCCCTCAGGTGGCCAGTTCCACACACACCGTCAAAAGCTCCAAGGAACTTTGCAAATCTTGGAGGGAGGTCACTGCTCAGAGTTTTCCAGGATGCACCCTGTGTTCACTGGTGGTAGTTCCCACCCCTCAGCCAATCTTCACGTGATCTGAGTTCTGCGAGGAGACCCCTATCTCAGCTTTTTTTCTGTAGTCCCCGGAAGCTGAGTGTCCCCATATTTTCAGAGTTCCCTTGCCTGCAAAGCTACCTACTTCCTGCTTTCTCAAAGCTGTGATTGGGGGTTGAGTGGGTGGGAGGCAGCATGAATACAGGGCTCTCAGTCTAGCCCCTGCCTGCAGCCAGAAGAGCAGGCCTGGTTGTTTCTTACTGGCCTTTGGCTCCTGGGAGGACTTTCTGTTATGGACTCTGTGTGATTCATAGTTTGGTTGAGAAAGCTGGGCCTGTATAGTGCCTGGCCCGATGAGGAGGGCCGCCTCCTAGGCACAGGATAGGTGCCTCCACAATGGCAGTGGTGGTAGTGGTGGCAGGCTTGAAGCAGATGGCTATTGGGACTTACTGCCCCAATAGCCTGGTCCAGGGCTAAGCTCCGAATATCCAGGCTCCCACGTGGAAGGCCATGTGGGTGTTGTCACATGGCTTGGGCCCTGTGGCTCAGGGCCCCTTCTGCTTACGGGAGGGGCCTCTACCCCCAAGTTACCTTTCTTCTGGGAGGTGACATTTCCCCCTTCTCAGGGCCAGGGCTGCTAGATACATTAAGCAGCATGAATGAAAGCAAAACAGAAGCAGACAATCATTTACAGATGTCAGTTGTTAATGGCTTAAAAATACCACTGTTCCCCAAAACTAGCCCCCAGGAGGGAAGCCAAATGGTCACTTGACCTCAGAGAAGAGATCATTTCACAGCAAGCGTGGGACAGATGGGGCTGGGAGAGTGACAGTCCATGGGTCATGAGGGGGTTAGTGGACAAAGATAATGCCTTCCCAGGGCGACAGACCGCTACTGACTTTGACTCTTAGAGGTTTTCTTGGGGTGAGAACAACCCTAACTTTATCTAGGGTCAGGCAGTTAACTCATGGTAAACAGGATTACCTAGCCTTGTCTCTTTTCCATACCCCTTTCTCTGGACCCTGTCCTCTACTTCATGTCCCATAGCAAATGGCGCCTTGAATGTTCCCTTGGATAGGCTCCCTGACTATGAGTCAAAAATACATCCATCCAGCCAGCTATGGTGGAGCATACCTGTAACCCCAGTGTTTGGGAGGCTAAGGCAGGAGAATCATGAGTTGGGAACTAGCCCAGGCTTCAGAAACCCTGCCTGAAAAACAGGCAAACAAATAAATGAAATGAAATAAATTTAAAAGATAATGAGCTTTCTCCATTTGTCTCTGCACAAAACTTTGGTTTTCCCTTGTAGCATGCACACAAATACAAACATACATACACATGTCTATATTTGTCCATATTTACCTAGAGATTTTTCCTTTATTTACAAAACACTAAACCAAATCCCCATGCAAATATACACTATATCATTCATGGCATTTCTCCTCTCAGATATAACTTCAGGTTTACCTACTTTTCCTGATTCAAGGCCAAAATGAGTTTCATCTGTATGAACACAGAATGGTAATAAATCCATTTATTACTTGAAAACATTTTCTTCCCCGTAATAAAGGAGTAGAGAGCCAGGGTCAGGGATAGATTGAGCTTGCCTTCTCACCACAGCCATAGTATAGCTCAGAGTTCCATGGCACACACGGGGCCCCTTCAGTGAACCTCTCTGTCCTGGAAACATCGTTACCTTCTGCTTTCCTAAGGCTTGTTTATGTGTTTCCCACTGGAATGAAAGCCCATGAGCGCCCTTCTCTGCCTGGCGTTCTACCTGCCCAAGGCTCTCAGTAAATATCTATCAGATGAGTTCACCTTCAGAAAGGCCAGCCCCTTGGCTAGGGTGACCAGGCCAGGAGGGGTGTGTGTGGGTGGGTGGGGGGCGGTTCTCAGGGCACAGGACTTGGAGTCTCCAAACTAGGAGAGTACAGAGTATCAGAGGGTCTGAGCACCATGACTGGGCACCAGTGTCTAGCCTAGGAGCGCTGAGGCTGTTTTAAATGTTTTATGCCTTTAGTCCCAGTTGGAGGCCAGCTTGGTCTACATGGCAAGTTCCAGGCCAGCCAGGGCTACATAAGGAGACTGTCTCAAAAAAAAAAAAAAAAAAAAAAAAAGGTTTTGGTGCTGAGAGATGCTTTCCTGCCTGGGTCTTGTCTGCTTCACTTGAGCTTTGTGTGGTCCTTGCTAGGTGGGTGGCTAGCGGTGCTCCGCCCTTTTTTGCGGAGGGTAATGGCTGGGCTTGCCCAAGGCCAACTCCTGATTGTCAAGCCAGAGGTACCTCCCTGCCTGAGACACACGCAAATTAAATGGTGTCTGCTCAGGATTCTGAGCTACCTATCAGCCCCCAGCCCCAACCCCCAGCCCCAACTACCACTGGCCAGAATCTGGCCTAAATCAGGCTGGTAGCCCTGTGTTATGGGACCTGTATAGTGTGTGTTTGTTCTCTCTGCTTGTTTTTTAGGGGTGGAACCCAAGGCTTCAACCATGCTGGTCAAGTGTTTTAGTTGCCGGGATGGTTGGTGGCACTCACCTTTCATCCCAGCACCAGAGGAGGGAGAGGTGTTGTGAGCTGCCATCTAGGGTGATGGGAATTGAACCTAGGTCCTCTGGAGCAGCCAGCGATCTTAACCACTGAGCCATCTCCCCATTCTTTATTGGGTTTTTGGTATAGTCAAGGCTTGCGTCCTGCCCAAAGTCCTGACGTGCCCTCCCAAATGCTGGATTACTGAATGCGTCACCACTGATGCGGTTGTTTAGTCTTAAGTAAGAATTAGCTATCTGCATGACAGCCATGCAAAGACCTTGACATTCAAATCTGGCAGCTTCTCTTAAATGGGATTCCTGGCCAGTGTGATGGCCATTAAGGACCATAGCGGCTGGGTGGGGTCACACTTCATATCATTCTGGTCTGTCCTTCCTGGCTCATATCTGCGTTTATGCTTTTATGCTTCTGAGCCAGTGAGGGCTGTGTGAGGCTGGTGGCCCATCTCAGGGTGTACATGGGCATGGGGATTATAGTTCAAGGCCAGATGAGTGCCCCTAGGGAGATGTCTAGATGAGCTTCAGTGGCTTTAAGAGATACTACTGTGAATCGAAGGGCATCCATTGGCTCTGTGTGTTTTTAATGAGCCCCTGCCTAGTGCCAGGCGCTGGCTGGTTCCAGAAGCTACAAGAGAGACAGTCCTCTTCAGGGCACAGGGTTTCTGAATGGAATGGGCTTTAGAGAGCATGACATCGGAACATGTGAGGCGTTCCAATTAGACAGAAATGAAAATGCGCTGAACACAGCTTTCCAGGGAGACCTCAGTAGAACCCCCCAGTTCTAGCTTTGGGATAAGGTTCCAATTTCCTGTTCCTGGCTAAGCTGGAATCAGGATGGAATTTGGGGCTTTCTGAAGAATGCTAACCCCCTACCCCTGGAGGCTCAAACCAGCAGCTCTGATGTTGGGGACAGTGTTGTCTTGTGTTTTTAATTTTTTTAATTTTTTAGTCTTTTTTTAAAAATAGATTTTACTTTTATAGCAACTTTAGGTCCCCCCCACCAAAAAAAAAAAAAAAAAAAAAAAGGCAAAGAATATGGGAATATGGAGAGCTTTTCCCCCCATCCCTTCAATACATAGCTTCCCCAACATCAGCGTCTCCCATGATAGTCTGGTTTCTGGTATATTCCGAGACTTATTTATTTAAAATCAAATCAAACATTACAGGCTGAGGCTGGGGATATGGGCACCGGTAGAACGCTTGCCTGTCAGGCACAGAGCCCTGCAGCTAATCCCCAGAACTGGAAAAAAAATAAACATTTCAAACCGGAAACCAAGCCTGCCCCTGTTTAATTCCTATCCCCATGCCTGTCCAGCCAGGCGATCATGGCACATTCCTGAAGGACAGTGTGCATTTTACCTTGGCACGTATGTAGCTCCATACTTCATGCTCTGGTCAGTGTCTTCTCCTTCTGAGTGACCCTAATATTAGTGACCTGGATATTAGTCACTCTTTTTCCTTGCTGTCACATACAACACACAGGCATCCTTACATATCTACACACGAATTGTGAGCGTTCACCCGAGGGAATGCATGTAAAAGGGGAGTTAGGAGTTTTAAATGACTCTTTTCTTCCCTCCCCTTCAGTGTTTTTGAGAGAGGGTCTCACAGTGTGGCCCAGACTGACCTTGAACTAATAACAACCATTCTCCTACCCCAGCTCTGTGGGTGTTGAGGGTCATAAGCCTGCACCAAATGTCCAGCTCTCTGAAATACACATTTTAGGGGTCTCACTGTACCTTCTGTGGTTTTTAACCTTTTGCCTGTTTGCCCTCCATGCTCTCACCCCTGTGGGTTGCAGATGAGGGTTGTTGAGTAATAGACTCAGTGCAGCTGAACAGGGCTGGACAGGGCTCGATGGCAGAACCCATCCTGCAGGAGAGGCATTTGAGAAATGTTTTTCTCCCCGTGGTCTCACAATTTCATAGACACATACAACCAGGAGATGTCTATGATTCTGTTTAAGTTTCTACTGAATAATAATAGTCTCATCTTCCTGCAAGTTTTACGTTTTACTCAGTAAGACGTTTTGGAGACTTCTCCCTGGTTTGGACATGCAACTGTCCCCGGCTAGCTGTGCCTTGTAGCATAGAGCATTGGCAGCCTGAGGTTGATCAGCCTCCTAGGGTTTCAGGGATCTTCTTTCTGGGTTTCACCAGACTCCCAGTATCCCACTGTCTGGAGGAAGCACATTTCAGGCAGAGTGGCCGCCGAGGGGAAGTCACCGGGAATGCCCTTGATCTTAATCCTGCAGTGTGTCTGGAGTAGAAGTCATGCTTGTAACTTGAACTTGAGCCTGCCCCAACACCATTAAAGTTTAAAAACATTTTTGTGTGTGTGCAAGCATGTGTGCATGCCGTGGCACATGTGTGGCGGTCAGAGAACAACTTACACAAATTGGTTTTTATTCTTCCTTCTACCAAGTAGGTTCCAAGGATCATTCGGGTTCTGGGGATCGAACTTGGGTCATCAGGCCTGGCAGCAAGTACTTTAACCACTGGGCCATCTTCCTGGCCTCCAGCCTGGCCTTTCTCTGCTCTTCTTGAGCCATGAGTGGCTGCAGGGGAGCTTCCAGCTGGGTTGAGACTCTGGATTGGGGGTGTCCCCCTATTGCTGGCACCATCTGCAGTGCCATTTCTAGACCACTTGGCATCAGTGGTCTGGTTCAGGTGGACCCGAACTGTAATAGTTTCTGAGCAGATATTGCTGCCTGAGGGTGATCTAGCCATCTGTAGAGTGGAGAGCATCTAGCTATAGAGTCACCCTTTCATGCACTAGGAAGAGCATCCTTTGGCGTGAAAGAACACCTGTAGGTGCATAGGTCTGGCTCTGGGTAGGAAGGAAGCTAATGAGGTAAAGTGTTGCTGACTGCCCTGAAGCTTAGGGGGCTCTGGGATACTGGGTTATGTGGAGGGTAGAGGGCAGGGAGGACATTCTGGAGCAGGCAGGACTGGGGCTGGTCTCTGGGTTTCAAGGAGACCCTTGGCAGGGACCAGCATACTTTCTTTTGCCACCCTGGCAGCTTGGTTACAAGGTGAGCTCTTAGAAGCAGCTAACAGAGAGATTTGAAGTCAGGCCAGCTGAGCTTAGACCCTGACTCTGTCCGAGGTTAGTGGGGCCAGTCATCTAATGTCTCTAGTCCTCCTGTATCTTAACAAATGTAGTAATTGTGGTGTCCTCCCTTGGGCTGGGAGGAGTTTTGCTTAAGATAGATTTACAGTAGACAGCTTTCATGAGGTGTTGTGAAGGCAACCTGATTGTCTGGGCCTGAGGCAATGGCTAGAGTGGGCTGTGGGGTCTGGGTGAAGCCAGAGACACATCCCCAGCACAGCTCCTAGGGTTCGAAGCAGGCTCCCGGGTGTATATGGGGAAGGGATGTGTATGTCCCTTCCCAGGGGGAGGCTCTCCATAAAGAGCATCTGCTTAGAGACGTGGACAAGACCCCAGGTTGGAAGATGACCCTTTAGCATCAGAGAGGAGCAGAGCCTGACATCCAGGGAGCCAGGCACACGCTCCCTGGGCAGTGTTTGGGCACGTCCTCATGGCGCCCTCTCTCCCTGGATAATTGATGGTGCATTCCTCTCTCCACAGGGCAGACGGCAGTGGGTACAGCGGGACGGCTGGGCGGGCGCCGTGCAGACAGTTGGAGCCCACTCCAGTCTTCCTAGGCAATTTATCCCCTGTCAGCCTTGTTCTTTGGGGATATAAAACAAGTTCCCCAAGGAGTGGCAGGGTCTGTGCGGGTTTTGCCTGTCCCCTGCCAAGACAGAGACAGAGTCCTTGTCGGGGGAGGGGTGCTTTGGCAAGCCCTGGAGCAGCCATAGCATCCGAACAGGCGTGCGTCCTCGGGGCTGGGGCTGCAGTGGGAGAGACGGAGGCTTCCGGGTCACACAGCCAGAATGTGGTCCAGGACAAGTCCACTCCCGCTCCACATGCCACCTCAGGGCTCCCACCCAGAGTCCCGGGAGTCTCTGCATGGATTCCTGAGCGCTAAGCCCTGGAACAGGAAGGAGGACTACCCCGCCTCCATTCCCCCAACCTCTAATTACAATTACACATCTCGATCCCTTCAATTATCGTTGTAGGCGATAAGCCGCCCTAGCAGTCTCCATGCAGCGATTTTAGAGAGCTCACGGCCTCTGTGTCGTAGGGTAGTTGTGGCTATCTGGAAATAATACTGTCTTTCCTCATCACACCTCAAAATGACGGTGGTCATTAGCACTAGCTCCTGGGACTCTGGGCACAAATAAGAAAGGGCACACATCACTACAGTGCTCTAGAGAGTGCTTGATAAGCACATTTCAGCGCCAGTGGGTTCCTTCCCAGTGTGCGTGTGTTTATTTGTGTGTGTCTGTGTGTCTGTGTATGTGGTTATGAGTGGTTTGAGTGTATTGGTGGTGGGTGTGGTATGGGTGTGTGATGTGAGTGTGGATGTGGTGTGGTGTGTTTGTGTGTGTGTGGTGAGAGTGGTGTGAATGTGTGTCTATTTGTGTTGGTTCATGTGGGGTGGTATGGTTGGCCACGTGCCCCAGCTCGTGTGTGGGGAGCAGGGGATACTTTTGGGTGTGGGTCCTCACCTCTCCTTCCTGACTAACTTGAGCGCATTTCGGGGTGTCTTCACTGCAGGCTAGTTGGCCCCAGGGGCTTCAGGGCACTCTCTGCCTCTTCCATCTCCTCACAGAGGCGCTGCCATCACAGAACCTTGTTGCCTGCTCGTACCTGGTTTCTGGGGACCAGAACTCAGGTTCTCAGTCTTGCACAGCAACTATTTACACACACTGAGCCAACCCTCACAGTCCCCAGTGCCCAGTATTTTATGCATTTTAAGAAGGTTTTTCTGTAAAGAGGTCCTTAGGCTTTATCAGAGGCTGAAGTGGCCCTCAGCAGGGACGGAGATGAAGTATTCTCACTGTGATCAGGGAAGTGTGTCCACGGGCTAGGCATGGCACAGGCTTCTCTGGTGATCTTTACCATCAGGGACTGTCTCATTGTCAGGCAGACCACTGTGGACACCAAAGTAAGCTTGCTCCCTGCACCTGATTCCTAAGAATGACAACATTGTCTCCCAGGAGCTGCTGGGAGCAGGGTGGGCGTAGAGCATGAGGCTGCATATTCAACAGCTCTGCAGTGGAGACAATGAGGACAGGGACAGGACCCCCTCTCCTGCAGTGACTTGGTTCACTGTCCTGGGAGACTTGGTGGAGATTGGATTTGGATCTTGAGAATTTGGAAATAAGAAACGTGGGGGACATAAGCATATTTAACAAAGGATAGAGATCCCAGAGAGCAAGCAGCTCCAGAGAAGACCCTAGAGAAAGCACGGGGGGGGGGGGGGGGGGACAGACGACACACAGATGGAACCCCCAAAGCCAGGCAGAGAAGCTTGAATTTGGGCTGGCAATCTGGGGATCAGGCTTTTGGGAGGTCACTTTTGCTTCAAGGTTACACCTGCTGGTTGGTCTTGAAGGACAGCAGGAGAGACTGAGGCTGGAGGCTAGCTGAGGGATGTGGGGAGCGGCTCTGAGCCCACTACTCGTCCTTATGGGGACAGAGACATCCTAGCTAAGGTCTGAGGTAGGAGGTCCAAAGGAATAAATCTAGGTGCTGGGATAGGCTCTGGGTTGGAACCCCAGCTCTGCCATTCTCTGCTTCCTGGCCTAGGTACATCAATTATGCATGGGAGGGTTAGCTTTGCATCTGGGTGGGAGCTGCGCGTGTCCTGTAGGGTTATGCACATGAACAGAGCTGGGCACTAGAGCTCAGCCTAGTGCCTGGCTCAGAGGAAACGCAGGTTCCCCACAGCTTAGCTCATTCATTGTCTGCAACAAAGAGACCCTATTTCTGGTGGCATCCTGGATGGGAGGAGGGTCAGGAGAGGAGAAGACGGGCCTGAGGTTCCAGTGGAGCACCGGAGTACCAAGGCTGGGACCTACCCAC
>NW_026585895.1:45455490-45508756 GCF_907164565.1 Psammomys obesus | reverse complement strand
GCCCTGGGGTCAGGGTGGGGAAAGAAGTCCACGTTGGTAGGAGGGATTAGATCCTTGTCCTGCTGTGATTGGCCTATCGAGCATCACAGGGGGGGGAGGGGCTGGGTGAATCCAGGGTTGGATCTCGGCTCTGCTTACACTCTAGCCTTCTGGAGTTCTTTTGTTTGTTTTTTTTTAACTGGGGTCTCATGTAGCCCAGGCTGGCCTCGAGAGGTGACTCTTGGTTTAAATTGTTGCTGGGGATGGGTCTCGTGCATGCCAGGCGAGGACTCAACCATCCTCAGCCTGCAGACTTAGTGCACCTTTCCCACACTGTTGCCCTGGACTCTGCCTCACCCCACACCCCTCCCTCCTCCCCGGTTGTGGCGTTCCCACATTCACTCTGCCGAGGGATCCTTCTGCCAGGGGGAAGTCTGCCCGTGGCGAACGATCAATTTGCCACGTTTCATAGACCATGCAGAAGCATATTTGGGGGCTTTAATCTTCTTAATAAATCGTCCTCAGATTGTACACGATTAAACCCCCGGAAAATTCATGAGCACGTTGGGAATAGAGACCTCGCCGGGAAGGTTTGACACGAGCAACACAATAAACACGGCTTCTAAATTGGGTCAGGGAAGCCTCTGAGGCCCGTCACAGGACGTTCTGTGGCCCTCCCCAGGCCTATAAATTAATCATGTGCACAAAGAGGGCCTTGTCCGTTCTTCTCAGCCCAGGGGTTGTGTCTCTGCCCATTGACCTCCCCCCCTACTTCCCCGCTCCAACCACCCAGGGAGGCATTTCAGCTTCTGGCCTTTGTTATTCCTGATTCCAAAGCAAGGTGGGTGTACATTTCAGCAAGAGAGATGTAGGTTAGATAGGGGGAAGAACTTCCTGGCTGATCGCAGTGTGGTTTGAAACCCTGGAATAGGTTGTACAGGTAATTCAAAGACACTCTTTCCTGTAGGAGTTCAAGACTTGTTGGGCTCTACCCTTGGGCTACTGCCTGTGGCAGAAGTAGCCTCAGGACCTGGCCTGAAAGTGCCTCATTCTTGAAGAGTCAGCACTCCTGTGCCCTAGGTGATCCAATAAATGAGGCCAGGCTATCACCCTTAAGCCCCAACGAATGAGGCCAGGCTAGCATCCTTAAAGCCAGGACCCCCAGGGCAGTCTGGAAGGGGGCAGTTGTCCGCAGGCTTCAGCTGAACACGGCCCGGCTTGCTGATATGTCTCTGCTGATACAGTGCTTGCCTAGCGTGCATGGGGCTCCGAGGTCCGTCCATAAAAATCAGGCTTAGTGACCTAGAGCTGTAATCCCAACACTCAGGTTCAAGGTTATCCTCAGCTATATACTGAATTTGAGGCTAGCTTGTAAAAATGGGGGAGGGGAATCTCAGGGTACTCACCTTATATTTCTTACCCGCTGCCTGTGGGAACCCCAGCCAGGTAGCCCAGGTGCTACCTCCTCTGGGAAGCCTTACTGGATTACCCCCTGCTTGCCAACCAGTCGCCTTTAGCTACTTTTGTCTGTTTCCCTGCCCCTGTGGGAGCCTGCATGTGCCATTAAACTGTCAGCTCTCTAGGGACAGGGACTGTACTGGAGCCCTCTTGGGGACTCATAGTATCCCTTCTTTGACCATGTTAGACCTTGCCTGGGTTTTCAAGGACCAGTTCCTGGGAATTGCCCCGTATACCTCAGGGTAGGTGGTAAAAGACTCAGCTTCCCAATGGCAGTTGTGGGAATCCTGGACCACTGAGCTTTGAGACGACAGACCGACAGGCAGAAGTGTGAGGCAGAGGCCATGGCTGGCCAGGCTGGGCCTGACTTGACTCATGTTTGGGGTTTTATCCCTCCTCTCTGGGCCTGCTAACGCCTGGCTCTGCAGGTCTTTGGAGGGGGTTCCTTCTGCATGGGAATCCCGAACTGAGACACTACAGCCCTGGGCAGCCCCTGGGCATTGTCACCAGCCACACCTGATCTAGTGCAAGCCTGGGCAAGTGAGCCACTTGGAAAGCGTGATGTGCAGGTCTGTGCTGGCTGTGAAGGTGGGACTCATGGTCAGCCCCACAGGGAAAGGAGGGGGCATGGGAGAGCCAGGAGGAAGGACCCTGATGCTGTAGCCTCAGAGGAAGCAGAGGCTGACCGCCTAAGAAGACCAAGGACATCCCCATGCCCTGGTCAGGTGGGAGCTCTGTTTCTGTCAGCATGCTTACACTATGCCCGGGCTATCTCGGCTGTTGTTTACGGAAGCCTCACAGTGCTGTCGCAGGCTTGGGTGAAGCCATAGCATGTAGGTCACTCTGTGTGCATGCGGATGCCCACACATGTGTATACATGTGAGTGTGAATGCTAGGGTGCACGTGCGTGACTCCAGGTATGAATGTGTGGGTCTGCAGAAGTGTATTCATATGCCTGTAAGTGGGAGGGGGCTGGAGGAGACGGCTCGTGCGCAGGGCTAGAGACGGGCAGGGCCTAGCTCTGGGGCTGTCTGCAGGCTGGCATCAATGCCTCAGGAGGTCAGCAGGTGGAGAAAGAGAGCCACTGTGAGAGTGTGGGTCAAGGAGGCCTCCAGGCTGTTCAGTAGATGGCCCCGATTCAGTGCCTACAAATAATACCATATTCTACCCAGCGCTAGAGAATATGCCAACCCCTTTAGCCCCGTGAACTCACTTCAGCTGTGAGGAAGTGGGTTCCGAGTGCAGTCTTTGTCACCAGGAATGTTGAGTTCTAGAATGATTGTGTGAAGGCTAGGGTTGATTGAACCCAGATGGGAATCCTTAGGCTTTGGACCACCTTCTGAGGACCTACTGTGTGCTGGCTCCTGAGAGATGTAGGAGTGAAGGGAGGAACTGTGAGCTTTGCCTGTGGCAGGGAGGCTGAGAGACCGGTCAGGACAGTGCAAAGCAGGCAGTGCTCGGACAGCGGGATGATGGCACAATAATGACGGGGTGTCTCTCAGTAAGGACTTCTGCGAGTAGGGGATTTTGGAGTTTGGCCTTGGTGAGGGAAAGGTTTTCTGAAGTAGAGAGGGCAAGGTGTTCCGTGGGTGAAGACACACTAGTGGCAATCCAGTTTGTAAGGCCTGGCGTGCCTGCAGGGCCTCAGGTAACTGTGTAGTACAGGCTCCTTTGAGAATCCTCTCAAGGATGGTCCTCAGGTCAGGGGTCATCCCCAACCCTGCATCTTGCTGTGTTTTTTTTTTTTTTTTCTTGGCCAGATCTCCCGTCCCACTCACTCTTCTCCTCCCTTGAGCCCAAGATGCCAAAGTGACAGTGGAGAAGAAAACAATAAAAAACGAGAGGTGGTTGCCACGGAAACTATAAAGTCGAAGCAGAAACTTTGCAGAGCAGGAGGGGGAGGGGACCAGACCCAGTGGCTAGCAGAGGGGGCAGGGACCTGTACTGGGCAGGGAGGGATTGATGTCAGGTGAGGAGAGGCCTCATCTGCTGCTTAGGCCATCTGTCACCTGGAACAGCCAGGGCTTCCCTGTTGGTCTTTGCATAATGTCCTGAGTTCACCGTTCTGACATGCAAAAATGACTTGACCCAGGACTGGACAGTTTACAAGGCAGCTTCCCACATGTTGCCTCCTCCAGTCACGTGATAGTCCTGGGAGGCAACCCGTCTGTGGAGCAGAGTTGGGAGTCCAGTCAGTGAGTCAGGGGACTTAGTCCACACAACACAAGAAGTGGGGTTGCAGCCCTCAGGCTGCCAGCCCTGAATTTTTCTGGGCTCTCTCTGCCTGCACAGCTCAGTGTGGGGCCCTGTGCTCCCTGCCACTTCCAGCCCCTCTCTTCCCTCTTTCAGCAAGCCTCCACCCCCATCCCCAGGAAGCCAACACCATCTGCTTGCAGTACAGCCTCAGGGAAGCTGTCTGTCTCCGAGGCCTCATTTCCCTATCTGTAGAATGGCTATAATAGGCCCTTTGGCTTCTAAAGGTTTTTGTGAAGATGAAACCAGACAATGCAAGTTGGACACGGGCTGCAATGCCTTACGTCTCTGCCGAGTCTGAACCTAGCACGCTCCCTCGGCCTGTGCGGGGCTGGGTGCAGGAAGAACCGGAGTCTGACTCTGCTGCCTCAGGAGAAGCCTTGAAAGACCCTCGGGCACCAGGACTTCTCAGCTGACAGGTGAAGGCAAGAGGGAGGCAAGAGCAGTGGGCCCCTGCCTAGGGAGCTCAAATGTGGGAGCTCTCGGGTCAGGTTTGAAATGAACCCCTGAATGACACATGGCTCCTGGCCTGTGTGGAAAAGGAGCCAAGCCTTCGCTTTCTCCTGGGAGAGAAGCAGTGAGCCAAATGCATTATTAAATGGCAGAAAGGCGGCCCTCTTGTGAAAGATAATGGGGACGTGTATTTGATGGGTTATGAATCATGGAATGAGAGGAGGAGACGAATAATTGCTGAGCGGCGGTGGTGGTGCAGAGCCTGGCTTTGCTGAGAGCCCAGGGGTTCATGATGACCAGAGCTGCAGGTCGGAGGTCTGAGGGGCTCCAAAGTCCACATACAGGTGTACTCAACATGCACCCAGTAGGCCCACCTACCTTCTAATTGACACTGGCCATGTGACTGTGAGCAATGGGATGAGCCTGGCAGACAGGGACCTGACCCTCAGGGAGAGCACAGTGTGCCTGGAGAGACAGATGTGTGAGAAGTCTCACTGCCCAGTACATTGAGAAAAGGAGTAGGGAGAAGAGGCGGGGTAGGGAGCTTACAAAGGAAGGAGTGGAAAGGAAGGGAGAGCAGGGGTCAGTCAGGTAGCTTGAGAGAGGGTGCCAGAGAAGGGGCCCCAGCAGGCCTGGGGGGGGTGGTGACAAGAGGGTTCTACACTTGCCCACTCTGGTTGCTGAATGCAGAATAGACTCTGGGTGGGGTGGGGGTCGGAGGGAAGGACTGAAGGCTATGGGAATCTCCAGAGCTAGACAGGGTGATGCCACGGCCCTGGGTGATGTCTGTGAAGATGGAGAGAGTCTGATAGACACAGCTAGTCGCTGAAGATTCAAGAGTAAAATCTAGGAGCCTTGTTTGTGTCCTGAGTCACAGGGGGACTTCAGGAGAGACTGGCTGATGGGGGCTGGGCAGGGCAGGGCAGGGGTGGGTTGGTATAGAGAGCTGGGAGAAGAAGTGGAGGCTGAGGCGATACCCATTGACCACTGGCTAGATCTGGATGCCCTCAGCCATATTGCTAAAAGATAATGGATTTGCGATGACATCTCTTTGCCCTTGGTCATCAGTCAGCAGCTTAGTAACCTGGGGACAAATGACAGAAGTTATTGGGGCAACACGGGGCTCTAGCAGGAGACAGGCTTGTAGACACCGAGTTCCTGTCACTCACCAGCCCTGTGTGTGACTGAGAGAATCTTCACGTCCACCCTGAGGGCTGTGTAAGAGCTCACTGAATGAACACTGCATGGCAGAGACTGAGCACGGATTGGGTCCATTAAGTGGGGGCTGTGCGAGCCTGTGCACGGCATCTCCTCTAGCCTTGGTTTCTCCTGGCAAGCCTGACTTCTCTTGTGCCAGCTGTGTTTGGCTCAGAAGGAGGGTGACCAGAGTAACATAGCCAAGCTTGGCAGTGCTGTCTCGGATGAGACTGTGTCCCTCTTAGTCTTGAAAGGGGACACCATGCCTATCGGAGCTGTAAGGGGATATTCTAATCAGCCCAGAACCTGGACAAGTCAGGCAACACAGAGACCAGGACAAAGGGAGCCAGTCAGGGTGCTTCCCAGCCTGAGCTGACCTGCTGGGCTCCTCACTCCAAACCACCTTTGAGGAGCCTGGGGCGTCGTGGGGGCTGGGCTCCGCCAACTGTTCTAGGCCTCTCTTGGCCCTTGTATGCTGTGAGGTTTAGAGACCTTGCCTGCCTGAGCACATAGGTGGAGAAAAGGCTGTGTATTCGTTTCTGTTGGGAGCGTCTTGCAGAGCTTGAGAGGTGTCACCTTCAGAATCTTTCTTGGGCCCATCCCTTACTGCAGGAGAGTTTAGGTTCCAGGCCAGCAAGAGGGCTTTTGTCTGTAATCTCAGTGCTCGAGGCAGGGGCTCTGGGAACTTCAGGAAGTTCTTGCTCTGCAGAATGAGATCTTGAATAAAAAAGGAGACAAAAAAACAAACAAAGGAACAGATTCCTGGATCCTTCTCCAGACTGGCTAAAATAGACTCTGAGGTGGGCCTGGGCACCTGCATTTTAACACTTACCCCTAGACCATCTTAAGGCCCCAGGACTGGGGAACAAGACAAGGATTATGTCTTAGTGTAGTGCGCTTGGCAAGGGGGTGCACTGGCCATGTTCCTGGCTTCTGAATAGTTGCTGGCCTGGCTGGACTTTGGAAGAGCTCACAGGTGTGCATGGGTCCACGTAGAGGGACCTGTGTAAGTGGGCTCAGAGAGGGGCACACAGTAAGTGAGGTCAGAGGGAGCAGAAAGCTCCGGAATTACCTTCTACCTTCCCGGGGCAAAGACTAGAGGGACGAGGAGCGGGTCAGGGTGTTCAAGGGAATATCCTGAGGTGTCTGCAACCAGGATGTCCCCGGTGCACGGTGGGAAGGGGCTCACCAGCGCTGAGACCCTGTCAGGGCTCTTGCCTGTGTCTTCTGGGCTTTTAGAGAGGTCAGCCCCCTGCCTCCGTGTTATAGGCAAGAGGGATCTGACGGTGGGCTGGGAGCCCAAACGGCTATCTCTACTGCTGGCTGACCTTGTTGAGCCTGTAGTAATGGCCTGCTGCTGGAAAGAGGGAGGACCCTGGGTAGTCCCCAGCCCTGTGCCCTGGCTGGAGGGTCGGCCATGGGCTTGCTGGTTTCCAGGGTGACTTTGAACTTGTTTTCCTTGGCCCCAGACTTTCAGCTTCTTCCTGTTTGAGCAGGCACTGAAACCGTAGGGCCCCAGCCCTTCCTCTTGCCCCTGGTAGAATTTCCAGGCAAAATGCTGTTCCCAGGGTGGGGGCAGGTTTTCATTGTTCTCTCTCTCAAGGGGACTTAAGGGGTGAAGGAGACAGAAGCTGAACTTTCCTACATGAGCTCGGGGATCCCAGGAAACAACCATGGCTCCTGTGATGCTTGCCCCTGCTTCAGCACCTTCAATGGCTCCTACTTCCCTTGTGGGACTGAGCACAGACACTCATTGTTCAGAAGCCCAGAAAGTGTAGCTGGGCCACAGGGAGGCAGGAGCTGTGACCTGGAGGTC
This sequence comes from Psammomys obesus, assembly GCF_907164565.1. NCBI lineage: Eukaryota > Metazoa > Chordata > Mammalia > Rodentia > Muridae > Psammomys > Psammomys obesus. The sequence continues at coordinate 45,501,600 of NW_026585895.1, read as the reverse complement.
TGATCAAAGGCAAATGGCAAAGGAAAGGCATTCATTCATTCATTCATTCATTCATTCATTCATTCATTCAAAGTGCTAACTTCCAGTCAGTTTTGCAAAGCATCAGGAATGTTCCCTGGCCTGATCAGCCCCAGGCTGCCATAGGACCATAAGTCCTCCAGCGGGCCAGCCACATGTCACCTGGAAGAAAGCCCAAATCTTGAGAAGAGAGGTGAAGCCACTTGCTCCTGGGCCCACAGCTGCCCTTTGAAAATGCCAGCTTTGAGCCCAGCTTCCCTTACCGCATTCGTCAGACACTGAGCACAGTCAGCATGGGGACCTGGCGGTGAGCAGGGACTAATGAGACCGCAGCCCTTATTAAAGTCTGGAGTGAAGTAATTAGGAAACACCCAGATACCCAGAGAAGAGGGTTTCAGGAAGCCCAAAAAGTCGAAGACAATGAAAGAGAGCAGAAGTGTTATCCCAAGTGACTGGGGAAACTGGACCTGAGCTAAGGGAGTCAGGGAACGTGTGCCGGCTGGCTGAGGCAGAGCTGAGGCAGAGCTGAGGCAGAGCTGAGGCAGAGCACAGCAGCAGCTGGAGATGCTTCATCCTGGTGGGAATGAGTTGGAGGAGCTAACGCATGCCTGGGGCAGCCTGAGTTGGGCTGGCCAGTCATTGAAAAGAGGCCTGGCTGGGATGGTTGGGGTGTGTATGTCTACAACTGTAATTGCTCTGGAGGTTGAGGCAAGACAATGGTAAATTTGAGGCCAGCTTGTGCTGCGTAGCCAGGTGGCCTAGAATTTTGGGCGAGTGAAAAAGTAAATGGTGGGCTGGAGTTCTTGCTCATGTGTGAGCTCTAGGTTCAGCCCTATACTTGATCCAAAAAAAAAAAAAAGGAAAGAAAGAAAAGGAAAGAAAGGAAAAGAAAAACGGAGTTCTTAGATCTAACTCAAGACTTTGATTCAGTGTTGCTGGGACCCTGGAATGTGTTCCTGAATGGGCAGCCCTACCCTTGTAGGCCTACCTTATGCGAGTCAGCCCTTTCATAGTTGCAGAGTGAAGGCCAGAGAGGGCCTGTAATTTATTTACAGTAACCCAGCTATGCAGTGACAGAACTAAGCCTCAAGGCTGTATGTAATGCCTGGGCCCCACCTGGCCTGGCCCTACCCTTATTTGGATACCTCTCCTTATCTCTCCTATCTATCTCTCCTTCATATAGTTAGGCCTGCCCCCAAGTCCCCACGTCATCCTTTGCTCCAGCCTCAGCTCTGCACACTATCCCCATCATGGCCCTTTCCTTATGCTGTTTTCCCATCTCAGAATATACCCTGCTGACTCCCCTGCCAGCTCCTATGTAGCCTTTCTAGCTTAGCGTCTGTGACCCTTCCTTCTCACAGTTCCAGGATTTCTCCCCATCTCAGTTCTCTCTGACTATGGGGAAGATGGGTCTCTTTACTTTCCACCTCTCCCTAACATGAGTCTGCTCTAGGGCTGAGCCCTGAGCTGTCTGTCCCCTCAAGCATTCCACAGATGAATATGTACCGAGGGCCGTGATCCACTCTTCTCTGTGACTGTCCTAGGAGGTCTGGGAAGGTGAGGTACTGCCCTTAGCACTCCTGCCCAGGAGTGGATCCCTGACTGGCAGCATGGATGAGCTTACTCCTTATTCTGAAGCCCATGCCCTTGCAGCTCTCACCTGGGCTACCTTGGAGTCAACTACTGGGCTGCCTTGGCTCTCCCGTTCCCTAGGTTCCCTAGGATCTGCAGGGATGCAAAGAGGCCCCTCCCCTTGGAACCCAGGCTGGTGCCAGTCCCCTTAGAGTTTGCAGATGATCAGGCAGAGAAAGGAGGAAAACGGAGGAGGTGCTCTGACCTCACGCTGAGACCATATGGCGCCTCCTCTAGTGGCCTCGTGGGCGTAGACTAGTCTGGATCCATCACTGGACAGGACAGGGAAGGAAGAAGCTGGAGGCCTGGAGCCTGAGCCCTTGGTGGGGCTGAGAAAATAGAGCATGTGGGCTGGGTTGGGGGCCCACCTGGAGCTTGGCAGTTTTCTTTTTGGGTCAAGGCAGGGAGGGGAAGCATTGAGAGAGGGTAGCTTCAGGCCTGGCCATCTGGGCTGACAGGAAAAGCACAGGCTTCAAAGGTTGGGGAACAAGGCCAGAGCTGCTAGTAGAGAGTGGATCTCAACCTTTCTTGGGCTCTAGGACTGAAGCCTGAGTTTTGGGCCACTTCTGAAATGGGGGCTTGGCATTTGGGAGGCATCACTTGCTAGGCATTCTGGTTCTGCCAGAGAAGAAAAAGCAGACTGGGTAGCTGGGTGGGGGTGAGGTTTTGGTCTCCTGGGGAAGCTCCAGCCTGGTCCCTATCCAGTGTGTGTAGGTCATTTCCTTCACTCAGAAGGAGGCCCACTGCTGGGTGGGTGGACTGAGGGCGGATACAACCCTAAGTGACTAGGAATTGGGTGCTGGATTTGGGTGTCTGTAGGTTAGACAGGGCCTTCCTTTGGGAGCCACATCTTCCAGGTCCCATCACTCTCCAGTTGTGTTCAGAACCTTGGGATAGGCTGTTGACAGGAGTACGCAGGGATGGGGAGCAGGAGCTTCGGAAGTGGTTTAAAGCCTGGAGAATGTTTTTAGATGCCCATAAAACCTCAGGGGCATGGGCTCAGCCAAGCTATGTCATTTCCATGAGGCTTAGGAATAGTGACAGAGGCCACACACCCTGGTAGTTTGCTCTGGTTAGACCCAGGGCCTCTTCTAGGACCCCACCTCTGTCAGCAATGAGCAACTTGTTTGAAAGGCACTCACATTCCCGGGGCCGGCTGTCTGTGTGAGTTCAAGAGTCTGTGCCTGACTGGTCTCCGGTTCTTCCTGTACCTGATCTGCCTCAGCCATTTCCTACAAAGGATGCCACTAGATCTGTGGGTGGCTTTTGGGAGGGGAGTCTTGGGACACAGTGGATGCTTGGGGTGCTCCAGCAGAACCTCCTTCGGTGATTGGTCCACTCCTTTCTCTGGGCGGATAGAACCAGGCTCTGACACCCCCCGCCCCCACGCTGGTCACGTCTCCACTAGAGCCCGTGCTCCTGGTCGAGCCTCATTCCTGAATAAACAGTGGATGCAGGAAGCCGTCACTGCCTGTTACACAGACAGCATCCTGAGGGGAAGGTTGTGACCTTAACTACGAGTGCTCAGGCACCCACTCCAGACCCTGCCTAGGGCTCTGAAGAGTTTAGAGGTGGATCCTGGTGTGGGATGTATGCAGGGCTGCCTGCCTAGGGACTTCCCCTGGTTGGTGCTGCCTACCCTGGTCCAGACAGGAAACCTGACAGGTCTGAGCTCTCCAGACACTATTGTATGGGGCCTCGGGTGGGCGATGTAAGAAACTCACTTCCTCTGTGCCCAGTCGTCTTCTGTCCTTGGAAAAAATGCTAGCTCTGAAGGAAAACCCTGGGTTGTTGGCCGCCCTCATGCACATTGAGTCTTACTCAGCCTTAAGACCTTTACAATATTCCAGTTCCCTGGGTTCAGATCCTATTGCAAGCCCTGTGGTCTTAGGGAACTTATTCTCTCTTGTCTCCAATATTATTCTGGAAAAACAGTGAGCTCCGTGGCTGCTAGGGTCACTGGGAAATTAAATGGTTGCACATGTGTGGGATACTGAGAGCAGGTTCTGCTGCGGAGGCATGCTGAGGTGGGCCGGGTTCCCCAATTAGCATCAGATTCAAACCCTGTCTTCCCCACAGGCCCTGTGGGGCTGTGACCCTGAAGTCTCTGAGCTCCCTTTCAGGTGTGGGTATGGTGCCTGCATAAATGTCTGTGCACCACTTGCATGTCTGGTGCCCAAGGAGGCCAAATTAAGGCATTAGGTCACCTGGAACTGGAGTTACAGATGGTCGTCTCCTCCTCAGTGGCAATGTTTCCTTCCTTGCCAAATGATCCCTGGAGGGAAGCCAGGTCCTTCCACTATGTGTTCCACTGAAGCCCCGAGTGATTCCTCCCAGCAATCCATTGGTGTTGTTAAGCTTTCGAAGGTAACTCTGGTCACACACTCCCCAGCCCCTCTGGCCTTCAATCTTAATGTCCTGGTAAGACTCAGGACTGCCTGGGGCTGGCCTGATACATAGTATGCTTGGCCTTTTAGCCCAGCTCCAAAGCCATCATTCCTTCCTTCCTTGTGGGTGGGGTGCGACTTGCTGTTTGTTTTTACGTCCAGGAGGGAATTCTTTGAGTCTATTTTAATTAGGTCTTCCCAAGAGCCTGGTGGCCGCCATTCTATCCGTGGGTCAGGTAGCAAAGAGCCTTTGGAGGCAGGTGGGAGTTGGTGGGGTGGGAAGCAGAGGGATGGCCAATTTGTGAGGAAGTTGGTATTCTAGGAGTGCCTTCAGGGCTCTTTCTCTCCTTCCTCTTCGTCTTCCTTTTGTATTTATTGTGTGTGTGTGTGTGCGCGCGCGCGCGCGCACCCATGCTTGCCACTGCATCAGAGAACAGCTTGCAGAAGTTGGTTCTACCATGGGGGTTCCAGAGATCTAGCTCAGGTCTTCAAGCTTGGCAGCAGTTGCCTCTATTCTCTGAGCCATCTGGTGGATCTCTTGAGGGAACATGACAGTGGTGGTGGGGGTCAGGTGAGATCTGATTTGCAGAGTCTTGTTTCCAGTCTGGCACTTACTGAGAGGGCCCATTTCTAGACTCCATCCACATCTTCTGCATCAGGTACCCTATGGGATGCCTGCTGGATCAGTTGGAGGCTGCAGTCTTGCACAGCCACCCTGTCGATGGAGAGGTGTGTCACCTCCTCACTTGGGTGTCCCTCTGGAAGTAGGCCGGGTGGTGGTACAGGTCTAGACTTTGGCTTCTGGCTGGGGGCTGGAAGCCTAACTGCGGGCTGCCCTGCAGCTTGGTGGGAGTCCTCTGTTAGTTCAGGGAGCAGTCAGAGTGAGGAGGCATCGTTCTTTTTCAGGTGCCCTTCCCCCAGTCTGGTCTCTGTCTGGGGGGCTGTTCTCCTTCAGAGGGGAAGAGGCCACAGGGGTCCTGCTGGCTGGAGGAGGTAGCGGCTGCAGGCATTGGAGAAGGATTGGTTCCAGATGCTGTGCTGCGGTGCAGGAAGCAGCTTTTGTCTGCCTGCTGGTTCCAGAGCTGAGACCGGGAGGGTGGCAGGAAGCCACCTAGTCTCTGAGCTCCTTCCTGGCCACTATGCCTCCCAGCACCCAGCTCAGATGTCCCCAGCACCCACCATGGGCCTGTAGGGGTGCTAGGCATGGCGGTTGGTAATGACTACTCCTTTCCCAAGGCCGGGAATTTAGAAGCTTGTGGTTCGCCAGCTGACTGTGTGAGCCATATGGAGATTCTTAGAGTCTCCTTGTAGGCAGGGAAACTAAGGCACAGAGGAATTGAGAGACCTAGGCAGAGATCAGGCTAGGCCTTTGGAGTCCTACTGTGGACAGATGGAAGCTTGCATCTCCAAGGCTACAACACACATCCCTAATGCTGCCTTTTGGGGGCTAGGCTTGCCTGACCTCTGCGTGTCAGCCTTCACCTGCAGCTTCTGTAGAGCCTTCAGAGAACATTGTAGAGCCTACAGGGAACCGAGCAGAGCAGGCCCAAAGGGAGGCAAAGTGGGTCAGGTGCTCTCTGAACTTTGACGCTTGGACTTTGCAGGTTCTTTAACTTCTCTAACTAGGGGGGTTGGCAGTGGAGATTATTACCCCCTTGAAATAAATGCTAAGGTGCAGCAGGATGGCGCAGGGCCCACCTTTGTGGGAGGTGCTCGGAAGGGTGTGTATGGGGAGGGTTGGTCTGCCCACAACTGGGCCTGGAATCTGGGTGCAGATTATTGCGGTGGTATTTGGGTCCCTGTGTGCTGGCCGACAGCTCTATTCCAGCTTCCTGTGGGGCTAGCCTGTGTTCTGGGAAGCCGGACCTGAGGACTGCAGGCAGTGGACCCTCGGCAGCTGGCTTTGCAGACCTGCCCCCTCAGCCCCCAAGTCCCAGAATGGCGCCTGGCTTCCAGCTGTGATCCAGCCCCCCCCCCCTCCACTGACCCAGAGGCCCTCCCTCCTTGACTGAGGAGCCAGGAAGGGGCTTCCCCTGTGAGGAGAAAAACCTGGCCTGGATCGCCGCCTAGGCTGTCCTACCCACTCCAGACTGCCTCAAGCTCCTCCTTGACCAGCTGGCCCCCACTGTTCTTAAGAGTTCATGAAACAGCCCTTGGCCAAGACTAGGTACCCTTGAACTTTCTGACACACAGACACACACCGACACACGTCAACAGATGTGTGCACATCTTTTAGGTCCTCAGTTTCCCCTTCTGAACTTGCAGGGCTGAAAGTCTGGCAGGTGGTGTGGTCTTAGTAATTTAAAAGATTAACGTTGCTATGGAGATGAAGGGGCAGGGAAAGGGAGGGCACCTAGGACCAGGAGTGTCAGGGACTTCCTGTAGAGGAGGTAGACCTAGGAGGAGGCAGGCAGGAAAAAAAAAAAAAAAAAGTGAGGACCGAGATGAGAGCTTTCGTGGTAGGGGTGAGGCTGAAGGGAGTTTGATTTGTGCCAGATTTCAGATACCGTGGAAGTTTCTGGAGCTGCAGAGTGACTTGAAGAAAGTCTTTTAGCTTATGGTAGCAGGGGCAGTTGACCATTCCTTTTTCAAGCTCCAGTTTCTAATCCTCCTTTGTGGGGCAGGGAGCTGACTGTCTTTCAGACTTGCTAGCGCTACTAAAATTGTCAGAGGGGAGGAAAATTTCAGGCAACCCTGGTGATTTATTTGGGGGATAGGGCAAAATGGCTTGGCAAAGCCCTCTGGCCTCACAGGTGTGCCTTGTAGTCTCTATGTGTGCTTGAAATACACACAAGAGCCCTAATAGTATGGAAGTATTATTTTTATCAGACGGGACTGCCTTCTAAATGTAAAAAATAGCTAAGTATCTTAGGCAACAGAGACAGGGAGGACTTCGACCTGACCGAGGGGTGCCTGCAGAGGGTTGTGCGGGCCACTCAGGTCTGCCCATGTTTCAGTCCAGTCGCCAGGGCCGCCTCCCTCGGCGTATATGTAGATGTGTATGCCCCACTGCACCTGTGGCGGGACGGGGTGCCCCGGACACCCCAGGTTGGATGTGGAGTCTGTGGAATGGGCGTCCGGGGATATGATACACCTGCGGTCCCTCCGGCGGGACGGGGACACTCCCGGGCCGCGTTGCCCCGACGACTCCAGGCCAGGATTTTCCCCGCACTGACTTTCCTGGCGGGTGCCAGCCCGGCCTCCCGGTCCCGGGCCCCCGCCGAGGGGCCGGCTGCTCGGGGCGGGGCGGGGCCGGGGAGGCGGAGGAGGAGTTGGAGCTACTTTGTAGAGCAGCCTTGGCCTCGGCGGCTGCTACACCAGAGCGCGGGAGAGTGCGGGGCGCCCGCCGGGCGGTCCGGAGCGGCCGATGGGGCCCGCGTGAGCGCCCAGGCCTGGCCCGGTGCCCGGCGGGCGGCAGCATGTCCGCGGGCGGCAACGCCAGGAAGAGCACCGGGAGGCCGTCCTACTACTACCGGCTGCTGAGGCGGCCCCGGCTGCAGCGACAGAGGAGCCGCTCCCGCAGCCGGACCCGGCCCGCCAGGGGTAGGCGCCACCCTGACCCCCAGACCCTTAGTTCCTCCGTATCACCGCATCACCAGTGGTTGCTTTGGGGCGCCTGTGTCTGTGGGTGAGGGCCCCTCATCTGGAGCTACCGTGACTGTCTTATCCCCATTGCTCCAGCTTCTGTTGGTCCTCTCTCTTGGGGGAAGCTGGGTCCCTAATGTCCCCCATATACCGGGAGTAAGAAGGGGTTCAGATTTCTAGTTGCCCACACCGCTCAGTCCGCGTCTTGTTCCACTGTGCGTCAGTTTACCCAGTGTCCAGGCCATGAAGTAATCGAAGTGGATCTTGGCTTGCCTTCACCGTCTGGTACTCAAGCTTAGCCTGCTTCCAGTCTTGTATTGCTCCCTCACCTTTTGGGTAGAGAGCCGAGTGGACTTCCTGGGGGGGGGGGGGGCATGTTTGTAGGGACCTGGAATCTTTTTGAGTGGTCCTTCTTTCAAAATGAGGAGGAAGGCATGCAAACCTTTCCTCTTTCTGGTAATAAGGTCTCCAGCTGGAGATGGCGCCGTAACTTTCCAGGCTGCCTTGAGAAGGAAGGGTCAAGGGGCTTCCATACAGAGAGAGAGGTCCTGCCCTGGGTTCTGGGAAGGCCATAGTGCCTCCGACGACGCTTAGGCCCGCTGAAGGTATCCATGATACAGAAGCTGGGTTAGTTTACATCATGAGGTTATCTGGGACATGGGAAGCCTGGCCCTGGCCCAACCTCACCATAGGCAGAATCTGGAAGGTTTGGAGAGTTCGGTTTGTGCGTTGCACCTAGTTTTTGTTGGGGCAAGGGTCAGGGAAGCAGGCAAGCAATATGCATTAGTTTGCTTCTGCAGTGTGCAGGCTTTATTTAGGAAGTGCTGGGTTCCCTGTTCACAGAATTCAAGTGTAAGCTGTCTCTCTCTGCTCTCAGGTGGATTTCCCAAAGCTTGAGGTACTCCCAGCCTTTGCCTTTGCTGAAGTGGCCTCTGGCTAGTTCCAGCCCCTACTCTGGGGCTGGCTCAGGGAACCAGAGACCTGGGTTCAAGCTTTGTGAATGGGCAGATCACCGCATTTCCTGAGTCTTTGTTTTTCTCAGCTGTATTAGGTGGCATTGTGACCGAGTCTTGTGAGAATGGCATTGGGATGAATGTCCAGTCATGTTTTGGCTTCCCCAGGGCCTCTCCTGTCCTCACCCTGCCCTGCTCCTCGAGTGCCTCATCTGACCATGCCCTCATCTGTACCCAGGCTCTTTGAAGATGGGAGCTCTGCCTCCTGTTCAGCTAATGAGGCCAGGGACAAATCAATGTTCAGTGGATCAAATTGGTTGTCTGAGCTTGTCTCTCAGCTACACCCAGCTTTGTGTGCTAGCATGGAGGGAACTCACAGCTTGCTGAGAGTGAGGAGGAGGCCAGTCCTGATGGGAATTATGGCTGAGGAAATTCAGGAAGGCTTCATAGAGGTGTTGACCATGTCTGCTAAGCTGGGAGGTATTTCCTTTGCTGGGAGTGACTGAGTTAGCCCTAGGCCCAGGTTCTTCTTGGAGAAAACTATCTTTCTGCCAGTTGTCTCTTCTGAGTCTCAGTGATAGACATGGTGACAGTGCCAACAGGGTCCTCCTGCCTGGGAAGCTGTAAGCCTGTACCTGACACTTAGACCATAGTTTGGTGTGAATTGCTGTCCAGGCAGGAAGGGACACTGTGCATATGCACAGAGAAGGAAAAGGAAAAAGCCCTTGGTGTGGAGTGAGTTTATCCTGTACGGGGAGCAGGGGACAGCAGTTTGGGCCTGATAAGGGGCCTTCAGTAGTGACCTGTTATGGCTATGGGCAGAGTTTCAGGTCAGGATGCAGGGTGGCCAGGGGCTCCTTGCCAGTCTTCCACTAATCCACAGCCTGGAACCTGCTGCTCTGGCCACACCTCTTCCTGTGGGCAGGTTGGACCAGGGTGTGCCTCCGACCGACCGGGAAGCCACCCTAAGGTCTTGAACCATCCCTTCTGACCTCAGTGTCAGTTTTAGCATGGTTAGAGCTTGGTCTGCTAATGGAAGCATTACCGAAAGGGGTGGTGGCAGCCCCTGGATCCACAGGAGCCCCACCTCATTTCTAGCCTCGGCTACTAGCAGGGAGGGAAAAGGAACATAGGCTATGTATTCAGAATATAGGAAAGGGCCTGGAGGAGCCATAGCTGGTAATGGAGACCCGCAGATGGCCAGGCAGGCGTGCTAGCTAGACTACCACTTTCTACGGAGGGGCTCATGTGTGGCCCTGGGCCACTCAAAGGCTGGGCCTGGCTTGTGGATTTGGGGGAAGTCTCGTCACCAGTCAGGGGCCTCATTTCTCATTTACTAGTATCAGGAGTAAGAGCAGCTTCCTTAGAGAAATAGAGCACCCCTCCATCTTGGATAAGCCCTGGCCTGCCATTCAGGACCTTCACGCCTAGTCACAGGGCATTTGGGGATGAGTGTTGCTTGTTCCCAGATGCACCGGGAGTTTGCCCTACTGGCTGGGTCCCTGGAACACGAGGCCCCGTTAGTGGGTGAGAGAGCTCTGTTCCTAGCTCTGCTTTGGACAGACTGGCTGTCAACATTGGGTCCATTCCAGGCTCGTGGTCTCCCCTTTTGTCATGAGGAGCTGACCCTGTTTCATTGCCTCATGAGCTTGGACACTCTGGGTGCCCACAGTAATGCCCAAGGAGGTCTAGGGTCTTCTGCATACAAGTCTTGCCAGCTATCCAGTCCCATTCTGGGTCTTTCCCAGTGACAGAGATTTGCTCAATACTGTTTTTTTTTCTTCTGACTCGACCAGGTCTTTCTCCAGCCCCCACACCCATCTTTCATTTCGCTTGGTGCTTGTGCCCTACTTGGGTCCCTTTCCCTGCAGGGACTGCTGGCATTGGGAGTGGTCTCCCAGGAACTCCCCAGGACACTCTGAAGAACGAAGGCATACTCAGAAGGGCTGGGGCTGACCCCTGGGGTGTGGCTTCCCCCACTACCAGTTCAGAGCACTGCATCTGGGTCATCCGCCCTTGGAGTCCAGATGGGTACTCTTAGCACTCCAGATGGCAGCATGGCTGTGTCTGTGGTCTGTCCCATCAGCTTGTCGTGGGAGCAGTGGTTAGAGAAGGGCCGGTCCCTCGCCACAAGGAGGACTGGGGCTGGAGGACTGTGGGAGAAGGTGGCCCGCGGACTACTTTCTAGCAGTGTAAATGTGATAGGAAAAGGGAAGAGGCCTTGTTAAAGGCAAGGCCTGACCCCCAGCTCTGCCTGGCCTTGGGATAGTAAGGCAGAGACCAGAATATGGGGTTGGGAAGAGCTGGGCTCCACTGTGTGGCCTTAGGCAAGGCTCTCAAGTCTGTGGCCTGTAGTTTATTCATCTTCGAAGTGAAAATGGTACCATATGCAACCACAGCACTGCGATGGATGTTACATGCTAAGGTGAGCTCTGATCCACTGCTGGAACAGAACAGGCACGCAGAAATGGAACACTTTCCACTCATATTATACCCCAGAAAGGGAGCGAGCACACCAGAGCCTAAGATACGGAAGGGTGAAGAGAAGTTGGGGCCAGACTCCACCATAGGGTCTGTGTGTCTCAGCAGGAGCAAAGAGAGAAAGAGAGGGAAAAAAGACAAATTGGATTTCAGAGGTATCCCCCAAGACAGAGACAGGAGCATGTCAGCAGTCCCTGGCAGGCATTTTTGAGTATTTGGGGGCCGCGTGGTACATCTGGCTCCTAGCCCCACAGCTATTCTCAGCCTGAGGCCCACTCCCTAGACAGAGTTCTTTAGGTTCCTGAGGGACACGAGAGGCACCAGTTAATCTGCTGGACTGTCAGCCTTGTGGCCTCTGCTCTCCTGGCTGTCTTTATCACTTTTAATAATTAGGTAGCCTCTTTTACCCGCTGAGTGTGGGTGCCATGCTGAGGGCCTTCCCACCTCTAGCTTCCCAACCCTTCTGTAAGGTAGGGGCTATTGTCATTTCCATCCCCAGATACTAAATATGAAATAAAATGTGAAACTAGAACTGGGGACATAGAGCTGGAGAGCTTACCTGGAGCCTCTCCTTGGTGGTGCGACCTGAGAACTGGCTGGACCAGTGTGTCCTGGATCTCAATGGGTCAGGGTAGAGCATGGTTCCCGGGCACCTAGTTTATCACTGCTTTAGTGAGTTCCGCACCCACCTTGGCCCACAGCACACAAGTGCTCACCAGGAGCCTGCGCTGTCCAGTGGCTGCAGGAGAGGGTAGAGCGCTGAACACTATCTCTTGCAGTTACGTTCCCAATAGGGAAACTGAGGCTCCTGGAGCCAAGGCCGCTCGCCCAAGGTTAGCTGCCAATGCTGGTGATAGCTTCAGTTTAGAACTGGGTTCTACATCTCTTTGCATCTTATTGACATGTCAGTGTTGTCTGTTGCTTTTCCTAGATTAGCTCATTTGAGTAAACAGAGGCAGCTGGGTTCCTGGTTGGATCTAGTGGGAGGAAAAGGGTATGGAACCCCTGTGTGTCTCCATGTAGACGACACGTTCACATCCTGGACCACATGCGTGTTTTGCTTCAGAAATGACCTGAAGCCTTTTGACTGATTTTTTTTTTTAAAAAGAAAAGCAGAGCCTGCCACTTCTGCAGTGACTTCCTTTGGGGCCACTTGCTTAAATGTCAGGAAAGGGAGAGTATTTCCTGGTCAGGAACATTCAGAGCTTGCTGGGAGCTGAAGTTTTGTTTTCTGTTCAGGAGGTATTTAGGGAGTCAGCCCCCGCCCTGCTTCGCTTTGCCATTCCTGGGAAGGTTGTGCCTGGCAGACATGGTGGGGGGGGGGGGGCTGAGAAGGAGCGGCCATGACGCCCTTTCTCGTGTGTCAGGTACCGGCTCTAGGAGTAGAGGCTCGTTATTTTTAGCTATTCTCATCCAGTGGAGGCATTTCGGCGTTTGTTCAATATTTAATTATCCATCTGAAATTGGCCCACGTGGCCTTGAGTTTGGAAGTAGGTCTGCGCTGTGATTTCCTCTGATTGCATAAATAAGGAAGCAAGAGAATCTCAACAGCCCTCTAAATAATAATAACGGGGGAAGGAGGCGCAGAGCGCGGAACGGGCAGACCTGATTCCTCCGTCTAGACAGACCCTGCACATTGCAGGGGTGCTGAGGGCACCTGTGACACCCTCGGGCTGCTTTGTCTGTGCAGCTCACACCTGCGGCAGCTGTGTTTTTTTCATCTGGGGTGGGTTCCCCCCTTTCTTTTGGGCCCTGTGTTCTCTTTGACAGCTGCTGGGTACCAAATGGAGGTTTGGGGATTTTGCCTTTGGAGGTCTTGTTAGCTTTCATTTCCCTCTTCTGACAGGCAGGAGAGTGCTGTCAGCACCCGAGCTGTGTGATTTCTTTTTCTGTGGCCCTTGGAGGTGATGCTTGACACGACTGTGAAATGAAAAAGCGTAGTACAGGCAGGCAGATGGGATTGAGAGGTCTGGGCCCCTCCCCCCCTGTGCTGAGGAGGCGGCAGGGGGCGAGGGGAGGCCAGCTGAGACCCCGGGAATCTGGCAGGTCTGTAGGACTCCTTAGAGTCTTGCTTGGCATAGGGAATGGTGGTTTAGAGAATAAAAACCAATAAATTGGCAATCTGGGTTAGTTTTAGACATAAGTGATTTTCTATTTATTTATACCTCTGTTTTGGGGACACTGGGCTTAAATCAGGAGTGTAAGCAAGATGCAGTTCCTGGGTGGATGATAAGTGCTGTGAGATCTCAGACAAATCACTGGACATCTTTGGGCTCCAGAACAGGCTTAAAGTAGTTATGACGGCGTGTAGGACATGTCACAAACTTGAGTGTGTGTTTGCATTAGTACCCGTCTGTCTAAACCACAAGTCTGTCATGTTGCTGTGGAAGTACAGTGTGCTGTCTGGAATCACCCTGATAATTCTTTGGTGTCCCCTCCCACCAGTGACTGCTACGTGTGTAACCAGCATTCAGCTAGCCACCTGCTGTGTAGCTGCTGTGGACAGGGGCTGCTCTCATGACGTGGTAGCCCCTGTCCCAGAAATGAAGGAGTTGAGCCGAGGGAAGGCCCACGTAACCAGGTCAGCAGATGGGATAGCCAGAAAGGTTGGCAGGGTCTTGAAAAGTGAGTCTCCCAGCAGCTCAGGGAGCCAAAGGGAGGATTTGGGAATGGTGACAACCTTTATTTCTTGAGCGTGTGTCCTTCTGGGTATTTGACGTGTATCATGGTGTTCAGTCCTGGGCTCACAGATTCTGCAGATGAAAAAGCGAAGGCTCAGACTGGCCAAATTCATGGGAAACCTCCCCATACTTCCCGGGGCTGTGATGTAGAAAAGTGACTCGAGAGCCACTGCCAGACTTGCAAGGGGCAGGGGAAAGGGTGAGAAAATGGGTGTTGGTGATCGCAGGTAGGTGTCCAGCATGCAAGGCTCCACCAGGGGCCTGGACTGGCTCAGGGGGAAAAGGATTGGAACAGTCTGTGGAGCGGGGCAACCCCAGATGTAAGGACAGTATAGAGGAGGAGCAGCCAGAGGTGACAAGGGCTTGGAGGCTGGCAGGTCACTCACTCCTGGAGTCTTCTAGGGTGCTGTTTGCTGTGAAGGCCGAGTGGAGGAAGAGGAAAAAGGCTGCATATCCGTTGAGGAGTGGTGCTGGGCCTGGGCATGTGGATCTGTGCACAGCAGTGCCACTGGAAAAAGGCTACCAGGACATCTACTCTTTATCTAAAAAAGATATATAGTTATTTCACGTGTATGGGTGTTTTGCCTGCATTTGTGTTTGTGCCCCGCATGCATGCCTGGTGCCTGAGGAGGCCAGAAGAGGGGGTCAGATCCCCTGAAACTGGAACTGGAGTTGCAGAAGGTTGTGCGCACTTGGGAAAAGCCAGGGCTCACTCATGGTGAGGGCAGGGTGCAGTAAGGAGTAGAAAGGGCAATGCTGGGTATTGACGGTGCTGGGCGGCGGAGGGGATAAAGAAGGGTGCTGGCAGCTTAGCAGAAAGGTACTAGAGGCTGGGGGGGGTGTCCAGTAGTTGGGGGATGGTGACATGCAGAGCTGGGCACCATGGGAGAAACTTGGTGGGAATGGGGTCTGGGTGAACTTTGGGTTTCCACAAATCACCTGTGCTGTCCATTCCATCTGGAATCCAGGACCCACCCAGAGCAGAGCTGTAGCTGAGAGTAGCAGGTTTAGCCTACAGTTGTAGGTTTGATGCATGTAGGGAGCCCCAGTACTCCATCTCTTCGCCAGCAGTCTCTCAGATCCTCTGACCCTGACTTTTAAAGAGGGCAGGACCTTCTCATCAGCCTGGAGTGCTCTTTGGCTAACGGGGAGGGATGACCCCTCTTGGGAACATTCTGGGCAGGCTTGTGTGTATCAGTGTTGCACTCGTTTCCAAACTTTGTTTTATTTGCGGTGTTTACGCCTCTACCTCCCTTCCACTAACCCTTTGACCCTAGGTAAGCAAGGGAAGGTTACTGGGGAGAGAGGGCACAGATCCTTTTACTTCTCCCGGCTGTTTGGGGCTGATGGCTTCTTTGGGGGCTATACCAATCTCCGTCAACAGCGAACGCAGCAAGCAGTCTCCTCCAAGCCGCTGCATTAAAATGTTTCTCCCTGTCTGTCTCCTCCAAGCTGCCATCTCTGGCCTCTTCAAGCTGCCACACCTTCTCTTTTTGGGCTCCACCTCTCCATGCTGCACAGGGCAGGCCATTACCAGCTGGCAAAGACCACATCCTGCAGGAGGCAGTTATCCGCTGTGACAAACTAAAGCCCAAACTAAAATCCCACACTTGGGATTAAGACAAAAACATATTTACATAACATGACTGAGTTTTTAAAGAAACCAGAAATTCCATTATACATCTGACAGTCCTCAGGAGACAGGATACCAGTAATGGACCACAGTTCTTTCTTTTTCCTTTCCTTCCTTCCTTCCTTCCTTCCTTCCTTCCTTCCTTCCTTCCTTCCTTCCTTCCTCCCTTCCCTCCCTCCCTCCCTCCCTTTCTCCCTCCCTTCCTTCCTTCCCTCCTTCTCTTTTTGAGACACCATCTAAATAAATGGCTGACCTTGAATTCTCAAAAACCTGCCTACCTCTGATTTCTTGCAAGCCTGAGTTATTTGCTAGCACTTTATGGGGAAAGTTTGCTACTGGATCCCTCAGATACCGCTACATCTGCCCACTCTCTCCAGCTGCCCCTCCCCCCAGAGGTATGTGCACCCTTCAGTGTGTGTGCACTTAATGCCTCTGCTATAAATGCTTCAAAAATATATAAAACTGGTTAAAAAAATGGATATAGAAAAGCTTCCTACAGCGGAGAGGAGCAAACAAGGCACCAGAGAACCCCCCTGTTCCCCAAATTCCAATAATGCAGAAGAGATGGCAGTTCTCTTTCTCTGGCAGCCTGGAATGGGCCCCGAGGCTGCCGAGAAGAGACACAGGAAAAACCTGTAGAAAGAAAATGGCCAGGGTAACCTTCGGACTGACATGGCCAGAGGTCTTGAGAGGGGAGGAAGGAGGACTCCTGAAGTGAGAAATCTTTAGGTAGTTAATTAATCTGTGGAGAGCCGCCGGGACATCCAGAGCTTTCTGGAAGCCAGAGAGCTTCAGGATGAGGCACAGGAAGTGTGTGGTGTGAAAGCAATTGCTTACTGTCTTGAGTGGAGGGGTCATGAGGAAGCGTCTGTGGTAGTCTATAGAGGCTGACATACATAGGGTTTCTAGTGAGGCCTGCTGGAGGTCACAGACATGAAATGAGACCCTCCCTCGCCTATACAGGGTCCTGGGACCGACTGAGATGTTGTCTCCAGAGCTTCTAAGAACTAGCTGCACATACGGCTCCTCCTCCTGGGCCCACCCCTGCCGCAGGAGCATGATGCTGTGTTAAGTTGTGGTTTGTGCCCTGAACAGAGAGCCCTCTGTATGTCCCCGTGTCTCCTCCTGGCAGACTTCCCACAGCAGTGGGCAGTACCACTCATTCTGAACTTGGAGACAGCTTGGATTCCAGTTTCGTATATTTGAGAGACACTGAAATATCAGTTAATGGTCCCAACTTAATTACTTTGATGTTCTTCTGACCAAAATACCTGAGAGAAACAGCATAAAGGAGGAAAGGCTTTATTTGGGCTCATGGTTTCAGAGTGCTTTCAACCCCCTCCCCACCCCCACACACCTGGGAAGATGTGGTAATTTGGCTGGTGGTAGTAGGAACCTGTGGAAGCTGTTTACATCCTAGAAGCCTGGGAAATGGAGAAAACAGGCTTGAACCAGAATCGGGAATACCCTTCAAAGACCCACTCCTAGTAGCCCTGCTTCCCCCACCTCCTGAAGTCTTTATTCACAGCCTTCAAAATAGTGCCACGAACCAGGGACCCAGCGTTCAGAGCATGAGTCTGTGAGGGACCCCACGGTTCCTTCCCTTCCCCAAACCTGATCAGTGTCATGAACTCAAAATGGGCATCCAAACATGACCAGGCTCATCCCTTTCAGCTAGAACTTGAATGTTCTAGGAGTGTGGAGAGGGTCCCAGCCAGGGACACTGAGTCGGAAGGGACTGGGATTCCAGCCCCCCCCATCATTTCCCCTCCAATTCTGGGATCCTGTAGGTTTACATCCTGCCTCAGTGCCCCTAGCTGCGAGGTCATGATCAGACCCAGTTTCCTTTCGTTGATGTCGGAGCTGGCAACATGCAGCTACTGTCTCTTGCCATTTCCTGGAGGTGTGTTTTTATTGCTTTCAGACAGCCAGTTGTTTTAAGCAGTGCTTGTTGAGAAAACTTGCCTTTCCCTTGGCACTTTCTTCAGAAGTCAGTTGACCATACGTACGTGGTCTATTTCTGGACTCCATCCTGATCCGTTGATCTATACATTTTATCCTTATGCTAATTCCACAGTTGTGTCTACATTAGATATTTCCAGACTCTAAAGTATGTCTTGAAACCCATTAGCAGCGGAAGTCCTTTCGCCCTTTCCCATGTCTTCAAGCTTGATCGGCTATTCTGGTTCCTCTGCTTTGCCATCTGAATTTAAAATTCTGTTCATTGGAGTCTTTTTAAAAAGCTTCCTTGACTGGGATTGCGTTGAATCTGTAGGTCACTTTGGGCAAAATGTCACCTGAACAGTACTGGGTTCTGCAGCGTGGTGTTGGTTGTTCGTTTCTTTAGACTAAAAATCAATACCTGTCAGCAATGCGTTTTCGTTATTAATCTTGTACATGTTAATTATAAACATGTATTGCTGTTCGTGTGTGAGAGAGAGAGTCATGAGTGCAGGCACATGCGCGACACAGTACACGTGTGGAGGTCTGAGGACCGTTTTCAGGAGTCGGTTTTCCCCCCTTGTTGAGACAGGGTCTCTCTTGCTTCTGCTTGCTGTACACTCTGGCCTAACTGGACTTTGAACTTCCTGGTGATTGATTCTTCTCTCCCATTTTTCATCTTGCTGTAAGAATGCTGTGATTACAGATTCAAGCCACTATGTATGTGTGTGTGTATATATATATATATATATATATATATTTTTTTTTTTTTTTTCCCCTCCTGTGGGGTCCAGAACCTCAGGGTGTTGTGCCTCTCCAGCCTACCTGTTAATGTTTTAAAAGGTGCATGTATGTGTGTGCATGAGTGTTGATCATCATGGAGGAACTAAACGCTCGCCATACTTGCAGGCTGACAAATTATTCCTGTGGAGCTTCATGGGAGCACAAGACGCCTAGGTCTGAAATAGAGGAAAGACTCATGGCCTATCCTAGCAGGCGGCTTGAGCTTAACATTCCCATTGATTCCGCTTCCATCCAAGTACCAGGAACAGATTGTGGGATGATCTATTCTTGAACAAAAGCTGCTCTGCTCTGCGACTTTCTCAGTCTAACCTCCTGTCCCTTATAGGTTCTGATATACAATCTATGAGTCAGTTGCTCCTTAGGCTAAAATTGCACAAGGAATTGAAGAGCAGCCTTGTGTTAGGATGACATCATTAAATCAGGAATTTGAGCCAGGTGTGGTGGATGCCTGCAGCCCCAGCTCTTAAGAGGTGAACACAGGAGGATCAGGAGTTTAAGTTTGGCAAGTGTGGGCCCAGCCTGAGCTCCATGAGGCCCTGTCTCAAAAGCAAACAAGGCAAATCTGGAGATGATTGAAGTTGAATTCCAGGTTGCTAATTGCACAAAAGGTAAAGTGTGAACATCATACATAAAAAATGGATATATAGGGGCTGGAGGGGTGCCTTAGCCATTAAGAGTATTTGCTGCTCTTTCAGAGGACCTGAGTTTGAATCCCAGCACCCACAATTGCCTCTAACTCCAGTTCCTGGGAATGGACACGTCTGGCCTCCATGACAGCCAAATTCAAATGTACTCCCTGACACCTGCATATACATAATTAAACCAAAACCGTGTAAAAAATGAGTGAGCACACTTAACTCACACCTGTCTCAGCTTGCTGCAAGAGGTAAGCCCACTGTATCCCACAGCCATAATCTCTCACGTACTGATGCAGTTCTTAAATGAAAGTGCAAAACATTTCGGAACATTAAGTACCGGAGGTGTGGTTTTAGGGGAAAAAGAAATAGTTTCTAATGAATGGAGTGGAAAGGAGGTGAATTTAGTGTCGCTGCTGCTCTTTGGTGTGCCTTAATTAGGACTTCTTGCCCTGAAGTTTGGTGTAATTTGCTTGATGTAATTAGTTTGTATTCTGAGGATAGAATATGCCAGAGTGTTGGGCTGGAGAGATGGCGCAGGCTGCTCTTTCAGAGGACTGGGGTTCAATTCCCAGCATCACGTGGTAGATAGAGTTAGAACCCTCTGTACCTCCAGTTCCAGAGAATCTGACATCTAATGGCCTTCAAGAGCACAGCATACAAGCGGCACACAGACATACATGCTGGCAAAACACCCACGCCAATAAAAGAATTAGAAGAAATGTGAAGGGTGTGGATGAAAGGCTCTCTACATACAGATGTGAAGCATACACCTATGCATTTTTTAGTTTTAAATTTTATTTTCTGTGTCCCTGGGGGTGGGGGTGGGGTGAACATGTGTGCGGGTGTGAATGTTAGAAGTTGGTGTTGAGATGTCTTTGTCAATCACTTCACCATAGTTTGTTTGTTTGTTTCTTGGCTTGTTTGTTTGTTTGTTTTTGTTTTGAGACAGTTTCTCTGTGTAGCCCTGGCTGTCTTGGACTCAATCTGTAGTTGGCTGGCCTCCAACTCACAGAGATCTGCCTGCCGCTGCCTTCCCGAGTGCACAGGTGAACGCCACTGTGCTTGGCTCCACCATAGTTTTTTGAGACAGGGTTTCTTATTGAACCCCAAGCACACCTATTTCAGCTAGACTGGGTACCAGAGTAAGCCCCTGGTTTCTGCCACTGCCCCGGTGATAGGGTTGCAGATGTGTGCCACTGCGCCGGTGCCAGCTTTTATGTGGGTACTGAGGATTGGAACTCAGGTCTTCATGCTTGCAAAGCATGTACTTTACCATTAAGTCATCTCCCGTCCCTCACACGTCATTTCCCGACAAATCCACACTGGATTGCTGTATGGAAGCTTCTCCTTAGGCAGAGGGGAGGGGACCTTGAAGGTCCACAGTCCTGTGTGGATGGTGACCATGACTGGAGTCTCCAGCCTTTCACATTTAACGTAGACTAACTCCAGCCTTGACTGGTGGGCGTGTAGCTACTTGTGGCTGCTGTAACAAATACTGCGATACATGTATAAACTGAGCTCTGAAGGTCACAAGTCTGCAGTCCACCCGCTTCAGGGGGCTAGTCAAAGGGTCTTGAGGCTGCGACCCTTGTGGAGCCCTGGCCCAAGTGAGTTTCCTTGCCTTTTTGATCTGGCACCCTGCCTCACTGCTGCCTCCCTGGTGGCACTGTCCCTCTGCCTTCTCTCACCTCACTGTCTCCTTCCGTGGCTGAGCGTGGTGATGACACGTCTGTAACCCTAGCACTCAGGATACTGAGACTGCAGGACCATGAGTTCAAGGTCAGCCTGAGCCACATTGCAGCTGCCTGTCCCAATAAACAAATGAAATAAATAAAAGTTAAAGGCTTTGCTATCACAGTGTGCTTACCCTGTGGCTTCCTTCCATCTCGAGGTCCTTAATCGTATCTGGTGAGCCCATTTTGTCACATGAGAAAATGCTTCCACAGGCTCCCAGATGGACAATGTGGCATTTTGAAAGCCGGTATTTGCCTCACAGCGGAGGGGAAGGGTTAGTAACCTCCGAGTAACACCTGGCTATAGATGGAAAGCCAAAGGCTTAACTGGGAAGAGCGTGCAGTCTGAGGCAGGAGGCTCAGACTGCCTGAAAATACCAGCTTGTGGTATTTTCACAAATATCACCAGAGAACAGTACGATGGATTTCACATTCTTCCCTGCACAGAAACACACACGAAGACACTCACTCGTGCACACACACACATGCACGCACGCACACACAAAGGCACACGCATACCTCCTCCCACACATCACATACACCACGCATATTCACACCATCTTGTACACACCACACAGCATGTACCACGTGGTCTCCGCTACAACACACAGCACACACCACACACGCCTCACTGCTGTAACTCGGTCTTGAGGGCTCCCTGCTCAGTTCCTGGGCCACAGCCCAAGTGTGTCCAGCACCCACTAAAGAAGCATGCTCTTTGGAGCTTTGCCGGGCTCTTCCCCCCATTCTCTCAAGCTGCTGTTAAGCTTGATGTGCAGTTTGGTGTTTTTATCTTATTTTCTCTTTATTTTGTTTCCATTGAGCCATCGCGTCACCGGTGTATATCTTAGTTTTAGTTTGACTGTTCGTGTTTGGGAGGCGTCATTCTTTCTCACTCAGTGTGTGGCACCCGCTCTCTTATTCTCCAGAGAGAAGCCCTGTGCTTTCTCCGTATGTGGCAGTGTGCACATAGGCCGGGGAAGGAAATGTCTCCGCTTTAGTCATGCGGAAAGCAGATGCATTTTAGCCTGAAGGGTTAAATGCAAGCCTTAAATTCTGTTTTGAAATGATTACAGGTTTTCAGGCGATTGTTCATACAGACCGGCCTGGGGCGAACTGCTTCCCCTTGGCTGCTGCTTGCCTAACAATGCTCTGCAGGAATGTCCACCAGGAACATTCTGGAAACCAAGCTATGGTTCTTACTCAAGGTGATGAGGCATACCCGGGACAGCAGAATCGGGATGCCAGAATCGGCAAGAACCTTCTTTAGGGTCTGGGCTGGTGGCCTGGGAGGTCTGGGGAGGCGGGGCTAATGGCTGATTGGCTGTTGTCTCTAAGTAGAGAAAGATAAGCCTGGGTCAGGCAAGGCATCCTTCTCTTCTTTGGCTAATTGAAACAAGATCCCTTGTGTAGCTCAGGCTAGTCCTGAACTTGAGAGCCTCATTTCCACTCCAGGTGTCCTGCTTGGGAGAGGTGATTCATAAGCTAACTCCGTGGATAAAGAAGTCATTGATATAGAAGTAATGGCTCCTCCTTTTATTGCTGAGAGGAGGAGGCCTGGTGTTCTGTGGGTGCAGTGACCTTGTCTTTGTCGACTGCTTAGACAGTTGGGAAACGACCTTGTTTGGTGTTACTGTATTGTCCTGGGGTCACCCTGGCAAAGCTTGCCACCCTGGGAGGTTGCTTATGTCCAGGACAGTAACATGGTGAACCTCCTGCCTCTGCTTCCTATGGGCTGAGTTTGCAGGTGCGTACCACCATGCCCAGTTCATGGAGTGCTGGGGCTCGAACCTGGGGCATCCTGTATGCTAGGCAGATGGTCTACCAATAGAGCTACATCCTTGGCCCCTGTCTTATCACTTTGAGTGGTGTCAGTGCTGTGGAACTTGTTGATGCTGGCTTTCAACATTAGCAGGACACCCTTGAGGTCCACGCATGCCTGGTGAATCAATAGTGCATTCTTTTTTCATAGCTGACTAGTATTCTATAGTATTCTATAGTTCCTACAGTTTCAGTTTGTCCCTGATTCCCTTCCTCCCTGCTCCTGGGTGAAATCCAGGGCCTCACACCTGCTGGGAAGTGTTCTACCACTACAATACGCCCCCCAGCCCCCATAGTCTATTTCAATTGCTGCTGCACACATTAAAATCTGTCAGTGTACACAACACAGGTGCTGTCTTGCAGCTCAGGTGATGGAATTCTGGCGCTGGCCTGGCTAGACCAGTCACAACAGAGTGGGTTGCTTTCCCTTTTGAAGACCCTAGAGAGAAGCTCAGTGTAAGCTGTGTACCAGCATGGGGAGTAGAAGTTCGAGGCCAGCCTAGACCATACAACAAGGTCCTGTCTCAAAAACAGAAACAAGGGTCTGGAGAGATGGCTCAGGGGTTAAGAGCACTGGCTGTTCTTCAAGAGGGCCTGGGTTCAGTTCCCAGCACCCAAATGGCAGCTCACAACTGTCTGTAGCTTCAGTTCCAGGGGATTCAACATCCTCACACAGGTATGCATGCAGGCAGTACACCAATGTGCACACACACACACACACACACACACAGAGAGAAAGAGAAACAAAAGAGACAAAAAGAAATCGCACGTCCTGTCTCATTCCCTGTGTGCAGAATGTAGTTCTCTGCAGTTGGCTGTAGGACTGGCGTTCCTGTCCCTTGCAGGCTGTCATCTGAAGTCCACTCTAGTCTCTAGGTAATGCCACCCTTTTGCACCTGGAACATCTCCTGTCTCTTGCTCCTGCCATGGCTCTGGCTCCAGTCTTGACTGTCCTTGCCCATATTAAAGGGCTCCTGAGGTGGGTCTGCCCCTGGGAAGCCTTCTGCCTCCCAGTCTTTGTTGTCACGCACGTATCTGCAGAGTCCCTCTCTGCCTTGTCAGAGCGGCTTGTTCACAGGCTCCAGGAATCAGAGTGCAGGTTTCTTTGGGGTCATTATTCATTTTCTATGCATTATAGTTTCTTAGCCACTCTCTATTGAAAGGTGCTTGGCTGGTGCTAGTTGGGGCTATTTTAGAGCTGCTATGAACTGTCTTACCAAAAAAAAAAAAAGTTTGTAAGAAGGTCATATTGTATCTTCTTTTTTTCACTCAGCATCCCAGTTTTATTACATTACAGTTTTACTTGTATTAATCTATATACATTTAGGTTTTGTGGCATGCCTTTGCGCTCCATGTAGGGTGCTCCTGAGTTGTGTCCTCTTCTGTGCTGTGTAGTATTCCCCCAGATGACTCGTCCAGGGTGCACTCACTCATTCCTTACTGCTGGCTATTGGTGCTGCTGGCTCTTCTTGTGCGCTATGTGCAGGGCTGCCGCACATGTCTCTTTGGGACGAACCGTTTTTCTGGCCTGGACCTATAAGAGGGACAGATTTTTCATCTGTCTGTGAGTCTCTCCATCTGTCTGTCCATCCATGCGTGTGTGTGTATGTGTTTGTGTGTGTCTGAACCACTGTCTGATTGTTCCCCAGAGCCTTTTTCTGCCACCAGCAGAGATGAATGAGTAGCATTCTATCTCTGCCAGCAGTGGGAGTCACTGCTCATTTTTAATTCCAGGACTGGTTTCTTATTAATTTCTTTTAATTAGTTTCTTTTCAATTCTGGACCGGGCTAAAGCCTATCTGAAAAGTGTGAAATGGTATCTGGGAGTTCTGATTTACATTTTCCTGATCCCAGGAGGATCCCCTTCCCTCCCCGCTCCCCCAGCACCCAGTCTTTCTACACCTCTGCCGACCCCGAATCTCCCAATGTCCATGTTCGTAGCTGCCACCTCCACCTGCCTCCAACCATTAAGATCCGGGCAGTGCAACCCGACAGCTGAAATTACAGGATGTTCCTCCAGCCACTGTTTCCATGGGAACAAGTAACAGTCATCCTTCATGATTAGGTGGTATCCATGGCAACCAAGCCAGCAGCATTTGAATGAAACAGATTTTATTTTATTTTATTTATTTATTTATTTATTTTTTTGCGAACACATGAAGGTTAAGATGCCTGAATCTGTCAGTGGCTTCCAAGAGTAGGTGGTAGCCTGGTCCCGCCACTTTAATAGGGACTTCTTTCTGCCTGTCGGGAGAGAGAGAGTTTCAGGGTCAGTTGATTCCAAGGCTCAGTTCTGTAGACTGGGAGGTTGGGTAGAGGTCATATCAAGTCTGAGATGAAGAAGGACTCCCGGGCTGTCCTCTGAGGGAGACTCCAAAGTGACTGGGTCACCCTTCCCATGAGCGGTTCTTACAGATACTTTCTTAGTGCTGTGTGCCATCTTGGTGATCTTGATCTCTCCGGGATCCTGCTTTCCCAAGCCTGGGAAAAGACAGGCTTTAAATGGAGACCCCTCCCTCTACTGTGTTTCCTCTGCCTTCCTTGAGGCCCTAAGTGAGAGTTCTTTTGGTGGGCATCGTTTGGGGGCTCAGTCACCTTTGCAACTCGCATCCTTGGTTCCCTCATCTGGAAAAGCGTACACTGTGGCTGTCCAATCTGTCAACACATGTTCTCAGAGGGGCAGTATTGCCAGCAGTATTACACACAAGCTAGCCAGAGCTGAGTCCTCAAGGACATGAAAAAAACCTTACTTTTTTTCATTATAAAGCCCAATACATGTATAGTACCTAAAAGAATCTACCTTTGGTATTGCGGTTTTATGTGGGCGCCAGGGAGATCAGAGCCTGGGGAGATTGCTGAGGGGCAAAGGCTGAGAGGTCCTGTTTAGGACCATGGGTGGGGGGAGCGGCTCACATGTGTGCCTAAATCAATGCTGGCTGATACCTGGCTGCCTGCAGGCTCCTGGCAAAACCACTTGAGGTAAAATTAGAGGTTGGACCAAGCAGCCTCTGAGAAACTCCTGGGTCAGGCAAGAGGCAAAATTCTGGGAGGATCCTGGGGTCATCAGTCTCAGAGCTGGGTGAGAGTGCAGCCCCCAACCCCAGCATCCATGTACCACCAGGAGGGCAGGTGCTGTGTGTATGTATGTGTGTGTGTGTGTGTGTGTGTGTGCGCCTGTGTGTGTCTCTGTGTGTATGTGTCCATGTGCATGTACCCTTCTGTGTGTTTTCCACATGTGAACACATGCATATTTGGAGGCCAGACATTCTTGGGGGGCGGTCCCTGAAACTCTGGAGACCTCAGCCTCCTTTGTCGTAGGGCTCCTAAGACCTTTGCAGGAGTCTGGCCTTGCCTTAAGTGGTGTATATGAGTTAGCCGAGTTGGTGGAAAAAGGATGATGGTCAAAGGGGGTAGGGGATGACCCAGCACTTTGGAGTGCCCACCTCAGGAAGGCTGGGAACAGAGAGGTATTCATTCTCCCACCGTGAGAGATAGGGAGAGACTTAGTAGGTGTGCGAGACTCGGTGAGAGATAGTGGGCTCTCACTCAGTGAGTTGGGTCTGAACTAACGGGGTACCCCCAACAGAGGAATGATGACCTCTCAGAACTTGACTGTATCCCACGGGAGGCCATGCAGTCCATCATGGAGTGGGGGGACAGCATGGGTGAAGTGTAGAGGGGGCATCTCAGCCTTAAGGCATGTATGGCAGAGGCGGTGCTCAGGGCTTCCACGGAGTGGCACCTTAGTAACCAGGGTAAAGTGTGTTGTTCTGAGGGAACCGATGAGGGTAGAAGACAGCAAGCTGGAATCTGACCGCTCCAGGTTTGTCAGTTCCTGTTATGACCCTTTCCCCTGATCCCAGGAGTCTGTCTTAGCTAAAGTTTGCTGAGCTCTGAGGGCCATTTGTATGTCCAATCTTTAGGCAGGTCACGGAGCCCAGTGGCTCAGTCCTGCAGGAGCCATGGACTTGGTCCAGACACAGCTACTTGCCGGTGATGGGGCCTGAGATTCAGGCTCCCCTCTGTGAAGTGGGGGGTTGGGGGGCACCCATTGCCTGCTTGGCCTCCCACAGGGCTCAGGAGACGGTGAGGTCAACCATCACAGCTTGCAGGACGTCTGCCGGAGGGGGGCGGGTGACACGTGCTGTCAGGGAGCACAGAGATACCCGTCCAGGTGGAGAAGGTGTGCCACAGAGAGTAAGCAGCAGCCAGGCTGGATTGGGGAAGAGATTTGAAGGCAGACGGGGAGCGTGGGAAGAGATTTCCTAGGGAAACCTCCAGAAAGAGTGGGTGTCTCTCCGCCGACTAGCAGAGTGTGGGGGGAGGGAATAAGTCTTAAGCAGAGAAACACAGCAAGGAAACATGGAGATGGCTGGCACCTGCCTGGGGGAGCTAGTCTGGCAGAGGTGGCCTTGCTTGCCCCTTGGCCAGGCCTCAGAGAGTGTTGTCGTTTCGTTTCGTTCCGTTCCATGAGGGGGTGAGCTCTGTCCTTTCACACTTCTGGGAACAGCTTTTCAATCAGGAGAGGACAAGTAGAAGTGTGGGGAGGGTGTTTAGACTGTCCTGCCTTTGAGGGGCCGGATCCTGTAAACACCCATGTCCTCTGTCCTGTGTCTGTACACATTCCCTTGTGCTGTATGTGTATGTGTGGGAGGATCTGTGTGAAAGTGAATGTGTGCGCACATTTGCCGGGGTGGTCTTTTATCCCAAGTCCCCATGAGATGTCACACTGTCCTTTTCTTCCATGTGAGTCAACAGGCTTTTCCTAAATACCACATACACCAGGCTTCATGTGGGGTGCTAGGGATGTGGAGGTTCAGTGTGGGCATGGGGAGTTGTACCTCCCACCCTTCTCTGTCTCTGTCTGTCTGTCTGTCTCTCTCTCTCACACACACACAAACACACTACAGTGACCATCCCAGCAAGAGACAGACTCAGCCATTTCTACAGGAGCAGCAAGAAGACAGGCAGTAGTGTCACTAGGGACCTCCTTCAGGGCTGTCTGGATTGTCAGGCTGGTGGGAGAACCTGGGAGGGGTGTCTTTTTTTTTTGGGGGGGGGGCAGCAGAGTAGGCAAAGAGACAGCAACTGTGCAGGCAAGAAGCAGTTGGGTTGAGCTGACTGAGGCCTTCAACAGGCATGTGCAGGCCTGGCTCAAGCGTGTTTCCTCCTCCAACCCCAACCTCAGCTTCCCACACCATCACTGGTTACAAACTTGAGTATTTCACGACTTAGAAAACCATGGATGCTGTAGCCTCATTGCTGCCTTGTTCTCAGCGGTCCTGTGCTGCCATCTCAGCCCTGTTGCTGCCTGATCCTGCAGGCCTCCCACTTAACCGCTTCTGGAGAGGAAGGCCAGATTGGAAGAGAGAGGTCTCAGATTATCTTGGTTGAAGGGACCGTGGAGGCAGGCTGTCCAGTCTCCATCTAGTGTGGCATTCCAGGAAAAGGCTCAGGGATCGTACACACAGGATTGTAAGCTTAAGTGAGGACTTGGGAAGCCTTTAAGAAACAATTGTGAGGGGCTGGAGAGACGGCTTAGTGATTGAGAGCACTTGCTCTTGCAGAGGATCCTGGTTCTGCTCCCATCACTCACATGATAGCTTACAGCTGCCGGTAATCTTAGTTCTAGGGGATGTGATGCCTCTCCTGGCTCAGTGGTACCAGGCATGCATGTGGTGTGCATGCATACAGTGTAGGCAGAACACCCATGATGTATGACAATGACAGATAGATCTTTTGAAAAATTGTTGTAAAACTCCAGCACTTGGGAGATGAAGGCAGAAGGACCAGGAGTCAAAGGTCATCCTCAGCTACATGGCAGATTCAAGGCCAGCCAGGGCTACGTGAAACCTTGTCTCAAAATAAAACGAAATTCTAGCGAATACATGTAGTTTGCCATTTTAACTCTCTCTATCTCTCGTGTGTGTGTGTGTGTGTGTGTGTGTGTGTGTGTTTGTGTGTGTGCGTGCTGGTGCCCTCCTCGATCGCCTTTTTGGAGCACTGGGATCTCACGGCTAGGACACCTGGCCAGCAAGCTTCGGGGATCTTTCTGTCTTTGTCTTCTCAGCACCAGGATTGCAAGCACACCTGGCATTTTTGTGGGCGTTGGGGACCCAAACTCTGGTTCTCATGCTTGTGCATCAAACAGTTTGCCAACTGAGCCATCTCTCCGGTTTCGTCGTAACCATTTTTAAGTGTACAGATGTGCAGTTGTACAACTCTTCACTTGCAAACCCTTTCCATCTTCCTAAACAAAAGGCTATACCGTGCAGCTATGGCCTGCCCTTCCCACCAGCAACCTTGAACCTACTCTCTGGCTAGGAATTTGACTAGTGTAGGAATCTCCCATTGTGGGACTAGAGGGTTCTGCGCTCTTGGGTTTCTGGCTTATGTCACATGGTATGATGTTTTCTGGGTTCACCCACATCATGTGAAAGACGCTCCACAGTGCTCATCTGATCATCTGTGGATGGATGGACAAATGAACTGTATCTGCCATGTAAATAATGCTGCTGTCAACATTTCATACAAGTACTTAAATCTGGTCTTCTCGTCCTTTTGGGTGTACCCATACGAGTGTAACTAATTGTGTGGGTGATTTTGGGGTGCATGCCATTACACTTTTTCACAGTGGCTCCATCCTATCTGTTGTACTGACCTGGGATGTGGGAGGTGGCAGAGGCCACAGCATCTCAGAGCTTTTGAATCTGCTTACCTTTTCTCTCCTTCTTTGACAGAGTCACCCCAAGAAAGGCCAGGCTCCCGGCGCAGCCTCCCCGGCAGCCTGTCAGAGAAAAGCCCCAGCATGGAGCCCCCGGCTGCAACCCCGTTCCGGGTCACGGTAACTATCTGTGCGTCACTACCGCCACTGCCACCACCACCACCACCACCATCACCACCTCGCCCTGGGGGGCTGCTCTGCGACCCCGCACCCCCCTTCCTGGAGCCTCATGGACCGGGAGAGCAGCAACCAGCCTCCCTTGCTCTAGGTATCCAATTCCTTAGCGGCTCCCTGCTCCCCGGGGGCCACATGGGGGCCCATTCTTTGAGGGAGGGGCAGGCGGAGGACAGAGCCCGAGGAGGCCACCAGAGCTGAGAGGGGAGGCTGGAGCAGAGCTGCCTGGCGTGCGCACACACTGTGCCCTCCACCCATAAGATGCACACCTGCGTTTTGGTATCTCCTATAGAATAGTCCAGGGCGTGTCATAGTTTGATTCTGCCTTGACTTGAAAGAAAAGAATTCTGTATTCTCCAACCGACGAGGCCTTAAAATTGACTCAGACACAGCATGGGTACTGTGGCATAGCTGTTCAGCCTAGACAGCTGGCACGTATGCTTTTCTCTGTTTTGCAAACCTAAATAAGGGCTGGAAAGAATGCTCAGGTAATAAAGTGCTTCCTTTGAAAACGTAAGAACCTGACTTCAATCCCTCGATCCCACGTTTAAAAAAGAAGTTTCAGGTGCTGTGGGAGGGATATACAATCACAGAGATGGGAGAGAGACAGGCAGGTCCTGGGGCTCACTGGCAGGATAGCCAAAAAAGGTAGATGGTACCCTGAAAAATGGCATCCTGAACTGTCCTGTGGCCTCTACACAAGTGCTCAACCTTGTGTATGTACCTGTGCTCACACATATGGAAGCATGAGTTTGCATGCATGTGTACACATCAAAAGCCTAAGTGACTTTGCAGAAATGGACCTCAGTGGCTTTCCTCTCACTCCCATGCAGCCTTTCCCCGTCTTTCTCTCTTTCTTTTTTTCTCTCTGAGGCAGGGTCTCTTTGTGTAGGCCTGGCTAGCCTGGAACGCACTGTGTAAATCAGGCTGTTCTCAAACTCACAGAGATCCATCTGTCTCCCAAGTATCCCACCATGCCCAGCTCCATATGCTTTTAAAAATTAATTAATTAACTAACTAACAAATAATTAATTAATTAAAAATTAATTAATTTTGTGTGTATTGGTGTTTTATGGGCATGCATGCCTGTGTAAGGGTGTCTGATCCCCTGGAACTGGAGTTAGAGACAGTTGTGAGCTGCCATGTGGTTGCTGGGAATTGAACCCAGGTCCTCTGGAAGAGCAATGGGTGCTTTTAATTACTTAGCCATCTCTCCAGTCCTCTCTTTTTATTTTATCCCTGTACTCTCAAACACACATTTGCGCAGATACGGTGGACATGACTGTGTGTGCGTCTCTAGCGCTGTGGCAGGCACCTGGTACTGGGGGACAAATAAACACTATCTTCCCCAGGGCTCTCCTGTCTGGGAGATGGAGTGTGACTCTTTGAGCATCCATCCATTCCCTCAGCCAGTTTACCCATGTGTGTGCTTGCTGTGTGCCATGCACCGTTCTCAGGATGGGCTGAGGGTAAGAGTGCCCCAAGCCAGTGTATAGCGTGCAGAGTCCTAAGGAACCACAGTGGTGCTAAGAACAGCCGTGAGGGGGAAATGAGAGAGAGCTTCTCCGGGGTGCGTGGTCTTAAGGAGGTTATCTTTATTTATTTATTTATTTCATAGAATCTCATGTAGCCCAGGCTGACCTCAAATATTATATAAAGCAAATGATGGCCTTGAACTCTGGATTCTTTTGCCTCTACTGTTTGAGTGCTAGCATTACAGGTGTGTACCACCACACTTGCGCTTTGAGGTGATGTTTGAGCTACAGGACAACAGACAAGGTGCCAGCCATTTTTGTGGTGGGTAGGCAGACAGGTAGAGGAGAGAGAGTGGAAAAGAGCACAGGTCTGGCTGTCACTCCAGGGGAGCTGACCCTGACTGTCCTTAGAGGGTAGGAGAGGTGTCTTAAGCCCAGAAGGGTCAGTGGAAATTGGCGAGTCATGGAATGGTTGTGGCTAAGGTGCAGCTTTACATTCCACTGCTGCTGCTGGGTCTGGGGATGGGTAGGAGTTGAGGCTGGGCCAGATGGAGACTTGGGTACCAGACTGAAAGGACAGGGCCTTCCCAGGCCTACTCACCCTCCTATTTGGGTGTATGGTATAAAACTAGGTTCTGAGGCTGGGTGTGCTGGCACATGCCTTTAGTCATAGAACTTGGGAGGCAGAGGCAGGCAGTTCTCTGTGATTTCGAGGCCAGCCTGGTCTACAAAGTGGGTTCCAGGACAGAGAAACCCTGTCTCAAAAAATGAAACAACAAACAAAAAACCCAAATTAGGTTCTGGGGTTCCTTCAGGTGTGTACATTTTAACAAACTTCCCTAAGAGGTGGTTCAGAGTCGGGGCTTAGGATCAGCCTCTGGCAGGGAGGGCCTGGGGTCATACCCCTAGAGGTAAGCAGCTGGTTTCTAGGGGTTCTGCAAGGATGTACCCAAGGGTATATCCACTGGAGCAGAAACTAAATGCCTCCCCCTCTGGATACTCAGGTCACAGTGGGCAGGGAACCTCTGGGGCCTTGGAGCAATGGTTGGTATTCCTGCTGTCCTGACACTGATGGAGTGTCTACTAGGACCGTGCATATTGTGTACCGGGCACTATGTCCACTGTCCTGCACCACCAGCTTTTGTAGTCCTTCAAGCCAGCCCTGATGTTGATTGCCCCATTACAGAGGAGGAAACTGAGGCTCTTGGGGTAAGTCATTCACTCAAGCTCAGGCTGATGAGTGGGACCTGTGTCTCTGGCCCCGGGACTTGAGTGTGGCTTCCTAGGACCGAGAGTGGGAAAGTCACGTGGCCTGCCAGTTTCTTTGTTGGGTGCTCCAGTGTGCACAGCGTCATACCTCACACCACTGCAACCTGTGGCGTGGTAGTTGCCAGTGGGGATTGGCGTTTTTCCTGTTGTGTCTTCTGAGTTTCCCCGGGGCGGGAGCCACCTGAGGGTGTAGTCAGTGCCAACCTGTGAGCCTGCAGTGCTCAGGCATCCACTCAGGCTGCTGGCCTCAGGGGGTTCACAGGGTACAGAGGGCATGTTCACGAGCCATTTGTCCACCCACTTTCTAGCCATCCTGTGAGGAGCCACTAAGTGTTACCATGTCACACACGAGGAGCGCAGAGTTCGGAGTTGGCATGTCAGTGTCACATAGCCCCTAAGTTAGTGAGGCACCGATAGGGCTGTTGGCCATATCACTATCTTGTCCTTAGGCAAGTTGATCCTTTGTCTCTGCGTAGCCATTATGGTCAGGGGTGTGAGTGGAGACTCTCTTGGCCTAGGTGCTTGGAGCTGGGGGAACTGAAGTGCTTGGGTAGAGAGATCTGGGTTCAGATTCCAGCACTTTCCTGAGCTATTACATAACCTGGTTAGCCATCCAGCTTCTCGGAACCTCTGCCATTAAAGTGTGGAATGACAGCCCCTGCCCTGTGGCAGGTACTTAGCTGATGAGATGCACTGTGTGACCAATCATATTCATCCATTAGATCCACAGTCCCAATTGGGTTTCTCTTTCGGACTGAAGATAAGTGCAAGGGGAGAGAATAGAAGGCATGGCATTTGGAGTGAGAGCCTCTTCACCCCCTTTCCTGAACACCTATTCTCTTCTGCATTTGCATTCCCAGCTCTCAGCTTGCTGCTGCTCCCTGCAGACCCTGAGGGAGCCCAGGGAACATGGTTTTGCCTGGGGGAGGCAGGGAAGATACCACAGGCTGTAATGAACCTGCCACTGTTGCTGCCATTGCAAACCTGGGTGACAGGATGTCACTGTATTTCATGGGAGGTGCCCTGTGGGAGACTGTGTGTCAGAGTCGAAGGTCTCAAGGGCTGGGAGAAGACTGGATCAAACAGAGTTCACACCCAGCTGAGAGTGGCTCTCCAGCCTAGGTTCTTTGCTCTCACTCACGGCTGCCACCCCTTCTGTAAGTTATCCCTGTGGCCATTTCACAGGGCATAGGTGGCTGAGTGGGACATGGGTGGCAGCCTCTTAGAGACTGTGGGGCTTGGGAGAGCCTCAGCCTTCTTTCTGTGGAATGAAGATGATGGCCCTGTGATCAGGCACACAGTTGAGTGCTTAAATATTCTAACATTAAGGCCCGGAGCCAGCTTTGTGATTTGAGTGAGTTGTAAGACCTTCCTGCTCTCCTGTGCGAACTTTCATTCTCGTGGCAGTGAGCATGGGACTGTAATTCCCCAGGAGAGTGTGTGTCCCAGAGCTGTGGGGGACCTGGGATAAAGGCCCATGGGGGAGGGGCTGAGAAAGATGACCACAGTGGCCTACTGTTCCTCTCCTCGAGGC
The DNA here is from genome assembly GCF_907164565.1 of Psammomys obesus. Classification (NCBI taxonomy): domain Eukaryota; kingdom Metazoa; phylum Chordata; class Mammalia; order Rodentia; family Muridae; genus Psammomys; species Psammomys obesus. Next base: position 45,468,117 of record NW_026585895.1, on the reverse strand, counting down.
ATCTGGGATTTGCATCCAGATCTGTCTTCTCTGTACCGGGAAGGGGCAGACAGAGAGGAAAGAACACGCAGAGGCAGGTTCAGGATCTGCAGGTGTGTAGGTCCAACCCAGCCCCTCCTGGGCTGCAGTGCTCCCAGGAATCAGGTTGATGGGAGAAAAGGAAATGCTGACAGCTGTGGTTCACTGGAAGGCCCCTTATGCCTTTGCCAGCCCTAAGTGGGGGCTGGGTCCTTCCTCCTTCCTCTGCCTACTAGGATATTGACCTTGGAGAGTCCAGCAGGGTCAGGGTGGGAGGTAGCAGAGGCTCTGGGAAACTTGGCAGCCAGTTGATCCCTCCTCAGGAAGTTGAAAGTGGGTATGTTTGAAAGTTCGGTTGAAATTAGGTCTCAGGGCTATTTTTTGTGAGATGGAGAAGTGTCAGAGAGGGGAAGGCTCGGGGCTGCAGACGCTGCAGGTGAACTCAGCATCAGGTTGATTGCTGACGCTTCTAGGAGCAGGGCCTCATGATTCACTTTTACTTAGTGCCACATTGTGCATGAGCTATATGTCTTTGATTCAGTGACGGTATGCCTGGGGTGCTGTGGGAACCCAGAATAAGAGCTGCCTGAGGAAGGTGGGACAATTCTTACAGTGGGGACCTTTAAAACTGGGTTTTAAGGGATGTGCAGGAGTGTCTCAAGAAAAGAGACAATAGTTAGAGGAAGATCTAACCAAACAAGAACAAACCAATGGTCCTGATTGGAGTCTTGGAAGCATGAAGGCAAAATCGAGAAACGTGAGGGTCTTTAGTGGGGGGCCCTTGGAAGCCTTTGTAGTTTCTCTTCTAGGATGCAGGAGCTACAGGGGGTGATGGCTAACGGTGTCTGTCTCTGGGGTACTCACTTGAGGTTTCCAGCCAGCTACTCTGTCCTCTCCCTATTCCTGTGCTCTCCCTAGAATGGGAACCATTTTTCCCCCCTGAGAACAGATGAGCAGAGGGTGGCTTAGCAGGAGATTGTCATTCTAGCCATGTGTGCCTTCTGTAGGAGGAGGCCCTTTCCCAGAGAGAGAATGTTCCTGATTCGGTCAGAGCACCAGGCACAGGAGCTGCTCAAGATAGGCTGGGGCTGGGGGTCAGCCATGGCCTCCTGTCTGAATGATCAGGGAGGCCAGGCCCATGAGACAAATGAAACTGTTGGGGTTTGTACTCAGGCAGGGGGTCAGGGGCAGAGACTAGGACAGATGGGGGGGGGAATTCAGGATGGGTCAAAGGAGCAAGCCAGCTGCTATTCTCACCTGACCCATGGTCCCCTGGACTTAGGCCTGCTTGCTTGGTCCTGGGAAGGACTAGCCTACCTTCCAGAATGTCCCTTTTCTCTGCTAGGTCCCCTCTATGACCACTAAGGTGTGAGTGACTCATCTCCAGATCTCTTTCCTCATCTGCAAACAGGGCAGCTGTGAGGGCTCCAAACCACATAGGTAGGCATTTAGCCAGTGTCTATCCCTGATGCTTATTTTTCAGGGCATACCCTTTCTATGCTTTCCCAGAACCCCAGGAAGTGTGCCCTATCTCTCTCCTTCACACTGTCCCTCGCTGCCTCAAAGCAGCAGCATCCTTGACAGAGTTCAGAGGTGCAGTTGGGACCAGGAGGTGGAGAGAGGTGGGGGAGTGAGAGGCTTAGGGAACCAGAATGAGTGTTTTAAGGGGACAGTAATGGACAGAGCTGGCCAGTCTGCAGGGTGTTTTCCCACCAGTTGGGGGCAGCAGAGGGCAGCAAGTGGACATCTGGGTGGCTACTCAGTGAGAGCTGAGGTCCTAGTTGTAGCCCTGGCTACAGGGAGCCATTGAGTTATGAAAGCTGCAGGGTGAGCTGTGGGTGACGGTAACACTGGTCAAGGAGTACCCGGTAGGCTAATGACAGCTGGACTAGCATGAGTGGCTGAGCTGCCTCTGCCTGGGTCGTTCAGACAGTTGGAGCTCTGTCTGGGGTCATTGGAGGATCAAGGGTTGGGGCCACCACAGGCTTGCATCTGGAGAGGCTCAGGATGAGAGGATAGCATATGAACTGACAGGAAGGGTAGGGCCCTGCAGTCATCAGGCTGGGGCTACTGAGCACTTAGACCCTGTCATACTGAAATGTCTACAGGGCCCCCGGACCCCTCGTTAGCTTCGCAGCCACTTTGGGAGGGAGTAGGAAGGTATTCCAGGGGAGGCAGATGACAGGTCAAGTCCCATCCACTGGGTTCCAAGCTCAGCCTGGACTGTAATGGTACAGGATCATAAAGCCTGTTTTTGGCAGGCCCCTGGGGCAGACCCTGTGCTGGGCACTCTGCAGGTCACCTTCATTTCCTCCTCACACCGCCAGGCCATGTATATTTCACTTTCCAGTATGACTGCACTGAGGAGAGGGAAAGGCCCACTGAAGCTGCCTCCCTCCAGGACTTGGATGCGGAAGGCATCATGGCCCTTGCTGGCTGCCTGTGGCCAGTGTGTGCTAGCTAGGATCATTCTTCTCCTTCTTATGGATGAAGACTCTCAAATGCACATTGTTCTGGGTGACACAGTCACTAAGGGCCAGAGCGGACATTCGAATCCAGGCCCTCCTCTCCTGCCTTCTCTTGCTCAGCACACGGGCAGCAGGCGTTTGAGAGGTTATTTCTCTGCACCCCACCTTGTGGCCCTGCAGGCCCTTACCCCCTTCCTGGATCAGGAGCGTGGATGAAGGCAAGGTTCAGACGCCTTCGTTTTCCCACTTTCTTTCTCTCTGTGTGTGCTCATGTGTGTTGACTTTGGGATCCCTTCGTAGCTTCTCTCCTCCCTACCTCTATCTTCCCTCCCCTCTTCTCTCAGAGACAGTGTCTCTCATCAGCCTAGAGTTCACTGGTGTCTAGGCTGAGTGAGCCCTGGGGATTTGTCTGTGTCTGCTTTCACAGCGTGTGCCACTGAGCCTGGCTTTTATTTAGTTTTCCCCCCTTCCTCCCGTGGCTTCTAGGTATTAAACTTAGGTCCTCATTCTTGTGTGGCATACACTTGGCTGACAGGCATCTCCCTTCCCACCCCGCCCCTTCTTGAATGCTAAGATGACAGGCCTACACCATTATGCCTGGTTCATGCAGCGCTGGGGATCCAGTTCAGGGCTTTGTGTATGCTGGGCCAGCACTGTGCTGAGCCCCTCATTTCCTCACTTTTCCCTGCTAGGAATACAAAGTGGTCATGTGGCGCTGGGGTCGGAGTACAGATGTTAAGTCCATGTGAGGAGGCCTTCTGTGGAGGTGGCAGATACTGAATGTCTGTTTCCTCCACAAGTCTACACATCTCAGTGGATAACTGCTGGTGGAATTGCTTAAAGACCATCCCAGAGGGGCCATGTCCCTCCCTCCCCTGCCCTGGTGTCTTCAATGGCCTCTAGTAGGGGTGTGTGGATCTGTTTCTCCAGCGGAGTGGCCAAAGCCCCGCAGGCCTGCCCGGGCCTTCACAGTCAGACTGGTTGCTCTTTTGCCACCTCTCTGCCCCCTGCTTTGAGAAGTTCTTACTGCCACCTGCACGCCTCTCCCCCCTGAAAGGCCTTCCAGAGCAGACATCCTCTCCCCTGCCTCAGGATGTAAGCCTCATGTCCTTCCCCTTCTCCACGCTGTCACTGACGGTTCACTAGATGCCTCTCTTCCACCAGCCGATAGTGACCTTCTCAAGGGCAGGACTGGCTTCTGATTCCTGGAGTCCTTGGCAGGCGCCTGCTGGGGGCTGGTGGAATGGAAGGGGGCAGGGACAGTAGGGAGCAAATTAATTACATGGGGATGAAGTGGGGAGCAGCTTCCTCCTCAACTCTGGAGGAAAGGTCTGACCAGATGCCCAGCTCCTCAGAGCCTCAGCCTAGACATTGTTCACAGGTCCTCTGAGCCTTCAGAGGCCAGGACTCGCAGGTCAGTGCAGCCTGCAACTTCGAGATTACGGGAGGACAATGGTCTACACTGTCATCCCCAGCTGTGATTGTTTTCCTCATGAAAAGGCATGTATAGCCTTGCAGCTCAAGGACTCAGTTTGGCTTTCCTGATGCTCAAGTTAGAGGCCCGCTGGGTTCTCTGTTGTTCCCTACTGGTTAGCACTTTTTCCTGCTTGGCTTAGGTGTGTGTGTGTTGGGGGGGCGGTGCTAGACTGTTGGGTGTCTGGGAGCGAGGACTATCTGACCTAATATCCATCCTTTGGGTTGGCCACTGTTTCCAAAAGGTCTCTTTCATTTGTGATCACAGCAAATGAGTCCCCGTTGGCATGGTGGGGGGCCATGCCCAACAAATAAGGGGTTTAGAGATTAGCTGGCTTCTAGAACAACCTTTTCATTGTAGGAATGATGAAACTGAGTCACAGAACAGTTAAGGTGCTTGCTCAGGGAATCATGGTTGGTTGGGGGGCGGTATACAGAGGCTGAACTCGGCAGTGCTGCTCCTTGGCTGTGTGGCCCTGTGCAAGGTGCTTGCCCGTCCTGAGCCTCTAATTTCCCATCTGCAATAATGGGCTGTGAGGATCAAAGGAGTTGTGCAAAGCGGAGGACCTGGTGGAAGCATCCTGCATGTGTTGTGTCCTAACAGGGTTCTGAGAACAGGTTCCTGTCCACTGAGCTGGGCAGCCTCTGCCAAGAGCATGTGCCCACACCGGGATGGGGAAGGTCTGTGGTTCACGAGGAAGACTGGCCTGCCCATGGGATCTTAGCCCTGAGGATAAACAGCAGAGGCCAAATGCAAGGGAAGGCACACTGGTAAAATGGACCTTCTGTAGTCACCTCCTCTGCTGGCCTTAGGTCAACCTAGAAACATGGTGGCTTTCAGGCCTCTGAGCCACTTCATGCTAAAGTCAGTGTCCACAGGCCTAGGGCTTTATGGGACAATGAGTCACTCCCCAGCTGCTCTCTGTTGTCACATCCGTGGTTGAGACTCGAGGAATGCATGTCTGATTTCTGCGCATGGATGTTTGCTCAGGCCTCGGGGGAGGTATCAGAGGGCCATGTGCGTGTAGCCTTTCCTCTTCCTGTATCCTTCCCACCCTCTCCTTCTGTCTTCTCCATGCTTTAGGTTTCTTAAGGGGACCCATGCCTCGAATGTCCTCATGATGTGTCATGAGCCCAGGCTGGGGTGGTGGTATGGAGCTTGCAGCATTGGCGGGATCTCCAGAAGCAGGCAGACTCAGCGTTGTCCTGCCCCACACCGTTCCCTGAGCCCAGAGTCTAGTGGCCCCTTGTGGCTGCCCTGGCCCTGCACTTCTCAGTAGACCCACCTGCTAGCTCATATTCAGCATTTCTAAAAACTGTCTCCTCTGGTAAGCCCACCAGGATTACTCCTAAGTGCGATTAAAAAAAAAAAAAAAAAGCGTTCTTTTGTATCACAGATACTAATTCACTCACCAGGTTGCTGAGGCCCCTGCTCTGGGGTGTTACAGCCCAGTGTGGGTGGGAAGCATCAAACACACGCATTTGTAGGTGGAGATGTCTACAGAGAAACCTGACCAAGACTTAGGGAATCTGGGAGGCCCAACCTGGGAGGATGGACCTAAAAGGAAGAATGGGATCCCCCAGGCAAAGGGAACTTTCAGGTAGCCCTTTTGGAGTCTTTGTTGGTCAGAGGGAGCAGTAAAAGTGAGGGCAGGGAGAGTGGTGGTGCTGGCAGTAGGCCCAGGTGCTGCAGAGGGCTGGGCTCTTCCTGTGTGCTCTACCATCCTCACAAACACTGTGTTTTTACGGACAAGGGAGCAGCCATGGACGTAGGTGGCCTAGGTAGAAGCTAGAGGGTCCTGTCCTCTACCCTCCTGCTTCTCCTCTGCCTCTTTGTTCTTGCAGTTGTGCCTGGGGCTTCTGGGTATGTTTAATTTTAGGGCAAAGAGTCATGTTTGGGGCAGGAACTTGTTGCTCTTGGCAAAGATACAAGATCCTGCCTCAGAGCCACACATCTAGGGACGGTAAAGATGAGCTTTTGGAGTATATGATGAATGAACAGGGTGTGCACCCAGATACCCCCAAACTGAAGCCTCCCACACAGGGCAGGGAGGAGATGATGGGGGCAGAATAAAGCTTGGTCTTCAGGATCACTTTCTGCTTTCTCTGGCACGACTGGTGTTTGAGTCAGTGTCATTTGTGGCTGTCTGTTAACAGCTGAGTGTGTGTGTGTGCGTGCACACGAGTGAGCCCTGGTTGACATGCATGATTATTTGCACATGCATCTGTGAGTGTGTTGGTGCTGAGGAGATGTGTATGTTTTGCCTTCTTTTGTGGGTGTGCCTTTGTGTGGACACTGTCAGCATGCCTGTCCTTGAGCTTGAATATGGTTTTGGCCTTGTATGTTTCTCCACATGAGAATGTGTTTGTGTGCGGGTTTTCTGACCAGGGCGCTTGTTTGAGATAGGGCCTCATTCTGTAGCCCTGACTGGCTTCCAGCTCAGGATCCTCCTGTCTTTGCCGCTTCTCTGCTGGGATTATGAATGTGCTAACAGTCTTGGCCACTCAGTATTTTGAGACAAGAGTTTATCCTTGAATGTCTCAGCCTCTTTGGGGGACCTCACGGCCTATGGTCTGGTTCTCCTTTGTGGACCACGTGTTCTGCTGACAGGGTGGAATGTGAAGGTCTTTCCTGTTTAAGAGAATACTGGCATGGGTCGGAAGGGGATCTGTGGGCAGAAGGTGGCCCTCAACTGGGTGGCCATCAGGAAGGCACCAGCTTTTGATCTCAGCTTAAAATGTCTCTTCGTTTTCACCTGTCACTGTGCTTGTCATTTCATTAGTGAGTCATTCCCTAGCTTGGATAACCTTTGATGGTGGAGGAGAACCAGAGGAGTGGCACATCTGAAGGACATGGGCAAAGCCAGAGCATTCTTTGCTACTTAGTGCCAAGCCTGGGAGAGCCAGGCAACGCAGCTGCTCACTGATCTTAACTTCATGGAATTGGCAGGTGCCAGCCCTGGGGAGTGCTGATGCTGGCTCATCTAGCATCTCGTGTTTCCTGTGGGAAGACTGAGGCCTGGGAAAGGAAGTACAGCTACCTGGGGGAGACTTGGGACTGAAGCCCTGAGGAACTGAGGCGACAAGTCTGGCCACTCTCTGGGCCCTGAGTGTCTTGTTTGCACCATGTGGGTCCTATTGCTTTCACCCATGCACTTAGGAAACAAGGCACTTGCCACCCCAGCTCCTGTCCACCTGTGTGCCGGCATCTCTCCTCTCCCGGGGCTGAGAGTTAGCAATATTTGTCTGGGATCTCCCCCTTCCTTATCTGTTTTGCTTATTTGGATGTGTTCTTGGCATCTGGACAGAACCAGAGAACCATACTTCAAGAGATGTCTGTAAAAACAGCATCTCTCCCTGAAGCCTCCCTGTTGGGGTTAGGAGTTTTAAAACTGGCCTGGGTAGAGCCCAATGTGGACCCATGGGGTTCCACCTGCATTCTGAGCACTGTGTTAGAGTCAGTCCCAGGGTGGATGGATAAAGGGAGACAGGTATGCCGGGCCATTTACACACCTGCAGTGGTCCAGGGTCAAGAAGGGAAGCAGGAGGTGAAGGCTGGGCTGGAAGGTGTGTGACTGGGTAGATGCTGAGGGTAGGGCACGGTAGCCCTTGAGTGAGTACTTGCTGTCCACCAGGTCTGGGCCCAGTACCTCACACTGCAGGAGATGGGTGGAGCAGGTTGGAGTCTTGACGACAGGAGCTCCCGGGGGTATGGTATGCACACCTGTGGATCTCCAGAGTACAGTGCCTGGTGGGGGCGGCAGGACAGGTCGAGCCTCCCTGAGCCTTCAGGTCCTCACATGTGAGTCCTGTATGCAGAGGATAGTCTGAGCTGTCTGTCTCACATGTAAGAAAGGCTGGGCAGAGTCCTAGCTCTACCGAACAACCACCTAGCCACATGGAGTCAGTATCTTAATCTCTCCTAGCCTTCACTTCCCATCCTGAAAACCTAATGTTCTGACGCTGAAGCCCATGCTCTCCCAAGGACTCTCAGCAGAGGCCTTGAGTCTCGCTCCCTGCTGAGATGAGCTCTGAGTTTTCATGGACACAGCAACTTGGCAAAACAGGAGCTTGCTCAATAACCCATCATTTATCATCATCATCATCACTTGGAATTGATTGAAATGGGTGAATGAAGAAATCACGCGTCTGGAATTCTGAAACGGTTCTGAGCTCTGCTGGAGAGTCTCCCACAGAAGAGCAGGGGTGGGCCAGATGTTAAGACAGAGTGGCTGCAACTGGGGTATGTGTGTAGGAGGGCGCCTGACAACTCATTCTTCCAGTCGCAGACACGGATATTCTCCACAGTGGCCCTGGGTCCTGACCAGTGGTAAAGTAGGGATCAGCTAGGAGTAGTTAGGTCCTTTTGGGTGGGGGTGGGGGCATTCACAGAGGGGGCAGAGGCAAGGGCCCCTGTATGAAAGCCCTGGGGCCTTAGTTGAGCCCAGTCTGCTGGCGCAGCTGCCTGCTGTGTTAATGGAGGCCAGGGGTGGAGCAGGTTCTGTCCCCATGGACTTCTGGCTGCCTGCTGCTTTTTACACTTCAGTCTCTGCCCCCTGGATGAAAGCTTAGGCCTCACCTGAGCAGCCCTGTGGCTGCACACTGTGCACAAGAAAGCGCTGGTTGAAAGAGTTCAAAACTTCTAAACTGCATGTTTGCGGCTCTACGGTCATTTTGCAAGCAGCTTCATTCATGTCCCTGTCCCCACTGCTAGGCAGCGTGCAGACTCCTCAGAGGCCCAGACAGACTCCTGCCTGCGTTGGTCACCCACACCTCTGGACGAAACGAGTTGGCTGCACTTGAGCCAGTCTCAGTATAGTGACAGTAGAACTAGTGCATGTTGTTGCTTAAGTACTTGCTGCTGTACTGGTAAGATCTGACTGTAGCCCTTTCCATAAACCTGTAAAGTGGGTTCCATCATCAGCCTGCCTTACAGATAGGATACTGAGTCTCAGAAAGGGCCAGGAATTTGTACACAGGTCAGCTGAATTAGGATTTAAACCCAGATCAGATAGGGGTTGACTGTGTAATCCCAGCATGTGGAAGGAGAGAAAAGGATTAAGAGTTTTGAGGCCAGGGGCTGGAGAGATGGCTCAGAGCACTGACTACTCTTCCGAAGATCCTAGGTTCAATTCCCAGTAACCACATGGTGGCTCACAGCCATCTATAATGAGTTCTGGTGCATAATATAATGAGATCTGGTGTATACATAATAAATAAAAAAGCTTTTAAAAAACCTGAAAAGGAAAAAAAAAGGAGTTTTGAGGCCAACCTGGGCTCCTTGAGACCATATGTCAAACCTTCCTCCACCCCAAATTTTTTGATCCTAGAAAGTGAAGTGTGATGGTGTAATCCTAGTGCTCAGGAGACTGACATAGGAAAGTCATGAGTTCAGGGCCTGCTTGAGCTACAAACACACTGAGACCCTTCTCAAAAAAACAGAGATTTGAACCCATGTACCATGAAAAAGCTTGAGGTGCCCCAGGGCTGGATTAACAATTGCCAGATCTTGTTTGTGTAGCTAGACAGTTTCTTAAAGAACGTGTGAGAAAGCAGACTGTGTGTGTGTGTGTGTGTGTGTGTGTGTGTGTGTGTGTGTGTGTGTGTTGTGGGGTGGCTGTGGGGGCCAGCAAAGAAGAGATTATGGAGCGATCATTGAAAGCATGTGTAACCCTCACAGATGAGCTAGCCCTGGCATATGCTGTTACAAACTGCATGTTTTTATGAAGCCTTTGTATTTGAGTGGGTTCCTTGTGAGAATAAACTTGACTTTTGTTGGGGGTTCTGTTCTACACCCCAGACCTAAACGCTGATCAGCTTTATGTGTCCTGTTTACTCCTTATTGCATGTCGCTCCCCAGCTTATTTCACGGTGAGGAAACAGGCCTTGCCCACCAATGTTCGAGACAAGCTGGGGTACACAGTTCAGTTTGAGGCCTGTGTGTGTGTACTTGGTACCTCTCCGTTCTTAGCCACTGGCTGTCAGGATGCCCCAGCACAGCCAAAGAGTGGCTGTCAGGGACTCTGTTCTACTGAAAAAGGGGCTTGTTTGTTTTTGAGGTAGGGTCTCTCTGTGTAGCCCTGGCTGGCCTGGGACTTACTATGTAGACCAGGCTGCCTGCCTCTGCCTCTGGAGTGCTGGGATCAAAGGTGTGTACCACCATACCTAGCTAGAAGGAACCTTGTCTAGTGCCACTTTTGGTTAAAGGTTGACTTGGGCCTTTGGTTCTTTTCTCTTGCTGTCATCAATCTCTGTAGCTGGTGCATGCAAGGCAAGCACTTTACCACTGAGCCACCTCCCTGTCCTTTGACTTGGGTCTAACATAACTTCCTGGCTTGAAGACCAATCACGATTCTTCATGAACTCTGGCTGTAGCTGATCCCATGAAGGGACAAAAGAAAAGGTTTGTCTCCTTTCATCTGGGGGCCAAGGACTAATCAGCTGGCCCCCACTCTGCCCCCCAACCCTGGGAAGGACAGTAAACTGTGACTGTGGGCAGAGCAAGGGAATGCAGCTTGGGGCCTTTGATTAACCTCCTGCTGTGTGATCTTGGGGAAGCCCCTTTCCCTCTCTGGACCTTCGTCACCCTTGGAAATACAGCTTGTTGGCCATGGGTCTCGTTTCAGGGTGAGGGGTATTTATTTTATGTGAGCCCGGGGCTGGGACCCAAGGTCTGTAGGGCAGATTGTGGTAGAGTGGGGATTGACGGGTCCTCGACGTTTCTCTGAAGAACCTGCCCTGGGCTGAGCTCCTGTCCTGAGCCTCTTGGAAATGTAGACAACACTCACCCTATAGTGTCACCATATATAGCCCATCGCTGTTGTGGTCCCAGTGTACCAGGCCCTTGGAGTACCAAGGTCATTGCTAGCTTGGGTAAGGGAGGTAGCAGGTCATCTGTATTTGAGGCCTGTGAGGAGTGAGGAAAAGTGTCAAGAGTCCAACCCACTCTTTTACAGGGGAGAATGCTTTTGTTTTTCTTTAAACTCAGAAATAGGATCAAGCTGACAATATTGCTATAGAATGGGCTCCATAAACTGTGAAATGGGCTCTGTGGTTCTTTGTACTCTAAGAGTGTAACAATTGTGAAGTTTTCGTCAGTGCAGAAAATGAAAACCAAGAAAAAAAATCCAAGCATGCTGGGGAGACTCCTCAGCTTAACACCTGTGTGGGAACCCACAAGATCAGCCAAGAGGGGCTGCGGGTGGGAGAGCCCAGAGCTATGAGGTGCAGGTCCTTGCCTGCCTGCTGTGTCCTAGGAGCTTTGCCTCTCCTAGTCTGCATTGCCTTGCTTGTGGATTCTGGGTCTGCAGCAAATGTCCACCCGTACCTTCTGAACTCAGAGCGCTGTCAGGCCCACCTATTCTTCTATGGCAGGTGAAATTCGACAACACTGACTTCAAAACAAGTTAACGCCCCTTTACTTCTGTCTTTGGATCACACAGAATCATGGCTGAGTGGGCGGGTCCTAGCACTCTGTCTGTACAAGCCTTCCTCAGGGAGTTCCAATTCTCAGTTCTTTTCCCTCAGAGAAGTGCCTGCAGGTTCCAAGCTTGGTGTCTTAGTTAGAGTTTTGAATGCTGTGATGATAAACCATGACGAAAGGAACTTGGGGAAGAAAGGGTTATTCAGTTCATAGTTCCGAAGTACCTTAGTGTATCCCTGAAGGAAGTCAGGACAGCAGCTCAAACAAGGTGGAGACCTGGAGGCAGGGGCTGATGCAGAGGCCATGGAGGGGTGCTGCTTACTGGCTTGCTCCCCAAGGCTTGCTCATCTACTTTCTTAACAGAACCCAGGGCCAGCCCAGGGATGGCACCACCCACAATGGGCTGGGCCCTTCCCCACCAATCACTAATTAAGAAAATGCCCTACAGCTGGATCTTATGGAGGCATTTTTTTTTTTTTTCAATTGAAGTTCCCTCCTCTCAAAGGACTGTAACCTGTGTCAAGCTGACATAAAACTAGTCAGCTCACCCAGTAAGACTCAGCTGTGGCTCCTTTTGCCCTACATATACTCATCATCTGTCAAGGGAGCTCTGGTCCAACCTCCATGCACTGCTGCCTGCCTCCTCACCTGCCTCTTCCTTAAACCAGAAGTGCTGGGGTAGGGTGGGTTGAATTGGGGATGGTGCTTTTAGCTGGAGTCTCAGCTAAGTGGTTCATTGGTCTTAGCTGGGTGTCCCAAAATTGGGGGTGGATACTCAGCAAGCCCTTCAACACCCTGAACCCTTCCCTAAGTGGGGCAACTGGGGGATCCTGTACCCATGGGGATTGGCCTTTCTGAGGTGCAAGTGTTTCAGCCTCGATCCCCACATCCAACCATCCGCCTGCCCGCCTTAGGGGTCTAGATGGCCAGAGTGCTACTAGGCGCTGGCCGGCTGGAGGACCTGCTCTCCCAGCCTTAGTTTCTTTCCTTCGTCTCTACAACCGCTCCTGTCAGTCCCCCGACGGGTCGAGGTGTGTGGAAGCCTCTCGGAGGTTGGGGGTGTGGCCTGGTTGCGAAGGAAGGCCAGGATGTGAGGGGCAGCTAGTGGCCAGAGCCCCCGCTGGGTCCCCGCCCCTCCAAAGCCCAGCTGTCCCGCCCTCTGGGCACCAGGGGATGAGGTGGGGGGGGGGGGGCTCGGGCATCCTCGGCCACTGTCGGAGGCGCTCGGCTCGCCGTCGCCATGGC
>NW_026585895.1:45277545-45455090 GCF_907164565.1 Psammomys obesus | reverse complement strand
CCGCGAGCTGCTGGGGCCGAGCCCGGCCCGCCGTGGGCCGCGAGGGTGCGGGTCCCGGCCCGCCGCCGCCGCGCTAACCCCGCCTCCCCTTCCCCCTCTTGTCGCCCCGCGCGCAGGGCTTCCTCAGCCGCCGCCTCAAGGGCTCCATCAAGCGCACCAAGAGCCAGCCCAAGCTGGACCGCAACCACAGCTTCCGCCACATCCTGCCGGGGTTCCGGAGCGCAGCCGCCGCCGCCGCCGCCGCGGACAATGAGAGGTGAGCCCGCCGCCGCCCCGGCTGCGCCCCGAGGGCGCGGGGACAAAGCCGGAGCCGGGCAGGGCACGCTCCCGCGGGAGTGACGCCTCGCCGGCCTCCGGGAACTCTAAAAGCGGGGTCCCCGTCGGGCCGGGAGACCGGGGTTGCACGCTTCGTTGCCCCCACCGGCTGCAGCGAGGAGGGTGCCGGAGGTCCGGGCTGAGGCCAGGCAGCAAGTGCCTTCTCGGGCATGTGGGGTCCTGCCTCGTCTGGCGGAGGTGGGCATTGTTTCCCCGGCCGTGCGATGCCTGGAGGTAGGGACGGAAGTGGCGCCTCCACCCTCAGGAACCATCCCCCGGCCTGCCGAGTCCCTCGGTGTCCGATACAAAAGGCATTTTCGGCTGGGTTTTGCCCAGACCCGGCTGCGCTCGTGGCGCGGAAAAGGGTGAACATCTGGAGGGGAGGAGCAGGGGGCTGGGCCGCTTAGGGGGCACATCTGCGCTAAGTAGGGCACGTGCTCCGCTGGGGGTTGGGGCGAGCCGAGCGGGCAGTGCCCAGGCGGTGGGTTGATGGCCATAACCTGAGACCTGGGAATATGGGCCTTCCCCATACAGTCTGGGCAGCTGCTCCCCTCCTTTACCTCCCGCTCCCAGGGGTGTCTCCTATTCCCTGCTTCCTTCTGGGCAAGCCTGGAGCAGGTGTGGAAATTCCAGGGGGAGGTGGCTTGTAGGGCGGAGGGGAGAGGTGGAGGTTGTTGAGCCTGCTCTGGAGTCACTAGCAACGTGCAGGCTTCAGCTCGCAAGGGCAAGCCATCCTGTCCGTGCGGGGGCACTGGGCGGGCACAGCCTCTGGGGGCCCTGGTTTTCTCCTCCTTGAGTCGTGTCAGCCACAGGCACCTTTCCACTTAGGCAAAGGCACAGTGATGGATTCCTATGCCAGTTAGAACGTGTCGTGGAGGTGAAGGAGCCAGGAGGCTCCAAGGAGCCTTTTCAGCATTCAGCCCCAACATCTTAGGCTACTGGCATCTGCCTTCCTAGATCTGTGTCCGTTTTAGCATTTGGCACTTCTTGTGTGGAAGGCACAGGTAGAATTGATAATGTCTCTCCTTTCCTCCTTGGTTCCAGCAAGCAAAGGAGCCCAAGTTATTTTAACTCCTGCCCAAGGTGGAGGGATGTTTAACTGACACCTAACCTGTTTCCCAGAGCACACATCCCACATCCCAGTAGACCTCTCATGTCCATCAGCCCAGTGTATCCCCAGCACTGTCTGCACTGCCCGGGCTGCCAAGCTCAGCCTAAGGCAGGCTCCCCCCCCCCAGCTTTTCACTTATGGCTATGGTGCCCCAGGGGACCAGGCGTTCCCTGGCAGGAAGATGCAGCCAGGTCAGAGCTCCATGCTGGGTGCAGTCACTGCGTCTTTGAATCTACATTCCCATCTTTGTTATTATTGTCTGTCTGGGCGGCAGGCCACCCGGTTTGCTGCCTTCCTCCCTCCTCCGGCCCCCACCTCCGGCTGTCTCTCCCAAGAACATGCCTTTCTCCGCGCTTTCCCTGGCAGGGGTCCGGACCCTCTGCTCTCGAATGCGGGGGCTTGTGTACGTACCCCCTTTTTGTGTGCATGTGGCGGTTATCTGGGAGCAGGAGAGACAGCAGGCAGCCCAGGTCTCTGAGTGTTGTCTGCCCTCTTGAGAGCAAGCGGCACGCATGCCGTGTTTACCTTCCACCGCTGGGAAGCCGCACCAGCAAGTGCTTGACTGGCAACCCTAGCCAGAGTCAGGGTTCCGCTAAGATGACCTCGGGAACATCCTGTGCAGCCAGGTCTCAGGTTAGCGTTATTACATGCAGGGGGAGGTAGAGTCGGGTTTGAGAGTGAAGCCACACATCCATTTCTGGAAATGTGACCGGCAGCAAGAGGAGCTGCACATCACTGGCAGTCGTGTGGAATTGTCTTTGGAATTTTCTGTAAACAAAATATGGCCTGGTGGCTTCACTGGAAGAAGATTTGGGTTTCCCATGGAACAGTCAGGAAGACTGGGTTTGAATTCCTCTATCCAGTCTGGAAGCTGAAATGGGATTTGCCAGGCCTCGGGTCTCTTGATTTGTTGCTTTGTTCAGGAATACATCTGTTGGTTGCTGTTGGGTGAATGGGCAGATGTTTCTCTGGGGCAGTCCCTGGAGTCATCGTTCTCTGGAGTTCAGTGAGTAAACACCAACTGTTGTGAATCTACTCCCACCCCCTAATTTCATGGCTAAACCTGGGTGAGTGGAGAGGTGCCTCTTCATTCTTGTGGGTGTTGTGTTGCCCAAGTGGAGTAGAAGGAATCAAGCCAGGAGAGATTGACTCCCCTCTCCACAGCACTCCCACTGACTGCCATGCCTTTCTCTGGGATAAATACAGAGACACCAATCATGGAGTAGAAGGACAAGGATGGGAAGAGGAATAGAGGCTTGCGGGGTTTCATGCATGAGCTCTGATCCTAGTGGCCCTCCCATGTAGATGAACAGTATAGGGCTATCTAGTCAGTCCTGCGAGTCTTGACTGTGGGTGAATCAGTCTAGTTTGCATAGCTGCTAAAGAGGCATTGTTGCATGCTGTCTGTGTGCTCTGCAGACTGCTGTGTTGGACAGGTCCTTTTTTGTTCTGGTATTCTCCACCCAGAGCTAGAAACCTGCTGGTTCTATGCTGGAATCTTTGGGATTCTTGGGAAAGAAGTCTGCCCTAGGTGTGGGCTGCTGCTGTTTGGTGTGAGGCTTGGGTCAGGCCAGCAGGGACTTGGGGCTTAGGGGCTACAAGACAGGTTTGAGCCTTTGTACTTGTTCCACTGAACATGGCTTCAGGGGAGAGTTCTAAGCAGTTTCCATGATCTCCAGGCCTGTCAGACGCTCATTTCTTCTTTGGAGGCTTTGGCAGTAAGCACCAGGGACAGGTAATCATTTCTCCTGGATAGCAGAAATGAGTGCTGGCCAGAGCACTTTCCAGGTGAGCAGGGTGCTGGCAGAACACTTCCTTGTGCAGGCTGGAGGTGTTGCCACTTCATTTACAGGGTGGTTTTAATGTTGGTGAAAGCAATCAAGAGTATGGTGGCTCTGCCTTCTCAGAACCAAGTTCACTTATTAATGCTCCTGAGCTAGGAGGTCAGCTGACATCCTTATCCCCTTTTCTCCTGACACCATTTCTAGGCAACTCTGCCCCCCCCCCCACACACACACACATTCAGAACGTGTATCGCCACCTAGCTGTCTTCTGTCTGCTCCGGAAGTGGCAGTGCCCCTCTCATTCTTGCCAGTTGGCCTGGTGTAGCACTTAGCTAGGAAGTGCAGTGTGTTCAGGTACAGCTAGGCAGGGCTGGTGTGCACACATGTAGCGCTTCAGTGTTCCTTCCAGGAACACTGTGTGTGGAGCTCCGTTTCCCCACCTGAGACTTCCTCTTGGAGGGATTCCAGGTGTATAGAACCAGGGAGGGAAGCTAATTGGAAGTTGAGGGTGGGGGTTGTTACAGGGACCCCTCAACTGGCCCTGAGTAGGCAGATCAGATATGAATTCTGTCTCCAGAGTGAGGTCTTTCCTGGAGGAAGAAACAGGAAGCTGGATGAAGAACAGGAGGTTGAAGTTCAGCCTTTATAGGCTCAGGAGGGCTGGTACCCAGGCCAGAGTGGATGTGGTCCTTCCTTCCCTGATGGGCACAGGGGGTGGTGTGAGGTCTTTGTCTGCTTTTCCTTGGGACTGGTCTGTGAAGTATAGTGACTGTAAGACGCAGTTTAGACAGTTACTACGTATAATGGGAGGATGTGAGCTTTGGCTTTGAAGGCATTCCTGCAGCAGCAAGTCTCAGGCTTTGGGAGCCTCAGTTTTATACATCTACAAAGTGGGCACAATGAAATTTATGATGGAGATATTGATATTCAATATTTAATAACAAGTTCCTGTCTTATTCCATTTGGTTTTCTTAACATTTAGTGCTGGGCCTCACACATTTCTTAAATGTTTTTAAAATTTGATTAAGGAAAACATAATGTGTGAAAGAATTTAGCCTAACTGTAGAATGTCAGCAAGTATCAGTAGGAGGAAGCCATTTTGTTTGGTCCATCTCAGTTTTCTCATCTATAAGGCTGGGACTGACAAAATCAGTCATGTGGTATCATTTCAAAATTGTAGAGTGATTGTAGATGCTGCTACTCCTGGTAGGAAGAGTTGAGTTAAAATGGAGATTATTGTTAACTTTGAACAAAGCAAAGAGAGAGGCCTGGGTAAAGGGCCCTTTTTTTTGCGTCCACACCTGGGAGTGAAGACCTTTGTATGTGCACACACACTTTTTTTTTTCTTTTTTCTTTTTGTTTTGAGACAGGATTTCTTCATGTAGCCCTGGCTGTTCTGGACTCACTCTTTAGACCAGGCTGACCTTGAACTCACAGAGATCTGCTTGCATCTGCCTCCTGAGTGCTGAGATTAAAGGCGTGCACCACCACCTCCTGGCCCCTTTTCTGTGTATTTTACAAAGATACTGTAAATGTCCATGTTCCAGCTCCTTTTGAGCCATCCTTACCTATTTTAAAGCATCTAGATTTACCTTTTCTTTATTAATTTAAAGCCCAGAGCATTCACTTTTGTCTGCCTCTCTCATTTTCCCATACGATGTTTTAGAATTACTAAGTCAAAGAATATGAAGTTTGAAGTTTTTAACAACAAAAAAAAGCTTATCAAAATCCTGTAATGTTTATCCTATGCCAGTGAGTTTTAAGAGTGACTACCTGTTGGTGTTTCTTTATACCTTCTAAGAGATGAGCTGTCTGTCAATTAAAATGGTCTCTTTAATGTTGGAGAGACAGAAAAATGACATTTCTTAATTTGTATTAATTGCTTGTGAGTGGTCAGGTGCTGACTTCTCTCCCAAGGCAAGTGGCCAGCGGTGCTGTTTCCTCCAAGACTCACCTCTTCTGTCCTTGTGTTTTGAATTTTCCCACAGAACCTTTTGCAGGACCCTTTGCCTTGTCTTGCTTTCCTCAGCATGGGAGGCCTTGTGTGTGCAGGCCCTACATTTATATGAGCTCTATCAGGAACTTCATTAATTCCTGAGGAGACAGGCTCACCTGGCTCTCATCTCTTTCCTCCTCCCCTCCCCCTTCCCCTACATATGGGAATCAGATCTAATTCTTAAGCCAATAATCATTATGAGGAAGCTTAAATTTGCATGCTTCTTGGAGAGGACATCTGTCTTTCATGGTAGGCCTGCAGAGAAGGGGCTGAAAGGTCTTGGGAAACTGAGGCCACGTAACAGCCAGGCCTTTTGTAATCAGATGGCCTCCCTATGCGGCACTTTACCTGGCGCCTCATGAGCACAGGCAAATCTAAGAAGAGCCATGTGCATGATTCTAAGCCTCAGCTCCGGAGGAGAGGGAAGCCACAGAATGCAACCTGGATGCATGGAACAGCCAATTTATTTTTGCTTTCTCATTTTTATTGCCTTCCTTTTATATCTGCGGCTCCCTTGTGTGCCTTCTAGAGATCTGAGCTAGGTAATATTTTAAGGAATGGTAGAAATTAGCTAGTGATCAGCCCCAGGCTGCCCAGCTAAAGTTTCAGAGGCTGGATAAGCCTTTCTTTGAACAAGCACATGCACATCTGCAAACTTTTTATATATTTTGCAAGTGTACATTTGTCCTCAGGAAGGTATATGTGCATGACACAGAAGTATTTTTGCATATGTCTGTATTTTTAAATAGCTATATATTTAAATATATTTATTTTTATTTATTTATATAAATAATATATATTTATGGTATACATACATACATACATACAAACAACAGAACAGCTTGGCACCCTGTTGGATTAGCCCATATAAAATTTTAGGATTTCTATAGATCAAATATAAACAAATGATTCAGTCTAAGTACTCAGTAAGTGCTGGCTACAGTATTATTATTGTGTGTTTTCTGTGTGTGTGTGTGCTGTGTTCTCTCTGTGTGTATATTCTGTGTTTGGTTGTTCATATGCACATTTCCATCCACATACGCAGTTTTATCTGGGCATGTGGACATACTGGCTTGCTTTGTGAACAAGCTGCCTAACTTCTTGGGGATAACTTACTCAGCAGCAGCCCTTTGACTCCCTCTTAACCTCACATGCAAAGCAGAGCCCAGGTCCTGGTGACAGCCAGCCTCATGGGACTTCTCCCCCTAAGCAGCCTTGCCTATTTCCAGGCCCCATATCAGAGGATATGCAGATGGACTCTTTAATGGAATTCCTTTGCAAAATATTATTTGAGCCAGAAAGTTAATTACAGGGCTCTAATTAACGACTATTTCTGAAGACCACAGAAACAAACTAGAGATCATAGAGAGACTGAAAAGGAAAGAAGGAAAACCACGTACCTCCCTGACTGGTGTGGTGCCTTCCAGGGTGGCTACCAGCCTTTGGCTTCTCCCTGCCCAGAGCTGTCAGCCCTGTGCTCTGTGAGAATGTGAAGGACAAGGTGCCCCTTCCCCAGAGGAGCTCTGCTGAGTACAGATTTCTGCCATCTATAAGTCTGTCTGGAAGGGGGACCTGACTAGCATCCTATCGGGTAGTAACTTTGTGAGCGGATGTAGGCAGCAGGCCTGGATTGAACAGAAGCCATTCCATCCTTAGAGCCCCCAGGTGACATGCCTGAGACCTGTTCTCTCTGGGCTTGCTGGACTTTCTTCTGTGAAACTGTCCCTTTTTTTCTCACCCTATGCAAGGGGTATGCTCCCTTATCCCAAGCAGAACCTAGGTAGCTGCCATGGCCAGGCAACACCAAGGGCTCAGCTCCTTGCCCTCAGACCCCTTCAGTGCCCATGTAGTCCATGTATAGGTAAGCCTATACTTGGTTATGTGCTGTCATCTGCTCTGTGAGTAATGTAGGCAGGCCATCTTCCTCAGTAGTCCCCTTCTCATTATGATCCTGTGTGGCTCTTAGCTAAGAAAGGCTCAGAGGGGACTCTATGATGCAGATGACGTGGAAGTGGCCCCTCCCAGCCCTGCTGTCCCTGCTTCCCCATTCCCTTCTGAATTAGAGAGCCTCCAAGCCTCATGGGAGCATGTGGCAGTTCACCCCTTGTGCTATTCTGCTTATACACATAAGACTTGTTTTGGAAGTTGGGATACAGATACTCATGAAAGCCATCACTTAGGCGCTACAAGTCCTGTGTGTGCTAGGCACATAGTGGGGTAAGATCTCGGGAGAGTGAGGAAGAGAGTGTCCAACCTGATACCTTTCCTGGGGACTTCCTGGACATTTTTAGGCTACCTGACCCCAAAACTGGAGGTTAAGCCTGATTCTAGCAACATGCCAAGAATGCCTTTGCCTGCTCAGGAGGCCTACATGCCTGTCAATCCTGACAGTGCTGTGTCCTGCATGGAAATACTCAGTATTCCCAGTGGGTAACCTTGCATATGCTGAGAGAAGGCCAGTGGGCAGCCTCAAGGGCCTGTTCCTTGGAGCATCCCCCAAAGGGTAACCTAGCAGGCTTTTGCTAACTGCCTTCTGCTGGCGCTTGTGGGTATCTTGGTGCTGTGGCCAGGCTGGAGCAGGGGCTGCACCAGTCACAGGCATGGCTCTGAGTTCAGTGTTCTCATTGCTTGGGGCCCTTGCTGTAGTGCTGTAGCAACTAATATCTCCTGCATGTGTTACCTGCAAGGTGAGCTGTTCCGTGCAGCAGCCTCCCTCCTTTTTACAATGGGAAGCTCCAACTAGGGAGCTGGGTGAGAGGGCCCTTCAACCCTCTCTCAGCTGCCCTGGCAACTTCCCCTTCTCTGTTAACCCCTCCTGCCTGCTGTTCTGAACAAGCAGGGTGTAGTCAGCCCAGCCTGATGGTAAAAGAACACATTGGGCAGAGCTATAGATGATACCAGGGTAGCACACGCCCTGATAAGATGCGACATTGTTGTAGAGAGTTGAGGGCAGTGAATTAGTGTAGCATCTCTCTGTGCCCACTGACTAAGAGGAAGTTAATTTCATGCTCTGTCTTTTTGACATTCATAATCAGAGCGTCGTATTGCAGCTGCAGATTGTTAACACATGAAGAATGGCCAAGCCTCAACAATTACTGTTTCTGGCTGGGGAGGAGATTTATTAATGGGTTGTTCCTGGTCCCACCTCCCCTGTTCTGTTCCCCTTTATGCCTTCTTTAGAGCTCCAACCCCTGACCCCCAGGCTGCAGTCAGGAAACTCAGTCCCAGAGGTGGCTGGGATGGAGTTTGTATAGACGCTCAAGGTAGAGGAAGGGTCACCTGATAAAATACAGGTTCTTGGGCCCCACCCTAGACCTGCTGGATTACATTTCCTCAAAGTCTGAGAACTGTTGCCCAAAGTTAAAGACCACTGTAGGGGGGGCAAAGATTGTGACCCAGCTGTGCACTGGTGGCTTGTCTAAGCATATCTGGTGCTGTGTTCGTGATTCCTCACTGCAGTGGGGGTTTGTTTCCCATTTCACAGATGTAGAAACTGAAGCCCAGTGTGTGAGTGACCCCATGTCATGCTTCAGATGAGGGCCCTGCTCAGGCTGTTAGTTCATTCCCTGGCCAGAGCCCAACCAGAGCTGAGATCCCACCCTTATCTGTTCCTGCCATTTGCTCAAAGCTCTAATGCTGTCTGAAAGACTATCCTAAATCAGGAGCCCTCTTGTTAGAAATAAGTTCAGGGTCAAAGAAAGAGACAGCGCTGAGTGAAGTTTCTCCACAAGGCAGTGTGTGGCTCTTGCCAAGAGGGCACTTGCTCTCCTGCTGTGGTGGGTTTCTCACACTGGTGGTTGCTGTTGCACCAGGGTTCTGGGCTGCCTGAAGGTGCTTGGATGAGGCCAGGCACTGAGGCCCTGGTCTTCGGGTGAGTCAACTCAGAGAGGGTAGGGGTGGCACAAAGCTGAAGTCATACTTGTCTGTATCTCCAGGTTCAGAATTGAGCCCACACCAGTCACCAGAACTCATTCCTTACTCCCTGGTTCTAGCTGTGAAGATGGGGTGCACAGACTTAGCAGGATGAAGTAAGTGGCAGCCATGTCATTCAAGCATAGTTCCAGTAAGTCAAAGCCCTTGGGGCAGGACAAGTCAGTGTTCTAGGCCTGGAGGGGTGTCCTGTCCTCACCAGAGAGAGCTCTTTGAGCACAGCCCAGAGGAGGGAATGTGGCCAGATGGTGCCAGGTCACCCACTGCACGGTGGGTGAGAGGGCTGAGGGGGCCTGGCTCACGAGGCTGGGTCTTGGAATGTGTACCCCTGGTTGCCTGTTTGAGGCCCTGTCCCTATAGTTCTCACACTAGCACATGCGAAGGAGTCATCCCGCTGAGACTGTTTGAGGCCCAGGGCTACCTGCTGTTTCCCTCCAAGTCTCAAATTCTGTGTTAGTAAAGCAGGCCCAGGGTTCCTGGAGGGGGGCACACTGGCGGGTCAGCAGGTGAAGTCTTTCCTGGGCTTTGGGTCATTGCATTTAGGTCGGGAAACCCTTGGAACTTGATGGACTATCGTAACTGGGCGGGATGCAGATGGCTTTGATCTTGCTGTCCACATGGCAGGCTTCTCTTGATGCTGGGGTGGCACCACCCAGCACCACTAAGTAGCTACGCAAGATTGACTCTGCTCAGTCTATTACATAGTTCTGCGTTTCACCACTACCATCCCCACCTTACAGAGGAGAGAATAGAGTCCCAGGCCTGCCCTGTCTGGCAAGCCCTCTCTCTGCTGTCTTCCATGTGGTTTCCGCTCACATGTTCATGTTACATGTTCTGACATTGTTAATATCAGCAACGCCTTCCACGTGGAAAACCCTGTGCCAGGCATGAGGTGGTGAACATATACCGTTGCTGATGATCTGGCCTACTCCTGCTTTATCCTCCCTGTTTGATGAGACTGGCCTCAGACAGGAAAGTAGATTTAGGCTCCCTGGATTCAGAGTCAGGGGCCTCTATTGCACAGGCTCACATCCTGAGCCATCTTCCAGGCCAGGCCCTTCCTCAGCACTTCATTCTCAGGACAGGCCACGCCACATGCACTCTTGTTGCAGAGCTAGGGTCCAAACCCAAGCAGTCCAGCTCCTGTCTCCAGGGTCTGAGCTTTATAGCCGCTGGGTAGTGCTGCCTTCCCTCAATTTTGCAGATGACTAAATTAAGGTTCTCAAAGGTAAGTCACGTGCCAGTGATTAGCAGAGATTATACTTGGGTTTCTCCAGAGTATTTCACTCTGTCCTGAGCTGCAGGAAGGTTTTTTGGGGGGTGTCTCTAGGCCACCAGGGGCTCTGTAAGAGGATATTATGCTGGTCCCGGGAGGGAGGTAGGCAGTGGAGATGGATGAGTGTCTCAGGTGGAGTGCGGCTTGGCGAATGTCAGCTGTTTATGGTTCCTCCATTGCTCTGAATAACTTCCTAGTTCTTGTCTTCTTGGGATGGTGCTGATGAGCAGTAGCTGTTGGGGTGCTGGGTGATTGGCTTTCATAGCACTCCACTCCCTGCCTTTGATCACTCACTGCCTTGGAGGGTCAGGGCAGAGATACAGTGCTGGTGAATAGTTAACCTCTTGCCCACTTTACTCCAGCTCTGGAGGGCTTGCTATCTGGGCTGTAGGCCACCGGCCCGGTCCAGGTTACCTGAGGTGGCCTCCTCTTTGCCCTGTAGTTTATGCTGTACAGCTTTGGTGCTGTGCATAGGGTCATGAAAACCAACTTCGAGGTATTTCAGAGCCTGTGGCTAGCTGCCTGCAAGGAACTTGGTGACATTTACTGTCTCTTCAGACTAGGGGAAGGACCTGCGCTGTGGTCTATCACACTCTGCGCCCATAAGAATGTTTCTTGCTGGAGGTACTGGATTGGGGAGATAAGATTTCCTAGCCTAAAGCCACCCGGCGGTGGGGGGTGATCTCAAAATTGTTTTCATAGGTTCCTAAATGTGGGAATACATGTTGTCTTCTGCAGAAGTTCTTTGTTTCCCTACCCCAGAGGGTTAGAGCCTTTGAGAGATCATGCAGTTAAGACACCAGTTCTGATTTATTTAATCCAGAATTCCCTGCCCCTGCCCCAACCCAGGAGCAGCTGTGGACGTCTGCAGGAGTGTTCTGCAGAACATCATTTGGTAAACATTAGCTTGAGGTGTTCCCTCTCAGAAGCCTCTCATGCCTCTCAGAAGCATGGTTTTAAGATGGAACTTTGGATGCATTCCCTGCCTTCAGGACCTGCAGGAGTGAGCCTTGTTATATGGGTGCTGCTGGCTCAAGTGGCAGGGTGATGTGTTGGAAAAAGTTATTGTAAGGTACTCAGAATTTTTCTTCAAAGCAGTTTCCAACTCTGGTGTGTGTGTGTGTGTGTGTGTGTGTGTGTGTGTGTGTGTGTGTGTGTGTGTGTGTGTGTGTGTATGCCTTTCTATGTCTGGCTGACTGCTGGTTTGTCAGTTCGTCCATCCATCCATGGGTTGCTGGTTTGACCAGTACTAATCTTAGCCAGGATATTAGGAGTTGCTGTCCCTTTTATGGGATTAGTGGCTCG
This sequence comes from Psammomys obesus, assembly GCF_907164565.1. NCBI lineage: Eukaryota > Metazoa > Chordata > Mammalia > Rodentia > Muridae > Psammomys > Psammomys obesus. The sequence goes on along the minus strand of NW_026585895.1, from coordinate 45,443,373 downwards.
CCTGTACGCAGCAGCTCTCACTCTGGGTCTCCCTTTCCCCTCAGGCACTATGCAGAAGGAAGTAGTTGGGCAGAGGCTGTCCACAGATTTGCATAATTGTACTGTCCTCTGAATAATTAATAAGGCACTGTCCTTGCTGGGAGCAAAGTCTGCACTATTATGGATGGGTCTGCCATGAATGTAGGAGCTCTTCCAGAGGAGCCAATGGTTCCTGGAGTCCTTGACCTTTCAAGGAGCCCTCTGAGAGAAAAATGGGAGCACTGAATGTTTTGGGGGAGTGGCTACTGTTAAATCCACATGGCTCTTGTGCTGGCCATACCCCTGTGGGATCCACAAATGGGATCTCTGCCACATGTGGGTCATGAGTCTATGTCCTGTCTGATTTCTCTGTTTCTATATAGTCTTCTCAGATGTGTAACCAATGTTGGAGGGGCCCAGCCCCCTTTCTGGAAGCTGGAAGGTCATTCTGCTTACTTATGGCTAGGTTTTCAAGTAGGAGTAGGAGAGGGGGAGGGAGGCATATCTGCTTGGTATCTTTCAGAATTCCAGTCTCCCAGTTTCTGGACTTCCAAAGTAGCCTGGAGGAGATTCCATTTGAGATTTCTAGTCCTTTTTTATTGCCTCTTGAAGTGAATGTTCCCTCTGGTATGTGATTTCTTGCTTCTCTTGCCAGAAATGGAGGTTGAGGCATGGAACTGCCCTGACATGCTGCTGAAAATGGGGAAAGTCCTGTTTTCTCCAAGCCTGGGTACACTTCCTGGTCTCCTTGTCTCTCGATTTGTCCAAAACTCTCGGGGGAGTATCTATTGAGAGTTTCTTGCAGGTGTTAAAGTGTGCTGGGTCTGAGGGAATCCTGTTGTACAAGCAGGTTGGGCAGCATCCAGTGAACCAGAGAAAGTAGGTTTCTTGGAGGCATGATTCCTCAGCTTGAAGTGCTAATGTGTGTCTGAGTCTGCAAGAGGGAATGCAGGCTACTTTGCCTCCTGCCCACAGTGACTGCTCAATATGTCTGTATAGCCCTAGAATGGGACACCCTGCTCATAGGGAACAGACCATGCTATTGTGTTATAGCTGAACCTGCCAGCCCTGGCATGCCCCGACTCTTTTGCTGGGCTTGCCTAATAGGTGTCTGGCTGGCTGTGCATGTGTGCGTGCACGCATGTTGGGTTCTGAGAGTGTGCATGTGTGCATACTAGATCATTTAGCACTTAGCTTTCATACCAGCTAGGACTATGACAGGGGAGGAATCATCATCCCATTTTACAGATGGACTAGAGAGGCCCAGAGAGAGTAATTATCACACCCAAAGGCACAGAGTTTGCATTTTAAATTTATACTCACCAGCTGGGCCTGGGACTCTTTCCCCTGCAGCTACCAAGACTCACTTGCTCCCAGGATAAATGTCAGTCTGTTGGCTTGGGAGGGGCTGTGGGACCTGTTGCTCCTCCAGCTGTCTTCTCCACTTGCTTGGAGTATCTGGGAGTGGGGATTAGCAAAATCCCCAATTTAATAGTTTTCCCACTGTGGGGTTGGCTTTGGCACCTCATGTCAATGTGAGCACAAGACTACCAGATGCCCTACTCATCCAGCTGTTCTTGACAGTCTAACGTTTCTTCCTCTTGCCTTGTGTTTTGGGAAAGTCAGGTGATTTGAAGTGTCCTAAAACTAAGAGGCATTTGTCTTGGACTATGGTGGTGGGAGGGAAAGGAGGAGTGTCTCACTGGCTTGTCTTCCTTCAGTCCCTTCTGAGCCGAGTGGTTGGACATGCTCTTGGCTATGCTTGGGGATTGTACTGAGGTGGAGGTGTGAGTCAGGATTTGGACTGGCTGTTTCATATATCTCAAATGGGAATGGATTCCTATCATTGTTTGCATTCCCATTGCAAACAAGCCACTGCTGAGCAGACTCACAGGATGAGCAGAGTTCTGCTTTGGGACACATGGACCTGTGTCAGGGCCAGACTCTATTTTCTTGTGTGTTGAGACAGGTCCCCTGGGGTTTTGAGGTCTACCTGAGATTGCATATGTGATCATTTCATCATATCATGTTATTGTTTTATATCACACAGTGGCACTTATCTGAGGCCCCAGAATCCTGACAGTAGATTCACCTCAGTGCTCCCAAGGTTCACCCCATCATGTAGCAAGAGGTGGCCGAAGACAAGCAGGAAATGATGTTTGTACTGACATTTCTTCCACTTAGAAAATCAATATTCTGTGGTCTGCCTAATTGCTGTGTTGCTGCTAAGTGAGTCATTATGGAAGGAAAATAGCAAATGCATTGTGAGATTAATGGGAGAAAATAGTTGGCAAATGACTTTGGTTTGCTTCCGAAACTCTGAGAAGGTGTTACTATGAGAAATCTGGAGAGTCATGCAAGGCCGAGCTCTAAGGTGGGAAGACAGGCAGCTGTGGTGTGCTGAGGTGCTTGAGGTGCCAGCAGGTCTAAGACCCCTGCTGGGGCAGGACGCTGCAGGGACTGGAGCCTGGACAATGCAGGAACTTTGGCCTGGTCTTGAGGGAAGGGGCACCGGCCAGGTACAGCCCGTCACTTGTCAGGCATCAGGCAAAACTGGGATATGCAATGGTGGGTAAGCTAGCCTCAGCCTCTCGCCTAGTAAGGGAGATAGGCTGGGATAAAAGTGTCCCCCAGGCGCATTATAATCTCACTGCTCAGTGACAGTGAGCCCAGACCCTTCAGGGTTTGACCCGGTGGGAGTATAGTAGAAACAGTGAGTTCCTAAAAGCTTTGTAAAGCAGGTATAAGAGCTTATGCACATCCCATGGTCTAGCTACCAGGGACTGAAAGAATGTGTGACCCTAAACCTCAGGCCGTCTGGGAAATATACTTAGTGTGGAAACCAACGCTGAAGACATCTAAGGACTTGCCCAAGGCCATATAGCTCTTAAAGACAGGGCCTGGGTTTAAGCCTGGGCCTGCATAACCCTAAGTCCAAAGGCATGCCCAGGTGCTGCAGGAGGCTGGCACCTGTGGGTACATCTGTAACTAGTGTTAAGAACTTCATTCCTGTAGCTGCCGGGCAGCTAGCTGCCTGAGAATGTTGAACTAGAGGTCTGTAGGATGCAAGGAGTTGGCTTCGGTATCGCCAAACCAGACTTTTCTTCTTTACTAGGTCTTCACTTCCTCTTAATGGCAGCCTGACAGTTTTGTGATGTTCTAAGTACTGAGTGTATTGAATTGCCTTGAAAAGGCCTTGTAAATAACACCCATCTCCTCCCAGGAGGCCTTTCCGGTTATTCCTTGCTAGTACCCCAGCTAACCTGGGGCCTGCTGGCTGTCTGCAGAGGTAGTGGTGGGGCGGGGTCAGCTGAGTATGGTTGGAGATCTCTGGACTCCTCAGGGTTTTGGAAGTGGTGGCAGTAGATGAGGAGAGGTGACCTTTCCTATGCGCACCGAAAAAGAGGCATTGAGGGCCCCAGAGGCCATGCTGTCTACTTTCTGGAGATAGCTGAGCATCTCCATGCCAGAGAAGCACAGCCTGGGAGGCCAGATCCTCATGTCTGAGGTCTACTCTGAAGTGTGTATCCCCCTCAAGTTCTAAGTCCTCCCGAGTATTGAGATCCCAGAGGCTAGCCCTGTGTGCCTCCTCTCCCACAGTCCAGGCTTCTGGGTGATAGTGTTGTGGGTAGGGTTATGAGCTGGTCTATTGAGGTGCTGAGTTACCAGTGTACAGAGTAACCAGTGCTGGATGTGCCAGGGTCTGCTTGCAGCTGGAGCCTGCCTCAGTGTGTCCCTGTGGACACTGGTAGTAGTACAGAGTCAGGCGGGCTGCTGAGCCTCAGAAGTGTCAGGACCTTGCTGGGCATGCTTGCTACTGCTGCTGGCTAGAAGCCAAGATACAGCCCAAATTTGGGTCCGTCTGGCTGTTCTCTGCCCCTTGCCAAATATAAACTGCAGCCCTCCAGGGCTAGAGGCTAAGTGTTTATATGTGTGTTGGTTAAAGGGCCCAGCTGGGGCTCTTTGTTCCACTACCATTCCCTTTCCAAAAAACAGCAAGGCATTCTCCTGTGGGACTGCCCGGCCCTGCTTGGTGCCCCAGTGTGCTGCCATACAGAGACTGAAGTGGCCCAAGGAGGGGAGCCAGTCTTCTTCCTCTTGTGTTAAACACTGTGACCAAAAGCAACTTTGGGAGGAAGGGAGGAAGTCATGGCAGGAGCCTGGAAGTGGGAATTGAAGCAGAGGCTGTGGAAAGAAGTGCCTGTTGGCTTGCCCTCTGGTTCACTCAGCTTGCTCTTTTTATTACCAAGGACCACACCTGCTCAGGGATGTCACTGCCCCCAGAGCAGACTGAAGAAACATCGCCTTAAGAGAGGCTTGCCATTCCCTGATGACTCTAGTGTGTCAAATTGACAGAAACTAGCGAGCACAGCCAACCTGGGCTCAGTGTGCTGCTCCAGGATCACACAGCAGTGCTGACTCTGGGTGCCAGGCTTGGGTCTCTTCATAGGCGAGCCCGGCTCTCCTGGTGACAGGCTTGGCAAGATGGGAAGTGGAAGAGGTATCTGCTCAAGGTTTGCCCCTTCACACACAGATGTTGCTTCTCTCTGGACCATGAAAGGAGCTGAGACGCTTCTCTGTTTCTGTCCTAGCTAGGCCTCCTAGCCACCGTGCTCATATGTGTCAGTGCTCAGTTAAGTCAGAGTAGACAGTAGGCTGTCCTCAGGGATATGTCCTGAGTAGGGAGCTTGAGCTCCTTTCCCCCATCAAGTTTCAGGACAAGAGTGTGGTGGCATCAGGCAGACTGCTGTGGACACAGTCAGAGCAAACACTCCTGCAGACACTCCTGTCTTCTGAGAAGCACTCATTGTCAGTTCATTCTTAGTGTGCTGCAGTGTGGACCAGCAGCTTCCTTATAGCTCAGGGGCTAAGAGATTTCGTGAAGTGACAGTACTCCAGAAGAGACCCGAGTGCTAGTCTGCTGACGTGCCTGAGTCTTGGGACAGGTTCAGACAGGGTAGTGGCGCCTGTGTGGTCAATGTGAGGCATCTCGGGAGCACTGCGTCCTTCCTAGCACAGTTTTAGAGAAAGCTCCTTTAGCCCTCCGGTTGCCACCCTGCACATGGGTTTCTGGCTTTGAGGGGGTTTGCGAATCTGCCCTTGGGTGGATTCAGTCCAGGTTCACATGTTTCTCAATGGCACTAGGAATTCATCTTCCTGTGTCAGGTTGGACTACAATACAGTCCTTAGCAGTACTCTGGACCATCACCACCCCAGGGGCCAGTCTGATTTGGCCTGGTAGGCGCCCACTTGAGAGCCTGTTTTCCCTTGACCCTCTCCTCCCAGCTCTGCTTCTCCTGCACTGCTGTCTCCCTCCCCCTACTCTCCAGTGGAGCAGGCGTCCCATGTGATAGATGTCCTGCCCCAAAGCCCTGGTCACTGAGTTCTCTGGCTCAGGAGCTTGAACACCGTAGCTGAGGTTGCTGCTGCTGGGCATTGTGCTGGTAGCCCAGAGAGAGAGCATGTGCTAAAGTGCTCTGCCTGTACAGGCAGACTCTTCAGCTGCCCTGGCAACAGCTCCACACCAGCCTGTGGTGTGGCCACTGAGCATGCCTCCTGACTGGCTGCTTTCTCTGGCTTCTCAGCAGCAGCCTCTTTCAGGCTTCAGGCAAATAGTGAGAGAATGCTGAGGGGCTGGGGTCCTCAGACTATGTGTTTGCAGGTAATCATTATGCCCTTGCCAGGTGCCCCCGTGGGCTTTTATCTTTATACTCTAGGGTGGGGCTGCAGGGACAACAGAGCTGACTTCAAGAGCTTAACAAGCCTCAAGAGCCTCCAGACTCTTGCCCTTGCTGCCCAGCCCCCTCCGGGGCTCCCCTGTTTACTCAGCCATATGCAGGTCAGGGTCCTTGTCAAACGGCAGCTCTACCTACTTACCTGTAAGATGAGGATAACAGCAATTCCTGTCTCGTGTGAGTCTTGAGAGACATCAATGAAATTTACAGTGAAGACACCATCGCCCTGTGCTCCCTGCCTGTCCTCTCTGTCCTGATGCCTTCTGCTCTCCCCACCCAACAAGTCCCCAACCCTTTGCTTAGGGCTTGCTTCCCTGAATCCCCTTGCCCAGCCTCTTCAGCTGTTCATTTGGGTGCCTTTTAGACCTGGTTCTCAATAGGAATAGCGTTTCATCGGGACACTGTGGGAGTCCAACCCTACAAATTGCCCTCTGCTTAATCTGGATAGCCAAGCTGAGTTACAGGGTTATAGAGATTCAACCCACAGAGAGGGACACTGGCGCAAGTGATGAAGGGGTGTGCCTAAAGGGTTTTACACCCTGCCCTGCTTCTTCCCACTGCTCTCTGTGGCAGAGGGCAGCAAGAATTGGACCAGCTCTCAATCAGGGGTAAAGTGGTGATGGTAATTGAGGTTTGAAAGAAACCAGTCTCTCAGGTGGCAAAGCAGGGACAAGGGTACTGAGGGAACCACATGGATGAGGACATGAGGTTTCAGAGGACTAGAGCCTTTCTGTCTTCTTGAGCGGGCTGTGGGAGGTGACAAAGGAGAGTGGGAACCAGTTCTAAAGGGTGGGAGCAGCAGGTGAGGAGAGGAGCAGACAGAGACTGAGGGAGGGAGAGGATGGGCCCCCAAATGTAGTCCCCTTAGTTATTAGAAGCTTAAGAGGTGATCCTGCTTCAGTGGAAGAAGGGCATAGCGGGGCTTGCTGAGCTTGGCCAGGGTCTTGAGGCTAGTACTGAAGAGCCAGAATGAATGCCAGCGGCACAGCTCTTCAAACCTCTGTGTGGCCTGTTCAGGCCTCTCGGCTGGGTCAGGTAGTCTGTTCTCTAGCCATGTGTAAGAACTGCTGAGTGCCCATGAAAGAGCGGCACATACAGTCAGTACTACAGCATTTTTAGCTTCCTGACACACGTGACAGAGATGTGCAAGTGAAACTTAAAGTGGCCTGGCCACCATTGAGGGAGGCCAGAGGCTGGAGGTGGAAGTACTAAGACCCAGGTCCCTTACCCTGCCTCAGGGAGCCCATGACCGTTGTCTCTGTAGCCCCTGAAGAGCAGAATTCCCATAGGCAGCCTCCACCTCCTCTCTGCTTCTGGGACCCAGTAAAAGCTGGCACAACTCAGTACCGACTAAACAGCCACTGAGCACCTACTGCATGTCATGCACTGTGTCAGGTCTGGAATAATTAACTTTGCCATGGCACTTATGATTCCCACAGCTCCTCTGGAGGTTGAATCTCTCCAGCTGGGTGTTTATTTTCTTATTTTCCAAGTGAGGAGACTGAAGCAGGGTGGAGAATGGCTTTGAGGTAACATCCTCAGCCATTAACAAGGGACCAAGCCCATCCTGAGCCTTGAAACCTCCCTGAGCTATGGGTACACTCAGGGGACTGGCAGCTGTTTCTTCCCCAAAAAACCTCATATGCTGAGATGGAGCACCAGGAAGCCAGACCCACAGAGAATTGTATCCAGGAGAGCAGGACTCCTGGGGGCCACCGGAAGCACCTGCCTGGTCCTAGTCTCCACCCAGCAGGAACTGGTTGTTGGGGACAATTGTCTGTGTTTGGGGTAAGTCTGAGGTAGAAGAACAAAGAGAACCCTTCCTGCCAATACAGCTCTGACCTTGAAAACCCTGTGGAGTTTCATTTACTGGAAAGAAAGAGGGAAGAATTGGTTACCAGCTTCAAAGAGGGGCAGGCCTCCTGCAGGCAGCATCCAAGGAAGCCTTGACTTTGTGAGTTCTTGCTGTTGAATTTCTTTTCAGTTTCACAGGAGTCCTGGGGATCTCTGTCTGGGCTGGCCAGAAGGTGCAGAGATGCCAGGATGGCTGCGCTTAATCTGCCTGGACACTAAAAGGCCTAACCTTTAAACAAAGATCACACAATGAATGACTCCAGAGATCTAAACACGGCCTGAAGATTATTCTCCTGTGTGTCCTGCTGTAAGAGTACCCATTTGTGGGAGGGGCCAGAGACTGGAGTGGATTAGTCTGTACTTGCTGGGGTCAGTGTAGCAATCAGGAAGTCCTGGGTGTGGTAAAGCCCAGCGCTTATCTTATTTATCTGCTTTTTTATCTGTATTCACATACATCGTGAAGTCTGTTGTATGTCAGGAGCTGGTGTGACCCTAGGAGAGGTTTGCTGTGTGGTGGGTACTGCCTTGCCCATGTGACAGAGGAACCCTAGCTGAGGTACTTCATAGCTACCGGTGACAGTTGCAACAGTCTGTAGAGCTGTGTCCTTCTGGGGTCAGAGGCAGCTGCTGGGCTTTGGTGGCAGAACTTGTATTTAGAAGAGAAAGCTCTAGAGTTGTTTTTGTGACATTTGAAATTTTCACATCTTTGAATGTTGGCAATTGATTCAAAACTTAAAAATGTCATACACTATGTGGTTAAACAAAACATGAATGTTGACCAAATACAGCCTGCCCTATGTTTAAGAGTCCTTTATGGTAAGGTTGGCCAAAGTCCAGGTGGCCCCGCCCGCCTGCCTTCCTTCCTTCCTTCCTTCCTCCCTCCCTCCCTCCTTCCCTCCCTCCCTCCCTTTCTTCCTTCTTCCTTTCTTTCTCTTTTGTTCTTTCCTTCCTTCCTTCTTTCTTTCTTCCTTTTTGTTTTGAGACAGGGTTTCTCTGTGTAGTGCTGGCTGTCCTGGACTAGATTTGTAGGCCAGGCTGGTTTTGAACTCATAGAGATCTGCCTGACTTTGCCTCCCAAGTGCTGGGATTAAAGGCATGTACCACCACTCCCAGCTTAGGCCAGGCTTTCTTGCAGAGGGACAGGACAGAAATAAGGGGACCCACTCCCATTTATTAGCAGACCATGCTTGCCTGGCTGTGAGCTGGCTTGGTCCCAGTGGTGTGCAATGTTGCCCTGGGCCAGCATATCAGCTAGAGGCTAACCCAGGCTGCCGTGAGAGCTTCCAGTCCTATTCACTGCCCCCTGGGTCCTTTCCTGGGTCCTTTCCCCAGCCTTGCCATATAGATAAGCCCCTCTGGCCAGGTAAGAGCCCAGGGAAGAAAAGTGACTTAAGAGATGCCCCAGTGACATCTTGGTCACTCTTGGGCAGTGGTGCAGCTTTACAGCTGTGGGATAGCACTGTCCATACATATGACCTTGCTCTTCTGCCAACATGGCAGTCCCTTCTTACGCTGCTACGGAGGGCCTTCACGGGGACCTTCAGTTATCCCCTTGTTGTGTGCAAAGCCTTAGGGCCAGAGCTGACCCCTCAAGGCATCAGATTGGTAGAGCAGATAGGTGGCCAGGTTTCTAGCCCCAGTGTTTGCAAAAGCATGAGGAGAATGGAGAACACCCCACCCTCCCCCCGTGTGGCCTTGAAGGTTCTTCTATACCCCCCCCCCATGCCTACCCTGTCCTCTGTGTGTTCCGGGTTCGGCCTGAGGTCAGGCAGCGGTCAGGCATCACTAGGAACTTAGGGGTGACAGGAGCCATATTAGCCAGCTCTTAGAGCATTCATCACTGCCCTCCTATTCTGCCCCTCCCTTATTCTTTATCTTCTCTTTGTCTTTTTTTTTCTTAGTCTTTTTTCAATGCAGAGATAATTAAAATCAGAAGCACTGAGCATAGATCCCAAGTACTGTTATCTCAAAATTCCTAGCCCACTGAAACCACCAGAGACCTTCCTCTGCAGAAAGATTTCAGGGGCTCACAGAAAAGTGCTGTCCTTGTGCCTGGAGCAGGTGCCTTCCTCCTGCCCTTGGCTAACATGGTTGGAAGGCAAGGCAGTGTTTGTGTCCTTCCCTTGAACACTCCTGCCCTCCCCCACAGCTTCTGGTGCGGGGCCTGGGGAAGTCCTCTAAGTGTTTGAGTCCATAGAAGAGTGGTGGTGGGGCTCTTGAACATGGCTTCTGAGCAGCTTTACACAAGCTCCAAGGTAGGCAGCTTTCCTGTCTCATCTTCTGGTGCAGATAGAATTCCCCCGAGGGTTCCTTGGGATTGAGTTATTTCTGGCTTTGTTCATCTGTGCTAGGCCCTGGGGACAGGGACAGAAATCAGCTGTGGTCTCTGCCTATGTTGGTGTGGGAGAGGTACCTGCTGCTCTTAGAAGGCTGGTCTCCAACACAGCTTTTACCTTGTTCTTTGCTGCTCCAAAAGGAGGCCAGGCCCAGGCAGGAGTGTGGGCCATGGAGGAAGAGAGTCAAGGTTGAGGTTCCCAGGAGTGCCTGTCGAGAGCTCTGAAAAGTGTGGATTAAGACTGGCTGGCTGAGAGGTGGAACACCTGGCTCTGGGTAGGGGCAGGGTTAGACAGCCCAGTGTGTGTGCTAGGCAGAGGCTCTGTGGTCCTGCCTGCCCTGACTAGAGCTTAGCAAAGTTTTCTGTGGTTCGAAAAGTGGCCATGGAGCCCAGCCCATTCCCAAGAGCTCTCATGAGGGTCTACCTCACAGCTTTGGGGGAAGGGGTGATGAGGATGTGGGTGGTAATGAGTGACAGGGGTCATAAGAAGTATTTATAGAGAGTCTCCTTGTGCCTGTAGCTGATCCTAGGGTGGTCTTTCTGCTTCTGCTTCTACTCTGGTTTTGTCAGTGTGAGAGCAATTGGTCTCTTGCTGTTGATTATTTTTTGAAACAAGGTCTCTGTAATGCATCCCAGTGCTGGGATTACAAGTGTGGATTACAATACCTGGCAACATTAGATCAGGCTTTAAAATAATATATCCTCGGAGAACTTGTGAGGGCAATACCTCTTCTGCTGCACTGGTCCCTGCCCTGCAGAGCACCCTCATCTCTCTCTGTTGTTCCCACTCCTACAGCAGTACCCTCTGGCCCTTGCTTCTTCAGCTCTTTGATGTGTCAACCCTAGACTCCATCCTGCTTGAACCTAGACTCAGCTCACCCTATGCATTTGTGACCAGGAGTCTGAGCTTCTTCGTGTGTCTCCGGTACCTAGGGTAGGGGCTGGTATGACGTTGGTGAATGAACAGACAGTTCATACGATTTTACCCCATGAGATAGACCCACTTTATTTTACAGACCAAGAAGCTAATCTCAGAGAAGTGGGTTCAGTGGCCCAGGGTTGTATAGCTGCAAGAGGACACTGTAGGGTTTAAGTGTGGTGTCCTGCTTTAAAGCTTTTTCTTTAGCCACTGGAAGCCCTTCCTGCCCCAGCCACCAGCTGGTCAGACCTGCCTCTTGGACAGATGGGAATGTGAGGGGCCCAGAAAAGGTGGGTGGGGTTTTTACCTTGGGGACATGAGGGATGAGACCAAGGAGGAAGTGATGAAATAAACCATGGTTCTGAGCCTGCCAAGGGGCTACGTGTTAGGAACTTTATTGAGGTGGTTCAGGTCTGAGAACCCCAGGAGAGTGGTCTCAGAAATAGCCCCTAGGTACAGCCATTCTAAAAGACAAACAAACAAACAAACAAGCAGCTGTAGTATATTGTCCAACCACCTTCAGGCTTTGGGCATGTTTTCTGTTTCTCAGGCCTGGCTAAGCTTCCCAGGCCCGAGAAGTGCATGGTGAATGTGTGTGTCCGGCCTTGCTGTTTGCACTGTCCTCACGTCTTCTTAATCAGTCTATTTCTGGGAGCGATGACTTCATCTCCTATGATTCTCCACACAGCCATTGTAAGACATCCGTTGAAAGACTGGGCCTGGCACCATTCATGTTCTCCTAATGAGCCTGGGTGGGAGAGTGGTTGGTGGCCTGACTCTGACCTGGCTCTGGGTCTTACAGTTCAGCTATCTCCAAGACACTCTGCTTTCTAGGGGAGTCCTTAGATTTGGCCCTGTTGACCTGAGGGGCCTGTAGCAAGTCTGCCAGTCTAGTTCTTCTTGTGGGCCCACTGTGTGCACTCTGTTGGGGTCCTGGGAAGTGTACCAAGCCAAGGCTCCTCCTCACTGGAAGAGGCAGGTGCCTGTAGGTGTTTGGGTAGACAGAAGGGAGGGTATACTCCATCTAGGCTGTGGAATGTGTAAGTAGCAGCCTGGACTTTGGTAGCCATGGAACCTAGAACCAGGCCCCCACTAACTACAGTGAGGGTGGGCAGGTGCTCAGCCTTTAACACCTTTCCAGTTTTGTTTTCTGAGGGAACGGAAAGCTTTTGAGCATGTAGGCAAATGTCCTATCACTTAGCCGCATTCCCGCTCCTTAACCTGTGACTCAAATATGTATGAGTTTCTATCTGCCTTTATGAAGTAAATGTTTGTTAATGAAATTAATAGTATAAGCAAGATTTGAGGAGGGTGGGCGGGGGTGGGGAGGAAGGGTTATTTAAACATACTTCAAACAATGCTGGTTCTAACTGCTGAGCGGCACATTTGCATGTGTAATGACTGCTAATTATAGGTGGCCTCAGCTGCTAACAAGCTTGCCTGGTTATGCTACTTTATTGTAGTCACCCACTCAGAATTCTCTGGCATGCTTTTCACTAAAGATAACACAACAGGAATAATAATACCTATCGGTTTTTGATCCCTTGCTACGTGCCAGACATCCTACCAAGTGCTTGGCAGGCACCATCTCATTTAATCTGTGCAACACTCAGTGTCCCACAGATCCTTACCTCCTGTGTACAGAGCATGGGACTGCTCCAACAGTCAAGAGCCCAAAGGGTAACGCTGCCTCACAGTCAGGTTCCTCTGCTCTGAGTGCTCTTCCGTTAGGGGCACTTGGTAATGCGCCCCTCTTTCATCTCTAAGTCTTTTCTCTTTCTTGGCCCTCTCAGAAGTCTGAATTTTGCTAAAGAGGAAGCTGAGAATTGCTGTAGGAGGGAGGTAGGCCCCATATCTTCTAAAGTAAAACCAGACCAGGCAGACGCCCTTCTTTCTGCAGTCTGATGTTGAGGTGTGAAGGGTGGGGAGTTAGCCACTCAATAGCCACCCCCCCCCCACTCCAGGACCTAAAGGAGATTATCTTTAGCAGCAGGAGGAGGAAGCTACCTTGCCTGCTGATGGGGCTAGCCTGGCCTCTGAGCTTACTGTAAGGCAGTAAGCAGTTGGGAGGACACTGTCACAGCCTAGATTGATTTACAGTGTTGTCATTAAATTAGAGGTGGCCCACAGTGGCTCATGACCAGCTGTAGCTGGGTCTACAGACAGGCTGGGTCTCACCTGATGGAGTGAGATGGTATTATGGTTTCTTCTTCATTCGTTACCAGCAAGCACTTACACATCCCTAAACCATTCACCTTAGGTGTTCTCTCCTCAGAGTTGAGAGTTGTGGATTCTCCTAGAATAACATTCGACAGCTTTGGAACTGCATTCCTGTCTACCTGAGCCCTCTCACTCTGGCAAGCTTTTCTTTATCTGTCCTAGTAGCACTGGAAGGTGGGAGTTGTAGGATTCCCATTCTAGAGGTAAGGAACCCAGGGCTCAGAGGAGACCAACAGATCCACCCACAAGGCTGCTGGTGAAGCTGGGATCCATCCTGTTGTCCAGCTCACCTCACTGCTTCCCAGTGCTTTCTGGCCACCAGGGAAAGCACGAAGCCTTCCCTAGTCTAATGACTCAAAAATAACCAACAGTGGGCCAGGAGCCATTTTTGGTTCCCCCTTCTCCTTTCCATTTCTCCAAAGCCACTGGGGACATGGGAAACCTATTCATTTACACTCCATCATTCTCTTGAAGACAGAATGGAGCTGAATTGGGTCAATGGCTCTATTTGCTGTGCTCAGCTGTTTCCACTGCCGCACCATCATCACTGCTGGATCTGCTGCTGGATCTGTGCCACCGAGCTCACCAGTTATGACTCCATATCTTTGGCCATCCTCAGCAAGCATGGCTCCAGCAGTGTCATTCAGGCTCCCAAACCCCGTGACCTCCACCTCCAGGACACAGGCTTCAGGTCTTCACCACCAGTCCACAGGTGCCACACTTCTAGCAGCAGTTTGTGCAGACGGGGAAACTTACGGCTTAGTACTCGCTGGAAGCAGGCCTCAGGGTCAGACATTGTGGGCCTTGCCGGCTCTGCAGATTGGGGAAATAAAAATGCCCCACTACACACCTCTGTAAACAGGGCACCTGCCTCGTGGGGCTGGGCTGCTCTGGTGTAAACAGGATGTCAGTGGCCAGCCCTGGGCTGGCAATGAGAGGTGCCCTGTGTGCCAGGCACAGCCTTTGGAGGGAGTCGGAGGACTCAGAAAGGGGTGAGCTGGGCCACCCACCTCCATATAACCTAACCCAGCTCCCTGCTCCAGATTTGCAGTATCCCCATACTGGTGATAGCCTCCTTTGTGTCAGACTCACACTGGACAGTGATGCAGCCCCTTCAGGCCCATAGCCTGCCACGTTGTTTTAGTTGGCACCAATTTGGTGTGCCTTTCCACTCAGCTGTCAGCTTTCTGAGGGCAGGCACGGGTGCATCGCCCATGCTTGGGACCCTAGCTAGTTAGCCTGGGCAGGTTGTTTGTCTAATGGGACTATGCTCTCTTCTGCAAAGGGTGGATGGTGCCGCCTGTCCTTCTCTGGTGTGTATGCTGGTGTCAGCTCACAGCAGCATTGTACAGGGTACCTGTGGAACAGGCTCGAAGAACCCTGGGAGGAAGAGAAAGGCAGGTCCCAGGCTGCCTTTCCACCTCCTGAAGAGGGGTATCTGAGGGCAGGGACTGTGAATGCCATCTGGCTGCAGACCAGCTGTCTGGCTACATTCAGCAGCACGGACAGCCATGGCTGGTGGACCTCCTCTCATCTCCCTTTGCCACAGAGCACTGTGAGAATCAATTGCTCTGACCTCACTTCTGACTGAGCAGTGTTGGAGCAGGACACTGACTTTCTTGAAGCCAGGCAGTGATGCCAGGTTGATTGACTTATGACAGCCATCCAACCTGAGAGAGCAGCAGCCTCCCCCAAGTCACCCTGTGCCATTGTTACTGGTTGTCCCAGGGTTGGGGATAAGGACACAGCTTCAGGGATTTGAATTTCAGGAAGCATGTTTGAACTTTGACATGTAGCCTAGTGTAGATATCAGGTGATGGTTGGAACCCACGGTAGTGGAGCTAGGGATAGGGCTTGTGGACTAGGTAACAGCTGATTCAGAGGTTCAAATGAGGTACTAGTTAGAGCCCAGTGAGTGGCTCTTTTTCTGGATAAGACTTCAGGATGGGGAGCTTTGAGCACTGGGTAGTACTAGCATAGACACTAGGGGTAGATTATGGTCACTCTGTTCTTTGTTCTTGATAACATCTGATCCTTGGCACACCATGCATTGCTGCCCAGAGCTTGGCAATGTGACAGCCAAGGAAGGGAAATACTGACCATGTCTCATTGCTTGTTCAAGTAAATTTACTCTGTATTTTCAGAGAGGTGTCAACATGTGTGGGAATTTACTCCCACGAAACGCTTTAATGGAAACATTACATTTGGGGAGCCAACATGTGTTAACATCTCAGTGGGGGAAAAGGTTCCAGGCTTCTCTGCCAGCCACAGTAATCACCACAAAGCTTTGCATGGGGGCCTGGCAGAGGAGAATGATGTATCCAGGCTCCTGGGGACTAGAGGTGGCCAGGGGCTGGGAACTTGCTGGGCTTACCTGGAGGAGATGGGTCTACTGAGCCAGTGGGGAGGCAGGGAATTGAGTGCTCCTGAAACACCCACACAGTTCAGGCCGTGCAGTAATGGGTGTTGGGGAGCCCAGAACTCCAGCTCCCACCAGTAAGTAAGTATGTGTGTGACCTTGGGTAGCATTCCTGCCCCCTCTGTGCTTCAGCCTCGTTTTCAGGCAGCTGTTGTGTGGGTACCCACGCCTAGAGCCCATGGAGGTTTAAGGAGATAATGTATGTAAAATACCTCACTCTGGGCTTGGCGCAGAGCAGGTGCCAGGACACATTTGGTTTTTGTTGGTGATGATAAAGCTACACATGCATGGATGTGCTCGCATCCATTAACAGCTGGGGAGCCTGGAAACTGCCTCTTGGAGTTGGCCCTCAATCTAACATCATGTTTGCGTCCTACCATCAGCCAGAGTGTAGATACCACATGTGTTGGGAGGCCCTTGTCCTGCCACAGCCAGGCCTGGCAGAGTGCTGTGCAGGGGTCCCTCACTGGGGCTGCTCTGTGGGACTTGTTGATTGATCCTGGGATGGTCCTCAGGTTGTAGCAGCACTTCCTCTAGAGGGGGCCTCTGTCCTCAGGGAGCAGCCCATGGAGAGAAGAGGAGAATAGGCAACCATGCTGGTCCCTGTTGCAATTGCTGTGACCAAATACAAGGCAGAAGCAGAGGAAGGCTTATGTATGTGGCTGTTAGCTTGAAAGAGTTCTGTTCTTGGGCACTGGCCCCATGATCAGTTTAGGAATAGAGTCTAGAGGGGAATGCTGTTCAACTCATGGCCTGTTAGAAAGCAGAGGGCAAGCGCACTGCAGGTACCTGACTCCCCTTCTTTCTGTAGGCTGCCAGTGCGATGCTCTCCTCTCCCATAGGTGTGCCTGCCTCACCAGTCTAAATCTACTCACGTTGACAACGAAGATAAGCCAGGGATTTGCAGGCAAGGCCTCAGTGCCTTCACTCTCCTGTCACACCAGGAAAGGGGGGAGTTTCCAGAGTCCTACAGAGAGCTACCTGGGGTGGGTAAGTACATCTTCAGAAAGGAAAGATGCCAGGGCCTTGAGCTCAGTGACCAGACTGGCCTGTAGGGGCGTGTGGGTGTTCATGATGCATTATGGAATCATTAGCGTTGAACCAGAGATGAATAGACCCTGAGGAGGACCTTACAGATCAAGAAGTAGCATGCAGGCCATAAGCACAAGGTAAAGGCAGGACAGAGACATATTCCTGTGGCTGGGAGCCCGGGAATAGGGAAAGAGTGACCTTAAGTTGGCGGGGCCTAGCCGGGCTCTGAAGGTGGATTATCTAGACAGGAGGGTGTGTCCATGAAGAAGGGAGGGTCTTGAGGTTGGTTATGAAGGTGAGGAGTGTGCTGAGGTATGGGGCCTATTCAGGAAGCTCGGCACTCAGGCCTGTTTGTTTCAAGGCTGTGTGCACCTCTGGTTGGGGCTGGGAGGGTGTGGAAGATACAGCTACTCCAAGGCCAGATAGTTGGTAAGTGTGGGAGCCCAGCTTAGGATGTGGTCCAGCCTGTGTTTGTTAGCAGTGGCCCCTTCCTGGGACTGGTACCACCTACAGCAAAAAGTCCTGTCCTGGGGCCTGTTTGCTACAAGAAGACAGAGCCAGGAGAAGCGAGTGTGGTAGCATGCGCTCATGGTGTCCATAGTTAGCCAGTGCTTGGGAGCCTGGGGCAGTAGCAGCTTGAATTTGAGGCCATCTTGGGATAAAGATTGAGGCCTTTTCTCAGAAAGAATGAAAATGCAGAATCACTGGCAGGGAATGGCTTCCTGCCTGGAAGAATTCTAGGAGGGCTTCCAGTTGGAGGTGTATTTGAGTGAGGCACATTTGAATCGGGCCATTTGTTCAAGTGACTCTCTCTGTGGACCAGACTTTATGTGGGAAGTGATTATCTTGCCTGTCTGTTGCATGCATGATCATGAAACTGGTAGTAAAAGGTCCAGCTTGGAGCCGGCACCCTGGTGCTTAAAAGATGGGCTGTGTTTGCTCCTTTCCTTTTGGTTTGGCCACTGTGAAACCTTTTCTGGTTCCGTATTCTGTGAGTATGTTGTCACCTCTTCACATTAGGTATTGTTACTAAGACTTGAAAAATGAGAGGGTGAACCTAGGCTCCAACTGTAGCTAGCTAGAAGCCTGCCAGACCATGTACTCTGAGGGATGGGCAGGTGCATTTGTGGCCAGATGGGGTGCTGTTGGGCCAGCATACCTAGAAGAGAGCCAGATCTGAAACTGGAGCCAAGCAAGATGGAGTAAACTAGGTGCCCAAAGGTTGGATTCACCCAGGGCCAACAGTATAGCCTCGTCAGCAGCCCTATGCTTGCCCCAGCATACAGTAGGTGCCAGACACTCTAGGGGCTCTAACTGCTAGGGATGGAACTGCGGCTGTGGTGATCCCAGGAGGGCCTGGCCCTGGGCGAGAGCTGTATTTCCTTTAGGGATGTGAAGCTCTTGAAGTTATGAACCATTTAGCTCTAGATCAGCTTTTCTATGCCTGGTGGCTCTAAGGGAAAGAGGGTTGGCCCCTTGGTGCTAGAGGCTTAGTAAGTGGAGCCTGGTACTGTGATTTGTCTTTTGCGGTGTGGGAAAGGGTCATCCAGGTGAAAATGTCTGCCTCACTAGGGATTCCTTCCCAGAGGATCTCTGTTACAGTGAGTGCTGTGTATGGGAAGGCCTGAAGATTCATCTCCAAATGTAGCTCCTAGATATCTGGGCACCACTCTGATGTGGGAAAACTCCGGTTCCCAGCTTGCCTACCTTCCTATCTTTAACACTCCCCTTGTCCTGTTGGCCCAGCCAGACACTACTTCTGCAGTAGAGAAGCCATCTCAAAGAGAGCCTTTGCAGCCAAGACTGCTGTCTGGGGCCCAGAAACCATCTCAGCAGGAGGGCTCCAGGCTAGGGGACAGGGGTTGGGGGGAATGGCTAAGCTTCTCCCCTGTCCTTCTGTCCCAGTGACTGGCCCACAAACCTCTGCCCTTCTTGGGACCTCTCTTTGTGGTGCTTTTTAAAAATGCAGTCTTTGCTCAGAGGTTTACCCTGGCTGTTCTGGCTGTGCTGTTGTGAGCTAGATGATAGCCCCAAGATGGAGCCCTTTTTGTCTCACCTCCCTCTGAAGTGCCTACAGTCCAGACTCTCTCTGCAATGCCTACAATCCAAAGTATGGCTTTCGAGTGGCAGTAGTTGAAAGGTGCTGTTGGGATGGAGTGTAGCCTGGGGGCCGGTTGAAAGACCATGTGGGAGCCAAGCCGCAGTTTCTAGCCCTCCATTCCCTCCAGATTGTCTCCATCCCCACAGCTTGGGCCTGCCCTGGAGAGCAGCCACACATTTCAAGCGACTGCAACAGAAGGCAGCCGGCCTGCTGCGAAGGGAAGGGCCCATTCCAGGCCTGGGAGAGTAGAGGGCGGAGCCAGCTTCTTCTGGCCTGGAGAGAGTTCCTGGGAGCAGTGCAGCCTGATGGGAGTCTGGACTGCTGTGGGCTTGGCAGAGAAGCTGGAGAGGTGAGAGGTACAGGGATTCCCTCAAAGCTTGGATTGCTCCAACTCCTCCTTAATCTATCCCTAGCTGGCTGGCAGACCAGCTAGGGAAATACATATATACATAGATCAGACACCTATCATGCCCCTGCTTTTTGTTTTTTGGCAGGTGCCAAGTAAGGTGTTCTGGGCTCACTGGGGCTGGACTGGTAAAGTTCTTGAGGGAAGGGAAAACTACAACAAAACAGGATGACCTCAGATCCCTGCTATGAAGAAAATGAAGCAGGGTGATAATGGACATGGGGGAGGAGGGTGGGAAGGGCTCTCCCAAGACTGATCTTTTGATCTGAGACCAGACTGAATCCAACTGGGGCTGCTGGGTATTGGCTACCGCAAAGGCTAGGGGCGGGACTCCAGAGGGCAGAGCCTGCACTCCAGGGGAGGTGCTTGTGGAAGCTCTGGGGCTGAGGCTTCTGGCTTCCTGGAGTTGCTCCTGCACCCGCGATAGGCCCTGGGAGGTTCCTGCTGCTGGCTAGGAGAAGCTGTTTATTTTCAAGAGCTCTTCTGACTTCTTGGACCTGGAGGCCTCGTGGTTACCTGGATGGAAGACTGTAATTTTCCTCTTGTTCTCTGGGGAACCCGGAAATCTCTAGACGTCACCTCTGTGTGTTTAAAACATTTTGGGAGTTTCAGCATGGAGGAGGAACCCTTTGGGTTCACCTCTTAGATAGATGTCCACCTGGGCCACCTGGGTCTGTCTGCGCCTCCCTTGGGAATGGGCCTCTGTGGCCTTGGACTCCTCAGTGACAACCCTGGCAAGATCCTGCGCTGGTCTGGAGGTGCCACTCTCTGGAGGCCCAGCCATCCTCGGAAGCCTCACCTGGCCCCTGGGCCTCAGGTGTCCAGGCCAGCAGAGAGGCCTGCACTCCTCCCTTTGCCAAGGTCTGTGTTTGGATGTGCAGGGGAGGAGGAAGTGGACTCAGATTTCTGCTCCCTGTTTATTTTGCATTCAGCCAGGCGTGGGGTGTGGGGCAGGGCTGGAGGCTGAAGGCTAGTTCTCTTTGGAGGTGTTACACTAGGAGGAATGGTCAGTGTACACTGCTGTGGTGAACAGAAGCCTAACCCAGATCTCTCCATATACCTCTTGTTCCCAACAAAGAGCATGGGAGAATAAGCCTGGGGCTGGAGTTGCTGGATAGATGGCTTCCAATGCTTTGGGAGCCAAGTCCTGCCCTTGGGGAACAAGCACCAGGAAACCAGCAGATGAAGCTCCGGGCACCTGCAAATTGGATGTCCCATGGCCTGGCTCTTGATCCTAGCCCAGAGGAGCTGCAGGTGGGGAAGGTGACTGAAAAGGGGTCTTTGAGTAACCTCTTTGGGTTCTTGGCAAAGCTGCATGCGACCCCAGGCCCTGTGGTTCTCCCTGCCCCACTGCCTCTTGGACACAGATTTAAAAGTCTGAGTCTGTCTCTTTGCTCACAGAAGCTTTCCTCCTGAAACGTATACTCATCTACACTAATAAGAAGTAAAGGGTTTTCAGAGTAGAGCCCTTTTTTGTGGGTTGAAAGAGCCTCCTCTTTTCTGTGGGTTGAGGGGTAAGGATTGGCTTTCTGGGTTGAGGGGTAAGGATTGGCTTTCTCTGAGGAACTCTGGCTGCCATCACCCTTGTGTTTCTTCGGCAGCTGCTACGTGTGTGTCTTGTCCCCAAGGACTGAGCTGCTGGTCCGCTGCAGTCCTGAAGCCTGCCTTCTCACCTGAGGGGGGGGGGGGGGGGCTCTGGATTTCTTGTCTTTCTGAGTTTGCTTCCTTGGCCACTCTGACCCTTGATTTGCATAAGTAGAGTTTACATCATATCAAACACTCTCTTAGGACAGATGACATTGATAGCCCCTGGCCACGCACAGCTTCCCTTATGGTGAGACATAGGTAAAAATAAGTAAGCGATACCTGGCTGCACGCCCAGGACTGACTTTGTTCAGCACCTGTATCCCAGTACCTAAAACAGGACCTGGCACATAGTTAGCACCTAGTAAATATTTGTTGGCTGAATGCACAAGATGCTCTGAAGGAACAGAGCCAGGTGTTTGCTGAGGAGGCAGGGCAGGACCTGGCATGGACTGAAGAGCCGGGAAGGATGGTGAATTCCAAGAAGGCAGGAAGCATCTGTTTTGAAAGTGGGCTAGAGTAAGAGCTCTTCCAACAGGTGCAGCATCCCCAAGGCAGGTGGGGACCCAAGAACCTCACCATTGCCGGGTGAGGCCAGCATAGGCACACACTAGTTAAAAATGAAGGGTTTAGAGCAGACTTCAACCTCTCCCACTTGGGAAGGGCTTCAAAATTTGCATGGTCCTACTGCAGTTATCTGCGAGTCACTGGAAGCATTTTGTTGTTGCTGTTGTAGCTTAATTTTATTTAATGCATGTGAGTGTTTCCCCCTTGTGTGTGTGTGTACACTATGTACCTGGTACCCATAGAGGTCAGATCCCTTGGAACCAGAGTTATAGATGCTGTGAGCCACCATGTGGGTGGTGGACATTGAACCGGGGTCCTCTGTAAGAGCAACTAGTGCTCTTAAGCACTGAGCCAGCTCTGCAGCTCCCACTGGAAGGGTTTGAGAGCTCTGACTTCCTAGTGGAGTGGGGAAGGCCAGTCAGGCCAGGCTTCTGGCCCTCTGGGCTCCCACAGGAGGAGCAGAGTTGGGGAAAGGGCCAGTCTTAGGCCTGAGGTTCTCTGGGGCATGGAGAAGACTGAAGATATGCCACCCACTTGAGACAGGAGTCTGAGAGGATGTGGTACAGAGTTGGAGTTGTGAGCACACTGGAGTGTTTAAAGCTGTGGGAGTGGGTGACATCACCATAGGGAAGCATTTTCCTTCCAAAACCAGAGCCCTGTAGAGCCTGGAGGAAAGTTAAGACAAAGAGACCTATGAAGAATGAGGGGTCCTTGTGTAGGTAACGCCTGGGTCCCAGGATGGTGTTGGCTGTGGCAACCCGAAGGTGTCTGGTGGTGGGAAACCCTGTGTGTTGAATAGACCGAGCTTCAGGTGACCTGGCTCTTCTCTGTAGGTCTACCTAGAGAGGCTGCTTTAGGGTACATCCTCCAGATGGTAACCACAAATGGCCCTCCACTTAGTGCTCTCTGGACGGCTCCTTGGATGTCCTGGATGTCGCACTCTCTCAGACTCCTGGTGACTTTACTGGCCCTGCCCCATCCCTCATTCTTTACTTCCTTGCTTTTCCCTGGATCTCTGGGTCTGTGGCCCCTCGGGGCTCTTTCTTAGAGAAGAGGTAGACTTCTTTACACTAAAAATGTCCAGGCCACTTTGAAGTCTTAGCAGACTTTGGTTGCTAGCTCCGTTACCTCTATCCCAAGGCCATGCTGGCTCTGGAAACAGTTTAGAATGTGTGTGACTTGTTGTGCAGGGATAACAGAGCCCAGTAGGTTTGCAGTGCCTCTTGAGTGAATAACTGAGACATTTGAGTCTTTGGAGATCCCATTTGCTCGGTTAAATGCCTTTTCTGCATTTGGTTAACCATTGTTTTTTCCTGTGCTGCCTTCAGGTGGGCCTATATTACTTAATTTTGTACACGAGGAAACTGAGGCCCTGGAAAGCGAAGGGCTTGCAGTTGCTAAGAAACAAGAATTGTGGCTGAGGTACACAAAGCCCCCAGCCAGCCAGTTAAGAGCTGTGTCTCCTGCTGTGTCTCAGGAATCAGCCATAGACTGTGCCAAGACTGGAGGCATTCTTTCTACCTTGGACCTGTTTACTCAGGAACCACCTGACATACATCGGGCTCCAAGGAGCCATGAGCCTCAAGCTCGGCAGGCCTTAGGGTGCTTTTGTAGTGGGGACTCCTGGCTGCATGGGGAAGCTCTCTGCAACAGCTGGAGGTGGCTTGTGTGGCTTAAAGCAGTGCCTCTGTAAGCTTGTTGATGTCAGAAGCTCTGGAGACACGTGGGGAGTGGGGAGACTGAGGCCAAAGGTCAGGTGTGAGATAGGCTCCACTCTGGGAGTTGAGGTCCTATGCTGCAAGACCCCCAGGCTTAGGGCTCCTTCCTTCTTGCCTTCTGGTGGACACTAAGCAGGCTGTTGCTGCTTCAAAGTATTTGGCTAGATCCCGTCCTTTCTCAGGCTTTATGGTCTCCAGGGAAAGGCAGTCATTTCAGTCATCCTGCAAGGGATCCCTGAAAATTCTTTCCCAGAGGAAAATGACTTGCCTCCATGGCTACCCTGGAAGCTTGCCCCTGATTTGTGCCTCCCAGCATGCCCCGCTCCTTCAGCCAAGCTGGTCTTTGCTAGGCTCTCACTGAACACCAGGTTTGTTCTGGGTCCTTCTCTTTTGAAGTAGCCCATTTTACAAAGGAGGAAAGTGAGGGAGGCTCAAAGACATCACAGGTTGTTTAAGAGTTTATGGGTAGCAAGTGGTATGGCTCAGGTTTGAGTGCAGTCAGATCCTCAGACTTACTTGACTTCTAGGCTCCGTAGAAACAGTGAAATGGTAAATCCTCAGAGCTTAGCCTCTGCTGTGCTGGGCCTGAGGCTTCCACCTGCCCAATGTGAGCCATACAGCAACTGTTGAACCCAGCCACTCTGTAGCCACACTACAGCAACCCAGAATGGCTCACTCTTTTTGGCCGCCTTCTAAGATACGGTTTTAGGCTCCAGGCAGTCAAGCATCTTTCCCTTTCTTCTCTTGCCCAAGTTTGGTGTCTCTACCCCTCCATCCCTGTGGATAGACTCTGTGTCTGAGTCTTGGGCTAAAAAGACATGGCTCCCACCTTTTGCCTCCGTCCACATAACCTATTTGTGGAGGAACGAGAGGCCTGCATAGTATCCGAATATCTGCAGAACCTGCAGGCCATCCTCTGCCCTTTCAGGACTCCTTCTCCTGGCTTTTGTCTCTTTTTGGGTCTCATAATGTAAGGTAAAAGAAGTAGAAGAGACCTCAGAGGGCATTTCGACTTAGCCTGAAAGCCCAGTGGCTGGGCACGTTAGACAAATGATTTAGTGCCATCCCTTCTTAGTAGAAGAGAAAGGTACTGAAGGATGTGGATCTTATGGGACCTAAGGTTGAGACAGGAGAGAGGTGGTCTCTTGGGAGGGAGCTGTGGCAATGGCCAGGCTTAGGGCATCCTCTGCTTACACTGCCCTGTGGGTTGAAGTCCCATCCTACTGTGTAATCCTGGAGAAGCCTTCTCTTGACCTCAATTTGTTAATCTGGAAGGTGGGCTGATGGTTCCACCTGTCTGGGCAGTTGTGGAGAGTAAAGCAGACAATGTTAGGAGTGCCAAATCTTGTGCCTGATAAATAGTGATTTTTCAGAACTGGCAATGTTCCCTCACATTTATAGTCTCTACATGAGAATTTGTCTCACTGTTTCTGTTTCAGCTGCTTTGGGGCCTTCAAGTAAAGTTTGACTCTTAGGAATTTTGCCTGAAGTCTCCCTTAGAAGCCTAAGGCTGCTAATCTGATCATGACTCATGGGCTGTTATTTCACTTTTCCTGCTTCCTGTACAGAAAAGGGGATCTGTTCCTTTAAGTTCCTACAGACCTGATTGGGACACTGGCCCTTTAAGAGAATATTACAGAGAGTTGGAACATTGGCTTTTGTTTAACTAGCCATGATTAGTCCCAGTGGGTAGGGCTGGAGTGCTATGTCTAGAACCAGAGCACAGAGCTGGACTGACTGAGGTTGGTGGGGCACAGCCAATGTCTAGGCAGCTAGCCTAGCCTCTGTCTCCAACTTGCAAAATCGGTAGCTGTGTTCAGGCATGGAGAGTGGCCTTAGTAGTGGTTGAGCAAAAGGGAGCCATTTATTCTCCTGGGCCTAGGGAGGCCCAGGTGAGCTGGGGCTGCTTCCAGTACTAGATTGCCACGGGTGCCCAGTGGGAGGGTGGCAACATTCAAGTTTCTAGTGATGGCAGCCCTACCACACAGTCACTACTGGCCCAGAACTTGGAAGCAGTGAGGATAGGTCTGCCTCCAACAGGACACCAACAAGAGTGCTGCTGCTGCTGCTGCTGCTGCTGCTGCTGCTGCTGCTGCTGCTGCTAGTTTAGGAGGAGCAAGGGGACCTGGTGGCAGTGCTGCTTTCTGAAGGCCCTGTGGCGTTGTGAACAGGGAAATGCCAGGAACTGCTTGGAGTGTTCTGATCTCTGAGGAGTCTGGCCTTTGCTCTGGTTGTCCAGCTGGACTGGGTGGAGCTGTGCTTGCTCAGGCTTGGGCCTTACTGTCTCCTCTCTGGGAGATTTGCTGCTGCTTACCTCCCTTCTGCCTCAGCTCCTGGGCTATGTCTGGTGCTGAGTGTGCTGGCTGCAGCTGGAGAGGTTGTCAGAAACCAGATCGTGTCTATGATAGTGTTCACTGGGAGCCTTCTCTGATTGTAAGTCCCCTCACTCATTACCGTGCTAAGGGCAGGTGACAGAGCAGAGCCCATTGTCGTTATTACCACCTGGAATTCCTGTATAGTGACTTGAAAGTTGGTTCATTTCAGCACACGGTTTCTGTAGGTGAAAACCCAAGGCATTGACAGACAGGCAGAGAAGAGTTTGGGAATTAGAGCTCATATGGCCAAGCCTCCCTGCCCTGTGCCTGTGAACTGTGACTCTGAGCAAAGCCAGTTTTCAGTGCACACTGGAGAGGACTGTGATGGTAGGGCTTTCCCGTCCTTTCCTTTTCCTTTTCCTTCCCTCCATCCCCTTTCTTTTCCTTTCTTCTTTCTTGCTTCTTCTCTTTCTTCTGTCTGCTTTTCTTGTTCTTGCAAAAGCATCTTGCTGTGTAGCCTATATAGCCTGGGCTGGCCTGAAACTTAATTCTCCTACATTAGCCTTCTGAGTACTGGGATTACAGGTGTGTGTCACAGTGCTGGACAAGTGACCACTGAGCAGGGCTCAGACAGGAAATGAGCAAGAGTGGCTCACCTTGTGCAAAGGTGGGCTGCCCCATATAGTGGTCACTAGAAGGGTTGACGGGGCCTAGCTGCTGGCCTGGTACACACCTACGTTAAGTGCTTTGGCTTGATCTGCTGGGATGCCTTGGACCAGATGGCAAATAACCATGCTAATGTATCCTAAAGTCAACTAGTGTGGATTGTGTGGGGAAAGGAGGGATTATGAAGGCTATCTCCAGGCCTCAGTTGCATTAACTACAGTCAGATACATAAGAACCAAAGGGGATATAAGCCAGTGCTTTGGTGTACTTTCTAGCTGGGTGGCTTAGCAGCTGATGGCTGTGTGGGGGCTTAAGAGCACCCCTTGATTTTCTTTGACATGCTCCCCCTCTAGTTTTGCTTGTAGTATAGGAGCACTTATATGGGGGCTGCCGTCTTGTTGACTGGCTATCAGTGAATGCTCCTGGCTGCCTCCTGCTGCAGTTTGAGATGTGGTAGCTTTGTTGTCCATTGGGGGTCTGTAGGCTCAAGGATGGTATAAGGAAGGCATTCAGTTATTATTCCCTGTCTATAATGGATGGGTACCAGCGCAGTGTAGCCACAAGGTAGCCCGTTTGACAGATGAGAAGACTGACCCACATTTCCCCTGCTCCTCTCCTTCCCCGTTATGTCTGTTGCTTTTGTCTCCTGGAGGCCAGTGGTGGCCAGATTTGAAGAGGAACCTACTTTGAGCTGGTGGCTGGACTCTTAGCATACATGCTTATTCCAAGATGTGTCCTTCACAAATAGGAATCTTTAAGATGTCTGCCCAAGGTGGCCTGTCCTTTTGAGCCTGCTTTTGGATGAGGGGCAGAACCAGTGGTGTTGTCTGGGATCATGTCTCAGAGAAGCTTTTTTAGGAGCCTTGCTGTGAGAACAGGGTGGAAGAATCTGGACCACGTGGAGAAAGACATCTTGGAAATGCCATTGGGCCAGGGGGAAGCCAGGAGCATCAGAGGAGTGCTAGAGAAGGGAACAGAAGGCCCAGAGTAAGGCAGGGCATAGAGGCTGACCACAGGGCCCAGATACCAACACTTGTCTTATTAGTAGGCCCTGGTCACAGGGGTTTGCTTATGGGTTCTTGTGGTTGAACTTTCTGTGTAGTGGAGGCTGGCTTTGGGCTCCTGGTCCACCTGCCTCTGCCTCCCAAGTTCTGGGATTACATGTGCCACCATGCCCAACTGATTGTATGTGATCAATACATTTAACCAGTTATAACAGGTATGGCCCAAGGGGTTGGAGAAGGCAGCAGTTCTCGGATTAATTGTCACTTTAATGCAAACTGCCAACCACATGGAACAGCACCTGGGTGTTGGATGAAGAAGACGAGGCAGATGCTGCCTGCGTCCCCACCTCCTGGAGGTGGAGGACTGGGGATTAGGTTAGTCAAGATAAACTGCTTCCTGAGGAATGGGAATACTTGTTGATTTTTAGCCGATTCTTGATATTTGTTCATAATCATTTCAGGGCCATGGAGGCTACTCTTGGAAGTATTTGTGGTAGGGTTAGGGGTAATCAGGAACCATCCCACAGTCAAACTGAAGGGACACCTGGGTGTGTCCCTGAGCTGGGATCCATTGAGCTCACCTTGACCAGGGCCTTGAGACTTCTCCAGAAAGTGAAAGGAGAAGAAAGGGGTAGGACAACAAGCTGAGGTGCTGCTGAGGTGGCTGGGGTCAGAGCCCCAAATGTCTGCAGTGGCATGCAGGGATATTGGACTCTGCCTGGGGATACAAGTGGAGATGGAGGTATGGTAAAATCTCGGAAATGTCCTACTGCCTGGTCTCTGAGTGGCTGACCAAGCCTGGAGTTTTCTCCTGGGAACCAGGGAGGGCTAAGAGCTTAAGTTGTAGGGGCCATTGGGCCTCAACTCTCCTTGGAATTACTCAAATCTCATCCTGCTCAGTGAGTGTTCTTAGATTCTCTTTTAAAATTCAGGGCACTTCACTGATCTACTGAGGTTTATGAATGTTTAAAAACTGCTTTGTGGTCCCCAAAGTAATTTGACAAGTCTGACAGCTATTGATTAAAAACCCAAAATTATTCAGGCTGCAGGATGACGGGGGATTAGATGGAAAGGTTTTTGTTTTTGCCCCATCCCCACTCAAGGAAGTAGGCTGTGAAGGTGAATGTGATCTCAGAGGCCTGCAGGCTCTGGGTATGCCTCTCCTGGAAGGGTAGGATGGGGCCTGTTGGCTCTGGAAGCCCCCTGTGCAGGAATAAGAAAAACACTGGCCCAAGTCCTCCAGACAGCAGGAAGGCACTTCTGCTGCATTATTGCTGATAGGAGCAAGTGTGCAGCTCTGGAAGTGGCCACCATGCCTGGCTTTAGTTTGGGGAGTGATGGAGGACTTTTCTAGTAAGTAAGCTCAGCACTTACTGGAGGAAACAACCCCTAGAAGAGAGGAAACTTATTTAGGGTTTGTGAGTTCCGAGAAAAAACAGTTGGCCCAAGGTCTCCAGTGGACTAAGGGTAGAGCTAGAATGGGAGCCTGGTTCTTCACTTTCCTGTGTAAGGCACTTGCTGGGGTGTTCCAGGCTGTCAGGGTGACCAGGCCACTGGATTCAGTTTTCAGTCTGGATGTGTGAAGCCACGCCCTCTCTGGGTCTTGGTGTGTGGCAGAGTGTAGTGGATTCAACACAGAGACCAGGCTCATTGGGCCTGTTTGAAACCCTGCTGTCCTCTCTGCTTTGGGTGACACCTTCTGTTGGGAGAAGGCTGTGAGGTGATGTATCATGTAAGCACATCAGCATCCTTTGGACACCTCAGGTTGCTTTGTAGCTGCTCATGAGCTGCCCTGATTTGGGTGCATTCTCTTTACATTTTCAGTCCTGTGGTGTGGAGATCCCAGGGCTTGTGTGAGGGCAGGAGGCCAGGGCCCAGTATTGTATAAAGGGAGGTGTCATCCGGGTTCCTCAAGACTGCTAGAACCTTCTTGAAGTCCTAAACTGGGGAAACCCAGGCCTAAGAGGGACGAATTCTTCCAGGCTTTCTTGCCAGGAAGTTTCTCAGGCTGACTGGCCAGCCTCTGCCTTTTTAGGATGTTGTTTGTGGGCCCAGGGCCCAGGGAGCCACCAGGCAGCTGTATTCTCCTTTCCTAATCTGGGATTTTAGCTGGGCCAGGAGTGAGAGCAGGCTTAGGCCTGACAGGGCTGAGGAGAGATGTTTCCAGCAAGGCACAGCCCAGCTTATGTCCAGCACTCGGTTCCCAGGAGTCAGTGCCCTTGTCCTGACATGTTCCAGGACTCTATCCAGAAGCAGCTCCATTGTGGACAGAGCTTCAGTATGCCACCTGGGCCTGCTGCACAGGTAGAGGCCTGCCGAGGCCTACATTTGCTGAGTTCTCACTCCAGAACTGATAGGGCTTCTAGTCTTTGGGTGGGCATTAACTCTGGAGACATTGTTCATGTTTTGGTTTGTTTGTTTGTTTGTTTGTTTGTTTGTTTGTTTGTTTGTTTTTTTCCCCTGTCCCAGGCCTGGTATGGAACCCCCATGCATTTCTTCTTTCCCCTTAAATTCACTAAAAAAAATTTTCAAATTAAAAAAAAAAATAACTTTTTTTTTTTTTTTTTTGAGACATCCTGGGCATATAGGCTGCTGAGAGGAAGTAAGGAAGTTGAGTGGTTAGGGAATGAACAGGAACAGCTTGGGAAATGGTAGAAAGATAGCCTATCCTGGAACTGTTTTCACTCATCTCCCAGCCCCTGCATTAAAGGTGGTTTAAGTAAAGAGAGATAGCATGGTCACAAAGTGACTGACGCCAATTTCTGGAACTGACTTGTCCTCACGAACTCCCCCACAATGCCCCATTTGACTTTAGAGTGACTCCTTGTGAGCGTTGTCCAGTACTCTAGGGATGGATGGGAAACAGGTCTAGTGAGTTGAGTGGCGGAGGCACCGAAAGCTGCATTTTGCATCGGGTGGAGATGTTGGTTTGCTGCTACAGCTGGCATCTAATGCTCAGCGCTCTCAGTCTTGCCGCCCGCCCGATGGCATTTCTGTAGTGGCCTTCACATTGGTGTGTTTACTCCAGGGCTCACTTACTACCTGTCTGCCCTGTTACCCAGTAGTGCAGGTGCTGCTCCTCCATCTGGCTTTCCAGAGTATCTTATTTTATGTGCGTGTTTTTTGTACATGTATATGTGGTCACCACATGTGCCTGGTGCCCACGGAGGTCTGCAGAGGGCACTGGGTCCCCCAAAACTGAAGTGGCAGATGGGTGTGAGTGCTGGGAATTGAGCCCAGGTCCTGTGGAAGAGCAGCCAGTGTTCTTAACCTCTGAGGGATCTCCGCTGCCCCTCTGTCAAGTGTTTAAAGGATCTCCCAGGCCTGCCTCCGTCCTTCCACTGCCCCATTTGGAGACAGCCTGCCTGACCTGCAGCTGGCTTCTCCAGGTCCCAGCTGTGCCCTGGGGCCACACATAACATCTTTCTCTGTCCCCTTTGAGGTGTGAAGGGTGACCTTGAGCCCCCTTACTCAACAGTCTTACTGTAAGCCCACCGCACCCATAGCCTGTGAGCCCACTCCTGGTCAAGTGAGCTTTTCAGTTGTCACAAGTTTTGTGTTTCGTTTTGGGCCCCCTCATTCATTGAAATAATGGGGAATTTGCCCAACTTCTGTGTCTTTAACCTTTTAAGAGAAAAAGATTAGAGTTGAAAAACAGCTTGTGTGCTGGCGGAAAAACTGTCGGATAAGGCTGTGCCCCAGGAGCCAGACAATGTCTCCTTGTTCCTGCTTCTGGGCCTCACAATCAGCTGCTGTTGTGCTGGCTCTGCCTCCAGCAGCGGCTCTCCCTTGCCCATGCCTACATTTCCTGGGCCCTGGAAGGAGTGGGTCACAAAGAGCAGTCAGCCCTGCTTGGTCCTTGCCCTCCCTAGTCCCAGATAGCTTCTATGAGGCGATGGAAAGGCCAGGCTGAGGCTGAGGCATGTGCTCGCAGACTCACCGTGGATTTCTCTGAGCTGTGGTGGGCTCTTTCACTGTTGCTTGCTACTATAAGATCTCAAGCAGGTTATTTTTCTTAGAAAGGGTGCTGTGCCTCAGTCCTGATAGGACTGTGGTGAGAGTTAGGGGAAGGAGACAGGTAGACACTGTGGAGTAGGGTGCAGGCAGCATGGATGTGGGCTGTTATCCTGGAGAGACAGGGACAGCATGGGCTGGGCTTTGAAATGAGAAGATTTTGTTAGACATGAAGGAAGGGTAGTAGCAGATGTCTTGGTCCTTAGCCAAGGTGATTTTTGATGCACATTTGGCTACTAGCTTGGGAACTGTGGCGCTTGATTAGCACAGGGCCTCTGAGAGGAGAGTGGAGGAAATGGAGTGAGCCATACTATGCAGAAGAGCAAATTCAGTGCAAAGTTCCAGGTGGGGATGCCATTGAGTCACTCCCTTCCTTCCTGCAGGTTTGTATGCACTGGTCAGACCTGCTCTCAGGAGTGGAATTTAGTGTAGATCTTACTAGCCGGTGGTTTGGCTGGCCCAGGAACTACTGAGGATCTACTTCCCAGGAAGTGTGTGACTCCATTCTGTGGAGTATATGTGTCAGGGCTGTGGTTTCAAGGAGCTACTGTGGAGCTAGAACCTGCTGTGTTTGAAAAGGTCTTAGGTGGACCAGGTGGATGGACCAAAGTACTGCCACAGAAGATACAGTGAGCCCCATAGGGTCCTCTCTGGTATAAAGTATGGGGTTGGGGGCCTTCAGGCCAAATTCAGGAATCAGCTTTGAACAGGCAGTGAGTACCTTGATCACTCACTTTTGAATCATCTTTGTCACTTCTCCTAGGGAATGGTCCCTTCAGTATCTGAACTCAGGAGGTCTGTTCTTTTCCTCGCTGACCTGACCTCCATCAGATATGGTTGAACTTGGCTGCTGGGGTGGGGTCTTGGAGCCTTTGGCCCAAGAACTCTGAAGCTCTGAACACTGGGGCTAAGAAAAACCCAGTCTACCCACAAGGAGTTTGTACTGGGTGAAGGGACAACAATGTGATAAGTTTCCAACATGGCCTGGCAAATGTCCCTGCTTATTTGGAGGATCTGGGCATTAAAAACTTGATGGAAGAAAGGGTTTGATGCTGGGTGTTGAGTTTGGTTGAACCGAGGCAAGGTAGTGAAGTTGCTAGAGCCTGCTGAGGGAAGGGGGGGTCACCCCAGCAGGCCGGCCACTGAGCAGTGGGCCTGGCCAGGGGGACTCCAGCCAGCAGGGAGGAAGGGAGTGAGGGACCAGGGCTGGACCTGAATCTGTGGTCTTTAGGGGACACCCTCAACCTCCATTGCAACTCAGTGACCTAGGAAGTGAGTGCCTGTCTCCAAATCCTGTTCTTTCTTGGTGTGTGTTCAGTCCTGTTGTTCTCTGCTTAGGGCAAGAATCCCTCCTTTCCCGGATAAGGAAGTGAACCCAAAGAACACTGGAAGGATGGGCATCTGGGCCTTAGTTTCTTTTGTTGGCTGAGGCAATCTCTTGGGCTTTTGAAGCATCTATGAGGTGATATATGTGATGTTAAGCCAAGGGTTAAGCCTTTCCCCAGGTACTGGCTGTTTTCTGCTGAGGGCAGGCATGTGGCTTAAGACCTGGGCCTGTCATGGACATGTGACCCAGTTTCTCTTGAGTACAGTGTAGTCGCACTGTATTAGTCTTGTTGCTGTGAGATGTTTAGACCTGGAGTTGGTCCCCAGGTAGAGGACCCAGCAGGAGGCATTCACTGTGAGCTCCAGTGTCTACAGAGGACAGGGAAGGAAGCCATCGTAAGACTGAGCTAGATGGCCATGCAACTGGCTGCTTTCCCTGCTTCACCCAGCCTTGGTCAACCAGGAGTGGGGAGTGGCAGAGACACATTGCAGCCAAGGACAGGACTGAGCAGGTTTCGAGCAGGAAGCCTCTGGCAGATCAAGCAACTTCCTGAGCCCACCTCCCCCTTCTGTACAGTAGGTGGGTAGGTGAAGCTCTTGGTAGGGCATGTGCAGCTTGAACAGGTTTGTTGTCCAGCCTGTGCTAGTGGGGCTTACTTAAGAAACACTCTCACCTGGGAGTAGAATGGGAGCCAGGCCGGCCGGTGCCTGCTTACCTCCTTCCTCCTGAGCATTCCAGTAGGAACGCTGTGCCCTTGGGGCCATGGTAATTTGGGGTGCTCATCTCCTCCCTGCCTCAGACCAGCTTCTTGATCAGCCTGGCATGTCAGAGGCTGGAGGAGAGAGAAGTGACCTAACCGTGTGTGTGACTGGAAGGCATGGTTGGGTAAAGACTGATGGAGCAGGCGTCCAGGGGTGCTGCAGACAGGTCAGGGCTGGCTTCCTGGAGAGGTGGCTCTTAAGCCTTGAGGTGGCCCTGCTGGATCTAGGATATGACCAAATGACCATTTCCCATACTAAATTCTATCCATTGTACCAACTGTCTCTAAAGGCATGCCCTAGTTGGTTGCACAGATGAGCTGCTTCTAGGCCTGTATGAAATAAGGCCAGAGATTAGCATGTGTCAGGAACCTGGAGATGAAAGGGATGACAGACTGACTCCCAGTGCAGAGGGAAGGAAGTACAGATGCATAGCATTATCCTTCAAGTCTCGCCACCACAACCAGGGCTCTGCTCCCAGGGAGACCTGGAAGTGTAACCTCTGCTCCAGGCTTCCCTCATAGGCGTGAGGAAACAGGCAAGCCAGGACTGCTGAGCTGTAGCCATTTGAATTGGGCTAGTCTAGAAACCTTCAGGGCTCTGAGCTTCCCTTCAGCCTGGTTTCCCAGGAATCTTCCCAGGGAGGCTCAGGCCAGCTGGAGCATGTCTGGAACAGCATGGGGAAGAAGAGAGGGAGGTAAAGGCTTTGCAACCACTGGATCTAGTCCTTTTTTTGGGGGAGGGGGGAGTGTCTGGCCTGTTGGGCTTTTTGGGCTCTAGGTTCATTTGATCAGGCCCCAGGGTAATAAATCATACCTCATACTCCTATCCCTAGCTAGAGGGTGACCCCAGCTCTCCAGCTCCTCCCCTTTGCTGACCTTACATCTGGCTCTTAGCTGGGTTAGAAAGCACCCTGATTTCACCGGTTACAGGAACCGGCTGTCAGACCAAATGGGTGGCAGGGCTCAGCTCTCCTGTAGGCTGCATGACTTCCCCAGCATTTAGGAGGGTGGGTGGATTGTGTGGTAGGCTGCTCACTTACACAGTGGTCAGTGCTGAGGTGGGGAGGGGTAGAGTGTGGGAGCCAGGATTCAGGTCTAGAGGAAAGCCTGTCTATACAGCTAGAATGGTGTGGAAGGGCAGATGGGCCACGGTTTACCTTTGTAATGAGGCATCCCAGGAGAGGATGACAGGAGGGACCTGTTTGGTCCAGGACAGGAACAAATGCCTATTTTTCTCCCCTGAGCCACAGTTGCCTTCACAGGCATGTGCTGATGGGCTACAGGAGGCCAGCACCCCCTGGTCCTGAGTGGTAGGCTGTGGCAGGCTGATCCAGGCATACCCACTGCTGGACAGCTAGTGGCCTAGGCCTAGTGAAGTCACACCCCAAGGGAAATGCTGAAGGAACATGAACAGGCTTCTGGCCAGCTTTAACCTGCTCCCTTCTGGTTCTGCCCATCTCCTTAGCACGCTCGCAGGCCCCGTTTGTACTAGGTTGGAGAGGCACTGTGGAAAGGCTGAGTGGGTCTCCTGGGGCTTCCTGGGTGGCTCTTCATGCAAGGGGTTGGGGAAATGGAGATGGCTTACCTGGGGCTGAGGTCCCAGCCTATCAGAGCCAGTGTGAGCCTGTCTTTACTTGGTTACCAGGTAGCACTTTTGTGTCTTGTGTCAAGGCCTGTGTTGGGGCTCACTGTCTGTAACTTGGGTATACAGACCTCAACTTAGTGTCTGGTTTATAGAGCAGGTAGAAAACTGAGGTCCCTGCCACCCAGAGGCTGCGGGAGCTCCCCTGCCTTGTGTAGTGCTGGCAGGATGGAGCACTGCACGAGAGAGGGCTTTGCTGGCAGTGATGTTCTTGATGAAAGCTAGGACAAAAATCAGGGCAGAGGACAGGGTAGGAAAGGCTCCGGAAGACTACAAGGTCAGAGATCGTTCCTGCAGGTTTGTGGGGCCACTGCAGAGCCAGGCCAGATCCTGTGCCGAACCCAAGTGGACAAAGGATCCTCAGCAGTTTTCTCTCTTACGAAGGAATGTATTCAGACTCCAGTGTGGTGGGAAAGGGGGTGTACCAGTCCTCTAGACCTGCCTGTTGCAGGACTGAGACTGGGGTTTGGGAGGAAGGGTTTTCCTGGGGAGCAGTGGGGGTAGAAGCAAGACAACTTGGCAAGGGGATAGATGGAGGCCTGTTTGGTGCAGATATTGTCAGACCTTGTGTGACAGCCTTATTGCCCACCACCACAGGTCCCATCTGATGCCAAGGCTGAAGGAGTCTCGGTCACACGAGTCCCTGCTCAGCCCCAGCAGTGCAGTGGAGGCGCTG
This sequence comes from Psammomys obesus, assembly GCF_907164565.1. Taxonomy (NCBI): domain Eukaryota; kingdom Metazoa; phylum Chordata; class Mammalia; order Rodentia; family Muridae; genus Psammomys; species Psammomys obesus. Next base: position 45,408,061 of record NW_026585895.1, on the reverse strand, counting down.
GACCTCAGCATGGAGGAGGAGGTGGTCATCAAGCCTGTTCACAGCAGCATCCTGGGGCAGGACTACTGCTTTGAGGTGAGTGCCTCCTGAGGCTCTGTCCTGGTCCACTTGGCCAGGCTCGCTCCTGCAGTGCTCTGCGGCCCCAACAGTGTACAGGTTTTTGAGAACAGTCTGGAATTTGCTCCAAGTTTCATACTGTCCTGTTCCTCTGTTTATAGGAAGGTTTGTATCTTAACCTCACCCCAATAAGCATACTCAGGGAACCCCCTGGGAGAGGAGTGAGCCTAGTAATGACAAGCCAGTTGGGCCTACTGTGGCATCCTCTTGGTGTCTGCCATACTCTGTGCCACTGTAGTCTTCTGGGTTAAGATCAAGCCAAGTCAGACTGGGTCTGGACTCAGGTGTCGATGCCCGGGACAGGCTGAGAGGGTTGGGACTGTCTTCTTGTCTCAGCAGAGGCAGCTACAGAATGATCATACCTTCTAGTGGCTGTATATGGGTCTGGTTTGTTCAGTGGAGCCTGCATTTTTCTGGAAGCAGCAGGGTCATTCTGGCCAAATTCCTCACACCAGGAAAACATTGGGATGGCAAATAGGAAATGAACAGGACTCATACCAGCAGGGGAGGGTGAAGGTCTTACGCCTGGCCCACCCCGGAAAGTCAGCTCTCTTTTCTCTAGACCAGCACACTGTTAGGTCTCTATGATCATCATTGTCACTGTTGACAAACAAAAGGGAACTCCCAGAGGGGTCAGTTTAGGACTAAGCCTACCTTTGCTGGTCTCCTGAGATGCTGGGATCTGCCTGTAGGGAGCCTATGCTTGATTAAGTATGCACTCTGACTCTAACAGGGTACCCCACTCTGTCTCTGTTGAGGAGAGGGAGGGGATAGTGAGAAAGCTGCTTTCCTATTGGACAGGAGTGAGGTGGGGCAGGGAAGAGGAAGCAGCCCTAAAGCCCATAACAGAAGCCTGGCTACTTCCTCACTGCTGACCTCAGGGCCACAGTGGGAGTCAGTGCCACCTGTGGCTCATGAGTTTCCAGGCATCAACTCCTTGCCTCTTCCTGTGGCTGCTATGCAGCCATGGTGGCCTTGGGCTTTCCCTAGCTGTTTGTTCAGCCCTGTGGCGGTTCCTTCCCTATAACACCATCTTGTTTGCCCCAATAGGTGACAACATCCTCAGGAAGCAAGTGCTTCTCCTGCCGGTCAGCAGCTGAACGAGATAAGTGGATGGAGAACCTGCGGCGAGCAGTGCACCCCAACAAGGTAGGCCTGTGTCCACTCCGCAGGCATGAGGGAACAAGGCATGAATCCTGAGTAGGGGCAGAGCCAAGTGGACCTGGAAGGAGTTGGAGTCGCTGAGCTATCACAGCTGTTAGGTGCTTCTTCCCAACACTACACCAAGGAGGAACCTGGGCCATAGAGCTGGGTTTCCTGTTAGAAGTCGGGTCCTGTGTCCTGCCCAGAACCACTTCCTCCTAGCCAGCTGTGGCTCATTTGTTCAGACATTCACACCCTTCTCCATAGGGGCGCCCTTTGGTATCCTCTTGTGCTGTACTGTCCCTGGTCTCTTCCATCTGATTGACCCTAACTGTAATCACTTCCTTTGTCTTCCCAGAGGATTTGTAGATCTGAATTAAGTCCTGTTACCATGACATCATTAAAGAAGTGGTCTTAGCAAGAGTCACCTGTTAAGTTGCTTTATGGACCAGGAGACCCGGGAACTGGTGCCCCAGCCTATAAGGGGCGAGGCACTGTGCTGTCTCCCTTCTCCCAGCTCACTCTGGGGCAGGGCTGCCTTAGTACTGTTTTCTAGGAGGGCAAGCCTGGGCCTAGGTACCTGATGTGGGTGAACTAGCTAGTGATAAGCAGGGCAGACTAGATGAAGCCATGTCTGCAGGTGTCTCTACTGTCCCTACCTGTACATTGCACTACTCAGTTTCTCCCAAAGCTCTGAGTACGCCTAGGTTCTGGGCTGGCCAAGTAGATAACAGCCCCAACTGACCACCCCAGACCCCTCTTATGCAGGACAACAGCCGGCGTGTGGAGCACATCCTGAAGCTCTGGGTGATTGAGGCCAAGGATCTGCCGGCCAAGAAGAAGTATCTGTGCGAACTGTGCCTGGACGATGTACTGTATGCCCGTACCACAGGCAAGCTCAAGACGGATAATGTCTTCTGGGGAGAGCACTTTGAGTTCCACAACCTGCCGCCTCTGCGCACGGTCACTGTCCACCTGTACCGGGAGACTGACAAGAAGAAGAAAAAGGAACGCAACAGCTACCTGGGCCTGGTGAGCCTGCCTGCTGCCTCTGTGGCTGGACGGCAGTTCGTGGAGAAGTGGTACCCAGTGGTGACACCCAACCCCAAGGGTGGCAAAGGCCCTGGACCCATGATCCGAATCAAGGCACGCTACCAGACCATCACCATCTTACCCATGGAGATGTACAAGGAGTTTGCTGAGCACATCACTAACCACTACCTGGGGCTATGCGCAGCACTTGAGCCCATCCTCAGTGCCAAGACCAAGGAGGAGATGGCGTCCGCCCTGGTGCATATCCTGCAGAGCACAGGCAAGGTGAAGGTGAGTGTGGTCTCCACTGCTGAAAGACTGCTGACGGACACCGGGCTGTCTGTCCTTGCTGGATCTGTGTGTTCCGTAATGTGCTGCATTTGGATGGACTTGGGGATACTCACTGCAATCAGATGGGCTCCCTAAAATTAAGCACTGTGCTATGAGTTGGAGGGAACTTTGTATTCTGCCAGGAGCAGTGCTGAGCCCTGAAGATGTGCAGCGCAGTGAACGGACCAGTACTAGTAGTGCAGAGTGGGCCTCCCCTGCTGTGCTCAGTGTGTATGTACCCTGACCCTTCTAGCACTTGAGCCCAAACCCACAAACCCAGTAGGATATCAGTTGACAGGTATCTCCAACAGGTGAGCAACCTTTATAGCTCTGGCCTCAACCCACTCCTTCACACATAGGCTTTTACACACAGGTGTATGTGCACGCATGCACACCCTTGCTGAGTGTGGACAGCCAGTCCTGGCCCTGGTGCCTTGCAGAAATAGGGATCAGAGAGCCATGCAGGTAGGCACTGCTTCAGGGCTAGAGGGGCCCAGCTCCACCTTGCAAAGCCTGCCACTCTGAATATGCTCTAGAAAGGACACACCTTGGCTCCATCCACCTGGTTCAGAGGAAAGAATGTCTCCAGAAGGCACACGTCTCTATAGCACATGGTTCTACAGGCTTTGCTGTTGTGTGAGATACTTCCCAGTTACCATTCACTCTCCTTTGGGGTTTGCTAGCCACAGTGATTCGGGGGGGTGGGGGACAACGACGACAACACTGCTTGAGCTGTCCTAGCGCCTGCACTGTAGGAGAGTTGAGGTACCAGGTGAGAAATGATAACGTTTGAGAACTAATGGCTTATATGAGGATAAGGTCCACCCTGAGGTTATGTTCTGGTCCCTCAGCTTGCTGTGGTCAGGGAGGCCCCAAAAGGGAACTGAGCTCAGTGGTATAAGCCTCCATGAGCCCTTGATCAACTCTCATCTTTTCCTGGGAGCCATGGCAGAAGATGGGGAGCAGGCATAGGGGGCTATGGTTGGAAGCCCCTCGTCCTCTGCCTCCTCCAGTGCCTGCTGGACTGACTGGTGCTGCAGAAGGGCAGGGAGGAGAAAGGACTTCCTTGCCATGACTGCATAGGGAGAGTGCTGCCTTCCTCCCTGTGGTCAGGACCCTCTTCCCCTTGTGCCTGCCTTCAGGCTGGATGGGTAGGTTGCTGGCTAGACCAACTCTTGAAGTCCTGCGTCGTTTTTGTTGTCTGGTTTTAAATTTCTCATTTATGTGTGCGGGTGCTTTGCTTTGCCTGCACATATGTTTGTGCACCCCATATATGCCTGGTTCCCACAGAGACCAGAAGAAGCTTTGGATCTCAGGGACTGGAGTTACAGACGAACTGTGAGCCACCATGTGGGTGCTGGGAATCAAAGCTGGATCTGAAGAGCAGCCAGTGTTGTTTAATTGTTGAGCCAGCTCTCTGGCCCATGCAGCCGCACTTTGGTTTGCTGGTCAGGAGTGGGCTAGGGGCCTGTGGAGAGGGTGAATTGGAAAGAAGGAATCCTTCCCTGCTGCTGAGTCTTTTTGGTTACTAGTCCCAAGGGCTGCTGCGCCTTGGGGAGCTGATGTATGAAGTAGCCAAGAGGCATACCAAGGATGAAGGGATAGAAAGTAACTGTTGTCTCTGAAACAATCCAGAACTGCCAGGTCATTCTTGAGCCAGAGACAATGCATGTTGAAGGCTACTTGTACAGTGAGGGTAGGCACTCTGCCCTCCCAAGGTGATAGTTGCACTCTGAGGGTCCCGAACCTGTGTCCCAGCACCTCCTGCCCTGCTCCAGGTCCTACTTGCCTAAGCTGTGTGCTTTTCCAATTCCCCTCCTACGGTTCTCCTCTCAATGAACTCTGTATGATCTTGGGGATATGGAGCCTTGGAGGGAATACCTGGTCCCAGATACCTGGCCTTGGGCAGGTTGTCTTTCTGGCCTTTCTTTCTCACCTCTGCTACCCAATTCTTAGGAGTCCTGTCTTACCCAATGCGGAGATCTAACCCTGTTACAGAAGTTGGGGAAGACGGAGGCTTTGCATAGGAGCCATGGTGGAGCTTCAGCGGTATACAGGGGTCCCTACTTCTGCACATTGTCTCTAAGATGTGGCTCCAGGGAGCCAACTGTAGCTTCCGCTTGGATCCACCTATCTGATGGCCCTTCCTTTTGCTGGCCCATTTGGCCTTATGGATCTAGGTCTTAATTCTGTATGTAAAAGGATCCCCAAACATTGGCACATTGGAATGAGGAGTTTCCAGAGCTCCAGAAGCCCTGGCCTATGCTGGGCTGTTGTGCCTCTTTCCCCTCCCCCAGGTCACAGATTGGCTTTGGGCGTGGCTGAGCTCCTATGCCAGTGCTTTCCCATCATCTGATGATGTGTAGTCTGCCGTCCAAGCCAGTCTGCAGTGTCCGAGACAGTGATGGTTCTGCCACCACAGCAGCTCAGCCCAGATTTCACTCTGCTCCCTTCCTGCCTCCCTAGGACTTCCTAACAGACCTGATGATGTCAGAGGTGGACCGCTGTGGGGACAATGAGCACCTCATCTTCCGGGAGAACACTCTGGCCACCAAGGCCATCGAGGAATACCTCAAACTTGTGGGTCAGAAGTACCTGCAGGATGCCCTAGGTAGTGGGGACATTCCTGGGCCAGCAGGTGGCAAGGGCTGGGGCAGTGCTTACCAGACCCTCACTGCCTTCTCCATGCTCACCCAACCACAGGTGAGTTCATCAAAGCACTGTATGAGTCAGACGAAAATTGTGAAGTGGACCCGAGTAAGTGCTCAGCTGCTGACCTCCCTGAGCACCAGGGCAACCTCAAGATGTGCTGCGAGCTGGCCTTCTGCAAGATCATCAACTCCTACTGGTTAGTGCTGCCTGCTGGGAGCTGTGTGCTCCGTTGGGGCCTAGGCTTTCCCGTCCTTCATTTTCCCTGTCCTCTTTTCTGTCAGGACGCTCCCACCCTTGCCCCTTGGTGCCAAGCAGCTGACGGCACTGGGTCGCTGGAGGGCCCGCTTTCTGTCATGGCCCTTTTTGAGTTCTTAAATACAGGAAAGCACTCTAGAATATCTGCAAGACATGTTATTGGTGTCGAGCGCACACACAGGGAATGGCAGTTAATCTGCACCTATGACTGGTGAGCACTCGGCCTGTGTAGAGGTCAGTGCCAGTGCAGTGGTGCAGCACAGAGCTAGAGTCATTTTTCCTGGCGCCTACTCCACGGCTCCCCACCTGTCTCCCTGGAGGCTATCCCACTTGAATCAGTTGAGCAGAGGTATGTACAAATGCCTCCTCACTAGCTAGGCCTCTGGCTCAGACTAGGCAACAAAGAAGAAAGGGGTGGCATTACAGCAGGGTAGGCTACTCATACTGGGCCACAGTTGGAATTGGGATTCATCCCAGGGAAACTTCACAGAGGCCAGTTTCCCAGGCACCTGCTTGCTTCTGAGGTGCATGTATGACAACTAGCTGGCCTGCTGCTAAGTCTGGTTCTGGTTAAAATGTATGGGCCTGTCCCTGCAGGCCCTGCTGCTAGCCTGAGTACTGGGCTTGTTTCCACACGAGAGAACCCAGGTTGTAGCCTGTATCACCATCTTACCTCGGAGCTATGTTCGTCCTGTCCAAGCTGAGCCAAAGCCATACCTCCCACAATTGTTTAGTTCCTCCCGCATGCCATCTCCTTTGACTGTACAGTGTGGCCCTAAGGCTTTATACCTGCTCCTCTATGACGCTTCATGTCACTTAATCGTCTTTACCTTTGCAGCCAGAAACACCAGCTCAGAGCTGGCACAGTAGGTGTTTGCTGTTCCCAAAGGACAGGCAAAGGCAGGCCTCCTGGGTGAACAGTGGCCTTAGGAAGGTATCCCTGGCCAGTGCCCATTTTTCTAGGTCCCTGAGCCTATGTTACATGAGAATGCTCTCCTGGGGTAAGGGATAACAAAGCCTTGAGCACCCTTAGAATACACTTCCATCTTCCTGCTAAGCTGGACTCTCAGCCTTTGCCTCCATTCCATGAGGAAGACATTGTGTGGGTAGGAGTCTTTGTTTCTTCTTCTGTCATCTGGCAGGGGCTCCTCTCCTGGCCAAGGCCATCAGCAGGCATCATCCAGCTCAAGCACCAGGCCTGAGGACTGGCTGCCTTCACTTCCCTAGGCAGCCCAGCTAGTTCAGCCTCATTTGTTGCCACATGCCCTGCCTGCTGGGCTACTATGGGCTTGCAAGGCAAGTGAAGTAGGGACCATGTCGGGCTGTCAAGTTTAAAGATGGACATGAGAGCCTGGTTAGGCCTTCTATTTAAAGCACCCGAAACAAACCTGTTTCTACTTCTGGGCTCAGCACAGAGCCAGCAATGGACTAGGTCCCAGGAGCTCTGGGGTCTGGTTTGCTCCAGGATCAAAACCACCTAAAGCCTGGTGGGTCAGGGTACTCAGTGGAGCCAAGAACTCTGTGTTAGTACCTTCTTATGTGTTACCACAGGAAAGTTTATTTCTTTCCCCATCTAGTACATGAGAAGCTGTGTCTCACTAAGGGAGGGGACTCCCTCCTGCTCAGTCATTATGAGCTCTGTGGAAACACGGATTCCTGTGACATCATTCAGGCAGAGGGACGAGCCTCCATAGCCAGAAATGGGAACCCAAGGAAGAGCAGTGTCTGCCCTATGGTTTTCTACATGCTTCCAGACCCAGAGCCTATTGTCGGGGCAGAAAAATGTGTTTTCCCTGGGGAAGATGAGAGATACTACAGTGGCATTCTTGCTGCTGATCTTGGCACAGCCAGTTCTACCAGCCTCAGCTTAGCGCACGTGGACCCTTCGCTGAGAGGCCACCCTGTCTGGAGTCTCCTGCCTGATGAGCAGCCTCTCTGTCCACCCTGTGCTGGCTGTCTCCCTCAACTGTCTTAGATTGCCTGGCAACCCCGCCCAGTAGATGGTCATCTGTCTGGGCTGCAGAACCCTGAGTTCATGTAACCATTAGCATGGAGATGGGCTTGGAACTCAGGGTTTCCTGTGACTCAGAACCAGATCTGGCCATGTGCTGTCCTATCCTGGGCCCCTACCTGACTCCCAGGTCCATCTTTGTCTGTCCCTACTCAGTGTCTTCCCACGGGAGCTTAAAGAGGTGTTCGCGTCATGGCGGCAGGAGTGTAGCAGCCGTGGCCGGCCAGATATCAGTGAACGGCTCATCAGCGCCTCTCTCTTCCTGCGCTTCTTGTGCCCTGCCATCATGTCGCCCTCACTCTTCAACCTGCTTCAGGAGTATCCTGATGACCGCACGGCTCGAACCCTCACACTCATCGCCAAAGTCACCCAGAACCTGGCCAACTTTGCCAAGTGAGTGTTGTGGTCCCATGGGGTTGAAGTACGCAGGGATGGAGCTTGGGTGTGTCTGCCCTGACCTAGGCTAGAGTGGTAGGCTTTGCTTTTGTCCCTGGCACCCTCGGTTTCCTCACTTCAGAATAAAGCCTCCTCCACGTTCTCCTCCCAGCAATGCACATGCCGTTTTGGTGAGCTTCCTTGGATTGCAAAGGTGGGAAGACAAGATATTTTCCTTCTACTTTTTAAAATTAACATATTATCATAACATGCCATAAGGATTCTTGTCTGTCTTTTAACACCAGGCTCTACTTTGCAATGAATGGCTGATTTCCTGAGTAGCTGGGCACTTACTTGGGTTAATGCTGCCAAGATGATTGCCTATAAAGCACCTTCTGTTGTTTGGGGCTGCATTCTTCTTCTTTTTTTTTTTTTTTTTTAGACTTATTTGTTTTATGTGTGAATAGTTTGCCTGCATGTCTGTCTGTCTGTACACCACATGAATGCTTGGTGCCCATGGAGGTCAGAAGGGGGCCTCAGAACTCCTGGAACTGGATTAGGGATGGTTGTGAAGTACCATGTGGATGGTGGGAATTGGGTCCTCTGCAAGAGCAGCAAGTGCTCTCAAGTGTTGAGCCAACTCTCCAGCCCCCTTGGCTGACTTTTTAGAGACTGTAGATAAAGTGACAGAGCTGGGTAAGCTTGTCATTAATTCATAGTTGCAGATTGAGTCTTTTTCCAGACCTGTCTGTGTTGGGCCCTGTGATGAGTCAGCCAGGGAGGCAAGTGCAGTAGATGGAGGGATGGGGACCAAGATGCATGCCAGAGTGTCAGGAGAGTTGAGGCTTGTGTGGCTAAAAGATGGAAGGCCTCTCATTTAGCCCAGACAAGGAGCAGGGGCTACCGTGATGATAAGGGCCTGGTACCAGAGGAATCTAGGGCATCAAGACAAAGCCAGGAGAGACAGCCATGCAGGGGGCTACAGGAACCTGAAGGCCACATGGTGCAGATATGCACCACACAGCATGCCATTACCTCTTCCAGATCCTGAAGGCCATCCCTGAGCAATGTATATCTGGTAAGAAGAGTCTGAGGAGATGATAGCTATGCTTCAGGCAAAAAATGGCAGGCACTGGGGTGGAGCCCAGTGGCTGCCAGAACAGCATTAAGTGCCTAGATGATCATGTCGGCGGGCTTGTCATTTGGAGATGAAGGAGAGTTGGCAGCTGCCAAGTCTCTGGCTTGTCCGGTGGGTGATGGTGTCTTCATTTAAGATAGAAATTCAGAGGAGGGTGCCAGGCTTGGGGGTTGTTCCTGGTGACCCTCCAAAACTCAGTAGAGACCTGCCTGGGCCAAGTGGAGATCTGAAAAAGACCTGTGTACCGGGCTTTCAGATCTGGAGGAAAATAGGCTTTCAAATAGACCAAAAGGGGTAGTATGTAGAGGGAACAGAATAGTCTAGTGACTTCAGTTCCTGAAAAGGGTAGCGTGATTTTGGCTTTGGGAAGAGGGTCCTGCTGACTTGGAGTCTTGATTGGCAGTAGCCATGGTGAGGAAGGAGATGGGACCTGACTGATAAGGGTCGCTCACCTTGGCTGTCCTTCCTGTCCAGGTTTGGCAGCAAGGAGGAGTACATGTCTTTTATGAATCAGTTCCTGGAGCATGAGTGGACCAACATGCAGCGCTTCCTGCTGGAGATTTCCAACCCTGAGACCCTTTCCAACACGGCAGGCTTTGAGGGCTACATAGACCTGGGCCGGGAGCTCTCCAGCCTGCACTCTCTTCTCTGGGAGGCTGTCAGCCAGCTTGAACAGGTGCCTGTTGCCGGGGCTAGGTGGGCGTCCTCCAGGCTGGAGGGCTCACCTGCATGACCGATTACCATGGGGTGCCTTTGCTAGCAGGGATGTCTGGGCGAGTGCGAGCATAGGACAGATCCATTTGCTCTCGGTGCTGGGTCCAGCTCTACAGCTGCGCACTCAGCTCTCCTGGCCAAGTACATAGGAATGCTCGCTCCTTACCTGAGTGCTGCAAGAGATGGATCTGAAAATGTTCTTGCTCTTGGCTTAGTAGCTACTGAGAAGGAAAAGACACTCAAAGGATCCTCTCTGTCCACATTTCAGATCAGAATTTGGCAACCTCTGTAGAGCAAGAGCTTACAGCTCAGCAATAGCATGCTGAGCCTGCATGCACAAGGCCCTGAGTTTGGTCCCTAATTCAGCAAAGAAAAGAAAACTTGATCATTGCTACTGGTGGTCAGCAGACAGGATTTGTCCCTGCATACCTGACATTGCTTCAGTCACATGGCCCAAGCAGCCCTTCCACAGCCTGGAGTCCTGCTGATCCCCATTTGTCTGCAGCCCACTGTATCCTGCTGAGAACCTCTTCTTAACCCGCCTTGCTTTCCAGGGCTCTAAGGGGTCACTGACCCCAGGCTGATGCGCTGCCTCTTGTCTCATCCCTAGAGGTCATTACTCAGTGTACTTTGCCATGCAGTCTTATAAGCTCGTTCTCACACGCAGGCACAAGCCCATGTGGGCCTCTGTTTTGCAGTTTGTTTTTCAAGTGAGAACTTAGCTGTACATGGCTGTTGTACCCCTCACCCACTTTATGGGTGTCTTCCTACATCACGTCATCCAGTACCACCACTGGCCTTTTAGTACAACAGACTGTCCTGTAGTGGGAGCGCTGTTTACCTCACCAGTCCCCGCTCCTCACTGCCACTCTCGCTGTTGAAATTGCAGGGAGGCAGTTTTGCTCATGGCTTCCTTTCTCCCTGAGCCAGTGTCCCATGGGTCAATGTCCCATGGGTCTCAGAACCAGGCAGGAAGTATAGAAAGTGATCAGTGTTGTCACGCAAGTGGTAAGACTTTAAAGTGGAAGTGTTGCCTCCACAGCTCTGCTACAGGGATTGAGGGTTCTGACTTGCACAGCTTTCCACTGCAAAGGTGGCATCCATTCCCTTCAGCTCTGCCGAATCCTCTGCACATCTACACTGTGACAGGGAGCTGCAGAAGGGCCTAGGCACTGTCCTTTCTTGGGCCAGCACCCTGCGTCTGTTCCGTACCTGGCCTGTGACTACAGGCTCGGGTGTCGGGCTAGATCCACCGTTGGTTAAAGTAGGTAGTTGGAGGGGCTACCACAGATGCTCCTTGGGTAGCGAAGTGGAAGGGGTGCCACTCCAGTATTAGGGATAGATTTGTAGCACATTCCCAAACTGCCTGGGTCTGACTGGTGGGGTCCGGTGCTCTGCATTTTGTGACATAGGTGACGGCAGTCTTTATCCATTTTTGCAGAGCATTGTGTCCAAACTGGGACCCCTGCCTCGTATCCTGAGGGATGTCCACACAGCACTGAGCACTCCAGGCAGTGGGCAGCTCCCTGGCGCCAACGACCTGGCTTCCACACCAGGCTCTGGCAGCAGCAGCGTCTCAGCCGGGCTACAGAAGATGGTGATTGAGAACGATCTCTCTGGGTAAGAGCTGCCAGCTGTGCTGGGTGGAGTGAGTTGTGCATACAGACTAGGCACAGTTTAGCTGTGGTGTCATGGAAGGAAATGATGCCCATACAAGCACTCTTGAGAAGCCAAACGAGACCCAGAGTGTGTGGGGTGAGCTTAAGGGATGAGCTTGCCATTTGGGATAAATCACAGGCTTCCTGGAGGAGGATTCGTTAGTGCTTTTTGGAAAAGAATGTCTAGGAAAGACATTCTTGGGTTGGCCACAAGCGGAGAGCTAAGAAAGCCTGTGTTTAGGGATAATTACTGACCCCAAATCCTAGAGATGTTTCCACAGGACCTGTGCTTGTTAATACCTTCTTAGCCCGGCGTGGTGGCACATGCCTAAAATCCCAGCACTCAGGGAGGCAGGTGGATCTCTGAGTTTGAGGCCAGCCTCGTCTATAGAGCGAATCCAGGACAGCTAAGGCTGCACAGAGAAATCCTGTCTTTAAGAACAAAAAAAAACCTTCTTGCTGTGTGGTGCAGTGTACCATTAATGCCAGTACTTGGGAGGCAGGGACAAGTGGATTGCTATGAGTTTGAAACCAGCCTGAGTTCTAGGATAGTCAGAATGAGTTCTAGGATAGTCAGAGCTATGTAGAGAGAGACCTTGTAGGTAGGTAGGTAGGTAGATAGGTAGGTAGGTAGGTAGCTTCCATTCTTGTATTTCTAGAACTTTAGAAAATTGCAAGCAAAGAATTCCAGCACTCACTCAGGAGGCAGAGACAGCCAGATCTCTTTTAGTTCTAGGACAGCCTGGTCTACAAAGTGAGTTCAGGACAGCCAGGGCTACACAGAGAAACCAAAAAAAAAGAAAGAAAGAGAAAGGAAGGAGGGGAGGGAGGGAGAGAGAGAGGAAGGAAGGAAGGAAGGAAGGAAGGAAGGAAGGAAGGAAGGAAGGAAGGAAGGAAGGAAGGAAGGAAGAAAGAAAGAAAGAAAGAAAGAAAGAAAGAAAGAAAGGAAAGAAAGAAAGGAAAGAAAGAAAGAAAAGGAGAGAAAGAAAGAAGGCAGGAAAGGAAGGAAGAAAGAAAGAAATCTCCTGATTGGCTTTGAGGTTCCTAGTTCCAGCTTCACTGAACTCTGGACACAGTCACTCTGTGAACCTTAAGCAGTAGAAAGGGGGTGGGGGGACTTAAGGCAGAGGCAGCCGTTTTGTCAAGAAGCATGCTGTTGGTCAGACTGCATGCTCCGCTCCTCTCTGCCCTGCTTCCCACCAAGGCATGGGGACCACTCATGAGGAAGGCTGGAGCAGAACAGGAGAGAGGCTTGTTGTGGGTGGGAGCAGCCTCAGCTTTGAAGCCCTGGAGACAGTGAGAGCCAGGCCTTGGGGGTGTGGATTGAAGAGGTGTGACCTTGAGCCACTGCCCTTAACCTGCCAAGTGAGGAAGAAACTCTAGGCTAGACTGGAGTTCAGTTCAACACACCTGAGAGGCCACAAAGCTGCCTGGTATATGGGCCAAGGGGACCTGCATGCACATGCTGCCCCGACGTCTAGCTTTTCTTACTTGGTCTGCTGCTCTTGTCCAGCCCTTCCTGCCCCAAGTGCCCTGGCCCTGAGTGGCTGTACTGTCTGGAGGCTGTTCGCCTGCCATCCAGTTGATTGTGGCACATCAGGCTCCCCCATCCCTGCTGCTGCTCACCCACTTAGAGCCCTGTTTGCTTGGTGCCTTCTCTCCTACACGGGCCCCCTGACACCTCCACAGCCATCCTTGATGTCTGGGGAGGTTCAGGGCTAAGCTGCAGACAAGGTTGAAGTGAGGAGGTAGTCAGGGCCTTAATAGAGTAAGGGAGGCTATGGCCTGCAGCACAGATGCAGACCTGTGTGCATGTCTCATGCCCTTGACAACTCCTCTGATACCCTGTTCTTGCCAGGAATGCCAGCCCCCGCCTGCCACTTAAAAAGAGTGGCATCAGGAGGCAGGCCAGGGGAGGTCTCACTAGGAGTCTGTCTAGGAACAAGACGGGAGGCAGAGGGAGCCCCAGTAACTTTGAAAATGGTATTTGCAATTTGGAACCCAGGGAAAGCGGAGAGTGTCCAAGTGTGGGCTCAGGTTAAATTATGGGGCACTTCTAGACCCCGGCAGCCATGGGCCCAAGATGCACCTGCAGGGCTGTTCCCTAAAGAGCAGTTCTGTTGGAGCTGCCACATCACCAGTGACCCTGGGACTCTTGGCCCCTCTGCCACCCAGCCGTCTGCGGCCCTGGCTGAAGCTGCCACCCAGCAGATGGTGGTGCTGTTGGTTTAGACCACGAGTCTGGACTCACCGTTCTTTTCCCCTTCTTTCCCTGTGTGTGCTTGTCTCCCTGCAGTCTGATAGATTTCACCCGGTTACCGTCTCCAACCCCCGAAAACAAGGACTTGTTTTTTGTCACAAGGTCCTCCGGGGTCCAGCCCTCTCCTGCCCGCAGCTCGAGCTACTCAGAAGCCAACGAGCCTGACCTGCAGATGGCCAACGGCAGCAAGAGCCTGTCCATGGTGGACCTCCAGGACGCCCGCACACTGGATGGGGAGGCAGGTTCCCCAGTGGGCCCTGATGCCCTACCTGCTGACGGGCAGGTACCTGCGACTCAGCTGGTGGCTGGGTGGCCAGCCCGGGCAGCCCCAGTGAGTCTGGCAGGGTTGGCCACAGTGCGGCGGGCAGTGCCTACACCAACCACACCAGGCACCTCCGAGGGTGCACCAGGCCGGCCCCAGCTGTTGGCCCCACTCTCCTTCCAGAATCCCGTATACCAGATGGCGGCTGGCCTGCCGCTGTCACCCCGTGGCCTTGGTGACTCGGGCTCTGAGGGCCACAGCTCCCTGAGCTCTCACAGCAATAGTGAAGAGCTGGCAGCCGCTGCCAAACTGGGAAGTTTCAGCACTGCTGCGGAGGAGCTGGCGAGGCGGCCCGGTGAGCTGGCACGGAGGCAGATGTCACTGACTGAGAAGGGTGGGCAGCCCACAGTGCCGAGGCAAAACAGCGCAGGTCCCCAGCGGAGGATTGACCAGCCGCCGCCACCGCCACCACCACCACCTCCTGCCCCCCGGGGCAGGACACCTCCTACCTTGCTGAGCACCCTACAGTACCCACGACCCTCAAGTGGAACCATGGCGTCAGCATCACCTGACTGGGCCGGCCCTGGCACCCGGTTGCGGCAACAGTCATCCTCCTCCAAGGGAGACAGCCCAGAGCTGAAGCCCCGCGCCATTCATAAGCAGGTCAGCACTGTGGGCTGAGCTCTTGGTCAGTCAGAAGTTGCAGTCTGTGTCATGTTCTTCCTTGGTCATTTCACCTCACTTGCACCCAGCTGTCATCCCATGCTGAATGGGGCTGTGTCCTGCTCCATCCACTGGCCCACCCTGTGAACTCCTTTTTCTGGCAATCAGGACCTCCAAGGCTTAAAGAAAGCCAGGCTCCTTTACCAGTTCCCCAGGGGTAGGCTGGGTCAGGAAACAAGGAGTATTCCCATTCATCTCTAGTCCATGCCTAGTAAGTCTTGCCTGAACCCCAAGGCCACCTGTCCTTCTCTGGCCCCACTTCCTGAAGCACTAACACAGCCTCTTGGAAATAGCTACCAAGAGGGTGGCCCACCCCTGCCACCCAAGGGCTTCAGCAAAGCAGGCTATCACGCAGTAGGTGGCTGCCCCTCAGCCAGGCTACCACAGCACCTGGTGGTAGCAGAACTCCGTGCTCTGAGCCTACCTGGATGTTGCGCTGGCTCTGCTGTCCAGAAGGCTGATGTCCTTGAGTATGCACTCAGGCAGCAGAGGTTCCCTCCCTTTCTACCTCTGGCTCCCTAGTGACAGTCCCTGCCCCACCATCTATCTCTACCTCCTCACAGCCCCTCACAGCTGTGTTTCATTGTAGGGCCCTTCACCTGTGAGCCCCAATGCCCTGGACCGCACGGCCGCTTGGCTCTTGACTATGAACGCGCAGTTGTTAGAAGACGAGGGCCTGGGCCCAGATCCCCCCCACAGGGATAGGCTAAGGAGTAAGGAGGAACTCAGCCAAGCAGAAAAGGTAAAACTGGACCTAGACCTGGACCTGGGCTGGGCGGGCAGGGTGGGTGCTCCGCTAGTGCTGGGCGGGGGTCTCTCCAGAGCCCTTAGTGAGCGACACTGCTCGCTCTTGTCTTGTCGTGCCAGTCCTCACTTCCCTTGCCCCTGTGGAGGCTGCAGTTGTAGAACTGGAAGGAAAGTAGCAAGACCTTAGCTTTTAGCTTCGACCCAGGGTTCCCAGTACAGGCTGCACTGCATGTCAGTTACCTGGCAAGGGCTTGTGCACAGCCTCAGGATATAGGTTAGAACTTGAGGGCCCCTCGCTGCTGGACATTTAAGGAGCTGGAGCCTGAAAGCAAGATGCCGGAGGGCCCACTAGGGAAGCCTTGGGAATGAGGAGGCAGACAGGAGTCCTGTGACTCTACACAGGCTCTTTCCTCTGGGTTTAGGCCTGCCCAGGGCTTAGGGAGGAACAGCAATTACTAAGATAAGGGATGAGGCCACATTGCCAGTGAGATGTTCCTTTCCTCCCAGGGGAAAGTGGGTTCACCTCACCATACGTCTACCCTTTCTGGAGTAATATCGTGCCTCAGCTACCCTCCCAAGTCTTGAGTAGTCATGGCAGCTGCCCTGGATCCACAAGTGGTCCTTACCTTTCCCTGGCTACCAAACCCCAGGCAGATGGAGGTACCAGAGTAAGACTCCACAGCAAACACTTCCTTGCTGCTATCTTGGCGTCGAGTCCCTCAGCCCCGGAATCCTAGAACCGCCTATTGCAGCCTCATGAGCAGCCCCTTGGTCAGGGGACCAGGATTCCCGGCCCCCCAACTTCAAGGGAGTCCATCTCCATGCTGCATTTGCTACCTGCCACCACCCCCTCAGTTCACCGCATCCGCCTGCTTTCCCCAGTATGTGAAGGGAACCTGGGCACATGGAACATGGTGCTCCCAGAGCCGTGGTCAGGAGGAGAGCAAGCAGGTCTAGCCTCCCGCAGGCTCCCTTCTTCCTCCCTTCTCCCCAGAGGCTGCGTCACATCTGGAGATCCCAGCCTATCTTGTTTTGCTTTCCCCCTCCTCCTTGTTCCCCATGCTGTCCCCACTGCCACCTCATTCCTGTGGCAGTCTGGTCACATGGAAGCTGGAGGCTGGAATCTCATCGTGTTGGCCGGTTGCTTTTCATGTGGCTTGTCAGAGCCCTCACTGTCCCTCCTGTGGTGCACCTCCCTCCCAGGGCACTGCCAAGACCCTTCCTGTACCCCAGGGCGTCCTCTAACATGTTCAGGGTTACAGGGCTAGAGAACTGCCTCAGCAGTTAAGAGCACTCGTTACTCTCACTGAGGACTCGGGTTCAGTTCCCACCACCCACATGGTGGTTCACAGCCACCTGAAACTCCAGTTCCAGGGGATCTGACAACCCCTTCTGACCTCCTCAAGCACACAAAGTAATGCATATATCTGCTTGTAGGCAAAACACTCATGCATTTAAAAAAAAAAAATCTAAAAGTTTTAAAAAAGAAAGTTCAAGTCAAGTTCACTCTTTGACGTTTGGGTTGAATCTTCACCCTGCTCCTGACTGCGTATGTTGGGCTGGGAGAGGAGGGGCCAGACCTTTGGCAGCCACGGGCTTGAGTTATCAGTCATTGGGCTATTTCCTGTTGGGCTCCTACCTGCGCCCTGCTCAGGCTGATGAGGCTATGCTCTCTGTCCTCGCTGCCACGCTGGCAGGATCTGGCAGTGCTACAAGACAAGCTGCGAATCTCCACCAAGAAGCTGGAGGAGTACGAGACCCTTTTCAAGTGCCAGGAGGAGACGACACAGAAGCTGGTTTTGGAGTACCAGGCACGGCTGGAAGAGGGCGAGGAACGGCTGCGGCGGCAGCAGGAGGACAAGGACATTCAGATGAAGGGCATCATCAGCAGGTGAGGTGGCCTACCCACTGCTCCACGGTGGCCTCTGAGGGACAAGAGGAAAGGCAGCTGCCTGGCAGTGGGAGCACAGGGCAGGGGTGAGGCTTGTGTAGCCAGTGTCTGCTCCCTCGGGGTTTGGAGCACCTGAAAGAAGCTGCCAAGTTCTAGAGGAAATTTGAAAGCTAGATTTGAGAGGTAAGCAAAACAAAGAGGAAGCCATTGAGGGCGGGGAGAAGGACATCGCCTGGGTGTGTGTCAGTATCCACAGTGAGTAGGGAACAGTTGGGGTGGGGAAGAGAGTGGGTTTCCAGTGCCTGGTTTGTCTGAAGAGTTTCTGGGGTCACTTGGTTCTGGTACCTAGCTCTCCTCCGTTGTCTCTGCCCAGGCACAGGGTGGACATGCTGTCCTCAATGTTTGCACGCAGACAGTGCAGTGTCTGGGCCACCCACCGAGTCCCAGTCCTAGAGCGTCCTACCTCACAGCAGTGTGTAAGAAGTGTGGGTTTAAGCCTGTTCATTTGCTGAGACCTCAGGCTGAGCGGGTGTGAGGGAGACAGGGAACACCCCCTAGCCTTCTGTTTTGACCACAGCATTTCCCTTCCCAGATCACCTGTTGTGCCCTCCTTAGCACTTGTTCTCTGTGCTGTGCTTCTGCTCATTACAGGTGTTTAGCAGAGCAGAACCCAGGTGGCTGTCCACCTGCCGACAGCTTGACATCCCACTTGGCTCTTGGCTTCCCTTGTGCCTCCCATCTCCCCTTCCCTGTGCCTGTGAATGTAGCACCATCAGGATAGTTGGGTCTAGTGTGTCCTTGCTGCTCCTTTGCTGAAGAGCTTGTGTTACTCTGCCAGTTTCCAAGAAAGCTATATTGAGCTCTGATCATTCTTCTGTTTTTTTTATTTCTGTTGGTGTTTGCTTTATTGACACTTTCTAGTCTTGGGTGAGTGTTCTTATTATGAACTATTAACAAACTGACCTTTTAAATTATAGTCTTTTTTCCGTCTCATTTCTAATATAGCCCCTCTAACTTTCTCTGACTAGTGTTAGCATAGTGTATCATTTTCTGTCCTGTATACTTTTAAATCATTGTTCAGTCCATTTCCACTTTTATATATAACAAAAAACTTGCATTGGGTGATTGTAAACAAGACACATGTACTGCTCACAGTTCTGAAGGTTGCCATGTCCGAGATCAAGGTGTCAGCAGATTTAGTGTAGCTCTCCTTCATAGATGATACCTTAGGGCTATGTCCTTAGAGGCAAGCTCCTTCCAGCTTCTTGGGGAAGGCCACTAACACTGCTCATGAGGGTAGAAATACCTTGTGGCCCAGTCACTTTCCAGAGGACATCTGGTAGCACCGTAGAGGTTAAGTTTCTGTGTACACACATTTGTGTGTGGACACTAACTTTCAGACCGTAGCACCCATCTTTGTGTGCAGAGTTTATTTTACAGTTTCCTATTGTTGGATCTGCGTACTATCTAACAATTTCTGCCTCTTAATGGAATATTTAAGCATTTGCTTTTAATGTGCTTATTTTAAGCCGTGGCTGGTTTCCTGATTGTAGCGTTATCATCTTTCTTCTTGCCTTCCTTGGACTGTGTCTTTTACTCCCTAGCATTTCTCCTGTTGGCTCCCATGCTGTATCTCCGTGATGCTTTGAGTGTTAGTTGAAGGTTTTCCTCAAAGGGCAGATGATAAGTGTGTCAGGCTTTGCAGGCTGCGTGATCTCACTGCTCCGTTTCATCTGTTGTTACAGCAGAGCTGTGTGGTGTGAGGGTTTCCGGGAAGCTTGATGCAGCCTCTCCCCTGGCTGCAGTGGCAGGAATATTGCCCTATCTCTTGTTTTTTGACATAGTCTGTTTTTCTTTAGCTGGTGTTTGGTTTGGTTTGGTTTGGTTTAGTGTTTTGTTTTTTTTTTTTTTTTGTTGTTGTTGTTTTTTGTTTTGTTTTTTTAGTTTTTTGAGACAGGGTTTCTCTGTGTAGCCTTGGCTGTCCTAGACTCCCATTGTAAACCAGACTGGCCTCAAGCTCGAGAGAGTACTGGGATTCCAGGCATGCGCCACCACACCCAGCTTCTCTAGCTGCCTTTAAGGTATCTCTGTTGGGCTAGAGGTGTGTTCATTTTTGGAATGCTTGCCTGGCATGGACAGGCCCTAGGTTGGATCCTTAACACTATAAATTTTTAAATTTTATTTACTATTGTGGTGGGCATGTACATTTATGCCACGTGGTGGGGGGGGGGTGGCTATGTGTGGTATTAGTGTGTATCGGTCACAGGACAACTTTGTGTGTATGTGTGAGTAGGTCAGAGGACAACTTCCAGAAGGCTTCTCTTCACCATGGTTTCTGGAGATTAAGCTCAGGTAATTAAGCCCGTGTGGCTGGTACGTTTCCTCACTGAACCCTCTGTTCCTCCCAATATTTTTTTCTTAAGTGTTGTCAGCGGTCTGATTTTGCAGTCTATTGCCTGGTGTGCTTTTCTTTGTTTCTTGGGTTAGCTGTTCTTAGCTCGCAGGTGGATGCCTCTGCTTCCTAGTTCTCCATGACTGCTGTCACCTGCCCACACAGGTACAATGGCTGCTCTGCACTCTCCTCCATTGCATTGATACCTAGTTGTTGGGTTTTTTTTTTTTTTTCATTCTCTTTTTCTCTTTTATTTTATATGTATTAGTGATTTGCTTGCATTCATGTCTGTGCCTGGTATCCAAGTAGGTCAGATGAAGGTGTCGGACCTCCTGAACTGGAGTTACAGGTGCTTTGTGAGCTACCATGTGGGTGCTGGGAATCGAATTCAGCTCCTTTGCAAGAGCAACAAGTGTCCATCACCACTGAGCCATCAGTCTAGCACCCATGGTTGTTTTCTTTTTCCATTGTTCCTTAGTCTTGTCTTACCCATTTTCATATTCTTGGGTGGGGACTGAACCAAGGGCCTTGTGCAGGCTAGACAGCTATCTGAACCTGAGTTACACACTAGCCTTCTTACTTAAGACAAACTCTCAATAAATGTTCTGGGCTCTCTATGAACTTCTTTTGATCCTCCTGCCTCAGTCTCCCAGGTAGCTAGGATTACAGGCCTGCCTGGCTTACATGTAATGCTTTCTGTGTGGCCTGAAATGGCATACCAGTGTTCTGTGGTGCACTGTAGTTTTCATCTCTAGGGTTTCATTGTGGTTCAAATCTCTTCTGTTCCTTCTCATGCTCAAAACGTGTCTCTTAGGCATGTAGAATGTATGTCTATAGCCACTGTTGTACTGCCGTCACCTATTAGTTCAACCGTCTGACGTGACACTTCTTCTCACTGGCTTTTCTCCTGGATATGGATTTTATCTCCTTACATCGCTGTATCCTTGGCAGCTTTTGGTGGGATGGCAGGCATGGTGAGTTTCACATGAGTTGGTGGTCGAGGTTGTGTCTGTGTAATTACTTGTGTGGGATGTGTTCTGGAGTATAGTGACTCTGCTGGAAGTCAGCTGCATCCTTCCAGGTTCACTGCATCCTACAGGCCTTCAGACTTGGTCTCATTTGCCTGTACCTTGTGTGCAGGGGCCTTCCTAGAGCCTTCCTAGGCCCCAGCGGCCCCTCTCGCCCAGCATGTAGCTGGCAGGTTTTCACACGCCCCTGCCCTGTCTCCTGTGTTCAGGGTAGAATTGGGATTCCTACAGAGGCTTGAGGGCAATTAGAGGATTCACCTCTGCCTGGAGCTCTTGCTAACCCCCCTCATCAGCTTGATGCCAGCATCCCTGGGTGTGAGCAATTCCACTACAGTAGCTGTGCAGGCTGTAGTTACAGGCCTGGTGTGCTATTCCTGGTAGTCTGAGCCCCTAAAGGGAAAAGTTAGAGAATCCCTCGTCTTAGTGCCACTTGTGCCTTCCTGAGGCCCATACCGCCTCAGTAGACGTGATGGAAGGGGCTAAGAGCTGTCCAGAGTCTTCATCGTGTTCCCTGCCACAGATCCTGTGACATGGCATTCCTTAGAAGGGCGCTGGGATGGAGATAGCCCTCTTCAAATACGATGGGTCTTCACAAGCCCCACCATTCATCTCCTCCTTTTCATGGACCTCACTATCACTGTTTCTGATCACAGGTTGATGTCTGTGGAAGAGGAACTGAAGAAGGATCATGCTGAGATGCAGGCAGCTGTAGACTCCAAACAGAAGATCATTGATGCCCAGGTTGGGTGTCGGGCCACAGTGGTACAGAGTCTGGGGGAGGGGGTGACAGCCTTCTTTGGCATCCTGGTTACACCTCATTGTGAAGGCCAAGGACCAGGAACCAAGGCCTCTGTACTGAGGGTACTGACCAGTGGGACTTAGTGTGAGTAGAGTCGGCAGGACTTGGGGATGTGAAAGCAGGCTAGCTGAGGGAGTCTGGCCTTCCAGGTCCCTTTCCTCTGAATGCCCCAAGAATTGGAAGGTTTGTTTAGACTGTAAGCTGACACAGCCTAGAGAGGAGCTCTGGGTGCTTGACATGCATGGAAGCAAGGGCTCCTGCCTTTGAGCCTCAGGTGGCCCAAAGTTCCACTTCAACTATATAAGTTAAGAGGCAGGTGACAAGATCACAGCAGCCTGTGACAGTACAGAACCTTCCCCACATGCAGCCAGCCACCCCACAGCCTGGGCCCTTTCTCTGACGTGATACTTAACACAACCAAGTCTTCTTGCTTCTCTTGCCTAGCATGGTCCTGTCTGCCAGCTAGAGCCCATCCCATGCCCCACTAATGCCCTCTTTGCCCACAGGAAAAACGCATCGCCTCCCTGGATGCTGCGAATGCCCGCCTCATGAGCGCCCTCACACAGCTGAAAGAGAGGTACAGCATGCAAGCCCGTAACGGCGTCTCCCCCACCAACCCTACCAAATTGCAGATTACTGAGAACGGCGAGTTCAGAAACAGCAGCAATTGCTAACCTGCCTGAGGAAAGGGAGACTGTGGTGGCCCAGGACAGGGTCTCGGTCGGGAGGCTCCCCCACAGTTGCAGACTAGCCTGCAGTGGAGGCAGCATAAGACTGATGGAGTGTGAGACTGAGGGCACAGCGCCCCTCCTTCTCTTCGCCCACCTGAACAGTGGGTTTGGGTAGAGGCAGCCGAGACTGCACGCTGGGGAGTGGGGGACAGCCTGGAGGGAGGCCTGCCAAATGTGTCTGTTGGCTATTGGATTTGGTTTGCGTCACTTTCTCCTCCTTGACCAGCTGGGTGCATGCATGTACTCCTTACCCTTTGCCAGGGAGGGAGCTACCTGGAAAGGGCTCAAGTGAGGTCTAGAGGCCACTCCTACGGGCTCTCCTTGGGCCCAGGACCTGACAGAGTAGTTGGCAGGCAGAGTGGCCCCTTCTCGCCTCTGCCCTGAGCCCCTGCCACTGCATGCAGCTTGTCAGGGACCCTTCCTGGCCGTGTGGAACTAAAGGACAGAACCATGGTCCTGTGCCTGCCCCAGGCTCTCTGCCTTCCACCTCCTTCCCTTCCTTAGTTGCATTGCCAAACAGATAGTGAGCATCGCACTTTCTCTGATGAGCCCTCATACTGTGGGAGGATCCACCGCTTCCCACACTTCACACATGGGCCTGCCTCATGCTGTCGGGACTCCAGAAGCCAGAGAGCTGGGCAGAGGTGGCCAGGTGACCATGCATTGTAGCTAGCGTCCTTCTCCAGGGTCCCAGTGCATTCCAGCATGGTGGCCCTGTAGGGAACGGCCAGCTAGTGCCCACCCTGCAAAGGTGATCTCTCTTCTCTGATGATTTAAAAGAAAATTTCTAAAGCCTGCAGACCCTGAGAAGGTGGATAACTGTGATTTTTTTTCCTTTCACAGTATGCATTAGAAACAAAAGCCCGCTTGCTCGCTTGCTGGAACACAGGGGCCTTTTAAATTGAGCGTGCGCACTGCATGGGAAATAGCGGCCCTGGAGGATGTTAGACTTGCTCCCTCTCCAAGACAGCAGCAGCCTGCACCAGGCCCCGAGTGTGCAGTCGCCTCTCCTCACCCTCCCAGCCCCAGCCAAGGACCCAGGCACTGCAGGCAGGGAGGGGCACACCCGCAGCTGGGGCTGGTTTTCCCCAGCTCTAGGCTGTTCTGTAGCATATCTGTCCCTCCCCTGCCCCCTTTGTGGGCCAGATGGGCAGGAGCTTGGGTCTCTCTTGTGCCCCCATCTGTTCCCACACCCTAGACTCCAAGCCCTGGTTCTGAGTCACCTAGGGCAGGAGCTAGGGCCTTTACCAGGCAGCAAAATGGGGCTAGACAAGTTCTGCTTGTGCTCCTAGAGTCCTCATTAAGGGTGGGAGTCCTGGAGGTGTGGCCCAGCCATGCTGCACCCCATCCTCAGTGTATGAGCAGGCAAGGGTAAAGGGTAGATGCCCTGGGAAGCGCTTTCAGTTGTAACCTACAGCCCAGTTAGGCTGCAGACAAGTGCTGGGAGAGGGGGCCTGGGCCTCAAGGGTCAGAGACCTCAGGAAGGAAGGAGGTGGGGCTGAGGTCCTGCTCCTGCCCCTTCCTGCCCCACTCATGTTCAAACCCCTGCCTCCGTGTATTTCAGCCAGGGTGGCCTCTCGGGCAGGGCCTGGCCTGGCCTGAGTCTTGCCCTTTCACTGCCCAGGGAACCCTGTTTTCCTCCCCAGCCGCACTCTCGCCCATGCCTCATAAAGTGACCTCTGTCTGAGCGCCTCCTAGCAATATGGGGAGGTCCCCAGGCCTGGACAGGAGGGCGCAGGCCAGATGCAATGGCCCCTGGTGGGGTTGTTAGCTCTCAGGCCGAGAGCCTTACTTACCTAGTGCAAAACTGTAAAAGTGTACAGACTCTCCACAGATTTTTATCTTAATTGCAAGTCTGCCGACTTTTGTAAATGTTCTTGGTGTTTGACCGTAATGGAACTATCTCACCCAAGGGATGTACATAGTCCTTTAGTCCTGGTGCTGCGAGGGCTGGCCGGGACCGCTGCTCTCACGGTTCAGAGCATAGCCTGGAGAACGGTGCTGGGCAGGGCAACGAGCTCTGCGCTCCAGGTGTCTGTCGTTTTCCTGCCTGGGGCACTGGTGTGTTGGCTTGCAGCCTGCTGTTGGAGTGGGAGGTTGATGGGGCACATGCCCCATTGGGGCCAGTAAAGCATCCTCCTGCCCACAGCCTTGGGGCTGAGCTCTGCCTACAGCCAGGGCTGGAGCTGCCAGAGGCCCCGAGAGAATGGTGGTCCTGCTCTGGGAAGACCCTGGCCACTGACACCCAGGCTCTGCTGGAGAGAGCAGGCCCTCCCCTGCCAACACAGACACCTGACCTTCTTGTTCAATTTGTGTGTTAGAGTGAAGGCAACTGCCAAACTTCGTTTGAGCGAAGACCTCTGACTGCCCAGAAGTGGGGGTGGGGATCAGGGCCAGAGCTCCACTTGCACCCCAGCACCTGCCCGAGGGACACCACTCCCTCATACCCGTATGTCTGGGAGCCAGACTGTCCAGGGAACCAGCCCCTGTTTTCTATATACTCAGCCACAAGGCTACCCCTCCCCCCTACTGTGCCCAGCTCCCCCCTTTTGTAAGTATGTGAAAAGGAAAAAATGCAAACGTCAGAGTCGGCCGGAGCCCTTCCCTCCAGCCGTGACTTTTAACCATGTAATAATGTACAGAGAAGTTGTTGGTGTTCGAAGACTCCGTGTGGCTGTGCAATTTCTGTACATTTGCAATTAGAAATATTAAAGATTTATTTAGCTATTTTAAGCCTGACTTGCCTCTATTCAGCTGTGTCCTCGTTGTTTCCTACGGGTAACCCTGAATGTTGAGCTAATGCTGTTACGTTCCAGCCATGGCCCCTAAACTGGCTGACCTGGGATCACCCCTCCTCTGCTGAAAGCCTTTACAGGGGAGTGGAGCAGCTTACCTCCAAGTGCTGGGGACCCCACTGATTCCTGGGGCTCGTAGCTGCCACACCTCCTGCTGCAGAGGCGCCGGGTCAAGCCCTGCCAGTCCTTTGCAACCCGAGAAGAGGGAGAGAGCAGGAGCTCTGCCCAAGGTCACCGGTGAGTGAGTGCTTGGGAAGGCCAGCTGGGGTGTGTCAGGATCAGACCCTCCTGAGCTGGAAATGAGGTTGCCTGAAACCACCTTAGCCATCCCTGCTGAATGAGTTAGTTCCTTGTGTCCCTGGCTGTTTGCCCAGCACCTGCCAGCATTTGGGATCCCATCTTTTGATGTATGATGACCCTGGGTGGAATACACGAGCAGTCCGACTCTACAGGGGCAAGATCTCACACACACACACACACACACACACACACACACGCACGCATGCACGCACACGCACGCACGCCCAGGGCAAACTCAGAAATACACTCCCAAACCCTTAAGAAAAGTTGGAGGGTTTTAAGACCTTCTAATAAGCAGGGACACATCAACAGGTCCCATTAGTGAGAACAGACCTGTCTTTGTCGGATTGTAACTGAGACCTAAAGAAAATGCCTGCCCAGAGCCCAGTTTTGGCTAAAATAGGAAATTATATTTAAAAATAATAAGTAAATAGATACACTACCAGAAAACAAACTTTTTTAATGGAATGACTCTTGCAGTTAGATGAGCACTCTCCATCACTCCAAACATCATCGTACTGACAAGATTAAAGTGGGAGGAGATTCAAGGAGACTTGCTTAGCTGCCAGCTGGAAGCTGATGAGAAGGCCTTCTTGCCCCATACCCTTCCCAGAGGTTTCGGTGGGGCCCCCAAGGCCAGAGAGTCATATATGCTGTGCTGTCAGAGCCAGTCGGACCCCCAGCAGGAAGAAAAGAACCCTGGCCCGCATGGCTGGCAGGGTGCTGGAAGGAGAAGTGGGCCTGTCCTCCATAGCTGCCTCTACCCTCTGCTCATCATAGCCCTTCACTCATTTCAGGGAGGTTTCTAGATGTTTGCTCAATGAAAAGCCTGAATCTCTCGAGTGCTGTTCCAGAGGATGCCTGCGCTTGTGTGCATGCACTCAGCCAAGGACCCTGAGGCAGTGGAAGGAAGCTTCCCACCTGTTGTGAGAGCCCGAGTCGGGACCCACAGCACATGACACTTGGACCCAGTGTTGGAAGGCAGTGGAGGAGAGTGGGGACTGGAATGTACAGATGCCTTTCTAGAGGCAGCAGGGGCTGTTACAACACCCACTCCCTGTGGATGACTTCATTTTTAGATCCACTCACTGCCCCTCAAATTTCACTGTCACCAGAGCCATGTGCCCCTTTGGTATCGCCACTTGAGGATTTCACAGGCATCGAACTTGATTTGTCGAAATATTAGAGTTATTGACCCTGATGCCTCTAAAACTCGTTCCTCTCATTTTCCAGTTCCCCCAAAACGTCCCAACTCTCCTGCCATTTATTCAAGCCGAGTGCTAGACGTGATTTCTTTTAAATATGAATTCTTGACTTTTGGGCTTTAACAGAGATGCGCAGATTTAGAATGATGTTCCTGATCCATTCTGAGTGAAAGCAAGCAGTCGATCAGTGTGCCCTCATTCTTTTAAAGAAAAGCCAATAAATTCCACCGCAGGCAAACATCCCACTGTTAGTGGCAGTTTGCTCTGGGGAGGGGAGAAAAGGAACTTACATGTTCTACTTTATATTCCTTTGTGCTGTTTGAATATTTTACAGCCAGTTTTATTTCTCATTTTGATACAAAGCCATTTAAAAATAAATAAAACATACCCAATATAGTGAAACACTATGCAGCCATTAAATTTGTAGAAGAATAACAAATGGCATTGAAAGATGTAAATAATGCATTAAGTGTAAACGCTGATAACGGGATTGTATGTCCAGGAGGATTCTGTTCAGCTTTTAAACCATGTTCACAAAAACACCTGGATTGGGAGGAGATAATTGTTAGGTGGGAGCTTGAGTTCGGACATGTGTGAGAGCAGGCTTTGAGTCCTCATGCTCTTAGTATTATGGGAAAGCCCTCCTGTTCTCAGTTTCCTCACTGTGAGATGAGGGCGGCAGTACCTGTACCATGGGGACGTCTTCCAGGAGGATGTACAGTTAGTTAGCACAAACAAACCGTCTCTGTTAATACTGTAAGAGTATTAAGAAGCGTTTTCCAGGGCTATGGTTAAGTACGCATCGTACTCTCGCAGAGGACCTGGATTTGGTCCCCAGCACCCATGTCAGGCAGCTCACACCTGCCTGGACCTCCAGCTCCAGATGACTCATCACCTTCTTCTGGACTCCTCTGCATGTACATGTGTGGGCACACACAATTTAAAGTATTTTTTTTTTCTAATGGTGGGGGAGGTTCAAGACAGGGTTTCTCTGTGTAGACCAGGCTGGCCTTGAACTCAGATCTGTCTGCCTGTGCCTCTCAAGTGCTGAGATTAAAGGCATGCACCACCACACCTGACAAAAAGTAAAATGTTTTTTTTTTTAAAGAATAATATCTCAATAAAACCTTAAAAATCATACTTAGGATCATTAAAGAGATATATGCCAAGATGTTGATAAAATAGTTACCTGAGGATACTGAGTGTGGTACTCCTTTCTCTTTTGGCTTACCTGTTTTCTAAGTTTTCTGTCTGTCTGTCTCTCTCTCTAACATGTTTTTGCATTTATGGTGCAAACCCAATTAAAAAAAAATACCTGCAGCTCAGTGGTAAAGTGCTTGCCTTGCATGCATGACAACCTGGGTTATTTCTCAGCACTGAGGGGGGGAAGCAGTATCATCCCTAAAAGCAAAGCGTTAGCCACCCACCCACCTTCTTCATGGGGTAGGAAGTAAGAGGGTGGGTGAAGAAACTGCCATTTTGATGCAGAAAGGCAGAAAAGAAGCTCATTGTACTTACTGGGAGACACAGGCAAGAAAACAAAACAAAATGGGATTTTCTTAGAATTTCCCATCATAAAAATGGCCTTTGCTTAGGAGTGGCTGGATACAAACTAAATATCCTAGAAGACGCTTTTCCCAGCAGCCAGCAGTGGCTCTCAGAAGGGAAGGTGTGGGTGGTGGTGATGGGAGAGGGTGGATATACTGGACACCGACACCATCTGGACTGAGCAGTGACTAGAGCCCAGAGCAGAGTGGATTTCGTTCATCCGTAGCACACCTGTTACCTGCCACAACCATGCTGTACTGTTGGCTGAATTCATATGAAGATGGTCATGTCTTCCACATAGGTTTTTAAAAGTGACCACTACCTTTTTGACTCCTGGTTGGCATTTATTTCTGAATGTCTTGAAATATCCAGAAGACAAACAGTCCTTTGGAGGCCCAGCTAGTGAGAAACCTCCTGCTTCTCCAAGGATGATGGTCTGCTTTTCGTCCTGTCTCCCATCAGCCCAAGAGTTGGCACTGAGACTCTGAGGGCGAGGGTGGGTTCCTGAAGTTATACTTAGGAGTGTCCACAGTTTGCTGATGTGTGAAGCAGAGACAGGTATGAGGTCAGGGATCTCCACACACAGCCTGGAGGGGGAAGGCCTCAGTCTCAGAAACATGCCTTACAAAATGTTTACAACTTTACCTTTGTTGTAAATTTAAAAACATAGAGTGTGTGGCTGTATAAAGTTTGCTATTAACCATAAGATTATCACGGCGGTATTACCTAACCTGCTATCACAAATAATAAGACACGGATTTGTAATTGTCTTATTTATCTTGGGCCTGGCAGATACTCCTACCTACGCTGTCTGAATCACCTCACCATCCATCTCCCAGCCCCTATCCAATGCCATTCTTATTCCTCCTATCTTCCACCCATAATCTTATAAATACTTGCTTTTATTCTTCATCCGGGCCTTTTCAAGCCATTATTGGAGTCTTCCTCCTGGCCCCATGTGGTTTCTTCTCCAAGCTAACCCATTGTGGCATCCTCCTTCTCTTCCTCTTCAGTCTGTCTCCCATGATTCTCTCTGAAGCCAGGGAACCCTAGCCACGCTCATCTCATTCCACCCTGCCCAGGTATAGGCTGTTTAAGGAACCAGTCAGATATAATGACTTAGGCAGATTTACAAAACAAGCATGGGTGTAACCAGATCTTGATGGCCAGCCGTAGAACAACCTCCAACATACCTTTAATGACTGAAAGCAGCAATTGTGTGAAAGCATACTTTTTTTTTTTAACAACCAAGACTTACACACAAATATAAGATGAACATACGGTTGGTATTTTTTTTAATTCACTAATTAATGAGAGAACCAGTCAGTTGTCACCATCAATTCAAAGGAGAGTTCAGTCGTGCAAACAGACAACTGTTAGTTTCAAAAAAAAAAAAAAAAATTACAAGTAGTTGCAAAATCAGTCTGTCTTCAGGGCACTCCAGCAACGTTTATTCTAATTTGTAGGACAAAGATCATAGTGTTACCATTTCAGAACTTATACCAAAGAAATTCAAGGCCAAGGAAAAGCAAGTTACAGATTCAGCAGACTCATAACTCATCTTGCCTATGTTGAAATCTCGTATATTTTTCTAAAACCAGCTTTAAAAACAAAGCAGAAGCAGGGGCCTAGAGTGCTTAAAAGCACATACTGCTCTTGCAGTGGACTTGAGTTCAATTTCCAGCACCCACATTGGGTGGCTCACAACCACCTGTAAACTCCAGCTCCGGGGACTCTGATGCCCTCTTCTGGACTCCATGGGTACCACACTCATGTGCACATACCCACATGCGGACACTTCTCCGCGTAATTTAAAACTTTTTTAAAAAAATCAAATAATAAACAGGAAGAGGCAATGTTGAGAGGAGTCTGCTACCTAAGAATCCCTCAGTTAGACATATCTATTGTTTATAGCTCAAGATAGCTTTGTCCCTGCCCATACAACCTAATTTCTACTCTGTTACTTTGAGGTAAAGTCTCACTATGTATGCAGCCAAGGCTGACTTCAGACTTGAGATCTTTCCACCCCTTACCCCAAGTGCTAGAACTGCAGGTGTGTGCTACTACACTTGGCACAGACTAGTATTGCGAAGGCAAGAATACAGTCACTTTTTAAAAAATGTTTCATTTTTATTTTAAACAAAACGTGAATGCAGGTCAGTGCCTGCATGTGTATATGTGTGCTCCATATATGCCCACAGAGGTCAGAGAGGTTTCAGTTCCCTGCAAATGGAGTTACACATGGTTGTGAGTTGCCCCGTGGGTGCTGGGGATCGAACCCAGGTCCTCTGAAAGGACAGCCAGGGCTCTTACTGCTGAGCCATCTCTCTAGCAATAGTTTTTGGGTTAGGCTTTAAATTTTAAATTATGCACATATGTGGTGTGTCTCATTTATGTGTCTGTGTATTTTGTGCGTGTGAGCAAAGATGCTCTTGGCGTTCAAGCTCTGGCACAGGCCCCGTGGGGCTGGAGTTACGGGCAGTTGTGAGCTGCCTGATAATGGGTGCTGCAAGAGCCGTTCTTGCTCTTAATGACTGTGTATTCTCTCATGCTCCACTCCCCCATCGCCCCAGCTCCCCATCCCCACCTTCCCACCCCCACTCCCCACCCCCACTGCCCCACTTTATTGTTGTTTTTTGCTTGTTTGTTTGTTTTGCCAAGCATGTTTGGGCATGCCTGCAATCCCAGCCCTTGAGAGGTCAAGGCAGACACAGAGGTTTGAGGCTTGCCTGGTGGTCTACATAGTGTATGCAGCAAATCCCAGGTCAGCCGGGGTTAACATGACCATACCCTCTCTCAAACAAAACCAAACAATTAAAAACAGCAACAAAACCAACTGTAACAACCCTAGTTGAAATGTTGCCCAGGCTAGCACCACTTTCAAGAACCCCTGCCTCTCATCATCCTGGGTAGCCGATGTTTATGAGCTAGCTGTCAGTATAGGGCCGGTAGGTTTGCTTTTTCTATCTGGCAGTAGATCGTGGATACATTTTTTTTTTTTTTTTTTTTTTTACAAATATCATCCTTCGCTGCTACTTTAATTTTTTTAATGATTATACTTGCATATAATTTAAAATTTCAAGCCTTGAATTCTGAATTTTTTTTTTCTTTGAATTTTTGCTTTGGAAATAATCTCACACAGCCAAGTTGTTGAAAAATCAACAGTGCACGGAGCACCTGTGTGCCTTTTACTCCAAAATGCCATGAACAGGGCATTTGCTTTATCATTATAGTCTTTCTGGATGTCTCTCTCTATCTCCCTGTCCCTGTGTCTCTCTCTATGTCTGTCTGTCTCCTCTCCCTCTCTCTCTCTCTCTCTCTCTCTCTCTCTCTCTCTCACACACACACACACACACACACACACACACACACACACACACCACACTTTCCCTCCTGAATTCCTTGAAGGCTAGTTGCATACCGAGGCTCCTTCTAAACCGGTCTAGCCTCAGGCTGTCTCTGCACTATCATAGTTCCGTTACCAGCTCTCACGTTCAGTTTCCGCTTTCTCCGATGACCCAATTATGTCCTTTTATACTGTTTCCCCCCTAGTGCCCCAGTCTAGGGTCAGGGCAGGGACTGGCATTCAGTTGTCTTGTCTCTTTAGCATCTTCTAATCTAGAACTTTCTGTGGGCTTTTCTGGTCTTTGGTGACAATGGCATTTAGGAGAAATACAATAAACTACACCCCTGGCTCCTTGTGAAAACATCAGTAAGAATATAGAAGTGGTTTGTTTATCTGATGGGTCTTGAGGACAGCTTCTGGCGCCTTAGAGTCTTTGGAGTGTAACACATCTGGAGGCACACGATGCCCGAGGCCCGCCTGCCTTTCCTGGGTGATGTTGATTTTAGTCTCCTCATCAGTGTTTGCCATTCTGCTGCTCCTCTGTGAGGGAACTGGCTTCAGTTTTGGCTTTGTCTGTGTAGTAACTAAGCAGCCTGTGCAGTGGCACATGAAGACCATGGAAAGAGTGCTTCCTTCTTTGAGAGTATCATGTGGGTTTAGCAAACAGAAGAATTTCTAATTGCCTGGGTCTGTGCAGAGATGGCTGGGACAGGCCTTCCATCTCCCAGCTCCACATCCCAGAGTACCCTCAGCAGAATTCCAGTCAGTCAAGGTCTGCGCCACATCCAGTGGAGCTGATGTTTTCCTGTTGTTTAAGGGGATAGAATTCATTCCGTTGTTTTGTTGTGATTGACCAGCAGTTCCAGGTACGGTCCTTAGGAGCTCCTTCGGGCGGTGTCTACTGACATACTGACGTACCTTGGTGTTGTTTCTGAGCATGTCTGTGCTGTCAGACCTGACACGACATCCAGGTGCCCTCCCTTGTGCCATTCCTTCTCAGCCATGGCATTGTCCTCATTTCTCTGAGCAACCTTTGGAACTGGTATTAACTGGCCAAGATCAGGGATATCATCCTCACACAGACACCTGATAGGAATTGTGAGTTGATGCCTCTGTCTAAAGTTTCATGGACCTGAATTCTGTCTGTCTCTATCTCTCTCTTACACACATACACGCAAGATGAAAAGTCTCAGATTTCCTCTTGATCCTTGGCCTCCATTCACCAATGGTGAGTTTTGCTTTCATCCACTGCGCTTCCGTGGCAATGTCTGCAGGGAATTCGGAAGCCTCTTAATGGGTCTTGAAGGTCGTTCTGTCAACATGGCATCACGATGCCTAAAAACATCAGTCACCTTGAGTTGCCTCTCATTTTTTTGTTTTGTTTTGTTTGTTTGTTTTTCAAGACAGGGTTTCTCTGTATAGTCTTGGCTGTCCTGGACTCTCTGTGTAGACCAGGGAACTCACAGAAATGTGCCTGCCTCTGCCTTCCTGAGTGCTAGGATTAAAGGCATGAGCCAACGCACCCAGCCTACCTCTCACCTTTGATGCTGGTGAAAATCCATGTGCAAAGTGATGCAGCTCTACCTGAAGAATGGAAAAATTAGACTGTTGGTTATCCCAGCAAAAAAAGCAGGCAAAAGAATGAAATGACAAGTTGGAAAAGAAATAGAAGTGGTCAATAAATGAGAATATGCCTAGTATCGTGGCTCACACCTGTAATCCCAGCACTCGGGAGGTAGAAGTAGGAGGATCAAGGGGTTTAGGGGTCATCCCAGCTACATAGAGAGTTAGAAGACAGCCTGGGCTATCAGAGACCTGTCTCAGAGCACACAAACAGCTGCTCATGCGCACTAGAAAAGCAAATGAAAATAACAGGTTAAGTTGCTTTTGTTTTGGCTGCTCCTGTTTGGCTAATAGACACAAAAAGGAAACCAACCTAAGAAGAGGAAAACACGAGCTGTTAAATGCTGACAACACACGTAAGGTCAGGCATTCCCTGGATAGCAGCACCGTGTCTGGTTGTCAGTCTTAGCTTATGTAATTTTTAAGTTTTGTGTAGATTTAGCTCCTAACGTGATGCCTGGTTCATAGTGAGCTCAATAAAGGAAGGCCCATTCTTTCTAGATTGATTTTTATTCGGTGTGTGTGTGAGAAGAGAGAGCGCGCACATGTACACACAGAACACGGACACATGTGAGTCCTGGATATCAAATATCAAATTGGCACAAATATCAAATCCTCTGGCTCTGCATTCATAGCTTCAACTATCAACGATCAAACATGTTTGGGAAAAAAAAATGCATCTGTATTGACCACATGTATTTGTGTATTGTCTTTATTCCCTAAACGATAGGTGACAACTGTTTCTCTTGCACTAGGCACTGCAAGTGGTGTAGCAGGGGGCTGAAGCGGGCAGGAGTTGGTACAGTCTACAGGTACCGCAGAGCTTGAACATCCTTGGACTTCGGCATCTGAACCCGGAGGGCCACCAGTCCTGACTGTAATGGATGTGTCGTGTAGCAGAGTGGGGCGGTGGGGCCTGCAACTTGGCTTGCGAGTGGGTCTGTGTCCTTTTCCATCGTGAAGCGAGGTGACGTGTGTTGTGAGCTGAAGACAAAAGCCCAGGCCTGTGGCTCCCAGGAGGATTCCAGAGTGTCCTTCACATTGCATGGACATCAGCACCTGAGCCCTTGGCTGGCCCTGCTTTAGGTTCTGCTGCAGCAGCAGCAGCAGCAGCGTGCCGGGGGCAGAGGCCAAAAGGGGCTCAAGGACTGGGACAGGCAGACAAGGGGACCCCTTCATCTTCCCCCCTTTCCCTTGGAGCTGCTGTAGGGACCTTGAGCTTCTGTTCCGCTTGTAGAGGTTTGGAAGAGTGTTCCCGACGAGAGGAGGGGCCACTTGTCCATTACAGGAAATAAACTGTGCAATTGCATGCCAGTAAATCAGTGCAGATTTCAGAGCAGCACGGGGGCTCGGGGGCTCTGTGGGCCGTAGAATTCAATATGATATGCTTCAGCCTGTCGGCTAATGGGCTGCTGCTGGATGACACGTGACCCGGCCTTCCCGAAGACGCCAGGCAGGGCTGAAAACTATTTATTGGGACAGTGCGCGTTCCCGCTGGTGGATGTGTGGGGAAACGAGAGCAGGTGTTTGTGAGCCAGGCAGGTGGAGACAAGGATTCCCTGAGGCCTCAGGGTCTGGGCAGATGTCTGTGGTCTTGTTCCTGGCTCTGCTTCGGGGTTGTCGCTGCTCCACGTGATCTATGACCTACCGCCTTCTTCCCTCTTCTGTCCTGTCTGTTCAGTCCGTTCACTCTGCCTTGAGTCCCTCTCACCTGGCATTCACACCCACCTGTGATGTGTGCTCGTAGATGGCACAGGCGGGCTTCCAACAGGTCAGAATAGGGGCTCAAATGGAGCTTTAGTTTCTAAGGGAGTTAGGCACCTGCCTTGCTAACCCTATCCTTTTGGCCTCTAAAAGCTCACACAGTAGGACTAGTCTGTGCTAGCATGCTTAAGGTCCTAGGGTCAGTCCCCAGTAACTGCAGGAAAGGCCACAACAATAAAACCCATGAAACCTGTGGAGGCCAGTGTGGAAATGGTCCCTGCACTCACTCTGTGCTCACTTTTGTTGAACCCAAATTATGTTTGTCCTCAAAATCACACCTTGATGATCTTGACGATGCCGAGGGGGTAACCTTCCCTAGGATCTGGGGAGCCTGGCCTTTGCCCTGTAAAGAGAGCCCTGCCTAGCTTTCAGCAAGAGTGTCCCTAGACCTTCAGTCTGAGGCGTGCAGGGGTCCCTTCTGGCTGCGCTCATCCTGCACACAGCAGGGCTGTGCTTACCGCTCTTGTTCACTCAGTGAGGAGGAAGGAGCCCCAGGCCCACGGGCTGAGCAAAAAGTAGCAGGCCAGAGGGCTGGATGCGGAGTGCGGAGATGTGAAGAGTTACTCACAGAAGCCTGGACAGAGGCACAGCCCAGTGAGCGGGGAGACTGAAGACACCAGTGGGGGACAGGAAGAGACTTGGTCCTGCTCTCCTGAGGGAGGAGAGGCCATAGAGCATAGTGAGGCTGGGAGGGGTAGAGCATAGTGAGGCTGGGAGGGTCGTTCCTCCCCTCCCCCAGCTACTGGGGGAAGAATGGAAGCCAAGAGCTGGATGGGACAGCAAGACTCTGCAAGTGACTCCCTCACCTCCCCCAATAACAAGGGCCAGGAGGAAGAGGCCTCTCCAGTCAAAGGCCTCCATGTGGCCTAGAAGGGCAGAGCAGGGTTACCTGGGAAAGACCTGTCTGCTATATTTCTTAGAAGTTCCATTTTGCAAAGTGCTAATGGGTATTTACAGGAAAAGAACAAATAGGTCAACTTGAGTCTTAGAGGGGCTTCTGGCCCTTCACCTTTGCTACTGCGTCTGCCGAGTTCTGCAGCTGGAAGGTACCTTTATCCTTATCCACTCACCCCTGCTTTCCTTCCTTTCCTCTCTCCCCATACATTTCCTAGCATCTCTTCTTGCTGGGGATGGAATGGGGTGTTGAAGGGGTGTAGACCTGCCCCAGGAGTGGACAAAAAAGAGAATCCCCTCCAGTGGGTGACAGGGCTACACAAGGGCTTCAGGCGTGTGAGGCTCTGCTGGATAAGGCTGAAGTCTGATGTCTCCCTATAGCCATTCATTTGTGCCCAGTCTATAATAACAGACTCCCTTTCTCAGCAGAGTTCTAAAAGTCTCCCCTGATCTGGGTAACCTCAGTCTTGAGCTGAGTAACCCTCAGGGGAGATTCCAGACCAGACCTTTTCCTGATAAGGAAACCCAATCAGGTAGCTAGCTAGCTATTCCTAGAAATACCCCACCCTGTACTTTTCAATTGTACTTAGGCTCATTAAGTACTGTATTATCTTTCTTGTGATTCGACAGTGCTACTGCATGGAGAATGAGGCCCTGTACCACTGCATGCAAATCAGGTACCCCTGACCCCCTGACCCCAGCGAATCAATCACGTTCACCCTTGAAATCCTTTCCACTGCCCAAAGGGTTATAACTCCGATTTCAAATAAATGGGCTGCTGGGGATGGGGGGGAGGGGCATGCATGCTGCTGACTGGCTTTGTGAAACCATCATCCTTCTACCATGACTGCCTGACATCTGTCATTTATCCCCTGCTGCTGACCAGGTCTCACTGGGCCTGCCTTTTGGCCTGCTGGGCTGGGCCTTGCCAGGCCTGTGCTTCAGCTGCAAGCCAACGAGGTTTGGCTTTCAACGGCACCTCTGCCTTGCTTAGCATAGCAGTTTAACCAAGAGCTGCAACACTTTGGTATCACCATTGGCTTTGGACCGCCTGAGCTGCCTTTGCCACCAGTCATCTTATTCTAAAAGAGCTAAACTGTAACACTCTGTGAAAACCTTTTCCATACCCCAACTTAGCACATGGGCCTTGCTCTAAAGTGCTCTAGTGGCCCCTCAGAGAACAAAACCCCATCCTCCACCTGGAAGCTGAGAGTTCCGGGCCCCACCGAAATCCAGGACGCCATGGGAATAACACCAAAGCCCCAGGGCAGGAGGGATCTGCCCCCAGGCAGTGGGGTCAGCCTTGCACAGCTGGTGATTCTTCACTTGGGGGGCTTTGCAGAGAAGGGCATTTAGGAGCTGAGGGAGGCCTTTGGACCTAGCACTTGAGGGATGCACAGCAAGAAAGTTAATGGAGTGGCAGGAAGTATGGAGTGGGGTAGGGAGGGGTTCTGGGCATCCAGCAAGGCTGCTCATGGCTTCGAGGAGGGGGCGCCTCTAAGATTCCTCCCTATATGTCATTGCTGCCTGCCGGAGCTACAGTCTCAAGGGCTACAGTCTCAGTCAACTCATGTCATGGTGGCTCACCAGCTGGAGGACGCTCAGCCCCACTTCAGCTCAGGGCCCAAGTCACTTTACATGTTTCCAGGGAGGATGTGAGGGGCTCGGCTGTATAGACTGAAAAACTGTGGAGCAGAGACAGAGGCAGTGATTGTCATCTGACTTGGAGAGAATGGCTCACGTAGAAGAGGGATTTTGCAGACCTGTGAGCAAAGGGCAGTTCTTTTCATCTGCAAAAAGTTTGGTACAAAGCAAGAGGGAGAGTGATGGACAAACAAACCACAGTGGGAGCAGCTGACAGAACAGGAAACGCTGACAGCTTTCCACACACGCAAAATTCTTCAAGTGAAAATTAAATCTGTGGTGAGATGCTGTGTTTCCCACCCACCAACGAGCCAACAGTCACGTCCTGACAATACGCCGGTAGGGTTGCATTGGAGATGTTGCCAGCCAGGCCCTTTCACACAGGTTTAATGGAGCTGAAAAACTGCCCAACCCCTGTGAAGATCAACTGAACCACATTGGTGCAATTTTAAAATGCATGCATCCTTTCACCTGGCAATTCTCTCCCGGGACACCGGATCCTGGTACATAAAGTCAGGGTGTATGTGACAACTGTACCTTCACCTTCGACACTTCATAGTAACAGAACTGACAGCAGCGTAATGTATTGATTAAGGACCAGTGATGAAAGGGACAGTATTATATGTGATTACAATACATCGTGTAAGCCAGACCTGGGAGGCAGAGGCAGGCGGTTCTCTGGGAGTTTGAGGCCAGCCTGGTCTACAAAGAGAGTCCAGGACAGCCAAGGCTGCACAGAGAAACGCTGACTCGAAAAACCAAACCAAACCAAAACCAAAGCCCCGAAAACCAATCTATTGCGGAACGGATCCCACCACACCACTAAAACTCTAAGACCCACTTCAATGTGTGTATCATGAGACAGTCATGTGTGTATCAAAAAACAATATAGCGTTAAAAAGCGGAGTGCAAGCTGGTGTGTACAAAGGAGAATAGGCGCACACAAATATCACACAGACACACGTATACACACAGACACATGTGCACACATACATATACAGATACGCACATATGTGCGCAGGCACCCTGCATGTACACACACACACACACACACACACACACACACACACGCACCCCTAAGAGTTCTTGCCTGTACATAGATTGCCTAAAAGGACACAGATACCTGCCTACAGTAGAGGGGAGGGTACTGGACACTCCCTGCCACTACGTGCCTTTACCCTGTACTTTTTGTTTTAGCCCTTTATTGTGCTATTTGTTGTTGTTGTTGTTTTTGTTTTGCTTTTGGGTCCACTTGACACAAGCTAGAGTGAAGTGGGAAGAGGAACCTCAGCTGAGAAAATGTCTTATCGGATCTGTCTGTGGAGCGGTTTCTTGACTGGCGGCAGATGTGGGAGGGCCCAGCTTACCGTGGGCGGGGCCACCCCTGAGCTGTAGAGGAAAGCAGGCTGAGCAAGACCAAGGGAGCAAGCCAGTAAGCAGCATCCCTCCAGGGCCTCCAGTCAGCTCCTGTCCCCAGGTTCTCGCTTGAGTTCTTGCCCTGACTTCCCTCAGTCATGTGAACGTATAAACCAAATAAACGCCTTTCTCCCCAAGTGGATTTTGGTTATGTTTTATCACAGTGATAGAAGGCAAACCAAAGCATGTATTTTTTGAGGACACAAATGCAGTTTATAGATGCATGTATTTTTTAAGCCATAAATGAAGTTTATAGATTCATTTATTTACACAGGTATATGTGCATACATGCACAAATATATATTGATTGCATTTTTAAAATTATGACAACCAATGAAGCCCAACCTGTTTCCTGTATTGTTTTCCGGGCACTGAGGGCTCATTTTCAGCGGGGTTTTGAGGTATGACTTTCCATGGAAGTGAGTCTTCCAGAGAGGGCAAAAATTGAAACTTTTTTTTTTTTTTTAGACATGGTTTCTCTGTGTAGCCTTGTCTGTCCTGGTCTAGCTTTGTAAACCAGGCTGGCCTCAAACTCACAGAGATCCCCCTGTCTGTGCCTCCCTGAGTGCTAGGATTACAGGCGTGAGCCACTGCACCCAACTAAGAGTTAAAACTCTTAAAAACTTATTTTTAAGGAGAGCATCGTGAACTACACAACACTCATGGTTCATCAAGTAAAGAATATGGAATGTGGGTGAGCCTTTTCTGGGTGGCCTGAACCCCTTTGTTCCTGGACTTGAGGCCCCTCCTGTCTTACAAGAAATTATCTTATTTACGTGTGTGTGTGTGTGTGTGTGTGTGTGTGTGTGTGTGTGTGTGTATGCATGAGTGCCCGTGTTCATGGCCTGTATGTGGAGGTAGCAGGACAACGCCAGGCATCAGTTTTCTCCGTTTACCATGCTGTTCCAGGGGCTGGAACTCAGGTTGGCAGCTGGGAGTGAGAAGTGTCTCCACCCACTGAACATTTTGTAGGCACCTCAGTTTCTCCAAACGTACACTGGGGTGATGTGCGTACCGCCAGCCCTTCACCTCCACAAAGGGTCAACTAACAAATGCTCAAACATGTTCCCCAGGTGCATGCAACGGTAACGAGTCAGGACAGGTTCTTTCCTGGTCATTATTCCCCCACACAATACCCTAACAACTGCTTCTCCTGCGCTTTCATTGTATCACAGATTGTAAGTCGAGAGGGCATGTCCAGGACATGGAAAGTCGTGCACGAGTTACATCCCGACAGTGCGCCATTTTACACACTTGAACATCCTCAGAGTTTGGCGTCTTCTGGGATCTTAGACTTAACCTTTGGATGCTGAAGGACTGTCTGGCTGCGACAGGCGTGCCATAAGCTGGTGTGGATGGGTGGGTGCCACACCGGGGCTGCCCAGGTGTGGTTCATGCACTAATGTGCAACGGATACCCTGACTGAGTTTGTGGCGAGGTGTGGCAGGTGATCCTGACCCCGTGTTACTCTCTTCGTGGGCGTACAGGAAACTACACTTCTCCACACCTCAGTGATCAGGTCAGAGCCATGTGACAGGCGATGGCCAAGGGGTGTGTGTGTGTGTGTGTGTGTGTGTGTGTGTAGAGAGAGCGCTGGCTTTAGCCTGGACAACATCTGCAGTCATCCTCCTGCCCTGTCCTCCCCAACACAGCTGGAGACCTCTCTGGAAGGGGAAGAGCCCAGGTTGGAGGCAGCGAGAGGCACTTGGACTGGCACCGGCTTACAGCAAACTGCACGAGCATGGAATGAGCCTCCCACAGGCTTGCTTGTTCCCGCTCTGCCTGGCCTTATGGACATAGCACTGGACAGAATGCAAAGTCGACAGGACGTTTAGAGCTGGAACACGAAGCTTCGAGTAAGGGACTGTTTCTGACCTGTCGATCTCTGGCACGCTTTGCCTCGACACAATCATGGACAGACCCACCGAGGCCAACAGCGGTTGATTCTGGAAATGGCTCAGGGCAGGTCCACGTAACTGATGTGTGCTGAGTGAGGAGCTGTCCGGGCAACAGGACAATGCTGCTTCTGAGCCGATTTCGGAGCTGGGCTCAGCGTGAGGCTTCAAGGGTCTCCAATCCTTCTCTACTTGGAGAGAGGAATGCGTGTTGCAATGGCCTGAACGGAGCTTCCCCTTCCCTCCGAAATTCAGCCCGTGAACGCCTCACTTCCGCTGTGACAGGAGCAGACGGGAATTTGGGAAGCAATTCAGATCATGAACAGGACTGGTGCTCTCACGAAAGAACCCCAGACTGCTCTCTTGTGCTCTGTCAGATAAGGGCACAACGAGAGAGAAGACAGCAGCCTACAGCCTGGAGGGCCTTCACCAGAACCTGACTATGCTGGCTCTGGAGTTCCAGAACAGGAAGAAACAAATTCCTGTCTTCTCTGAACCATTCCGCCTACAGGACTTTGCTACTGTGAGCTAAGTAGAAGCAGTCACCCGTCCCATCTGGGGCCAGGCTTCCTTCTTGGGATCTGGCGTGGACCAGTTTGGTAATAGTAAGTCAGCAAGAGGCTGGTGCTCTGGGTCTCATAGTGGTGGGGCTTGAGGTGGAGATCACGGCTGGGCTCTGGTGGCTGGCAGCAGTCATGAACTTGGGTGGGTTCTCTTCCTGGGCCCCCAGCTCTATAGCAGCCTGTAGTTCACTTCACAAGTAAAAGTTGCAAAGACGAGGAAAGTGCCAGAGGCTTTTGCTATTGGTGTATCTGTGGGTGCACAGGGCAGGTGATAGCTTGTGCTGGTGTCAGGGTCCAGCTTTTGAAAGTGGCACCTTGGAGTTTGCTGGGCTGCCTCCATGGGGGACATTTGCTAAAGCAATGGGCTAAGACCTAGTTCTAGCTTCCTTCACGAAGAGGCTTACCTCACACCCCTAACAGGCAAGGTAGAAAGAAAAGATCCCCCTTTGGGTGCCCTCATTTCTAAAAAGACTAACCATACACACGTTTTTAACAATGAGCCCAGTGTGTGGTGGGCGGTAATGCTGGAACTTCGTGGATTAAGGACAGAGGTGGGGACCGATCCTCAGGGATTATCCTCAGATGCCCAGGGTGTAGGGGGGAAGGCCACTGGCTGAGGAACCTCTCTGGTTTTGACAGTCTCGATTCCAAGCCCCAAAGCCGTACCCTGGTGCAGAGGACCCAGGAAACCATGCTAGGGTAATCTTCCTAACTTGGTGGGGGCTGGGGGTGGGCGTGGGGGGAGAGTGCCAGCAGCGAAGTGACAGCTCTCTCACCCCCAAGAGCTGTAACACAGGAGCTCCGAACCAAGGAGGCTGTCACGTGGTAGGAGTACAAGGTGTGTGTAGGATCCGAACGCTCTGTGACCTAGCGACACTGAGGATGTCAGCCACAGGGGCTGAAGGCGCTGGGGTGGACGTGGAGCTTTCCAGGGAGCTGGGGGGTCTCGCTTTATTTTTAACTCTAGGCCATCTGCTTCCCTCTTCCCACCGGGTGGGCCACAGTCTGGGAAATAGAGCAAGCATATGCTGCTCCCGGGGGAGGAGGTGCTGGGAAGAGGCGGGGGGCGGGGCAGGGGTGGGTTCTCAGGAGCGTGGTCACCCCTGGCCAGCAGAGCTGGCCTCCTCGGGGCCACTTCAGCGCTTCAGGTTCTGGGAGGAGCTACAGGAGTGACTTCACAGACAAGGAGAGCAAACCTCCTTTTGGGACAGGCATCCCTCCTAGAGTCTTTGAAAGGTGGCCAACTTCTAACAGGGCCATCCCTGCGAGAGGAGAGACTGTTCCTCAGGCAGATTAAGGTTTGGAGGATTTCCCAAACTCCTCCCTCCGGCTCCCCCGGGATTTCATGGTTCCCTAGAGTCAATAGCTCTCAAGCAAACATCAACCATAAGGGGAGGAAAAAAAATTTTAAAAGGTGCCCTTTTCATACCAACTGGCCCAAAATGGACAAACGTTGCCCCTCCTCCCCATCCCGGGTAGGTTTGCTGTCAAAAATGACCACAAAAAAGAAACTGTCAATACTCCATAGCAGGTTATTCAATAAGCCTGTTAGCGACACTCAGCTTCATTTATTACTGCATTTTGCGAAGTTACCAAGACAACCGAGGCCGCAGCAAGGGGACTTGATGCGCCATGAAAATTTAATAAAGAATTCTGAAAGGCTTTTACGAGGTGGGCGTGACAGAGGGAGATGGACTGGAGGACCCGACAGACCTCCAGGAGCCTCTCCTCCCGGAGCTCGTGGCCTGGCAGGAGCGTTTCCTGGCCTCCGCTGCTTTCAGCAAATGGAGCCCATACCTTTTCTCAACAGGTGTTTGTGAAGACACTTCCCAGGTGCCAAGCCTCGTGCCAGGCTCTTTGTGTCTGTTTGGATCAGATCTCTGCTGTACGGAAGAGGGACTTGCGTCAGGGAGGAAAAGTCACCCATCCACGGCCACCTACCAGCCGCGCCACACGTCAGGCAAATTCAGGGCTCGAGTCAGACTTCCAAAGCCCTCCGTCCTTCCGGAAGAGACAGGGCCTCCTCTGCCCTCTCCATTCTCATGTGAAACAGGGAAAATATCTCTGAAGTCCAGGTGAGGCCTGGGGGAGCCATGGCATCCCAGGACCGCAGCCCTGGTCAGAGTCAGTGCAAACGCTTCCCTTCTTGCGGGAGGAACCGGTTCCCAGGAGCATCTCTGGGTGAGCAGATTTTGCTACTCAGGGCCGCAAAGAACCAGGAATGAGGAAATAGTTAGTCTCTTTATCATTTGATGCTGAAGCTCAATGACAGTGTTTGAATATGTGTGTGTGTTTGTGAGTGTGTGAGTACACCTGTATGAGTGTATGTGTGTGTATGTCTGAGCATGAATATGCAAATATAAACAGAGGCAGCATGTTTTTTCCAGTCAAAGTGAAGCAAGACTTCAGATCATGAGAAGAGGCAACTAGAACGCTGTCCATTCTGCTGAGTTTTTGAGAACAAGAAACAGACATTGCTTTATTATTTATTTATTTAGAAATAGAGTATGGGAAAATGTCACCCACACTCAGCAAATGAAATGGGAGAGTGGCAAGGAAGGTTTCGGGGTACACTGCTCACTGGTGAATTTTCCTCTTTGAGCCTGGGCGGCTCTCTGCTGCTGGGAGGACGCCCGATGAGAGAGCATGAATCCTGAGCTTCAAGAGCAGGTTTCCAGCGCCTGCTCTGCCAGCCCAGTTCTTGCTTACAGACCTGAGGAATAAAGGGCAGTAATCAGGAAATGAAGGGGGGATCTGAGCCGTTTTGGATTAGTATTCTGCCAATCACAAGGTCAACTCCAGACATCTGAGGAGTGGAGTTGAATGTCTTCAAATGTGTGCAGATGAAAGGCAGGCTTCATTCGTTTTGATGGGCGTTGCTCAAGAAAGCTTTTGCTTCTGTCCTGTTACCCTTGTTAGGCCCCAGAAGCCAGGGTCAAGGTAATTAAGCATATACTTCTGTGATTACTATGCTTGTCATCATCTTGCCTAATGTTCCCAAGACACCGAGACAGAGTATCTCCCAATTAGGTAGTCGAGGGCCTTGGGACCCAATAGAAGAATAATTCGGAAGGCCCTGTGTCCCTAGAATCCCTGGTGTGCTCTGATGGTGCATTCAGTTCCTGGACGAATGGGCTGCCATGTTGGCCGAGACGGGCTCTGGAGAGCTGTCAAGAAGGCGGTGACAGTTCTCTTTCACTCAGTGGCTGGATCAGATGAGAAAACAAGTCTGAGAGAGCCCTTTGAACCGTGCTACACTGAGAACACGTTCATTCACACAAGTAAAGGGAGTCTTTAGAACACTCTAGAAAGACATGGACTCTCCCCAAACGCCTAGGTTTGCAGCAGGCCACCTTCTCTGAATGTGAGATGTGACATTAGCTGGGGACACAGGGTGGACTCGCCATGAGGGACAGGGCCAAGGCCATCCAGCCCAGCGGTGGCGCCCCACCCCTCTAGGCCAGGACCTGAGCTGAAGGTCACATGGAATCTGGCTGTCTACTGAGACAACTACCATGCTTGGGGAAGGGATCATCCAACTGGGAATCTGGGGATCCAGCGCTGTTCAGCCAATCGGCTCAGCAATACTTAGAAAGCCATGATTCTTTTTTTTTTTAAATTATTATTATTTTAATGTGCATTGGTGTTTTGCCTGAATATGTGAGGGAGTCAGACCCCCCCCCCCCGCCCAGGGCAGTAATTACAGACAGTTGTGAGCTGC
Source organism: Psammomys obesus (assembly GCF_907164565.1). Taxonomy (NCBI): domain Eukaryota; kingdom Metazoa; phylum Chordata; class Mammalia; order Rodentia; family Muridae; genus Psammomys; species Psammomys obesus. The sequence goes on along the minus strand of NW_026585895.1, from coordinate 45,363,089 downwards.
CACGTGGGTGCTGAGAATTGAACCTGGGTCTTCTGGAAGACCAGCCAATGCTCTTAACAGCTGAGCCACCTCTCCAGCCCCCAAAGCCATACTTTCTTTTCTTTTTTCTCTTCTTTTTGTTTTGTTTTGTTTTTGAGACAGAGTTTCTCTGTGTGTAGTTTTGGCTGTCCTGGAACTCACTCTGTAGACCAGGCTGGCCTTGAACTCAGAGAAATCCACCTGCCTCTGTCTCCCAAGTGCTGGGACTAAAGGTGTGCACCATGACCGCCCAGCTAAAGCCAAGATTCTTACTGGCATCCACAGCGTGAGGGGAAGGGGAAGTCTCCTCACCTGGAGCTGCTCAGTTTCCTGTCAGTTCAACAAGCACCTGCCAGACCCTGCGTGTTGGCTCTGTGCCCAATAGCTTCTCTGGCCCCAACAGTACATGCCTGATCCTGAAAAAACGTCACAGCTGGGGTACCACAGGTACGTGGGACAAAGAGGGGGGCTTTCCAGGTTCCTGGACACGCCTGAAGAAGCTGTTCATTCTGTGAGGGTGAGGAGAATTGGGGTGGGGCAGCTGTGGCAGATGCCTGAACTGAACCTTGAGAGAAAGTTGTTTTCTATTGGGCAGAGGGATCTGAGTGGACCAGGTAGAGGTGGCAGCAAGGGAGGGGTGGGAAATCCTGAGCAGGGGGGCCTGCCAGGGTCTTCTTGCCAGTGGAGAAATGACTCATTGTTGTTCTGAGAACAGATTGCTAGAGTTCTAGGAAGCCAGAGTGTCAAAACCAGGATTGTGGCTCACAGGGAAGAAAGGGAGGGGCTTGATCAAAAAGCCCTTGACTGGGGGTGGTTTCAGCAGGATTTGAAGGCTCGCTGGTGCCCTCCAGGATCTTAGGGAGGAAGGGACAGGGAAGAGTGGGGCATATCAGAGAGAGACCTGCTGAAGTCTGAGCTAGGGGGAAGACAGAATTCCTGAGGTAATACAAGGGGACCCCCCCTTTACCTTCCCAGAGACTTGTTTGGGGAATGGAAGCATGGAGCTACAGGAGGCCCTGTTCTGCCAGGGCTGGGGCTGAGGGTGGGTGTGCTGGAGGATCAGCATTTAAACAACTAAACTGAAAGGCTATGTCCTTGTAGGCTCCCTCCTGGCTAGGCTGGTGGGTCACAGCTCCAGCCTCCAACAGATGAAAAGCCGAGCCTAGTCTATCTGCTGGGCTGGATCTCAAGGGTCCTTCTAAAGAAGGGATTTAAGCCACAGTGGTCAGAGCACTGTCCACCCCCCTTCCCCTCCCCACGGCCTGCCTGGGCTCTCTGGCTCTGTCCCTAACCTGCTAGGAAGGAGCCATCTGCATTGCTCTCCGTTCACCTTACTGGAACGGGGGCCAACTTGTCAGTGACAAGCTCCCATAACCAACAACGGCCTACCCCTCTAGACATCAACCTCTTGAACCGGTTTTCCCCTCCACCCCTCCTCAAGCCTCCGCTCCGTGTGTGCTAGCACTTTCTGAAGACTCATTCTGAGAGGCAGTGTCAAGTCACAGCTTTAATGGCTTTCTACGGCTGTGCTGCTCCAGGCTGGCTAACAGCAGTCCCCACACACGTCTCCTTTGGGACTTCTGCTGTGACACCCACTTGTTCTGCCCGAGGGGTCCCGAGGAGCATGCAGAAAGGTGTTCAAACTCTGTCCCTCGCAGTAGACATTTGAGAACACTGATTGTTCTGGTCTAGGCCGCCACGCGCTCTACACACACTCCTGCTTGTCCTGGCTCCCTTTGGGGCCTTCCATTCTCCCCTCTGAACGCCCTCCCCTCACTCAGGGCTGACAGCACAGTGCTGGGCACCCAGTGGCTCTTGGCCATTGAGTCAGCAGCCCACCTTTGCAGGGAACCTGGATGGGGAGCCTGGAGAACCTTACTGCGTTATTTCTTCGTCGTTTCTTAATTAGTAACAAATCACATGGCAGCGACAGGCAAGCTCATGAAATAAGTGAGGTCAATCTGTTAAGTACCCCCCGTGCAGCACACGGTCGGGGTGTCCGCCTTCTTGATATTTCCACTTCTTTTCAGGGAACGGGCGGAAGGAAAGAGACGCAGTGACGCCAAGCTCTGACCAGCAGGCTCTCGGAGGCCCCAGCAGACCCTGGGGTACTGTTCTCCACGTCCACAGCTCTCTGCTTTGAGATGGTCTGTCCTCTCCCCAACCCTCCAATCCTCTGCATGCCCAAGCACAACAAAGCTGGCCCAGTTGGTGCTTCCCAGGAGCCTGGCATAGCAGGTGCCATCCGTCACATCTCAGAGGTCATAGGTCCACTGATGACTCACAAACGGGTGGGTCACCACAAGGTGCTGGGAGGAGGGTGGCCCAGAATTGGCCATGCGAGGCGAGAACCCTGCAGAACACAGAAAGGATGGCAGCTGAAACCCTGGTGACTCCCGGCAGGGGTGCAAAGCTCAGGGTACCCAGCCCCCAAGGGCACACCTTCTTCCAAGAGGACAGTGTGGCCTTCAGGGAAGAGTGTGTCTGGAGTAAGAGAGCTTGCTAACACCAATCACTCGGGGTGCAGGGATGCCTACAGCTCACTGGGTTGTGGGTTCATTTGCTGGGGAGGGCTACTATGGGGGCGCCGGCCCCGGCCGCACACCAAGCGTTTTTCGTCCAGCAGGGATAGGTGATATTCACACAGGTCGATCAAGGAGGCCACCTGCTCGTGGAGGGGCTGCATCTTGAACTTCCTCTGGGCCAGGAAGAAGAAAGCTTCAACAAACGCCTGCAGACACATCCCTGTGGACAGAGAGAGGCTGTTAGAGAACCCAGGGTACGCCACAGGGAGCCCCCGAAGCACACTGCCTCCTCTCTGGAAAGGCCACACAGAGCCAGCACTCAGAGGACCCCCCGTGCCCAGGCGCTGCATGCTTCAACAGCCCCCGGAAGCAGGTTTTATCTCTCAGAGATGGGGACACTGAATCTCGGAGAAGTGGGGAGAGCGGAGTAGGATGTGGCAGTGTCCCGAATCTTATTCCTGGGCACCATGAGGAAATGCCTTCCTGGGAAACCCCTGCTCCCAAATTTACCATTAGAGGGATAATAGCAGCTAAATTATCAACCTGACAACAAGGTGCAGCCCGTTCCAGTATGGGTGTCCGCAGACAACTGTATCTGAAGGTTTCTTCGGTTTCCTGCAAGTTATGTCACCGGGTAACGTGAACCCAAGCCTCAGACCTTTGGTTGTCTCGTGACCCCCTCCCTCCCCACACACCACAGGTGCTGGTGCTGAGGGCGTGGTCTCCAGCTGATGGCACTATCTGGAAAGGTTCAGGAAACTTCAGAGAAATGTCATCCCTGGAGGCTGCCTTTGGAGACTCTACCTCATTCTCACTCCCTCTCCTTTTTTTTTTTTTTTTTTTACTTCCTGTCTTCCACAAGGCGACCTCTGCCACACACTCCTACCACCAGGATGTTTTCGCTCAAGTATATGGGATCAAACAACCACGGGCTAACCCCTCTGAGACCCAGAGCTGTTCCCTCGGGTCTGTCTCAGTCGCAGTGAGCAGAGGGTAGCAAACACGTCAGAGGCAGTTATGTTTGGGATGCATGATGCACGATCCCCGCTGGGCCCAGGGCTCTGCCTGGCTGGACCTCAGAAGCTGCTGCTGGCCCCTGGGATTGGAGCTCCAAATTCCAAGGTTGGAATTAGACAGGCCCCAGCTACATACAGGTTTTTCAGAGCTGGCCACGAACCCTGGGCTCCCCAAGCCCTCTACCACCGAGCTATGTCCTGGCCCCACCTGCTCTGGTGTCAAGTGACAGAGGAGAATTTAATGCAGTTTCGGGTTTACGGACAAAAGCACAGAAAGTCCCTATAGACCCTTGTCTCACACAGCTTGCCAGAGTGTGGCCCATTTGTCACAACTAGTCAAACAGTATGGGAGGGGCAGGGGCACGTCTGAGCCCATTCTTTGCTCTGTGCAGTGTCTGTGTTTATGATACAGCACCACAGCCCCCAGGTCCCTGGCTTCCACCCACCCATGCCTCCTCCGTGCCTCTAACCCATGGCAAACCACTCATCTTTTTATTATTGCTATAGCCTTGCCTTTCCCAGAACGGCAGGCTGAAGGGCTTGGAGCCTTTTTAGAGGCTTTTTCCACTTAGCAGGTTCTGTTATGATCCATTCATGTCTTTTCATGGTTTGTTAGCTCCTTCCCCCTCTTTTAAATTAAATTTTTTTAGGTCTCCATACAAAGTGATGGGCTCTCTACGAACCCTTCATACATAGCTTCCATGGTTACATTTTGTTCTCAGCTGATTCCCCCTCACTGCCCTTCCCCATACTCTCCCCTCCAGCTACTCCCCTTCCCCATCCTCTCCTCCCCCCCAGCTACTCCCCCTCTCCCCAGTTCCTTCTCCCTTCTGCTTTCCATTGTATTCTGCTATTGGCTCTATCTCCCATTTCCTTTAAGTATCTTCCTCCATTCTCAAGACCCTCTTTCTAGTTTTGTAATTTATAAACAAACATATAAACACAGGCATATAATTTTAAATTTAGGCTCTATGCTTGAGAGGGAATGTGAGTTCTCTTCCCAAGTCAATTGAATCCATTTCCTGGAAAAGTCATTGTTTCGTTTCTCTTTGTGGCTGTATAAAATTCCATTGTGTGTATGAACGATGCTTTCTTTATCCATTCATCCATCATCTATGGACATCTAGGCTGCTTCCATTTATCCATTCTTCTGTTGATAGACAGTCAGGCTGCTTCTATTCCCTGACGATTTTAAAACCTGGGTGTGCAAATATCTCTGTGGTGTTCTGAGTTAGGTCCTGTGGGTGTAGTTTATTGAAGGAGCTCTATACTGATGTACACAGTGGCTGCCTTAGTTTACACCTCACCGGCAGGGAGGAGGGATCGTCTTTCCAACATCCTCACCAGCATTTGTTCTCCCACTTATTTACTTAAACAAATAAATAGACAGGGCCTCATTCTGTAACCCTGGATGGCCTGGAGCTTCTGTGTAGATCAGGCTGGACTTGTTCTCAGAGAGCTGCCTGCCTCTGCCTCCTGAGTATTGGGATTAAAGGCGTGCCAGGTGACATCAATCTGAATGGGGTGAGGCAGAATCTCAAGGTGATTTTATTTTTGTTTACTTATTGTTTTTGTGTATGTTCATGTGTGTTTGTATCAGAGTGTATATATGTAGTATGTAGAGGTCAGAGGTCAACCTTGGGTGTTGTGCTTCAGTTGATCATTACCATTCTTGGTCTATTTTTGAAACAGGGTTTCTTGCTGGGACCCAGGGCTCATCAATTAGGCTAAGCTGCCTGGCCAGGGAGCTCCAAGGGCCTGCCTGTCTCCACTCCCCAGTGCTAGGGTTCTGACCCTGCACCACCGTGCTGGCATTTCCTGTGGTTGCTGAGGATCCAAGTCCAGTCTCCATGTATCCCCCTGACGGCTAAGGATACCTTGTCAAGTATTTGACTGGCCATTTATGTTTCTTCTTTTTAGAATTACATGTTCAGTTCATCATCCCATTTACTGACTGGATAATTTGGGGCTTGGTGTTTTTGTTGGAATCGATATATCTTCGATATTAATCTCTTGTCAGATGTACGGTTGGTGTGGATTCTCTTCTCTCTGGTGACTTCTTTGCTGTGCAGAAACTTCCTGACTTCATGGAATCCCAGCTGTCAGATCCTGGAATTATTTCCTGTGCTGCTGGAGTCCTCTTCAGAAAGTCATTGCCTGTGTTCATACCTTGGAGTGTTTCCCTCCAACCTCTCCTTGCCCCCTCCTCCCTTTTTAATTTTGGAGGTACCTGACGCAGCTTGCTTAGGTTTTGTGGACCATGGGCTGAGTCCATCTTTCCTGCCTTGTGTCTAGTTCATTGTTGTCTCCTAGTGACGGGAACCCAGAAGATGCTTGGTAGGGACACACTGGAGTCCTGAGCGGATGGCTGGGTGGGCGGGTGGGAGAATGATGTGTCAGTCCCAGGTGCTTCATAGACACTGTCACTGATCCTCTTGGGATCCCGGAGAGGTTACTGTTATTATGCTCTGCTCTACAGGTGAGGGACAAGATGGAGACAAAGTGACTTCCTAAGGTCACTGACAGAGAATACTGCCTAGGGAATCAGTTTTTATACCAATCAGTTTTTATTGCATCCACATGAAAATGATCTACAGGGCCTGCGTGTTTCCCAGGGATCCTCAGGGAGGTGGCAACTGTGACAGAGTCAGTCGTCGCGCTGTGCTGGCCGAGGCTGGCCCAGCCCCTGCTGCTCCACGCCAGCCATGGGTTTGCAGGAGCTGAGCTGTAGCTGTGTCCTGTGACCTTGGAACACCCTCCGACTTGAGAAGGTGAGCCGGGCAAAAGAGGCTTTCTTCTCCTTCCAAACGTATCATCAGCTCTTGTGATTCTTCTGCTTTGACTCTGGATACCCTGCAAGTCCCTTGCTCCATGGGACAAGGCAGCAAAGTACATGGGACTCTTGAGGAAAGGCCTTTCTCTGTAAACAAAAGTCTGCTGTGGACAGACAGGGCAACAGGGCCTTGGTTTAACTCAGGAGGCAGACCTGTCATAAACACCAACTCTTGGAGAGGTGCGCATGTGTGTTCTGTGCATATGACTGTCTGTGCATGCGAATGTGTGTGTTGTGGTTGGTTGGTGGGTCAGACAAATACAATGGATGATGCCCGGAGAAACTCAGTTACCCTCCAACCTCCCAGCTCTGTCTAAACACTTCTTCTCAAAGCCTGGCCCACTGAGGACCCGTCTGAGACTCTGCATCTCACTGGTCCACCAAGGGCTTATCTGAGACTGCATCTCATTGGCCCACCAAGGACGGTGTCTGAGACTGTGCGTCTCTGGCATCTGGTAGGATAAGCAGCTTGGGCCAGAGTGTAATCAGCCACCTCATCAATCATGTTGCTTACTTGAGCTGACAGCACTCACAGCAAGTCTTCGTCAATGAGGAAGCACAACTCTGAGTACTTCCAATGTCCACACGCAGCGGCGCTAATGGGCTTTCCAGTCAACACTGTCTTCTCAAAATGTGGGTTCTGGGGTGAGGCCAGAGACGTGTGTGTTGTCGGGTCTGGTGGCTGCTGGCCTGCGGCCCACGCTGAGCAGTGGGCTGGAAACACACAGTACCGTGTACCTCGGTGGAGATTACTTTTGTTCCCTTCACTGAAGGCTGCCCATGATTCGAGCTATCACTCACAAAAGGAATATGACAAGGGGAAGAGTACGTGGTTGCATTGTTTGGGTGAGGACATTCTGAGAGGAGGAGAGTGTTTAATTCACTACCCTTGGCTTTCTTTTTGTCTGTCTTTTCTGGCTTCCTAGAGAAAACAGGTATAAAAAAAAGTATCAAAAAATCGTATTTGAAACAGGTGAAAAAGGGTGTTGCCTTGTAGTCCAACACACACACATATACACATACCACGTACATCACACACACACACATGCCTATACATACTCTACACACACCACACACACACTCTCTCCTTTGATAAAAAGTTTAAAAGAACACACACACACACACACACACACACACACACACACACACACACACACAATTCTCCAATTACCCTTGAGGGGTATGTTTCAAGATTCCCAAGAGAATTCCTGAAACTGCAACCAACACAGAATACTGTACTGTCCATCCTATGTTTCTCTGTGTATGCCCTGCAGCACAACATAGCACCAGAATTAATTCGCCTCTCCCTTTGAGCCACCAGCCTCTGTGCTTCAGGACGCTACTGGGTGGTAAGGGTCGGTCCAGTCAAGGGTCAGCACTTCCGTGCTGCTACAGCCGTCTGATACACTCAGCCGCCTGCTGAGTGACACAAGGGCAGGTAGCCCAGACAGTGTGGATGCTCAGGACGAGGAGCTGATTCACGGTTCTGTCGGGAAGGAACGGGTCAGCCTGGGATTCCATCACGTGATTTGGATACGCAATTCGCAACATCAGAACGGTTTATAAGCTGGGCGCGGTGGCCCACACCTATGATTCCAGCGCTCTGGGAGGCAGAGAGGCAGGCTGATCGCTGTGAGTTCGAGGCCAGCCTGGTCTACAAAGTGAGTCCAAGACAGCCAAGGCTACACAGAGAAACCCTGACTCGAAAACAACAATAAGTTAACAAACAAACAGAACTGTTTGTTTTGGGAATTTTTCTTGTAGTGTTTTAAGACTAATGCTGATAGTAGGTAACTGAGACAGGGAAGCAATGCTTTGGCTAAAGGGGACCGCCACATAGGGAAAACAAAAGCGGAGGCTAACGGGCATCAGTGACTCACAGAAGGCTGCCCTCCTGGTGCCTAACCAGGTGGGGGCAGCTTGCAGCACCGCCATACAAACCTGCGTACCCCAGAGGACTCCTGGCCACCACCATTACTGTGGAATCCTCGCTCAGAACCCACAAGGTCACCATCCTCACTGTGAAATCCTCACTCAGAACCATCATTTTACCCAGGAGCTTGGTGGTACATGACATCCAAGTCAGCCAGCAATCCACAGTCAGGACCGGACCCCAGCTCCCCCAGAGCTCCGAGGCTCCCAACCCACACAGCACCCTGCTCCCAGAGAAAAACTGAAAAAGCCGAGTAGGTAGCACATGACTGTTGATCTTAGCATTTGGGAGGCAGAGGCAGGGGGATTGCTGAGAGTTTAAAGGCCAATCTGGTCTGTCTGGTGAGTCCCAGGCTAGTGAGGGCTACATAGCAAAATCCTGTCTCATAAAAGACAGGATGGGCATGAGACGAAGAGAGAGAAAAACCCAGCAAAAGGAGAAATTAAAGCAAAATATTAAAGCGGGGGAGGGGCAGATACGTTGTCCAGCCCTGTGCGGCACACCCCAATGAAGACCATGAAGGCTGAGAGTGGCCCCCCCACCCCACAGTCACAGGGGCCCGGCAGCTGCAGTGCATCTGAGTCTCACAGGATTGCTGCTCCTCTTTTCGTTAAGTGGCCTGGCCAAGCTCAGGACTCAGCACATTTCCCAGAACTGAAGCTTTTTATGCTTCATGGAGCTGCAGATGAGAGGAAGAGGGCATGGGTTTCCCACAAGAAGATTCACAATTGGGTCCAGAGTTAGCAGGGATGGGGGTGCTGGGGTTCCCACCAGCGGGGGCAGGGGCAAGCCTGGGCTCAGGAGGAGTAGCAATTCCTAGCTGCTGGCAGACCAGGCCTGTGGAGCACCTTCCTAACGTGCTTGGGACCTGCGGCAGGCGGACCCTGTCTTTCTTTTATTCTTTATATTAAATGAAGCATCAGCAGTAAGTGTGGGGGTGCTCAACTCTATCCACCCTCGAGAGCCCGAGGGTCCTCACTGACTGCCCTTCCTCCACCGTGTCCTCAGGAAGATGTGTGCCCCTCATTTGTGGTAACACATATAGGACTCTGTTTTGCTTGTGCTTTTCTTCTTCCTCCTCTCTCTCTCTCTCTTTCTTCTCTCTCTCACTCTATAGCCCATTCTGTCCTAAAACCCGTTATGTAGCTTAGTTGGTCTTGAACTACAGCAAACCTCCTGGCCTTGGTATCCTGAGTTGCCAGAATTAAGGTGCAAGCAGATTCATTTGCAGGTTGCTAGGCAACCTTCAGGACCACTGTTCTAAGGTCAGAACAACCTTTCAAAAAGGCCAGGTGAGACGGCGCACACCTGTAGCTCCAGCACTTGGGAGGCTGAAACTGGGGGCTTGGCTGAGCCCAGGGATTGTAAACTAGGCTCGGCAACATAGCGAGACTCTGGAACAAGCAGACAAAGCCATTGAAACCGGGCCTTGATGCTCATTTCCCCACCACTCCCTCTTGAATAACGAGTGCTCGGATTAGTTAGCTCTTATGGAGAACTGTGTAATAAACAATTGATACTTCACCGTTGTTATTTCTCACTCATTTCCTAATAATAAAACCCCAGAGAGCTGGGTTGTTGAGGAGATTACATATACATATATGGGTGAATATTTATATATTGTTACATATATACATACAGATTAGAGTGATCTAGCAATTAAGTTCACATTAAAAATACTGCCGCCCTCATAAGTACTCCTGTGGACAGGGCACCGGAATGGTAGGTAAGACAGCGTTAAAGCCATGCGGTAGCTGCCTGCCAGCTAAGCCGAGGCAACCGTCAGGCTGTGCGTGAGGCCATGGCTGTGGACTTCAGAAAAGCAATTTGGCAGAGGCTTAATAGCCATTATACCCATTTAACACAGCAGTGACAGACCTAGACATTTCTCAAACAAACCACTCCTCCCAAATGGAAACACAGGCCTGGAGAGATGGCTCAGAGGTTAAGAGCACTGGCTGCTCTGCCAGAGGTCCTGAGTTCAATTCTCAGCAACCACGTGGTGACTCACAACCATCTGTAACGGGATCTGATGCCCTCTTCTGTCCCATGCTCTCTTCTGTCACGCAGGCGTGTGTGCAAATAGAGTGCTCACATACATAAATAGATAAATATATTTTTAAAAGAAATACAATGCGTTCTCTTTCTGGTGGTTCATCGCCGACTCTGCAGAGTACAGAACTTCCACGGCATTACAACTTTTTCTGTATTTTCCAAATGGAATCATGGGTGTCACTCTTAATTAAAAAAAATTAGCAAAAGCTTATTAAAGAAAACACTCCAAGTACACTCCAAGGTACTGGTTCTTTGAGGCTCTCCTTGGGACCTTTTGTGGGAGTCAGCTACACTTCCTAGTGCTTTCTCCTGTTTCATCCTCCTTGTGGCTTTAAACCCACAGATACACGGCCTGCACCCCAGATCTGTGTGTTCTAGAGGCATGCTTGAGGCACAGGCGTTATGATGCTCACTCTACAAAATGGACACTCTAGACCAGCTGGGGCAGACACCCGAAAATGCTCCTGAGAAGATTCGCAGATGGGTGAAAGTGGGGCGACCTGACCTAGGGGTTCCTGAACTTCAGAATCCCCTGGCCAGGTGGGGGAGGGACACTGAAATGCAGATAAAGGCCCCAAGCCAGAGCTTCTGATCCAGAATTCCAAGGTGGGGCCTGAAAATCTGCCTTCATAAATTCCTGGGTGAAGCTGAGGGCTAGGGGTGGGGGGTGGGGCAGAGACCTCACTTGGACACCCCCACACACACACACACTGAGTCCTCTCTGGATGAACTTTACTCTGAGGGTCCCGAAATGAGGAGCTTGACTTTGGGCTAAAGACTTTTGTTGTTGTTGTTGTTTTAAGACATTTATTTTAAGACATTAATTGAGAGAAACCCAGCCTGTTATTTTTAAAGCCTAATGAGAGATCTGAGGAACCACGAACCTGTCCCGGCGTTGTGCTGAGTCTTCCCTTGGTTTCTGAGAGACCGCATACCCTCAGTTCTTGTGAACTCACTGCCCAACCTCTAAGTGAGGAGAGTTCCATGACCCCTCCTGGCGCTTGCCCCCGCTCAGTCTTACGAAGGGTACCAGGCTAGGAAGGCTAGGCCACAGATGGCCATGTAGACCATGGCAGAAGATTTCAGGCTGAAGAAGATAAGAGGCCAGCGGGGAGTTCTAAAGTATCTCGATGGCTGTGTCTCCATGCTGAGACCAAGTGGTATGGTGTGGCATGTGTGAGAGAAAACAGGGATGTTGCACAAGAGAATTGGAGGACCTTGCCAGAGACGCAGTTTCCATCCCCTTCTCCTGGGGGTGTGGCCTGTTGCCAGTGAGCACCGGAAGGCGCACTTGTCACACGGATTTGGGGGCCTTTAGGATGGACACTCCAAAGCGGCTGTGTCTTGAAGGACTCTTCAGGAGGCAGCAGAGTGAGGAAGCCCAGAGGATGCTGCCTGAGAAAGCGGGGGCTTGTGTGTACCCGCCTAGCGCAAGGGCAGTGGAGCGCCCTTGAGGTTGCTGGGGAAACTTTTTTCTTTTGAAGTCTCACTGCCACCCATCCCTGTCTTCAGTCAGCCCTGGATGCCATAGGATTCCACAGACTCGATGACAAAGAGCAGGGATGTCAAACTGCCTCAGCGCTTAGAGGCTGGAAGTTTCAGGCCAGGTCTCGGCACAGTCAGGCTCTGTGGAGGGCCTCCTCTGGCTGGCAGATGCCACCCTGCTGTGCCTTCCCCGGTCAGAGAGCGAGTGGTCAAGCGCTCTGCTGCCTTTTCTGTGCAGAGACCTAACACAAGCAGAAACGGGCCTCATTGAACATCAGTCTCGTCATAAGAGACCTTGTCTCTTTGATCCAAAGTCCATCCCATAGGAGATGTCACAACATATGAAGTGGGGGAGGGGTGCTGCAATCCAGAAGCCTTCAGTTCTGCTGAGGTGGCCCTACTGTGTGGGATGTTCTCATACTTCTTAAGTCTCGACTCCCAGAGCCATTTAGGAAACAGTTAAAGCCCCGTTCCTCTCTCCCTGCCCCTCTGCCTACCGCAGGGGAGGCCCTCAAGGCTGGGACTGGGCACTGGAAACATCTCACACTTTGCACACTTGTAATAGCCAAAGTAACGAGCAGCATAAGTTCGCAGTTATGTTCCATCTTGGTTTGTGAAAGCCCTGGCATAAAAGCTGCCTGTGCAGTATTCAACCGGATTGTTCCCAAATCTTGTGAAGCAGGTGCTGTTCTAAGCCATTTTACATCCAAGAGACATGCTAAAGAGCCATGGCTGGCAGGTGACACGGCTGGCAGGTGGGGCCCGAGCAATGGCCTCTCGACATTTTGCTCCATGGCTGCTCTAAGACTTCAAACACTTGGCCACATCAGAGTTGCCTCAGGACTGCAAACCAAGAAACAAACAACAAGCAAAACACTTAACGAGAATTCCAGAAGCGAAGTCAGTCTTGGAGAAAGGGCTGGCACCATCCATCTCTGCCAGATGTCCAGACAGACAGGCAAGGTCCACGGGTGTGTGCGAACACGCTTTCCCCACACCTGAAGACAAGCCGTGGAGCGGGATTTGAAACTTCATTTGGGTTGATGGATGTCACTGGAGAGAGAAGCCTTGGAACATTCTGATTGCAGGCTTGTGCCTCTCTCTGGAGATGCGGCCACCGACAGGACACGGCCTCATTCTGTCAGTCAGCAGGTGATGGGGGGGCCCTCCAGCTCCTGCTGCCATAGGGTCCTCTCCTCTCACCCCAGGGAGGGTGGGACACGACTCAAGGGGAGCATGCCAGCTCCCCAAAAGGCCTGTCTTCTAAGGCTTAAGGGCAGAGAAGAGGCCAAGACTTTCTTGTTGCTTTCCAGGCCACACTTCTGAGAAGTGTTCGGAAGGCTACTGGGACATGGGCTGTCCCTCTGAAGTGGAGGGCGTGTGGCAGTGGCCAAGCAGCCAGGCAGGGGGACTCCCTAGTAGAAGTGGCATTTCAGCCCAGGCCCATCTCACACTCAAACCTGAATTCTTTTCCCAACCCAATTAAGCTTTGATGGCTATGTATTATTTTACAGTTTCCAGAACACATTTGCATATTTGATGTAATTAAGTCCAAATCATTGTTGACAGCCAGAGATATTATCCCACACTGAAGATGATATTGATTTCTGCCTCCTTTCAGTCGGTCCCTGCTGTCCTCACAGTTTCCAAATCTCTTTCTTCTTACTCAAGCAGAACAGGGGATTCTGCCTCACAGAAATCCTAAGCATACCTACAGACTTGTGTTTTGGTTTAGAATCATTGCCAGGAAGTAAAGTGGGAATGATCTGGGCCGGAATCACTTTAGTGGCCCTTCCCTGCACACTGCAGTGGCTCCAAGCACAGCCATCCACTAGGGGAGAAAAGGCACCCAGGTGCCCCATCACCAACTCCCAGCTGTCACCCCAGTCCCCCAGGCCATGCTCGGGACGCATGCTGGATAGATCAAATCCAGGCTCTTCTCAAGATGGCAAGGGGCTCAGTGAATAGAGATGGGGACTCCGGGTTCATACCCCAGCTCTGCCACTGCCAAGCTGTCAAAGTCTTTCTCTGTGCCTGAGTCTCCTCCTCTGTAACACCTGCCCTGAGTGGCTTTTGCAAGGAGCCACCTGGACGAAGGCAGCATAGGACTCCAGAAGCTGGCTGTGGCCTGTCTGTCTCCTTTCCACTTGCCTTGCCAGCCCCAGCCTGCCTTGCTGGCCTCTGGCACTGGGTTCTCCTCTTATGGCAGGTCACCCATCGTTGGCCTCCCTACTTATCTGAGCTTCACAAGATCACAGAGTTAGGAGACCAGCCACTTCAATGGTCTGTCCTTAGTTCTCTAGGCTGGGCCTCCACCCCCATCCCTCCCTGGAAGTCCCATGGTAGTCCCCAGAGGCTGGTATGATTAATCTCCGTTTTGAGGAGACCACAGTGCTCAATTTAGAGAGCCCAAGGCAGGTGAGCAAGGTCAAGTTCTCTTGGCCAAGGCCACATTTCAGAGATGGATTGTGTCTTAGTTTGAGTTTCTATTGCTGTGAAAACACCATGAGCAAGAGCAGCTTGTGGAGGAAAGGGTTTATTTCAGTTTACAACTCTGAGGGCAGGAACTCAAGCAGAAAAACCCTACAGATTTGCCTACAGTACAACCTGATGGAGGCAGTTCCTCAACCGAGCTTCTTCTTCCTGGTGACCCATGCCTCAAACTGACAAGAACTAACCAACATAGAGATAGTGCTGGCATCCCCGCCATTGCCCTCACTCATTTTCTCTCAAGCTGGGCAGCCCCTCAAGGGCCTGGCCTGAAAGGGCAGCGGGGCCTTGCCTGCGTTATCTCCACAGCTGCCGCCCACAAGGGTCACAGCAAAGGTCACTGCCTCTGTCCTTGTCTGGATGGAGAAGTGAAGAAGGGTCAAGACAGCCATAAATAGACCTTGCAAAAAAATCATTACCCCCAAGCAGCCCTCAACAGCCAATGATAAACAAAATCAAAGGTGAAAGCGAATATTGTGTCTTTCATTCGTCACAGGTCGCAGGCTGGCCCTGGGCAGAGTGACCTGAGGTCCCAGACCCTTCCCTCATCTGACATCACCCCTGATTCCACCATTACAGACAAAGGCTGCGGGCTCATTGTAAAGACAGTCAGGACTGGCCATCCTTCCTGCACTGCTTCAGGCCCTCCCAGATATTTCTTATGCGACAGTGGCCCCATGGCTGTTCTGAGGCTCAGCACACATTCTTCAGCAAGTTGCTGAAATCTCCAGCTTAGAAAGAACTCCAGAAGTGATAGAGAGATGGCTCAGAGGTTAAGAGCACTGGCTGTTCTTCCAAAGGTCCTGAGTTCAATTCCCAGCAACCACATGGTGGCTTGTAACCATCTATAGTGAGATCTGGTGCCCTCTTCTGGTGCGCAGGCACACATGCAGGCAGAACATTGTATAAATAGTAAATAAATAAATAAATAAATAAAAACCCGGTTAGAGTATTAAAAAAAGAAAGAAAGAAAGAAAGAACTCCAGAGACCGCACAGCTCAGGACCTTACCGGGCAGTTAGGCCTCTGAGGAGCGGTACAGGCATTCTGCGCTGCTCATATCTCATTTAACTCTCAAAACAGAGTTCTGGGTGACAGCTAAGTTCTGTTAAGACCCTTCCCCTCCCATTTCTTCCTCTGGTCATTCCAAGCCTTTTGCTTGTGGTCTAATTTGTTTGTTGGCGAAGGGGTGCAGAGCTGGTGAGGGAGCACCACCCTCTGTGCAGGCTGCTTCCTGGTAATTTCCCCACTCAGAGAGGCAGGAGGAAGGCGCGTGGGGCAAGCTTAGAGAAAATTGTGACTTCTTGTATTGTCCTGTGAGGTTCTGAGCTGCAGCCCGCTCTCTCTGGTGCTGCTGCTGACGGTCATCCAGAAGCGTGTGTTGTTTTCCGTCTCTGGCACATCCGTGTGAGACAGAACTCACAGGATTCTGCAGCCGTCAATAACGCATCTGTATGATTCTCTGCCAAGTATTGTACTTTACTTTTCCCTTTTCTTTCTCTCTTCCTTCCCTCCCTTCTTTCTTTCTTTTTTCCCCGTTTCTTTCTTTACAGATTTTTACCATGTAAAACCTGCCTTCCTGCCTTAGGCTCCCAAGTGTTCAGGTTCCAGGCATGGACCACCACAGTGTGTACTGTATCTCATCTCTAACAGTGTCTTGACGCCTCCCTGGCTCTGCATATACATAGCTACTGTTTTGTTTTGCTTTGTTTTGTTTTGTTTTCAGTTCCTAGTGTGTACACAGCATGATCTTTACATCCCCTTTCCCTACTGGTGGACACTTCAAATATTGTTTCTTTTTCCTTCTTTTCTTAGTCAGAAGATGCTGCAGTGAGTATCTTTGCACACTCATCAGAACACGCAATACTTAAAGGAGTCATGCCTTTCCTCTAGCGGAAATTTCCGGGTTACACGGGCAACTTCCTCCAAACTCTCCTGGGGTTGTGCCTCTGAAGGAGCAGCAGGAAAGGCAGCACCCGGATGGTCTTCAAACGTTTGTTTGTTTATTCAGAGACAAGGTCTCCTGTAGCCCAAGCTGATCTCAAGCTTGCTATGTAGTTGAAAGATGACCTTGAATTTCTAATCCTCTGTCCTCCACCTCTCAAGAGTTGAGATTACAGGCACCTACCACCACGCCTAGTTTTTATGCAGTGCTGAGGATAAACTCTATAGCTTTGTGCATGCAAGGCAAGTGCTCTACCAACTGTGCTCCGTCCTCTGGACGGAGGAGGAGGAGCCGGGGCATGCAAAATGCTACGAAAGGACTTTCTTCGGTGTTGGGGGCAGAGCAGGAGTCACTGGGCCTGGCAAGAGACCTTGGGAGTGGGCAGCACAGGGAAGAAAAGGCAGGGGCTTTGAAATCTGTCCCCTGAATGAACGCTCCAGCCGGGTCCTCTCTGCTTGCCAGCCACCAGCAGGCCTGCCTCCTTCTCTCTCTCCCACCCACCCCTCGGCCAAACCTCCCAGGTGCAGACTGGCTGGCCCAGGCACACCTCTGAAGCTCCGTCCTTCCAGCTCCAGAGAGAACTGCTCAGGGCCGCTCCAGTCTAGCAGGGCTTCTTTGAAGGACTGAGGCATTCTCCCCTTCCCACTTCTCACCGCTTCTCAGCTTCCCTCTGCAGCCCCCTGCCCCCAATCCCTCACCCCCGCTCTCTCTGCCCCCTCTGCCACTGTGCTGCCTGGTTCCCTTGTGCTAGGGTCCTGAGGGCTCTCACCTCACTGCCCTTGCTTCATTCCCCTTCCTTGTCCCCTTCAGTCACTTACCACTTGAGTTTTAAATACCTTCCAAATTCCTCCCAGTCCTTATCTACTGGCCGCAGGGGTTTTTGCCTCTGGGATGCCTCATTAGCATCTCAAAGAATCTATAGAAGATGAGTGTCTTGGTTTTGGCTTCCCAAATTGGCCTTTTTACCTACCCTGATAAATGGCACCCCCACCTACCTACCAGCCAGGAGCCCGATGCCTGGGGTCAATTTTGAAACTTCCCTCCCACAGCCTGATCCCCCACCCCCTCCAAAACAGTTCTACACTCCAGGCCACGTAAACCCTGCTCTCCACCTGCCAGGCCCCGGGACTCCCGCACCAACCTCCAACACTAACAGAGAGCAGATCGGCCCTGCAGTCCTCTGACTGACACTCAGGAGGGAACACACAGTCTTTACTCTGGAGGTCCTTCGAGAGCTGCTCCGCAGCCCCTCACCCCCTTTTCCAGCAGCCCGGCATAGCAGCACCCCTTCCTATCATTCCACCTTCTGTCCTCAGCGCTCCTTCCGACTGCAACGCCCTTTCCCTGCCTCTCACGTGGTGACCCTGACTGACCATCTCTCTGGCCTACCTCCTAAGAGAAATGACTCTGTTCCTCTCACTGAGATATATTTTCTTCCACGGCACTATGAAAAAGTCTCTGATTACAGCTATGTTGTGCTAGATGTCTGCCTCTGCTCCAGACAAGGATCTGGATGCTCTGAGCAACACCGTGTGGCACGTAGCACAATCGTCATTCTACGGGAGCCAGGAAGAACTTGGGGTGGCTGTCAGGCTCTCTGGGTGGAGGCAGGAAGTGCCCAGGTAGGCTCTGGGTGATCTTGGCTGGTTTGCTGTGGTTCTATCCTAGTTGGTGGGGCTTGGGGAAGAGGGGGGTAGCCTGGCCTGGAGAAGAAACCTGTGAGTTAAGCTTCCTTCCTGCTTGTCTTTAAGAGGGACTCAAGCCTGGTGGGGGTAGTCTGTCCCCCTGAGGGGCAGCTGCCTAGATTCCCCATACCCTTGTGGTGGCTCTCTGCTCCCCAAAGATGGCTGATGTTGCCTCAGTTACTTAGAGGAGCTAGAGGGGCAAGGAGGTGGGCTTGTGGGGAATGATGACAACTCACAAGGGGACCTAGCCCTGTCCTCAAGGAGCCCCCTGAGGTATTCCCCAGAGCCTGCCTGTCACTTGGAGAGGTGAAAGGAGGCAGATCAGTGTCAAAAAGAAGACAGAGCAGTGGGTTTCAACCTGACTCACTTTACGAATGTCACATTAGAGCGCAAATGAGAGGGAGGAGAAATGCTCTTTTATGCGGAGTTTATTTTTGTCACTTTGTCAGAGAGAAATTGCAGCCCTGGGGGCATTGGAGCTGCAGAGAATTACCCAAAACATTAACATGCAAATTGCCTTCTTTAGAGAGGGTAATTTCATTAGTGCACAAAAATCAGAAAACCCAGTTTCTTTCCTATACCACGCCTGGGAGCATTCCTGTGTGTGTGTGTGTGGGGGGGGGTAGTTAGGGCCAGCGCACAGGGGAAAGTTAGGGAGGAACTTGAACTTGGTTTAGGATTTTGCCACCTCCCTGAGTCACACACCCTTAGGTGACAGCTGTCGGCTGCCGGGTGGGTGCTGCACAGGATGGAGAAGGCAAGTGACAACCCCAAGATGCCACAGCTTCCTCACCAGAGCAAGAATTGGCAGAACCAAGGCCACAGGCCTCAGAGAGCCTAATGAGCTCGAGAAACCAAGGCGGGGCCCTGAAGTCACCAGGCTGAGCACGAGGAGCCACCTGTTCAGCACATTTAGTCATATTTATTCTAGGGGCTTCTGCTGGGCTAAGCCACAGGCCCCAAAAGAGAACCCGGATCTGGAGAGCACTGGTGGAGACCGGGGGAGGGGAGAGAATGCTGGGCGCATGGTAGAGATGCAGGCTGCACGGGTGGGCAGAAAGGTTTCCCAGGGGCGCTGGTCAAGGCTGTTAAGATCGGGGGGGGGGGGGGGGGGCAGGCAGAAACATCTGAGCAGAGAGCTAGAGAGCAGCAGACTGTGATAGTGATGCCCACGGCAGGGGGGAGGGGAAAGGTAAAGGGATGCGGAGCGGGGCTGCAGAGAGTGGAGACAAGGGTGCCTGGAAAGGCTGCTGCGCTCCCGGCCTTACTCTGTTGTCTATGGTGAACAACCTGCGAGGCTCCTTAGAACAGAAACAAAACAAAACAAGACACGTGCCCATGGGGTTTCAGGAGGGAGGGGGTTTCCCAGCCCCAGAAGGTTCTATGAGGCTGCCGTTACATAAGGCTCCCTCCTCATTTTGCAGCAGCGAGCAGGAAAAGCAGGGGCGTCTGAAAGCAGGGGCTGAGACGCCCGCCCACAGCCACCAAGAAGCGCCTGCCTGCCTCCTGCCTGCCTCCTGCCTGCCTCCTGCCTGCCTTGGTGATGTCAGGTCTCCCCCAGCAGGTGTGCGCGCTCTTCCCAGGAGGCCGCTGGTGCTTTCCTCACCCCTAACCTGGGTGGCAGCTGTGGTATATAGCTATGATGGGGCGCAGGGAGCTTTCTGAGAGCTCCAGTGGTTGTCTTCACGGAAGTCTAAGCGGAAATGTGGTTGCTACTGGCATTTGGAGCTGAGTAACTGTTTGCTGGGGCTACCCAGGGCATCATGGGAGTTTAGCAGCACCTCCAGCTTCTGCTAGACGCTGTTGTCAGTTCCACCCTTAGTGGTGATCAGACATGCTCACACCCCTGCGGGACTTGGGGTGCTAGCTTTAAGCTCTGTAGCAGTGAAATGAATGCCCGTTGGAGAAAGAGACCCTGACACTGAGCTCGATGAACTTGGTCCGCTTGGGAAAGGCATTTTCTGACCTCAGGGGCTGACCCATCAGATGGCTCTTGGCTCTCCCTGCACTTTTTTGAGTTTTAGGATGCCCAAGATTGCGCAGAAAGTCCCTGCCAGGGACACATGAGACACATTCACGGTGACTGCTGGCTGATGGGAGCTGACTGTGTGCAAGTTCTGGGTGGGTGGGTGGGGGGTCATGCATTCATAGATGAAGTCCCAGGGACCCGGGAGCTTCTCCAGGGGGAGAATGAAGAGAAGTCCCCTCCTGCCTCAGGCAAGAATGATGGGAGAAGAGGCTTCTGTGGGGATAGCTAGAACTTTCTCTCTAACCAAGGTGAACACTCTCCAGAACCCAGGAGTAAGGCAGTTAGAGAATTTCAGCTTCTCTAGCTGGCCTGTCCCACCCAGAGGGAGGCAAACAGTTATGAGCTGCCATGTGGGTGCTGGGAATTGAACCCAGTTCCTCTGGAAGAACAGTCAGTGCTTCTAACCACTGAGCCATCTCACCAGCCCCAGTCCTGGGTTCTATAGGAAATCAGACTGAGCAAGCCAGTAAGCAACACCCCTCCATGGACTCTGATCCTGCCTCAGTGTAAGCCAAATCCACCCTTTGCTCCCCAGCTTGCTTTTGGCCGATTTGCTTGAGCACAGCAATGGTAGCCCTAAGAGAGGACCTCAGCCCTGGGACTCCAGTACACGGGTGTGGGAGAAGCTCAAAGGCGATGTGGGGAACTGAGAGGAAACCCAGGCCTCTGGCACCAGCAGCCACAGCACAGTCAACACAGCCTGGGCCCGGGCAAGATAAATATAAAACTCTCAGAAAGGAGGACTCAGGAGAAAGTTAAAAATATTTTTTAACTAAATAGAAATGAAAACCAAACGCAGTGAAATGTGTGGGACTCAGTGAAAGTAGTGGTATAGTTAGATTTACAGCATTGATTGCATATATTAGGCAAGAAGTTCTGCAATTAAAAAAAAAAGTTGTTTTCAGGCTGGGTGTGGTGGCGCATGCCTTTACTTTCTGTACTCAGGAAGCAGAGGCACATGTGACTTTGGGGCCAGCCTGGTCTACACAGTGAGTTCCAAGCCAGTCAGGGCTACAGAGACTTCCTGTCTCACAGGAAAAAAAAAAAAAAAAAAAAGTATTTTAGGGAAGGAAAAGAGAGCAAACTCAGAATGGCAAAATAAATGATAAAAATCAGAAAACAAACCAATGAAAATTAGACAGGAAATCAATAAGAAAACATCAATAAAACAGAGACGCTTATCGTTGGGGGAGGGGAGAATCAATAAAATTGATAAACCTCTAGCCAGCCTGACAGAGAAGAGAAAGGAGATCATTAATTACTAATTATACATTCCTAATATCAGATATAGGAGATTTCTAATATCAGCATCAGGAATGCCCTCCTGACCCCAGGGACACTATTAGAGTGACATGTTTTGGGGTACCACGGATGGCATCTATGCCTGTGAATTTGGTAACTTAGAGGAAATGGACCAGTTCCTTCAAAGATACAATTTACCAAAATTTACCTAAGGAAAAACCAATAATCTGATGACCCTGTTATCTATTATTAGAGAAATTCAACAAATAATTTGTAGCTTCCCCTAAAGAAAGCACCAGGCCCCAAAGGGCTCACTGGTGAATTCTCCTAGATGTTTAAAAAGGAAATGATGCTAAGTCACAGAAGAGTCCTGTAGAACATAGAAGGAACACGGATTGTTTAGACATGTGCTATTTGTCCAAGGAGCTTCCCAGCTATCTTTGTTCTTATTTCAGCTTATTTCTCCTGTGGTCTGAGAGCAACTGATCTAATTCTCTGTTTTCTTAAGTGGCCTGGCCTGATGCTGCAGATCCGTTAGCCCAGCTACCTTGAGGCTTGAGGACCAGTCTCGGCAACTCAATGAGAGTCTGTCTCAAAAATCAAAACAAAATAAAACGGGTGGGGATGCAGCTGGGCAGCAGAACATTTATCTAGTTGTCAGAAGCAGGTCCCAGATTCAATCCCTAGTCTTGATAAACACACAAACCAATGTTAATGGATGTTTTACAGCATAGAGCATACTCGGTTTTGGTGACTGTTCCATGAGAATGGAGAAGAATGGGTATCCAGTCTTTTTGCATGGAGCATTTTAAACACATCAACCAAATCAAGCCCATGGACAAAGCGTTTGGTCCACCTGTATCCTTTGCTGCCTCCTCACCACTTCCCCTGTCCTTTGCAGAGGGCTGCTGAGGTCACCGAGCACCCTTGCCGACTGATTCCTCTCTCAGTCCTCGTGGGACTCATTTGAGCACTGTTCTGTGTGCCTGGAGAACTGATCTCATTCCTGCCTTCATCTCTGACCATTTCCCTTGTGCTAGAACCTGCTCTGTCCAGAATCAACAATGCACTCTGTCTCAGATTTGGTTTGTGTGAGCATGTGTCTGTCTTTATCTTTTGTTGACTGTGTTTTTAAGGTTTAAATGAGGTTTTCATAAGCACCCTGGACTTGTCTTGTTTGTATATTTTTATTTTTGAACTTTCTTTCTTTATTAATTTATTTATCTTATTTAATTTTTGTAGCTCTGGTGTCCTGGAACTCAATCTGTAAACCAGGCTGGCCTCAAACTTAGAAATCCATCTTCCTCTGCCTCCCAAGTGCTGGGAGGCATTACAACTGGTTCTGCATTTTAGCTGACAAATTTGAGGCTTTCACATTTAGACTCATAGCTGATACAATTGGATTTAATATCTATCATGCTTGTAACTGCTTTCTATTGATTGCTTGTGATTTTCTCCTCTTTTGAAATCCTAAAATCTGCCACCTTTGATTTTTAAACAGAACAATTTATATAGACATTTTTTCTCTCTGTTTTCAGCACACCAATTCTCCAATCTCTTGCTTTTCTTCCTTATCCTCCGCCTCTTCCTTCTTTACTTCTTCCTCTTTTCTACCTCCTCCTCTTCTCCTCTTGTTCTTCTTCCTCCTCTCTCCCTTCATCCTCTTTCTTTTTAAAGAAACTGGACCAGAGGTGTCTGACACCATAAACATATGTTTAGCTAATAATCCATTTTCAAATACCAGTATTTCACTTTACAAAGAAATGAAAAATCTAGGTGACTATGTATTTGGCTCTCAAAATTTTGCTACAACCCCAAGAATAAAATCTATGAAAGAAAAAAAACAAAACAAAGGAAGTTGGACTTTATTAAAACTAAAACCTTCTGTTTTGATAAAGATATTATTTTAAAAATAGGTTGGGGCTGTAGATCAGTAGATGAGCATTTGCCTAATGTGTATAAGACCTTAAGTTCAAGCCCCAACACAGAAGAGGGTAAAAAAAAAGGAAATGTCAAGAGAGAAGTCTTAGACTGGAAAAAATACTTGCAAAATCCATACATGATGAAAAACTTGTGTCCACAACATGCAAAAAATTCTTAAAATTCAACAATAAGGAAATAATTCAAAATTTAAAAAAGGACCAAAGACCTGAACAGATGCCTCCCTAAGAATATATACAAAAGGCAAAGAAGCCTGAAAGAATATGTTCAATATATAAAATATGTACTGAATTTCGAATTAAAACAGTAAGGCA
The DNA here is from genome assembly GCF_907164565.1 of Psammomys obesus. NCBI lineage: Eukaryota > Metazoa > Chordata > Mammalia > Rodentia > Muridae > Psammomys > Psammomys obesus. Next base: position 45,339,579 of record NW_026585895.1, on the reverse strand, counting down.
GGCATCACTGCATATCCACCAAGAAGGGAAAGAGAAAGAAAAAGAAAAAGAAAATTTCTGACTATTCTAAGTGCTGACAATGATGCAGAATAACAGGTGGGAACACAAAATGGCACTGCCACTTTGGAAATCAGACAGTTTTGTAGAAGACTGAAACACAGCATTATCATATGCATTCATCAGGATTTTCTAGAGAGAGATAACCAAAGGGGGGGGGGGGAGGGAGGCCCTTAGACAGACAGACGGACAGAGAGATGGGTAACAGATAATAGATTAATCTAGATAGGTGAGAGGTGACTTATTAGGGACATTGCACATGTAATTATGGAGGGAAAGATGCCCCACATCTGGCTGTCTGCAAGCTGGAGCCCCACATCTGGCTGTCTGCAAGCTGGAGCCCCACATCTGGCTGTCTGCAAGCTGGAGCCCCACATCTGGCTGACTGAAAGCTGGAGCCCCTGGGGGCTGGTGGTGGGCCTCACTTTATGTCAGAAGGCCTCAGAACCAGAGAAATGATTCGTAAACTCTCACTCTAAAGCCAATGTCCTCCAGGACATGCAGGGTTAACTAGCGTAAGGTCAGGAGCCCAAGATCTGGAGAGCCTGGAGTTCTTATGTGTTAGAGAGAGTCAGAGCCAAACTGAGAGCTTGTCCCCTGCCTTTAAAACATTACAATTAATTAATTGTGTGTGCTCACACACACACACTGGCATGCTAGCACGTGAATGTGGGGGTCAGAGGACAACTTGTAGGAGTAGGCTTTCTTCTTCTACCATGTGAACCCCAGGGGTTGAACTGATGTCATCAGGCTTGGTGGCAAGCCACTGTCTGGTGAGTCATTCTGCTGGCAACGCCCCCCTCCCTTCATTTTTATTCTTCCTGGGTCCCCAGCTGATTGGGTGGGGCCTGTTCACACCGAGGGTGGATCTTTCCTGCTCAGTCCACTGACTCACATGCCAGTCTCCCCTGCAAACATCTCACAGACACATCTATAATTGATGCTTTACCAGCTCTCGAGGCATTCCTTAGACCAGTCAGGTTGACACCTAAATTAATCATCAGGACCATATGGTCTAACAGCTACACTGATGGTGTTCATTCGCCTATCCATGTAAAAAACTTACGTCCACACAAAACCTGCACATGAACATTTATAGCTAATTCATTCCTCATTACCAAACTGTGAGGCAATGAAGACACCCTTTAAAAAAGATAAATATGTTCCCAGATCGTGACTATGCCCATTTAATGGACGGCGATTCGGAGATTTAAAAAATGAACTGTCAAGGAATAGAAAAGCATACAGGACCTTAAAGGCATACTGCTGGATGGAAGAAACCCGTCTGAACAGGGTAGACATACCGCCATCCCAACAGTCACAACATTCTGGGAGAAGCAGGATTACAGAGTCAAAAGCACACAGCAGTTGCCAAGGGCGCCCTTGTGTGTGTGTGTGTGTGTGTGTGTGTGTGTGTGTGTGTGTGTTGGTAGGGGTTGGTGAATAGGGCACAGAGAGCCTTGAGGCGGTAAAGTTCTTTTGAACAATGCAGGGCTGATAGTTACATGTCCTCACGCAGTGACGGCTCAGCAGTTAAGAGCACCGGCTGCTCTTCCAGAGGACCTGGGTTCAATTTGTAGCACCTGCTTGGCTGTCACCACTCTCTATAACTCCTGTTCCAGAGGGTTTGAGACTTTCTTCTGACCTCCGTGCACCTCACACACGGTGCAAAGACATGCATGTAGGTAAAACACCCATACATGTAATGTAAAATAATAATAATAATAATAATAATAATAATAATAAAATTTAAAAACCTCGTAGAGCACGCAACACAAAGAATAAACCATATTGTGATGTGTGGACTTCACCAGGAATGAAGCAGTGCTTGCTCATCAGTGATGGTATTTTGAGCCTGTGTATGAGGTGGGGGAGGGGCGCCCCTCTACTGTCTGCTCTGTGTGTAGAGCTTGGCTCATGTTAGGTGCTTGCTAATGTCGCTCACACTTGTGCTGATCGGCTGCGTTTGGGTTAGGATGTGGCCCGTGGCAGAGGCTTTGGTTAGACCTAGCAGGTCTGCACACTGGTGCGGATTAGGTGGGTGTCTGTGGAGGTGGCCTCTCAGCTGTTTGGTCCTTGTTCTTCAGCTTTGAACAGAAAAGAGGAGTCCCAAACGGCAGCACAGTTGGGTGCACCCAGAAGGCTTTTTCCTCCCACAGGAACACCACTGCAAACATGCCGCTGGCTGCCCCGGGACTGGCAAGTGACAGAAGAGGGGTGCTTGGAAGGAGCCCTCATAGTTGCGGTGCTTTCTGCATATGTCTGTCATCCGCACCACCAGCCTTTGCCAAGACCAGGGACCAGACTGCCATGCCAGCCAGACAGTGCTCTCGCAGCTCCTGCGCTGGGAGCATGTGGTGGGGAGGGGCTCGTGCTTGTTTTTCGGAGTCTGGGAACTGAGCTCAGGCTGCTTCCTTGCCATCCTCGATGGCCCCTGTGTGAGTGGTCCCTGCCCTTGAGGGCCTGCGTGAGTGGTCTCTTTACTCTCAGCCTCTTGAAACTTCAGTTTCCTCCTCTGGAAACAGGAATGTGACTAAAATGGAGCCTCCTGGGAAGGGCCACCCAGCTGACAGCTCGGAGTCCATCTTGTCATCAGCACAGCACACTCGTATCGGAGTGAAGCTGGCTGTCTGGGAAGAGGAAAGAAGAGCCACATTGGAACCATGCTTCCTTATAAATCTCGACACCACCAACCCCAGGTAGATGTCAACGGCCCTGTCTCAGAGGCTGGGAGGCCCACAGGGGAGACGAGATTCCTTTCAGAGCTCCCCAACAGCCAGCAGCCTGACTCCACTGCCAGCTTCTCCCATGAGAAGTGCTGCCGCTGCACTTCCCACAACATGTGGAAAATACAGGTGGTCGGTGCAAGGCATGGGGAGGTGCCAAGCAGCAGCCAGCCTCTCCCTTCTGCCTAGCTCTGGTGTGCAGATGCAGCGCTCTCTTTTTGCCTAGGTGACCGAGGATGAGAAAGGCCGGAGACAGTGGGTCACAGCATTACCTTGGGATGAGGTTGGGGTTGGGGGCACCTTGGGATGAGGGCACCCCACAGTGCAGTCCATGTCTTTCCTTGAAAATCCACATCTGAGCCGGGGGTGGTGGTGGTAGGGAGACAGGCTGGCATTCTTCAGGATCACTGGCTCTTATTAAAAATATTAGCTATTTTGTTAGTATGTAGGGCATCCATCCAGAGATAAATTCAAGGCTGAAGAAAGCCGTCGGTCCCAGGAGGCCTCCGGGGGGGGGGGGTGTTTCATGATTCCAGCCTAGGGGTGGGGCAGCCATGTACATCCATAAGGGAGGTCTTGCTAAGCATGCCAAGTAAAAATACTTTTAAATATTTCAGTACATCACCCACTAAAAGCGTTTCAGTAGGAGCGTGTTCCAGCTGAAGAAAGTACAGGCGTCATAAGATTTGCATAAGTCGACTGAGGAAATTTGGTGAGAGACGACAAGGAGCTGCAGACACCCACAGGGTGGGCTGGCTGGCAGGGTCTGGTCCGTGCCATGCACGCATGTGGCATGTCCACCAGGGACAAGGCACGGTCCGAGGCCTCAGGGTGACAGAAGAACTGTGCCGGTGGCTGGTTCGTTTAACCTGACAGCAACCCTGGCTGTGAGTGGAGCAGATTTAGAGGGTTCCCAGCCCAACCGGGGACTGAGTGGTGGACCCTGGCTTTGGGTATGACAGGAGAGATCTCTGAGAGAGGCAAGGGCCCTCGTGAGAAACTCGGAGGTGGCTGGCACTCTGCCTGGAGTGAGGGAAGACCCCCGTGCCCAGAGGTGGAACGGTGATCCTGCCACTGCTTGGAGCTCGTGGCGGTTCTGAGTTGAAAGATGATTCAGGATGAGCGGGTACATGTGGTGTCCCAGGGCAGGGAGCTGGGCAGGTCCATGACTTCCTTGTGTGAGCTCAGTGCAGTGTGAGGTCACCTAAGGTGAGAAGCCTGGGCTCTGTCAGGCAGGGAAAAACCCAGTCGTAGCATGCCCCACTTTTCTGAGCAGACTTGGAGGAAGCCTTTCTCCTACCTCTCTCCCTGACACCCCAGGGCCCTGAAAGGAGCAGGGGCCTTGGAAAGGCTCCCGAGAGTTGCACAGCACCACAATGACAGCAGGTTAGTTTTCTGAGTATAGAGACAGACCCGGTCGGCAGCTTCACTCCCTAACATTTTTTTTTGTGTGAGGCGGGCACCAGGATCATGCTCACTTCATAGATGATGGAGAGGGGCCTAGGAAGAAGTCAGGCAGCTTGCTCCAGGCCACTTCGCTATCAAGTTATTAAGCCCAGGGTGGACCCCCTATTTGAGTCTACAGTCCAGTGGCTTTGAGCAGATTGTCACTCAAGGGCTGATGAGAGGGCTCAAAGGTTTGGATCACTTGCTGCTCCTGCAGATGACCTGGGTTTGGTTCCCAGCACCCACATGGCGACTCCCAGCCACCAACAACTCTCTCCAGTTTCAGGGGATCCAACTCCCTCTTCTGACCTCTGTAGACACCAGGGACACGCAGCGTGCAAACGGTGCACATACACATGCGCAGGCAAAATATCCACACACATGAAACAAATAAATCTTAAAACAGAAAAAGATAGCCACTCACATCAGGGCTGCCTGAAGGGGCACACTCAGGGGCTCAGAAAGAAGGTGAAGAACTGCATAGTTGGCGAAAAGGTCCCTAGCATACATCAGGTATTAAGCTATGCATTCTTGGCATTCCCTCTCTAAGTCCCAGGAGGACCTTTAACACCCCCCCCCCCTTTGCCATTTGTTTGTTTGTTTCTCTAAAGTTTTATTGAGACTAGGTCTCCCTGTTTCGCACAGGCTGGGACCCAGATGTGTGCTGCCAGGCCTGGTGGAGTTCCTTCTTAAACGGGAAAACACCTCGCTTCAAAGTAAATGGAGGTCGCAGAGCTCCTGCGCATCAGACTGTGTTGGAGGGCTGGGTGCCATGCTGCTGGGACCAGGTGCTCCCGTCGGGTGAACTGGGTCACAGTGACGAGGACACACTTCGTTGCTGGATCTGGATGCTGCCCTCATCTCTCCCCAAGGAGATGTACCGTTGGACTCCAGATGGAGCAGAGAGCAAAATCGCGTGAGAAGCTGTGGGTGCAGCTGATGTGAAGTCACCGCCTCATCTCTGCCCACAGACGCTTCCTCACTTGGTTCTGGCTGAAGAGAAGGCTGCAACAATCCCAGTCTTGCCGATAACACCCTCATTCATACCTTTGTGGTCTGCTGGAAATCCCAAGGTTGGAAATGAAAATCCTTAACTTGGAGGAGGGTGGTGACCATTACACTGGCGTGCGGCAGGTGTGAGCTGAGTGTTGCTAAGGTCCATGAAGCTCCTGAGCAGACTTTGACCTTCAGAGCCCCTTCACACCAAGGGGCTCGTCAGTGTGGGACGAGGGAGGCGGCCAAGGTAGGGAGCCCCGTGATAGAGTCCATTGCTGTGAATGTCTAGCTTCTGTTTTGGGTGAAGACTCCTGGACTCCTCGGCACAGGGGCTGGAGTGATCGCTCAGTCAGGAGAATGTTTGCTTCGCAAGCATGAGCACTAGAGTTTGAGCCTGCGGAATGCATCTCAAATGAACAAAAAACTTACCAGGCGGTGGTAATCCCAGTGCTGGGGAGAAAGGGGTTGGCAGATACCTAGGGGACCCTGGCCAGCTTGGCCCAACCTACTCAGTGACGTCCAGGCAAACCCTACTTTGAAAATCAAGGTGGAAGCTACTTGAAGAATGACTGAGGTTTTTCCTCTGCCCTCCACACTCATGTACGCAGGAGGCCACTTCCTCCTACCCACCCCACACAGAACACACACCTGCACAGCTGCTAACAGCTGTTGCAAAGGCCAGGGAAGGGCAGGCTGGGCACAGACATGGTGGAAGTGACTCAGTATCCAAGGACATTGCTGAGGCCACTGCCACTCACCAGAGGCCCAACAGAAGCGAAGCCCACGGTCCGGACTGAGGCTGTTGGAGAGGCTGGCTTGAGGGTTACTGCATTTCCTCATGTGAGCGGTTTTTCGCACTACTTTTGGCTTTCTCCTAAGCCACGTTCCTAGCACTGGCTTTCTCCTCGGCAGCGAAGTCTCCTAGGCTACCTTTGTTTACACAGCCTCAAGTGCCGGGGATGCCGCTGGCTCACACCCTTTACTGAGCACAGTCTCATCAGGTCTGGCTGGGTTTGGGGGAAAGGGAGGGTCTGATAGCACAGTGGGTGCAGGGGCGGATGGTAGTCCTAGGCAACTGGGCTGGTGTGTCACACCGGACATTCAGGGGAGAAGAGCAAGACGGTCAATAAGGACCTGCTTCTATGGGCTGTGCTTTTCCCACTCATAAGCCTCTGTTTTGAGTATGCTGTATCCTTAATTTCAGTTTGTCAACTTATTAAAACCTAGTAGGGACACATAGACACACACACACACACACACAGAGGTACATATGCAGAGACACATAGACACACCTTATAATGACACAGACATGCAGACTCATACAGATGCACATTGGCCAGCATATGCCTGGAATGGAGGCCTGAAGATTCCTTGCTCCACACCAGGAAGGAAGGGGAAGGAAACAAAGGGATAGACAGATGGGAAGGAGAGACAGAGAGAGACAGAGAGACAGAGAGAGGAAGAGGGAAGAAAGGGAGAGGCAGAGAAAAGGGAACTGAGGGAGAGAGGGAGAGTAGGAGGGAGGAAGGAAGAAAGGAAGTGCAGATAGAAAGACTCACTCACTCTCTTATATTTCTACTGCTTTCTGCCAAAAGCAAGAGCCACACCCAAGCACAGATTTCTGCTGTTCTCTGGGATTGTCCTGAATGGTCCTTGTAAGGCCGCTGGCTTCAGATGCCTTTTCTTTTTCAGGGTCAGGGGTGCCGGCTGGCCCAGCCTTGAGAGGGAGGTGGCAGCAGCTGGGAGAAAACAGGGTTTTCCACCAGGACAGATTGGCTTCCACTCCTGGCCCAACATGTTTCCTAGGCCCCCAGTTCCTGCCATTTCTCTCCAGCAACAAGGATGAGGGTAGGGGAGACAGGATCCTGGAGAAACACAACTAACACACACCGTCTAGTTGTGTCTCCGACGAGCTCCATGCTGGGTGAGTAACTTTTCAGAAGTAAACGAGCTCGACGTATAATATTTACACATATTTATAGAACACAGCATGATGTTCAATACATGTAAGCACACGTGACATCACATCCGGGTAATTAGATCTCAGCAATCTTAAAGACGTCATTTATCTATTACGAGGACTGCGCGGTCCCCTCTCCCAGCTCTTTGAAACACACAGTGGCATTGTCAGCACACCTCCCTGCCTCCGAGTCACCTCTGACTGCTGCCACACAAGCCCTGTCCCCTCCCAGTCACACAGGGAAGCAGACAGTACTTGGGGCCAGGCAGCTCTTGGAACTCAGGTCCTCATCTGACCTTGCAACTCAAAGCTGTGAGAAGCAGCCATGGTAGGCTTGCGGAGCACTCTCTAAATGACCTATAGCTACTGCTCCATACCTTGGGGCACAGACAGATGCACAAGTCTGGGAAATCCCGGTCCCGGCCTCGCTTGTGCTAAATATAAGAATATCTCCTGTTTTCTTGGCTTGCTCAGCAAAGTAGAGAGACCCTGGCAGACCCCAGAAGCCCTCTGCAGAGCTGATATTGTGGCCCCCCTCGCCCCTCCCTCCGTGGATTCTGCTTACAGGCAGTGATTTTAGAAGCAAACAAAAACATGCAAAGCTATTCCGGATGAACAATGGGCCAGATGGTAATGCTGGTTGGAAGCAACGGAACATGATAAATAGCTTCCTGCTGCAACTCCTGATCAATTTCAATATTTAATAATTCCATGCCACCCCCACCCACTCATCTGCCACCCCCCCCCCCGGATCCTGCAATGACACCCCGCATTAGGCTCAGGGAGCAAGCATTATTTCCCTTTCTGAGCTTGTCAGCAAAATGTCATACAGCTCAACAGTCACCTGGGCTCACGTGGTCCCTGAAATGATAATTACATGTCCTGCAGGTGTGCCCTCCTCCTCTCTTGCCAGGGAGGCTGGAAGGCCGCGCCAGCTGCAGGCTACTCTCACCTGCTTGATTCAATGACTGTCAGAATTCCCTGACTTTTGCTTTTGAATTAAAGGGAGCAGCAGGCAGTCCAGCTATCTTAACACCACCTCCCCCACAACACAGCGATGGGTAGGAGGAAGTGACCCAGACAGGAAGCCCAGGTGGGCTGATGGTTGAGTATTAGTGTCTACCATTCGTGCCTCTGAGCCTCAGTTTCCCCCTCTGTACAATGGACACCCTCAGATCTGCCGGCACCACACGTGGAAAGCATGGGGCAGTGCTTGGCATAGAGACAACAGCCAACGCACGGAATCAGGCGGCATCATTATCAAACAGGAAGCCGAACAGCAAAGATTTCTGAGTCAGCACTATGCAAGATGGGCTGGCTGTGTCCTTGTGGCTGGCATTTCTAGCCCACAAGGGGATGCAGGGCAGTCATATGGCCTTGCCTGAGAGTCTCCTTGAGCAGTAAGACAGAAAGAGTCCACTAATAAGATCAGCCACCCTGAGTGGTTGGCAGTGACCCCCCCACGGCATTATTAGCTCCTAATGTATGAGCCCTCAGGGGGGCTCAAAGAAGGGTGACCTGGCTCTGAGGCTGATGTCGGCACAGGATGATGGCAGAGCCACTTCTCGCTAGATCCTTTAGCTTTGACTTCAGGCCTCCTCCCTGCAGCCTCAGCAGGCGTGGCCCTTTCGTGTGTTGGGGTGTGTGTGTGTGACAGCACAGCAGGGGGCAGGGGAGGACGGTGCCAGCACGCACCCGGCTCTCGGTCACTGCGCAACCTCAGGCACTGGCGCTACAGTTTACTGTCTGTGAAATGAGGTTCTAATACCTCCTGTGCTGGGTCACAGGGACACTTAATGAGACGTTGCAGTTTTGTGATGAGCTGTGTGAATGTCAGCTTATTAGGCTGCTCAGAGGATAGAGGGGAAAAATCATCCACTCAAAGGTAAATTCTCCTATAGAAGAATTAAAAACAAACAAAGAACAAGCATGGGCTACCACAGTTCAAGTCTTTGGTGTGACATTCAATGTCTATCACAACCCAGTCTCCTTACCCATTTTGTTGCACTTCATTGGAGCTGGTTGGGGTAGCCTGGGCTCAATGGCCTTTTTCATGTGTTCATGTGTAGGCAGGCCCATACACCTGCCCAGATCCATCCTCACCCTGGTCGCTGGGTTCTTCCTCAAGAGGTCTGCGGTGTCCTCCTGGGAAGAGGGACACCTCCATCCTAGCTCACCCCTGCTATGATGGCACCGTTTTTCACATGTGTCTCAGCTCCACAGAGTTCCCTCCAGGCAAGAGCCAACCTCTCTAGTGTACCCAGGGCCTGGCTGCTTGTGCTCACCAAACATGCCAGGCCACAAAGGAATAAGCGAGCATTGGTCTGCCTCCGGTGACGATGAAATCAAAGCTTTAAGCAAAGAAAAGGGAGGCTAATGGTGACCTTGGAATGTGGGGCTGGGTCGCACGGCCTTGGTAGCAGACAGTACCTTGAGGTTCAGATTCCACTCAATTCATCTTTCTTCTCCAGAACATGAAAGAACAGAAGATACACAGAGCCCTTCCCATGTCTGTCAGGCAAGACAGCCATTGAGTACCTGACTCCCGCTGCTGGTTGAGGGTCATGGAGTTCCACCTCCTTGTGATGTCAATGTAGAGGATGTCCACAGCGGCCATGGACAGGCTGCTGCTACTCAACTTGCAGTTCCTGCCGTGACAAGGAAGAAGACGTGTTACTCCATGGTGGACACTTCGGCTCTCTCTTTCCTTCAAGCCGATGCAGAGTGAACATTTGTGCCCCCAGAAAATCCATAAGAGGTCACATTGGTAGGGCCCTAGCAGACCAATTAGACTCTAAGGGGAGGAGTGCTTATACTTGCCTCCCTGCTTCTCACCACTGAGAAAGAAAGCAGCCTTGAGCAAGCCAGGAGCAAGCTCTTCCGTGCGAGCACTTCAGCTCTGGCCTCCAGACTGTGGGAAGCCGGCTTCTGTTGCTGAAGCCACTCCAGCTGCTCCAATGGAGAACATGTCTTTCCCCAGGCCATGAGGTCAGCAGAGGAACAGTGGAGAGAAGGTTGCAAGTGGGAACTGGAGAATGACGCCATGGCTTTAGTTAGGGGCTAACGAGTAGCCTGTAGAGAGCAAGGCTGTGGAGACAGCCGTTCTTGAGCCGAATCCTGGCTCTGCCACTGAGAACCACACCAAGCCACTCACCTTTCTGGCCTGGGGGACTTTAGTGTTTTTCTTGTGTTAGCTGGACCTCATACAGCCTGGAAGACCCCGCCTACTCCCAAAGGGAAGCAAGACTCACTCTCTTTTTTTTTTCTTCTTATTTTAATTTTTGTTTTTACAATAGGGTCTTATATAGCCCAGGCTAGCCTCAAATGTACTGTATGGCTGAGGATGCTCCTCCTGACTCCACCTCTTGAGTGCTGGGATTACACCTGCTTTTTGTTTGTTTTTGTTTTGTTTATTTATTTATTTTTAACTTTTTATTGAATCTTTGTGAACTTCACATCATACACCCCCATCCCACTCAGCTCCTTGTACCTCATACCATCCTCTGCCCTGCAACTTCCCCCAGAACAAATGAAAAACAGAGCAAGCGAACAAAACATCTTGTGGAAGCTATGGTATGTCACAGTGAGCCACACAGTGCACCCTTCTGCCTGCAAATGTTCATTGCAATGGGTCATAGGTCAGGTTCCAGGCCTCTGGCTTCTGCTGCACCATCAGTATTGTATCCTCACTGGGACTCTTCTCAGATATCCTGTTGTGGCCCTGTGTCGTGTTGCTTTTGGGTCTGCAGGACCAGCTCCTTCATGGGCTCCAGCAGTTCATAGATGGGGTGGGTGTCAGGGTGGGCCAACTCAGAGCCCTGGATCTGGGCCTGGGTGGAAGCTGAGTTGGTCAGTCTGCCAGCTCGCCTGTGTGCACACTGCCAGAGCCAGCTCTTCTGCTCACACTGTTGGGGGCAGCTCACCCGGACTCCTCAACCAAAGCCTGCTCTTCTGTTCTGTCCAGGAGAGTGCCGAGTGCTGCAGCCGTACAGCTGTTTTTGTTGTTGTCTGTTTTTGCTTTGTTTGTTTGTTTGTTTGTTTGGAGACAGGGTTTCTCTGTAACAGAGCCCTGGCTGTCCTGGACTCACCTTGTAGATGAGGCTGGCCTCAAACTCATAGAGATCCACTTGCCTCTGCCTCCCCAAGTGCTGGGATTAAAGGCATGGGCTACCACACCTGCCACTTGTTTGTTTTTTTAAGTGGTGCTGGGCATGGAATCCAGGGTCTCATCCATGCTAGGCAAGTATTTTACCAGCTGAGCCACACCCCAGCCTCAGGAACTCCATCGTCAAGGACTATTCCTATGTATGCCTTTATCTTCTTATTGATTATATCCAGGGTATGGATCCTGCCGTCTCCAGCGGTCTGTGTCACATTCAAATGACCTGGTAATTTGAAGCAGATGAAGCCACCCCTGTAGTTTGGGAGCCTCCTGGATCTCACCAAACAGAATCCCTGAGACTAGACATGAGGACAAAGGGCTTGATGGTTCTCTACTTTGCCTCTCTTTTACTTTGTCACCTGATAGTTTGGTACAAGCTCCCAGGCAACCACACACAGGCCCAGACTTGCAGAGTAGAAAACACAGGCCTGGCCCTCCCCACCGGAGAGGCCCTTCTACATCATGCCTCGAGCCTGGTCCCCGATCATCTGGAGCCAGGAGGATCGTGGATACCTCTGATGCTCCTTTCACTCAGATCCTGATATAAAACATCCATGATCCCGGCTGATGATAAAGTGCTCCTCTGATTGCCCATTCGTCATCATCCCCTGTGTGAACAGTTCCCATAGGTGCCAGACAGGTGAGGTTTTGCTTGGCAAGCATGATTGGCACCCAGAGGTCCCTCTCTAAATTCAGGTCTACCCCTCAACCACGGTGGCTGTGAGTATGCCCAGCATGGTGCCTGGATGAGGCCATTGCTTCCCTGCCCTGGCACACTTGCTTTCTCCTCTCTCCCCTCCTTTCTTCTCATGTGCCTGCATTTTCCAGACCATCAGCTCACATCCTGCTCCATATTTCAATCACAAGCTGCCATGGCAGACTTCAAAGCACGTCAGCACAGAGTTATTGAGTCTCAGTAACAACATGTCAGTAGACGCGGAGCTTTTCACGTCACTTGTCACCAAGATGGCTATCTCTATTGGGTTCTGCTAGGGACAATGCTCTACTCTCTTGAGTCACCCTGTCAATGGACGCTGCTAATTTCCAAAGCTTCATTACGAAAAGCCCATAGCCTTTTCCTAGTGGTCACATCAGTGTCCACAGGACTGCTTCCTGCTTCTTGGAAGGATGGAGTGCTGCCTGGCTTGCTCCATGGGTTAATGAAGGATAAAAATGAAAACTGAGCTGACCATTGGTATACAGTTTGTTTGGTTTTTTTTTTTCTCCTGTGACAGGAAGAAAATAGAAGTGTCAAACCTTTAGCAGAAGCCGTAATTTACCAGGGAGAATTCTTCATTTATCCCCTTTTCAAGGTAACCCATCCTCCCCGGCAATACTGCCAAATCCAGTTGATTACGTTGTCTGCAGTCAGAGCGGAGAAGGGACGGCCCATATTATCTGCAGCAGACAGGAAATGCTTTAAGAGATTTTGGATTCTGTGGGTATTTCTTGGGCACTATCCATCTTTCCTGTCCCAAGGTCTTGTAATCCTTATAAGTACACGTGAGGGAGGGACCCCAGTCCCGTTTCAGTGTGGGAGGAAGATGAGGCACAGAGAATCAGGACTTGCCCAAGACCACATGCGCAGATCTGCACCCCATCTCCCCTTGGAGGAGGAGGAGAGAGGTAGGAAAGCTACGGGGAGATGGCCCAGCTCAGGGTCCCAGGAGGAGTCTAGGATCAAGATACAGTGTCTCAGTCTACTAACCACGGGGCTGGACACCTGGTGGGAAGTTCCGGGACAGAAGGCTTCTGGGAGATAAGAAGGGTCACAGGAAGGCAGTTCTCCCATGTTTGTCCTTTAGGGTTGGCAGGCGTTCTTAATGAGCTTAAGCAGAGGCTAACGCTAAGTTTTTGGAATGAGGTTTTTCGTCCACCCAGCAACCAAATACTGGACTTATCTTCTGCCACGGTGGGTAGCAGGATCCAGGGCCCAGGGACAGGGCGGCACAGTTGGTTATGCGTAGGACGTGGAGTCTGACTGCAGTTGCCATGGAGCAACCTCCCTCAAGCCCTGGACACAGTTTGTCCAATGAACGGGTGGTAGGGTAAATTCTTTAGTGGAAGATAACTGTGAGAAATGGGGCACAGGAGACGCTAGAAGATTTCTAGAAAAAGGACGACAGTTTGGGACCTGGGCTTTGCTGCATGTCCTTTAGCACATCACTGAAGTTCTTCTCCCTTCTTCAGCTGGACGAGACCACCCACCAGACAAGGCCCTGGAAGTGATGCTTGGTGCCCAGCACACGTGCAGAAGAAGCTGCTGACAATGAAGCCTTCCCCAGTGATGAAGAACCAGCTGAAGGAAATGATCGATGTGTGTTTCTTGTTTTTATCTTTTTTCAGAATGGAAGAAATCTGAGTACATATGACGGGAGAGAATCACAAATCATTCAAGCTCATTAGGAGCCCAAGTATAGCAAGATTTGAAATGATCATCCCATTTCCCCCCTAACTGCCCACGCCTCCTGGGAAATTTAGGGACCAACTTTTTCCACTCCACAAAATCCTATTTATAAAATTTCCTTTATGCTCATCCTTCTCTGTGGGGGGGAAAAAAAGAGCAGCTCCCCCCGATGAGGTTTCTATAAGGTAGAAAATAACCAAACAGCCATATATATATGCATGTGTGTATGTGTATATATATATATTTTTTTTTCTTTTTTTTACAAAAGGAGAGAACCCCAAATATCTAAGCATTTGGGAGGGGAGGAATGAGGTGGTTATGCTTTAAAACATTCACGTTTTTCAAGGCTATGGTGAAGACTCACACAAGGCTTCTGGAAAGGAATGTTCACAGAGAGACAGTTTCAAAGTCACCAAGGAGTTAATGATAGAGGGGAAAGCTAGCTTCTTACACTTCTATTCTAGAACATTCTAACAGACTGTACCTCTCAGAGAAAAAACCCCCTACAGCTCCCCATTATGAAGCATATTAATATCTCCATACAATAAAGGGGAGGTGGAGGGAAGAAGAGAAAGGGGAAAATGTGTCCTTTAATTCAAAAGGAGACACAGGATCAGAAGCGGCGAAAGTGATGCAGTGCGGTTTCAAAATGTGCTCTCCAAACGCAGGAGCTGCAGTTTCCCAGGAAGGAGCCTGGCTGAGGCCAACTGTTGACTCCCCAGCTGCAGTCAGTGGAAAATGCAGGGCTCCGTGGAAAAAGTGTCCTCCATGAATTGCGTCTGATGTCTCCCCGCCCCCAACTGGCGATCCATTGGCAGGAGCCTAACACGGATACATTTCTCTCAAAGAAGGCCGCCAAGCTGAAGCGTCAACTAGACAGTTTTTATTTCCTGAAGAGACGGAAGCCTCCACACCCTGGCAATTATTATAAAATAAAGTTTCCAAAAATAAAAAATGAAAAGAGGAGCTCCGTTCACGGGTGATGATGTGTGCTACTATTCCACAGCTCCTGAGAAAATGACACTAGCGGCTGGTTAGAGTGTCTAGACAAGAGAATGACAGTTCGTTAGTTCTCATTCTCGGAGGAAGACCGAAGTAGGAGATGGCTGGGCGGGCATTAGCATAATGCGCTCTGAAAACTGCTGATCTGTGCTGCAAGTCCTGAGAGATGGACACTGAAAATAAATCCAAGCAGACCATTGGTTGGTGCCTTCCTTCTCGTTCTCTTCAAGGAATATGGAGAGAAAGAGTGGGCAGTAGATCTGAAAGCCGGGTTCAGCTTCGGGCGTCTGTGTGGGAGCCGTGAAAGGAGCGTGCGCCGCGGTGGGACTGTGTCTGCTGTGAAGAGCTCCTGCGAAGGGCGCTTGGTTCAATTCAGCATATGGCATAAATATCATTAATTCATAACGAAGCAACATTTAAACCGAAGTGGGAAGGAGAGAGATGGAGAACAGTCGTTAGCAGGTGGTGAAATTTAATCCGAAAGACTGAACACACCCAGATAAATTGGAAAGCAGAGAATGATCATATTTTACTATTAAGTCACCATGGGGGTTTCTTGGGACGTCTTTAAAGAAGGCGTCTGTTGCCCAGTGCAATGTTTCATCCCTTCCTCCTGCATCCTTGATTATCGCAGGCATTTGCTGGGTGGCCTTGTTGTCTGGGTCCATCTGCTCCAGCTGCCTCTTGGCCACCTGAAGATGCTTTTTTTCCTGTTGTGCTCTGCCGCAGCTCCACTGAACGCCCTGGCTGGCCACAGATTGGGAAGTGGAGGCCGCAGAGCCTAGCAGCCCCTAACCTTGGAGAAATCTGTTTCTCATGCAAATACCTCATGCAAATACCTCTCGTGATGGAGAGAATCACAAAGCCTGTCACACCCAGGCAGCTTTGCAGGATATTTTTGCCATCAGCCCATTCCGACCAGAGAGTACCTTTATTACGTTAAACATTCGATTAAAACATTAAAACATTCAATTCTGTTTTTGCTTCAGGATTGTGTAAAATCTAGAGTTCCTCTTGGTAGATGCCTCCTGGCTTCTCAAACCAAGTGTCACTCACTGGAGGCCTCTGTGGGCAGTCCTGCTTTGATGGAATCCACACATGATTAAATGCATTTTTGACTACTGAGATTTTATATAAAAATAAGTGTGCATAGCTTCTTTTGGAGAGACCCAAAGCTCTGGTGACATTAAGTGTGCTTTTGGTGGCTCCCTGAGACAGTGTCTCCTGTCACTTGCCGTGAAAGCCCACAGTGTGCTTGGGGAAGGGGAGGAGGGAGGGAAGCTGTTCCCTTTATTCATCCTGCCTGCTCTGGAGGCAACAGCCTGGGGAGCTTCCTCCA
This sequence comes from Psammomys obesus, assembly GCF_907164565.1. Classification (NCBI taxonomy): domain Eukaryota; kingdom Metazoa; phylum Chordata; class Mammalia; order Rodentia; family Muridae; genus Psammomys; species Psammomys obesus. Next base: position 45,323,484 of record NW_026585895.1, on the reverse strand, counting down.
GATCTCCTCCTTGTCTTCTGGGCACAGCTTCCCCAGGACTGGCCAGGAAGCCTCCTGGAACTTCTCCCGTGCCCTCACCCTGTGTGTTCACAGAGCTGAAGGTCTGTTGCTGCCTGGATTACACACCTTTCCTTCTCGGGTTGGGCTTTCCCTGCTGCCTTGGTGGTATTTCTGCCTACTACTCAGCCAATGACAGCTAGGAAGGCAAACCCTGCCTCCTCCAGGAGGCCCCCATGGATTCTACCAGATGGATAAAACCTCCCTGTTCTTATTCCTAGCTCTCTGCTCTGTTCACAGCTCCAGCCAGGGAGTCCTTGGTCACTGCCTCAGACTTTGCCAAAGGCTGGCACTGGAGGGTCTGTTAGTCTGGAAGTTCCAGAGGGAAGGAAGGCCTTTTTAACTTGTCCTTGAACATCCCATCTAGCTTCTTGGGAAGAGGTGGGAATGGGGCAGATGTCACAGCATCTGTGTTTCTCACAGATTCTGATGGTTCCTTACATGAAGCTCAGTGGCCCTTCAGACCCTCAGGTTTTGAATGGAGACTTCCATGCCATGCTGCGGAAGCTGGGGAGGCCCAGAGCATTCTTCCTTTGCTCTGGGAAGTCCAAGCCAAGGCATGGCATGCAAATGAAGTGCACCAGCTTGCCTGCCCTGCGTGTCGCCATACGCTTCCCCGGGCCCCCAGATGAGGGTCCTCAGCTCAAGTCAGAATCACAGAGAGCTGCACAGAGAATGCAGAGAAAGTCTTCTTTTTCTTACTCAGTGTGATGACACAGAAGTATTTAAATATTTTAAGAGAAAAACAAAACACCACAAAAACCTCTAGGGTCCAGCAACATGGCTCAGTGGATAAAGATGCTGCTACCGAGCCTGGCAACCTGAGTACAGTCTCTGGGATCCACATGGTAAAAGGAAAAAAACTGACTCCTGAAAGCTGTCTTCTGTTGTAACACATGCACACCTAAACTCACATGCACAAAATAAATAAATGGATAGATATAATACAAAATTGATTTCCCAACTTTCCACCTAACTAGAAGCAGTCAACAAGATGGAGGCAGAAACCATTGCCTATAGCATCCAGGGTATCTTTTAAGGGGTTTAAGTCATCTGGTAATGTAGAAGCCTGTGCTACCGTTCCCTTCTTCCTTCTTACAGTCTAGGACTCAACCATGGTGGCTAGATTTTAAGCAGCCATCTTGTGACCATAAGGCAACCCCGAAACCACCGGAACACGTTCAGCATGAGTGAGCAGAAAGAGGTGGGACACTGATGATGTCATGGAGAGCTGACCAGCCCCAGCATCCCCCTGCTGACTCCACTGAGACTCAAAGGCAATCCTGGCAAGCAGCTCACTTGATTCAGGCCCTGAGCCAGGTGCTTTCTGACACATTATACCACAGGCTCAGAATACCCAGAATACCATGCGAGGCTTCTCATATGAAGAAACTGGGACTTAGAGACTAATGGGGCATTTGCCAAAGCCACATGACAATCAGCAACAGGCTTGGTCCCAAAGCCAGACCTGCTAGATCCCAGAGCCCATGTCACTCCTTCCCCCAACTACCACCCCTGAAACTAATGCAATGCCCTTTTCGAGTCATCCTGCAACTAGGCCATCAGGTTCACTAGCCTGGGAATGGTGGCTGCCAAGACTTGGGTTTACCATCTTACCGAGAAGACCAGAAGGCTGGTGGCAGTCTCCGTAAACTGTGTCTGGAGCAGCCTTTGGCAAGACACAGCTTCCACTCCCTGAGTCTAATTATTTGATTTAGTGAGGAGAACTGTGAGGAGTGTGGCTTGGAGACGCAGGGTAAGGGTGTTAAAGCCAAGGGCAAGAGGTGACAGCAATGCTGAGGCCTGTCAGAGAGTTTTCTTCTTGAAGTGGCCATGCCACAGAGAACTGTAAATGAGCAAGTCCGCGCTAGAGTCGGAGCATATTTGTTGAAGAGATTTGGGGTCGCTGGTTTGGCGCCTCTCTCAGGTTTGTACCAGACCTGTGCAGGCCCTGGTTGTGTGTGTGGACGTGCAGGCGTGTGAATTTATAAAACTATATATAAATTTTCATGACATTCTTTAACCATTACAGGAAAAAAAAACCCCAACATTCATTAATCATTTTCTGTATGCATACAGATGTTTTCCTGAATTCCTGATTAATCCTATACACAGTGTGTGCGCGCGCGCGCTCACGCGCGCGCGCGCACACACACACACACACACACACACACTATAGGATAAAGATCCTCCAGGTCCAGAGATCGTCACGAGCTTGCCGTGTTTTTTTTTTTTTTTTTATGGCTGATAAACTCTCTTTGTTGCCCCTCAAAGTGTTCCCAGAGATGGAGGCAAATGAACGAACTATCAAAGATTGACACTAACTTTGTAGGCTTTGTAGGCTATGGGAAAACCTCTTTCTTGTTTTATGTTTTACCTGCAAAAGCCATGCAAGTTTTGTATAGGAGGCATTATAAATATACTATTTAATATTAGAACAAATGTATGATGTGATTTATCAGACTGATTATTAAACTTTTCACTCCAGAAACTCCCAGTGGAACGATATGCCTCTGTGAACGCAGTCATAGCCAGGTAGGTCCTACTGGGAAAACTTATGCTAAGAAACACAAGGCTGGCTGGACTTCCCGGAGCAATTACTCCTAGATGCTTAAGGAGCCGGCTCAAGGTGGCTCCTGCGGTTAGGGTTTGAGGATGTCCGCTGCTCTGACGTTGTTGCTGTGATGAAACACCCTGACCAAAATGGCTCAGGTGAGGGGAGGGCTTATGTGGCTCACACTTCCACCATGGGGGGGGGGCAGGTCAGGACCTCAAGGAGGAACTTAACACAGAAAGCATAAAGGAATGCTGCTTGCCAGCTTGTTCACACTTCTCTCTTTCTTTCACAGCATTCTGCCTGTGTACCAGAAGAGGGAGCTGGATCTCACTATAGATAGTTATGAGCCACCACGTGGTTACTGGGAATTGAACTCAGGACCTTGGAAGGAAAAGCTAGTGCTCTTAACCTCTGAGCCACCTCTCCACCCCTCAGCTAGCTTTCTTATTCAGCCTAGGCCCACTTGCCTTGGGATGGCAGACCTTCCTGCACAGATTAATAATCAAGACAAGCCTCCACGGACAAGCCTGCAGACCAACCTTTTCTAGGCTTTCCTCTAAGGAGACTTCGAGCCGTGCCAGCTTGCCAAAATTAGGACATCCTCCAAGGATTAATGTATTGGAAACATGGACCTCATCTTGCTGAGGGGTAGCATCTTCAGGGGGTGGAGCCTGTGGGTCTTTAGGTCCCTGGGCATGTGCCCTTAGAAGGCACTAGTTCTCGCAGGAGCCTGGTTGTTTTAAGAATGAGTCTGACTCTGATCTGCTCTCTGGCCTCCTCTCTGGATATGCTCTCTTTCTGCCCATAGCTCCCCTGTGATCTCATTTGCCATCAGACTCTAAGCAAAGATCTAACTAATGGGGCTGCCTGACCTTAGAGTTTAAGCTGCTACGTTAAACTATTGTAAGTTATATAAACCCCTTTTCTTTATAAAGCTATCCAACTTCAGGTATTTGTGTCATAGCAACAATTAAAAAATTACTTATATGGTAGTACGTGTGTGTGTGTGTGTGTGTGTGTGTGTGTGTGTGTGTGTGTGTGTGAATGGATACAAGCACCTACGCATGGGTATATGAAGACCAGAGGTTGATTTGAGTGTCTTTCTCTACTGTGCTCCACCTTATTTTTGAGGCTGGCTCTTCACTGAGCCTGAAGTTTTGTATTTTCGCACCTCTGTCTTGCCCCGTTCTCATCCCTGGCACTGGAATTACGCCTGGCTTTTCTGTGGGTGTTGGAGGTCTGAACTCAGGCCCTCAGGCTTGTACATCCGGTGTCACCTGTTAAATCATCTCCCTCAGTTAAACTACTTGTTTAACTGTCATGGTCATAATATTCACTAACTCATCTGACAAGAGTTTACAATATGGCAGGAGCAGTGCCAGCCCCGAGGTGAATAGAGCCTCAAACAGGGGACTGATTCCCTGCTACGGTCTTCCAGAGGGCTCAAGGGCCATGTGACCATCCGGATGAGTGACAAGCTGGAGGAAGCTGGTCTCACTAACCTTATGAAGGTCCGAAAGCCAGTTGGTCCCAACTTCATCGTCCCTTTGATCCCCAGGAATCGGATAAACAAATTGGCCATCCTGTCGACCAGGCGCAGGTAGTTGAACTGCTTGGCATACTTGGGGAACACTTGCTTGAGGCAAATGGAGGGCAGGTGGGCATCAGGGCTGGAGTTGGGGTCGCCGCTCAGGTCATAGTCCAGATTTTCCTTTGAAGTGAAAAGCTTTTCCGGCTGCTGAGACCTGAAACACACAAGGCGCTCATGATGTACTGCCTTCCTCCAGTGGCTTCTGTCCCCGGAGGTGTGCAGTAGCTCTGGGGGAGTGGCCTTAAACTGTCTCTATCTTATAGACTAGAAAAACGGCCTCTTGAGGAGTGCCTGTCTGGGCTCACACAGCTTCTGCTGAGTAAAGCCAAGGTTTGAGCGTAGGGGGGAACTAGAACTGGAAACACAGGCCTTCTCCATCCTGCCAGCCTGGCTTCCAGGATGGGAGATCTCCTCTGCCCTGCTCATGATACAAGGGAGTACGCCACTCTGAGCAGTCTGGGTTTGATGTCAAACTCCTACTTAGGGGTAGTAATGGAATAATTAAGAAATAGAAAAATCTCATTGAGGGTTGGCAAGAAGCCATAGGCTCAGTGCCGTGAACAACTTGGGAAGACGCTTCTATGCCCGGTCCCAGGGACACAGACGATTTTCTGGCTTAACTGCTTCCTTGGAGCTCGTACAGAAAAATGATGAGTTTTGTGACTCCTTAGCCTCTGTGCTTTATTCTGAAATTATACTGATAACCAAGAAAGTGAGCAGCTGCAGATTTTTGCCTGCCCACCTCCAGCTGGGAATGGCCTCTCTCCCCTCTCCTCCTGCATGACACAACACTTCCGTCACCCACAGTCTGGGTCCCCATCTCCTTGGCGTGTCGCTACCAGATACTGACCAGTTACCCAGGTGGGGAAGCTCATAAGACATGCCAGCTCTTCCTCTGTCTCCATGGTCAGTGCTGTCACTCTCATCCCCAAACCAGCTCCCACAGGCCAGTGCTCTCCCTGTTTGGACCATAGCACTAAGTGTCTTAGTCAGCAGTTCTATTGCTGGGCAGAGACACCATGACCATGACAACTCTTATAAGGAAAGGATTTAGTTGAGGCTGGCTCACAGTTCAGAGGTTTAGTTCATTATCATCATGGTGGGAAGCATGATGACATGCAGGCAGACACATGCTGCAGAGTTAGCTGAGAGTTTTACATCCGACAGCAGGCAGCAGGAAGAGCAACTGACACTGGGCCTGGCTTGAGCTTCTGAAACTCCAAAGTTCGTTTCCAGTGACACCCTTCCTCCAACAAGGCCACACTTCCTAATAGTGTCATAGCGTGTTTCCTTTGTTCTTCCTATCCTCCATGCTTGGTACCTGAGTGGCTTTCATTTTATTTATTTTCAGTTTTGAGACAAAGTCTCACCGTGTAACTCTGGCTGGCTCCAAACTTACCACGTAGCCCGGGTATCTTAGAATTTACCATTCTTCTGTTGCTTCCTCCCCAGTGCTGGGGTTATGGGCATGTGGCACCATGTGTGGCCCAGGGCAACCAGTATACCTGATTGTCTAAGAGGCAGGTGCTTCTTCCTGGCATTTCCACTCTCTTCCCGGGCCTCCTTGTTTCTAGTCCCATATTGGCCAGGCACAGCCTTCTCTTCTAGGCTCAAGGCCACCCCTCTACCTTGCTGTCTATCAGTCTCATCTGGAACCCAAGAGTCAATGCGCTTGGGTTCCCAGCTCCCTCTCTCACTCAGTGCCTCTCTCTGCGTCAAGTTCTATCCTTTCCAGGCTCTTGTCCCACCCAGAACCAGGAGCGTCTGCCACCTTCTGTGGCCATTCCTAAGACCAGACCCTGAACACATTGGGCCTGGTCAGTAAATCCCTGACCTGGGGAAGTTCAAGGCTTCACAGGTTGCTAAGCTCAATCCAGGCGGCTTGTGATCCTTTCACTTAAGAAATGGCCTTGTATCAACACTCCTACTTCCAGGTAGTCCTGCACTGGTCCTCTTGATGTCCCTGTCCCTGCTTCTCCCACCTGGCTGTGTGGAACATTTTTATACTACTTTACCCCCACTCTGAGATGTCTCTTTGGCCACACCAATGACATTCTTTCACATCCCGTTCCTCCGCTTGGACACATCTCCCTGTTCCCTACACACTGCAGAGGTTCACCGAAGTGGTTCTGTGAGCTCACTGAAGGCACGAGCCAGCTCAGGTCTGTAGGATGTGGTGTGTAGTAATTAGTTCCTGGGTGTAGGGAGTGGGGAGGCAGTTTTCATTTGTTGTATGGTGTGGTGGTTTGAATGAAAATGGCCCCTGAAGACCCATAGGGAATAGCATTATTAGAAGGTGTGGCTTTATTGGAGAAAGTGTGTCACTTGGGGGTGGGCTTTGAGGTTTCAGAAGCCCAAGCCAGGCCCAGTGTCTCTCTCTCTCTTCCTGCCACCTTCAGATCCAGATGTAGAACTTTCAGCTGCCTCTCTAATACCATGTCTGCCTAGGCTCTGCCATGATTCTCATCATGCTGATAATATGTAAACCAGCCCCAATTAAACATTTTTCTTTTTAAGTGCTGCCGTGGTCATAGTGTCTCTTCACAGCAATAGAACCCTGATTAAGATTGAGAAAGCTTGCTTTTAACAATGACGTAAACTGACAAGAAGAGTACCAAAGTCACAATGCTTCCTATCCCATAAGCCCCTGGGAATGAGAAAGAAGCTCGGGAGACAAACATCATTTTGGAAAGCTCCTCCCAATTGGACTTGTTCTCATAGCAGCCCAAGGAGCCAACCTCCAAAGAAGACATGGGTGGAAAGTTCCAGAAGGCCTAGTCACAGTTTCTTTCAAATGGATCCTAACTCAAGACTCAGTGAGCAAGGATGGGCAGGAGAACAGAAGTAGAGCAGAGCGAAGGAAGAATCTCTTTCAAAGTTTAATGCCATGGAGGATCTGGGTTGAAATACGCTCTCTCTTGCGCATGTAGATCAGATTCCTGAGGAGAGGCGCAATTTTCCTGAAGCAGATATGGCTTTGTCACCGACACCTTGAACTTTAGACAGTAAATAAAAGCCGGCTGGTTATTTTCACATGAAATGAAGTGTATTTCCCATGACAGCTGTAGAAAGAAAAATGGGGGCAGGGCAAACTGACACTCTAAACAGAAATAAGCCCTAAATGGCAGAGTGCTCAGGAAGTTCCTTAAGGGGACGTTTGGGAGGTGTGAGGTGTGAATATGGGGAGGGGTGGAAATAGCTCAGGTGACACCCAGTCAGCAAGCCCGCCCTGCAGGTGGTATCACTCTTGCTCTCCAAGAGCCCCTGTGGAAGGGCCTGTGCCCACAGCCCTGTTCCGGGTAGGGAGACTGAGGCTGAGCACATGACCTCTCTGGGTACATCAGTCTTCCATCGCTCTTTCTGTCTTATTGCACCCTTATTCTAAGTATTCATGGATCACGCCGGGGCCACAGAATTCCGAACACCGTTGTTTAACCTTTAAAAAGATCTTTTAAAAATCGATTGCCTTTAGTTTTTTCAAAGCGAGGTCTCATATGGTACAAGTTGAGAGTGTGCCTGAACTTTGGATCCTCCTGCCTCCACCTCCCCACGGCTGGGATTATGGGAATGCACTGCCACCTCCGCTTTTAGGTGGTGCTGGGGATCAAACTCAGGGCCTGCTGTCAAGCTGGATGGGCCCGCCGCCCTGAGCCACATCTTCAGGTGGGAACTTTACGTTTTAGATTTATGAAAGTCATTTAAGTTTTTTTTGCAGCCCTTTGGAGAGAAGTATAAAGAAATTAAGATGGTCCCTTACCCCACAATGTAAACGTAGGCCCTAAATGTTTAGAGTTAAAGTTAGGATGACAGGACGTGTGGTTTAAACTTTTTGCACATCCTAAACATTTTTCTCACAGACACACACATAGTCTGGATTAAGTGAAACTAGACCGGGGTTAACAGTTCTTCCTCTGTTAAAGAGTTAGTGGCCAAATGACCTTCCTGCCTAGCAGAGGCCGGCCTTCAGCCTCCTCCCTGGGTGATGTGCCTCCTCCCCTAAGGGTCAATGTCACACCCGTGTTAGCCGGAAGTGGCTTTGGAGATCGTTCCATCCAGGGATTTTTTTTCTTTGTTCTTGTGTGAAACATACCTAAAAGCCACCGTTTAAACCATTTTAAAGTGTATAGTTTGGTGGTAATCAAGACTTTCATGAGGCTTTATCACCATTGCTGCCACCTAGTTCCAGAACATTTCACAACAACGTCATTTCAGAGAAGAAATTTTAAGCTGGGTAGACAGGACTGGACCTACGTAGCATCGGGCTGTTTAAACAGTACGTGGTCAGGGTGGCAGCCTTAGTTTGACCTGCCACGGCGGTGGGGATCTCATCACCTCCTTCCAGCATGCACAGACTAGACAGGTCTTCCGAGTGACGCTCTGCTGGACAAGGGTGTACTCTCCCAGGGACACCTCTGTGTCCATCCTGCCTCTGGTGCTACCCAGCATGCACCTCACTGTTCCTCCAAGGCTTTCCGTGCCTCTGCATGGCTGCCGTCCCTGCCGCCCACGTCCCTTCACAGACCCCAAGCTCCAGCTTCCGAGGGAAGTGGTTTTCTTCACCTGGGAAGCACTAAAGATGCAGCTGATGCATAAGAGGAAATAAAAGGATGAGGGATGGCATCGTTGCTGGAAATAATTGCAATTATCACACCGAGACCCAAGCCATCACAAATACTATAAAATCCTGTTTTTACTTAATAGCATTTTAATGGAAATGTCAGGCTTTTGGAATAAAAGTGACTGGTAAAGAAAACATAAATCAAGCTTACTAGTCCTTTGGGATCATTTCTGGAAAAAAAAAAACTGAATTTGGTATATCCTCGATTCATTAAAACAGGGGAAAGAAGCCTGGGATGTTTTATCTACTCTCATTTTTCACAGCAAAATTATTTTTCATTAAAACTCAAGTGAGAAACCATACATCTCTATTTTGTCTGGAGACCACACTGCTAAAAAGTCACCACCAATTATTGGGGACCTTCTAGAACTGAACTAACTAATTTACCTCAGTTACTCCATTTGACTCTGAGGCAGGTGGAAACCATTTCCTCCTCACAGGGCAGCCAGGTGACACTTGTCCATACTCACTGGGTAAGCTGAGGGATCAGCCCCGACCCTGGGACCACTTCTCCCATGCCCAAATCCAGCTCAATGCACAGTTCTTATGATTATTTGAGTTAAATCAAGTCAGAGACGTTTCTTCTTCTGCCTGAGCTATACATAGCTCCAAAGATTAACAAAAGCAGGAAAGAATATATGGCAAGATCAAACTCCTTTCACAGGAGTTGCTTGAATTCTCTCTGGAGGAATAACTTCCATCTCTTGCTAAATACACCTTCAATCATTTTCCATGCCTCGGAGATTTCCTACACACTGGTGTGTCCCAGGGGCCCTGGGTAAGCAGGTGGGGTGGACAGAGTCACTGATGCCCAGAGGCATGTGACCGAATGAGATCAGAGAGTTACATGAACACTGGCACTGTCATGTCCAGGCGGCCAGCATGGGTTTCAGGCTTGATTCTGACTTTTAGAGACATTTGCTTGGATTTAGCAGTGCGGGAGAGAATGTGTATGTGTGTAGGGGGGAGTGATGTAAGGAGAGGCATGATCAGAATCGGCCACAGTGAAGGAAAATCATCTAGTAGCACAAATTATTGATAGAAAAGGATATTAGGAAGCTGGAATGGTCTAGAATTCAAGGGAGTCCAACCTTTTGGATTCTCTGAGCCTCGCTGGATGAGGAAGAATCGTCTTAGGGCGCACATTAAACATAGGTTGCTCAGCTCATGGCCCTTAGGTTTTGAGTACATATTTATGCTTCATTTTTGTGACTTTGTGCTTTTTGTGACAAGATGCTGCATCTACAAAGTTCATTCTTGAGACTCACATAACAGTTTTCGGAAAGACGAAACATAATCTCATGATCTTTCAAGTCAGTTTACAGTGTTGTGTTGGGCCACATCCATAGTCACTCTGGGCTGCCAAAAGCCCTTAGGCCATGAGCTGGACACCCCTGGCACATCAACCATCCTGAAAGTGCTGTCTCTTGCTGCACTGGTGTCTCCCAAGAAATTGCTGGAGAGGCACACTCATGGACACTTTGTGTGGGCTGAGCTAATTCTCTGGGGGGCTCAGACACAGGATGGAGCCTGAGACTCGCTGTCTACACAGCAGACGATGAGGTCTATCTAACTATCTTGACCACTGGGTAAGTATGGAGCCACCTCAGGGGACTCCAGCAGTCACGGTAACCACTGTTTGAAGTGGGGATAAGGAGACAGAGAACAGCCAGGTCACGTGCTCTTGGCAAAGCTGTGGTCATACAGGATGCCCTGGGGCAGGGGCGGGGGAACTACAGGACAGAGGAACGTAAGCAGGTCTCTTTCCCTGCTGTCATCATTTCAAATGTGCACAGAGCACACGAAGCTCATGAAGAAATGCTAACCACGCACCACAGAGTGCCTTAAATTAGGACTGTAGCTAATTTAAAGTGTCTCAGGATGAAGTCGCTAAAAATAAACGTAACTACCAGAAAGCCCAGTGCTGTCACTTGACAAATCTCTGCATGACAGAGCCCCGTTTGCCTGATGGAGCTATGATGCAATCTGAAGAGGAGGCATAGACTACGGACGCGCCAGGCAGCCCAGGCAGACCTTCCCAAGAGATGAGGTCAGGACTTACGGAAGCCTCTGCTTGATATATTCTAGTCCTCTTGAGAGCCAGACCAAGTTGAGGATGGTCCTAGCTCTCCCTCCTCATGCAACGACCCTCCCTTCCCAGAACCCATGCCTGGCCACTCCCACCTCACCAGCAACAAGCACAGTGGTAACGCCATTACTACCTGCCAGTAATTCAGCAGATTTTAAGTATGTATGCTCCATAAAAATCTCACAAAGTGGATGCTATATTCCTACTTCACAGAAAGGGGAGTCGAGACACAGAAAGCCAAATCAATGAATGTGTGTTGGAGTCAGGATAGAAAAATATGCATGTATATCTACATATACGTATACACATGTATACATACATGTAAACCTAGATTCCACATGAGAGAAAACATGTGATATTTTGCATGCCTCCATTTTAGATATGAGGGAAATGTGTTCAGAAAAGCTGACTACTTTGCTATTAAATTTGAACCCAGAGCTGTTTAGGTTCAAACTGACACTTTCCCTCCACTTTCTCAGCTTCTCGTCATTATTCAGCTCAACTCATTTGCTCCTCCCTTGTAGCTGTGGAGAGAATCTCTTACTTTATGGGGTAAGGATGGCTTAAAGGGAGAATAGATGAGGGTGGGCACAGCCTATGCCGGCCCAAATGGGGTATTGTTTAAGACCTAAGTTCAACTGTTCCGTGGGGCACACAGACCAACTATCGGGGTTTCTAAGTAACGCAAGTGTGACTTCTGGGAGGGTCAGCCCCTGCTCTGGATGTGGTTGCCCCACTTTGCTTGCCAAACACATCAGTCTGTTGCTTTTCCATCCTGGGCTATTGTGACTCATGACACAGAGGGCTTGTGGAATGCAAAGCAGCGAGGAAGCCAGAAGCAACAGTTCCATCTCTGTCCCTGCCTCGGGCTGCTTCAGGGAGCCATGACCTGGGCTGGCTGCTTGAGCGTTTTCTCGCTTGGCCAGACAATGGATGGGCAGAAGGACAAACACGAGGACGTAGTCTTATGGTTGCTTCCCCAGACCTGAAGGCAAGACTTTTCAAAGCTGGAGAGCCCTTTAGGGGTCACTGGGCCCAGCCCTCTCGTTTTCGTTTTCCAGATGAAGGATCTGACAGCTCATTTTCTACAGGCTTCCCAATAAGCTTCTTTGTTGGCAGGGCACTCTCTGAGCCACCGGCCTTCCCTGTGCTCCCTTTTGCTGACTATACTGCAGCACAGTCAAAAGATGGAATTTTCTGTGCATACTGCTCAGAAAGCCATGATGCTCTGGCTCCTTCCCAGTGGGACGCAGGCCTGGCGGTCTAGATGGTTTGGGGTACAGGTGTGGAGATTGGAAAATCAAGGAACAGTTGGATCGGCTCTGCTGCTTGAAGCGGCCTGACCTTAGGCAAGTCACATAACCTCAAAGCCTTATGTAAGACAGAGTAACGATGGCCTGATATAAGTAACAGGGAGCAGGAAGAGCAGAGCATGCACTGAGCGCAGTGCTCGATACCCCAGCTCCTTCTATCATAATTAGCCGGTGTGTCTTCATCTCAGAGGGCTTACCAATCTAGTCATGAGTCAACCCTGGATAGGCAGGTGGTCAGCAGGGACAGCCCAGGGGAATCTGTGCTCCTGCTCCATCCCCACCTCACATAACTAGACACAGGATTGTCTCCTGCTGCTCCAGGACTTCTGGGAGTCTTGTGTAGGCCGCCTAGGCCAGTGAGACCCATCTTCTTGTCCTAGCCGAGACCATGCTCCACGGTGCCTTAATGAATAACTAACCATGCCTTACCTGATGTTTCAATCTTGGGTTAGGGTCCCTGCCATTATGAGGTCCCGTGCTGATGGACTTGTTGCTCCTGCCCCCACCCCACACTCAAAACAGCTGAACACAGGGTTAGAGGGCACCCGCACTCAGCTGACTCATTCTCTTTCTGAAATAACTTAGGGAAGAGGAGTCTTTGCTTGAGGGGAGACATCTAGTGCCAGGCAGAGGCAAGGCCCAGCCTTCCTGACGCCTTGTTCAGAGTCCTTAAATGGAGAAAGAGAAAGACTACATCCACTTGAGCTTGAACGCCATGATGGCCAACTGAATTCTGGGCACTTTGGCCGGAAGGGAAGGTGACACTTCTCAGGCTTCACAAAACAGAGAAAGTTCCTCAGAGTCTGAGCTTGCCTTGAACACTGTCCTGTCCTGAGGCATGCTGGGCCTCAAGTCATTGGCTCACTGCCTACTTCCTCTTCCCTACCTACAATCCCTCCCTTGGTAAATGTGCTTTCCCAATCACTCACGTGTTCCATCTTTTCTATAATTCTTTCTACAACTTTTGAGGGGAAAAAAAATCATCATTCCTTCATCTATAACCTTCCTGACTTTGTACATCATCAGACTCTTTTTTTGTTGTTGTTGCCTGTTTTGTTTTTTTGAGACAGGATTTCTTTGTGCAGCCCTGGCTGTCCTGGAACTCGGTCCATAGATTAGGCTGGCCTCAAACTCAGAGATCCACCTACCTCTGCCTCCCAAGTGCTGGGATTAAAGTGTGCACCACTATGCTTTACTCATCATCATATTCTTGATCACTACCAACACTGTATCTTCATTATCGCCATAACTATCATCTTTATCATCACCATCATTTCCGTCACTGTTCTCATATTCATCACCACCATCATGATCATGACCACGATCTCTATCACCACCACTGCCATCTCATCATCTTCATCATCACTATCATTACATCATCTTCACCATTATCTTCATATTGATCACTATCATCATGATCATGAGAATTGACATCACTACCGCCATTTTCATCATTATTACTATCAACATCACCATTATCACCAGCACAATCATTTTCATCACTACCATCACCACCATCATCATCTTCCCCTTCATGATCATCATCATCCTCATGATCACCTCCATCACCACCATTGTCATTATCATTGCCATCATCATCACCATTATCACGATATTCACCGAGAATTTACTCTGACCCTCAAGATGCAAAAAAAAAAAAACAAACAAACAAAAAACAAAAAACAACCACAGCATACTTTTTTTTTCTTCAAAGAGTTTATCATGCTTAAAAGACTATTTCTTTTAACTGTCTATGAAATACCTGATTTTTTTTTTTTATTACAGAAGGGCAGGCCCTGTAGTTGATTAATCTACCACTAAACCTACCGCCTCCACACAGCCTCCTTGTGCATATATCTTGCAACGAGTAGACTCACTGTTTGAACAAGTTCTCATAACTCCAATTAACCAGACAAAACTCACCTGCGTTGGCACCTGGCAACCCTGAGCTTTAGGGGCGGTGAACTAGCAGCCTCAATGATTGGGCAAGAATAAAAAACTCCATGCTATATTACGTATTACTAGGGCAAACACCTCTATTTCTGATTGCCGGAATGAAACTTTCTTCTTTCTTTTCTCTCTCAGTCACTGCAAGACCCTGCATGCATACCGGGAGAACAAAAAACTTCCTGGTGGCTTGAGAGAGACGACGTGACAATTGTAATCAGTGGCTGCATTAGCCAGCTTCACCACCTCTAGAATTAGCACAAAAGGCCAACTCCAGCTTTCACTGTGCAGCTCTGCTAATGAAGGGATCCTCCTAATTACATACTCGGTGCGAGGCTGAAACACAAAACATTTTAGTATTTAAACACAGTTCTGCATCAAAGTACAGGCTGCGTGAATGTGGGCTAAATGGGGACAGCCATGTGGAGATGGCACTCTTTGCTGAGACTGTTTTCTCTTTGGCATCCGAAGTCCCCCAAGCCCAGTTCATTCTCTGCAGAGGTCCTAAATCTCTTTCAACTGTTGTGTACCCCACGAGTCCCCATTCAGTAATTTCATAGGAATCTACCAGGTCAGAGATGGCTCAGCAGACATGCCCAAACCTTGAAGGACAGGTACAGAACTCCAAATCACGGTTCCTCAATGACATGGGACTCATGACATTTGTACCCTACTTTCTCTGTAAGGTGATCAGCAGGAGTTCTGTGCTAATGTGAAGGAGACCTTATGGGACAAACCACTCTCAGGCAAGGTCATCCCTGTCCATGTGTTTGCATCTGGTCCTTTTCCAATGGATCAGCAGTTCTACTATAAGCTAAGTGTCAATCTTGTGGCTTCTAGATCCACACCTCATGCCTGGGGATGGAGGCACACCTGGGTCTGGGAGGCTCACGCCTTGTGGGGCTCCCGTCCGCAGTTTAGCTTCAGATCCTGTTTGTCCTTCACAGCTCATCTTTAGAGGCCATCCACAGCCTTTTCCCTCCCTCCCATTCAGAAGTACACTTCCTGCATTTCCCGTGGTACTTCTTGGAATGTATAATTTTCTGA
Organism: Psammomys obesus; assembly: GCF_907164565.1. NCBI lineage: Eukaryota > Metazoa > Chordata > Mammalia > Rodentia > Muridae > Psammomys > Psammomys obesus. The sequence goes on along the minus strand of NW_026585895.1, from coordinate 45,308,265 downwards.
ACTGGCATCATGGCCGTTTCTCCTGAAGGACTATTGGAAACAAATTGATTTATGTTCCCCTCGCCTCTTACATTTCACACATGTTGTTAGGAAGATCTGCTGGTGAGTGACTGCATAGCAATGCGTTCTTGAACAGGAATGACAGGAAGTGACTGGCGTGACTCATGGATGAAGGCATGCCATTTGCTGGATGCCATTTTCAGGGACGTACTGGGCTTCTTTGAGAGCATTGATATGGGGCTAAGAGTAATTTTATTCTGGGTCCATCTTGCACTAACTAAACAGAGGTGGACAGTGCAGTCTGGCTCCCAGAGTTGTGGAGGAGCCCAAAAGCAAGGGGCTAGCATCCTGGCTGAAGCATGGTGGAAAGCCATTTGCGGACATGCATGTGCATGCATGTGAGTGTACATGAAAGATAAGAGAGAAAAATAGACAGACAGAAGGGCAGATACACGGAATCTTGTTATGAAGCTTAAGCTGGCCTTGAACTCAAGATCCTCCTGCTTCAACCTCCCAAGTGCTGGGATTTGCAGGCATGTGCTATCATGCTCCATTGGACCCACATTTATCCAGTTCCTCCTCTGTGGTGAGGGATGTAAGGTCAGTTCAAGACCACCTTCTCCAGGAGAGTCAACCTTCTCCCCTTCACAATCTCCTGCTCCTTAAAGAACTCTGGCCCTATCAAATTAGTTTTTTTCTTAATCAGCTGATAAATTAGGCATGCATATTAGCCATCAGGTCTAGAGAGAAAGTCTGACTTTTTTCTTTATGCAATTTTGAATTCCCCCAACATAGAGTTGTTGTCAAAATCCATTAAAGTATTTAATTTCTCTTGTCACCGCTCAATTCCCTGAGCAGACATCCCGACCGCGTGCCGTGGTGTTTCTCACAGAAGCACTCACTGTTTAGTTATGGCGGTACACTTTTTAGATGATATGTCCCCGACGGATCTAGAGGCTCTAGACAGACCGCACCAAGTCTAAGCCCAAGGTTAGGCCCAGGTGGCGGGGCAGCAAGAGTTGTAGGCATCGTGGAGATGAAGGAGGCTGGCCCTGTCATATACCAGCTGCTCGGCCTCAGGAAAGTATTTAACCCCTCCAGGCATCAGTTTTCTCATCGGTGAAGTGACGACAGGGCCAAACCCATAGGGTTTCCTAAGTTCTGAGCTGAATAGCAAACACAGAGAACCTGGGACAAGGTTATACGTGCCACTGGTCCTCAGAACGCACAGCTCAAGTCTCAAGGACGTCACAACCCAGGACTAAGGTCTAGAGGCTGTCACCCTCCCCCATCCCTGCTTCTACAAGAAGCTGATTTGCTAAGACTGTAATTGGACTGTTTTTCTTCTCTTTGTGTGTGGGAGGGGCACAGTGTAACGAACATCTGGAATTAATTTTCAGGAGCCGTCTACTTTTTTTTTTTTTTCCTTTAACACCGTGTGTTTTCTGTGTATGGGTGTTTTGCCAGCAGGTATGTGTGCAGCTCCTGTGGAAGCCAGGAGAGGGTGTCAGATCCCTCTTCTGAGACTACAGCTGCAGGCAGTTGTGAGCCTCCATGTGGGAGCTGGGAATCTACCCCAAGTCTTTAGAAGAGCAGCCAGTGCTCTCAACCTCTGAGCATCTATCCAGCCCTCCCTACTTTTTTTTTTTCTGAGACAAGAAGCTCTCACTGACTTTGAGATTGCCAGTTAGGTAGGGACTCACCCATCTCCACCTCCCTGGTAGAGAATGTATAGGCGCGCATCACTGCACCCAAGTGTTTACATCACATGGGTGCTTGAACTCGGGTCCTCACGCTTGCATAGCAAGCACTTTACCAAGATGCTATCTCCCCAAGCTCCTTGACATTCTAACACCCTTATTCAAATACATTACTCCCTACTGGACTGGATTCAACGAGTAGACAAAGGTTTCCATGCCAACAGGAACATGGTGTAGACCTCATTCCCCAAGGTGGGGCGACAAAGGCTTCACCATTCAGTTTCACTACCAGCAAGTAGATGCTGAAGTCAGAGCTTGCCTCTTCCTTGGTTGTCGTGGCAACAACCAGTGACCTCCCCTATCCTGGGTTTATAGAAAGTGGTGGCCCAAGGAAAGGGGTGACTCCTGCCCACAGAACTCCAGATGCTCACGTGAGATGGACTGCCCACCTGTTCTTAACACAAAACCAAATCAGCCGTCAGCGTACAGACACAGCCCTGGGTGATATGGGAAGAGCCTGGCTCTGTCATCAGGGCCATCAAGGCATTACTGGAGAGAAAGCATCAGAGAGCAAGGCTGTGCATACCTTCCCAGGAGCCCTCCTGCCTTGGTCAGCATTTGAGGAACCTCAGCTAATGCTGATATTGGCTGCCCCGGGCTTGGAGCACGGCTTTCCATCCCTGACTGAGCCAACGAGTATGCACGCTAGCCATCCTGTTTTCACTTTTCGAGACTGCTCTCTGCCCCATCGTTGAGGACAGGACAGGAATCTGCCCAAACAGGTTTCATTTTCTTCCTGTCACTCTTTGACTCCATGTAGCTTTCAAAAGTCACCTTCTAAGACCAACACCTGCCAGACAAATCCACCCAGATGTCCCACCTGTATCTCAGTGAGTCCAGCGTTCTAAGCTGAACAGTTTGTTTCCCAGAACCTGCGCCTTGCTGTTCCTTGTTGTTATTGGCAACTTCCCCAGCTCAGTCAGCCAAACCCCAAAACGCTTCTCCTTGTCCTTACCTCGGTCTTCGGGTAATGGCTTTGAAGGCCGCCCCACCCTCTTCCATTCAGAGGCCCTGATTCTGGAGTCCCAGTGGTTGGGAAGCACTGAGTGAGGTGGTCAGTGGTCAAGGCTGTGGGGTCCGGACACTTGGGGTCTGTGTGAGTGCATGCTTGCATCCAAAGCACAGCCACTGCTCACTACCATAAGCCTTGCTCATCTTCTTCCCGGGATCCCCATCTTCCAGAGGAGACACTGCCTATGAGACCAAATGACACAGGCTGCCTAAGGCTGTCCAGAGTGAGGCCAGTGAGGAGTGCAGATCTGCTTGACTCTCAGCAGGAGTCAGTCTTTCCTTTCTCCCTCCTCCTCCCTTGCTCCCCCTCCCCCACCTGTCTCTGCCTCCCTCTTCTAGTCCATTGGATTTATTTGAGGTGTGAGCTCCCTACATAGCCCCCAGGCTAGGCTTGAATTTTTAATCCCCTGCCTCTTGAGTACTGGGATTACACTGCACCTGGCTTCAGCGTGGGTGTGTTAGGACCAGAGTGGTTGGTCTCTTTTCTCCTGTTTGTATGTTGGCACCGTGACATTGGAGCGAGCCATGGGCCTAGACACTGGGGCTCCATGGACAGTGTGAGTTCAGAGCCAGCCAACCGGAACTCCACTCCACACTATGGGGTGCCTTCTTTCCTCCTCCTCCCACTCCTCCCCTCTTCTTCCTCCTCTTCCTCTTCTTCTTTTTTTTTTTTTGCTTGATAACCTCACTTGCATACGTCATTGTCATCAAATCCCATTCCAACTCCTCCCCTACCTCCCCTCTTCTTCCTCCTCTTCCTCTTCTTCTTTTTTTTTTTTTTTGCTTGATAACCTCACTTGCATACGTCATTGTCATCAAATCCCATTCCAACTCCTCCCCTACCTCCCCACCGCTATTTCCTCTGAAGGTCATGTAATCCTGTTATAAACCCCGAGCCCACTTAGGGCTGCCTGTGTGCACACGGGTGCAGGGCCATCTTCTGGAGCGTGGGCAGCCTCTCAGGGGCTGTATTCCTGAGGACACCTGACTCTCCATCAATTTCCAATAGTCCTCGGCTAGGGGTGGGGGCTTCTGTCCACCTCCCCTGTCCATGCTGAGATTCTGTCTGGCTTGCTGCTGGGTAGGTTTTTTGCACGCTGTCACAGTGCCTGTGAGCTCGGATGTACAACTGCTCTGTTGTAGCCAGCAAACACTGTCTCACTGCAGTCATCTGCCACCTCTGGCTCTCACAATCTTTCTGCCCTACTTCATAATAATCTTGTAGCCACGAGAGGAAGGGCATGAAACAGATGTCCAGTTTAGAGCTGAATAGCCCATAGTCGCATTGGCCAGGTGTAGCGAGAAGAAAGCTTGCTATATGATCATGGCAAGATGACCTTGGAGAAATTACTAGTTAAGGGCTAAAAGATTCTAGTGGGCTGAACTGTGCCCCACCTTCTAGACATTTCCAGGTTCTAATCCCCAAGACCACAACTGTCTGAGCCCTCACCAGGATAGTCTTTGCAGAAAAAAAAAAAAAAATCACGGTAAAGGCTTTGAGATCATCCGGATTAAAGGGAGCCCTAAATCTAGGGACAGGTGTCCTGACGTCCAGAGGGGCACCGGTGCTGACACACAGACAGGGACTGGGGTGGTATTACTAAGAAGCAAGCCAGAGCCACTCAGAGCTGCCTCTCTCTACAGGCTTGGAAGAGCTGTGACGCCAAGGTTTGCACACTGGGGCTAGAACCACAAGGGGATCCATTTCTGTGGCCTTGTGGCCCCCATCTGTCCGGGACTGGTTGAGGCTAAGAAGGCAGCAGGCCTCAGGATTCTCCTTTCTGGAATGGATGGTCACAGAGGCTTATATTCTGCAATAATGTAGAAACAGCTTCAATGGGCCTGGTGCACAGTGAGCCTGCATGAAAGTCAGGTGCACGGCACTATTCTAGAACATTCCCAGGTGATACCTTGGAAACGTCTTCCCCAAGGCACAATTGCTGGCTGCCACCGCTGCCTCCATTCCCAGACTGGTAAACTGTTTAACTTCAGATCCTGAGCGCCAAAGGGTGGAGCGTTCCCTGTGAGCCCAGCTGTCAGGGACAAGCGGACAGCCCAGAGGCATTTGTGTCCTTGTAAGGCTGGTGAATAAGTGCTGGCCTATCTCCAGCCTGAGATGATGAGCCTGTCACACTGGGTTTCCCAAAACATCTGTTTTCTGGAACAAGCTGGTTGTCTCAGGCCGGCTCTAGCGATAACAGTATGTTTTTCCTATACACAAGCCATGACAACGTTCACTGAAGCCCTATGTTTCTACATGTGACCCATTTCTTAAGTGGCTGGAGCCCATCAAAATCTTCACAAATGCTGATGACATGTGGTCGGCCTAGGAGGTTCCCTTGGTTGCAACAAACCCAAGACAACACTGACTGTGGCTTACAGGGACGCTGTTGGGGGAAGGGGACAGCAATGTCTCTAAAATTGGTTCCTCTAACGGCTGGGCCTGATTCCACAAGGGAGTCAGGTCTGCAGGCTTCATGCATATGGATGGCAGCTATGGTTGAATGATACCCTGCAATTTTTCTGCCAGCGTTAATCGACTTTGGTTGGTTACTGAGAATTTGACGAGGATATGCTATGCCAGTGCACACGCCAATGATCCCCAGGATCCGAACATGGCTTTGCTGGATTTGATTCAATTCCAGCTTGAGATAAGGCCACATGCAGCGGTGTGCCCCGGGTGAGATGGTCAGCCTGTGCCTTGGCATGAGTTAGACAGAGGGACAGAAGGAAGATCCAAACAGGAGAGAGCCAGACGCTGTCACCATGGTCTGAGGGGTGGAGGAGGGGCCTGGGCCAAGGGGCAGAGACTCTCACCGGGGTAGGGTTAGGTCTGAGTAGAGGGGATCCTCAGTGCCTTGGGCACTGGATCCAGCTCAGCATCTGTTTGTCTTTCCACGGCAGCTGTCTGTCACACCCTTTGGGAGCCAGACCTCACTTCCTCGAGATCAGGGGGTCTGCAATGGGTCATGCTTACTGCTGACTTGTGCTTACTGCTCACAGCTCCAGTGGCTGTGAGCCACACTTCTTATCCAGCTGTGTCACCAGGAGGCCACTGCCCTATATATCTGGTCTCACGCCCCTCTCCAGTGCTCAGTATTCTGGGTTCTACCTGAACCTCGTACCTTTCTTTTCCTTGGTGGTCTGATGCTGTCAGCTCTAAACGCATGGGGGTCAAGCCCATTTGTCCTGCAAGAACAAATGGTGCAGAAGGCTGTGCTTATGGTATAATTTCCCCAGTCCTGTCCTCTGACACCCTGAAGTCTGTTCTCTGAGAGAGAGAGAGACTCTGGGCACAGGGAGCCTCTAGTCTGGCGTCCTTGTATGCAACAAGGACTGAGCTCTGGAATGGAACACAACTTGTCCAAGGTGGCGTAGGGTATAGCGATATAGCTTTCAGGGTTCAGGGGGGACCTCGGATTCCCAGATCTTATTAAGTTTGCTGTGACAGCATCCTCAGCTCTCCTGTGGGCCACAATCAGCTCTTTGCAGACAGCAGCTGGCTTGGGGTCATCTCTGACCCTCAGGCTGCTAGCAGCAAGGGGCTCAGTCTAGGGCAGCGGCTCAGGACACATTACTTAGGTCTGATGTGAGCCTGTCTCTCTGCAAATGTAGACGTATATCAGACATGGGCACATTCCTAGAGCAGAGGGACAATTTCAGGACCTGCAGACTCTGAGCAGGAGCTGTTTCTGCCTGGAACATGAAGTAGATGTGGAAACGGATTACACAACAGCCAGAGATGCCGTGTCACATTGAAAATGTTCTTCCTGCGTATCAGTGACTGTGGCTCATACAATGAATGACAACTGCTGCCAGAGGCCACAGCCTGCAGTCCTGGCCCTGGGGGCTTTGTACATGGTCCTACAAGAACTCCCATCAAGCCTGCCAGGCAGGGATTTCCAGCTCCTCTCTCCAGGTGGGAACCAAGGTGCCTGGAAGTTAGAGTTTTCCCAAGGTCACAGACCTCATGAGTGCTGGAGCAGGAGGGTTCTACTTAAACCCAGCTATGCTGGCATGGGGATAGCAACAACAGTTGACAGATGGCAAGGGTTTGTTTGTGCTGGGCATGGAAGTGTGGATGCCCTCGATCTTCTCCCCAGGCCCACAGCTCTGCAGGTGAGGACAAACAGGCTTAGAGATGCGGGTGAGTTAGCACACACCCAGCAAGAGAGAGACAAAGTCCAGAGACAAAGGCAAGGCTAGATACTTTGAGAAAATCTCTTAGAAAACTTCTCAGGGCTGGTAAGTCGGCTCAACAGGCAGAGGCACTTGCCACCAAGCCTGACAATTGTGAGTTCTATTCCCAGGATGGAAGGAGAGAGCCAATTCACACAAGGTGCCCTCTCACTTCACATGTAACACCCGCCCCTACAAAATAAACAAATGAAAATGTGATTTGCATTTTTTAAAGAACAGGCTTTTTGTTCCTTTGCTTTTTAAATTTGTGAACCAAGGTCTGGGAATGAAGTTTAGTGGCAGGGTGCTTTGTGGAGCATAAGTAAGGTCCTGGCTTCAATGCTCAGGACCTCAACAAATAAACTAACATTTGGTAACCTACATATGAAATAAAACTTTCCTTTCTGCTCTTTTCAGTGCCACATTTGGTGAGGTCATGGACATTCTTTGCTGGCTAGCCATCAGTCCTGCCCCCCCAGAGCTTTTCCCTTTTCCAGATGGAGATACAAGTCCCTACTTCCCTAACCCCCTCTCCCCCTCTGCAGCCCCTGTTCCACCTTCTTGTGTCTTCTCCTACACAGATGATTGGGTATTGCTTGTATTTCAGTTAGCACAGTGCCCTCAGGGTTGTCTCTGTGCAGCCTGTGTTAGAACGTCCTTGTTTGGAGACTGGTGGGTGTTGCGTTCCATGGAAATGGAGGCTACGCTACCTCATCCCTGTCTATTTATCGTAAAGAATAGCTTTGAGACTATGTGCATACTTGGGCAAGTCACTGTTAAGCTGGCCATCTTCTTTCCTGAACCTGAGCTTCTAGCCTGCCTGTGAGTGTGTGTGTGTGGAGGGGGGGGGTCTCTACTGTGGCTAGGCACTAGAGAAACCAATTCTCCCACCACCCTCATGATGTGAGATGACCAAGTGCTTTCTCTTGTCCCCCAGGTCCCATGAGATGATGCCACCATTTGCCACCACTGAGTGACAACTGGAGTCTCATGACCTCTTTGCCCATCTTGTCAGATTCAGGTCCCCTTCCAAAACATCTTTCCTACCACAGACAAAGAACAGAGCTCACCATGTCACCTCTGGCTTTACTCTGCCCTTCAATCACTCCATCATTCCTTTCAAAGATTTATCCAAATAACTCTTTGTTGCACTGAACACTTCGCTGGCACCCTGTATCCCCAGGCATCCCAGGGCCTTTTCCTTGTCCAGTTTTCAACACTGTACCCTCATTCCTTGAGATTCATGCCATGTGGTCCAAGACCAGCTGTGGAGAACCTCAAGCCCAGGATGTCCAAGTCTCTTAGAGAAAATGCGTGATATTTGCAGAGAACCTGCTTACATCCTCCTGGATAGATGAGGTCATCTCCACATCACTTATAATACCAAATAGAATGCAAATGTTGTATTGAGAATTGATAGACTATACTGTGTTGTTTGGGAAATTGCAGCAAGAACAATGTCTGCACCTGCTCAGTACAGATACCACATTGCCTAGGACTTTCACTGTGGTTGGCTGTCCTCAAAGATGCTGAACCTGGAAGCATGATGACTGTATCAGTCCTATATATTCGTTTTCTTTCTTGCTCACCTCTGGATTTGTCACCTCCACACCCTCTATAGAGAAAGCCGGTTCCCAAGGCAGGGCTCTGGTGGTGCCCTGTGCCCACCTGCCCTTCAGATCCCACATCTAAGCCTTTGTGCAAACGCAGCATGTTGTGCATGACCGACTCCTCTTGCCTGCTGCACACAGCCTGGGCCCTGTGGCTGCCGGCCATCCCCTGGCCCCACCCCTTCCCACATTTCCACTTCTATTCCAGCTACACTGTCCTGCTTGCCCTGTCTTTCTGCTGCCTACCAGCCCTGGGCCTTTGCACATGCTGTTGCCTCTGCCTGGAATGTCCTTCCTCTTACCATATCCTACCTCTCTGCTATCTCAGTCGCTCCCTTTGCTGGGCTCTCAAACACCCTTTAAGAAAAAAAAAACAAAAACAAAAACAAAAAATGTTTTTTGAGCTCTACACACTCCATTGCAGCTGTCCCTTTACGTGCCTTGATCAGTTTTTAAACAACCAGTTTTGTGGTGTCAGGACGACATGGGTGGCTCTCAGATCCTCAGGGTCAGGACTGGGCTTGTCATAAGTGAAAAATGATCTGACCTTGTGAATATCAGTTTTTCCGTCCTGAAACAACTCTAGGACCACCCCACTGGACTGGACAAATCGTGTGCCATGAGCAACACTCACTGCTATGCTTCGTGCAGGGTGGGCAGTTTACATCTGGAGGTCTGGATATGGTAGTTTCAATGAGAGTGGCTCACACTGGCTTTTATGCTTGAATACTTGGTCTCCAGTTAGTGGAACTGTTTGGGAAGGACTGGGAGGCATGGCCTTATTCGAGAGGTGTGGTCTTGTTGAAGGAGGTGTGTCACTGAGAGTGGGCTTTGGGATTTCAAAAGCCCACACCAGGCCTGGTTTGCTCTCTCTCTTTCTCCTTCTTCCTCCCTCCCTCCCTCCCTTGTGGATCAGATACAAGCTCTCAGCTACCACTCCAGCACCATGCCTACCTGTCAGCTGCCATGCTCCCTACTGGGATGATCATCAGCTAACGCTCTGAAACTCTAAGCCAGCCCCCAATTAAATGGTTTCTTTTATACGTTGTCTTGGTCTTAGTGTAGTGTCTCTTTACAGCAACAGAACAGTAAGTAAGATACTGGGTCAGCACTCAGGTACAAGGCGTTAGGGTGGGGAATTTTGGGATCATGGGATCCATGGAGAACCTGCTTCCTTGTTCAGAAGCCAATCAGAAGTCTTTCCACCATTTGTCCCCTCTGGGAGCTAAACTGATCAGTGTCAGCACCAGAGAGAGTTCTTGTCCTTTCCTGTCTCATCCATCACATTTTGGCAGTATGCCCTTGGAGCACAGAAAACATCCAAGTATACTCTCTTCCCAGAACCCACTCTATTTATAATCATCACGTCATGAAGTTGAGAATATCCAAGGACCTTGGGAACCAGCCGTGGCCATCCTTGTTTTTTGTTTTATTTGTTTGTTTGTTTGTTTTACCTGAAACACAGGTTCAAAGGGGCCCACTGACTTGTTCATATCACATATCTTGCTAAGAATTTTACTCTCTCTTTTCTTAACACAGAATTGCTCTTCTTTCTAGTGAGGCCCTAAAAGAGTCTGGAGTTATGCTCTAAATTCTCCTCCTGGCCAATGGGGTCACTGAGGAGAAACTCATTTGAAGCCTGCATTCTTTCCAGTCAGCATTAGCCAGGTGCTTACAGATTCGAGTCTCTATGAGTAGCCTCTCTACCTCCCACACAGAGGATGCAGACGAGACCCCCGATTCTCTTCTTTCACTGACCTCTAGAAAAATGGTCTGCCATCAGCAGAGGGCTGACCACAACCTGCCTCGGTATCTGCCACTCTACATGGAAGAGGGACACCTTTGCCTCCCTGGCAGTGATGGTCCTTTGTGTGGGCACAGGAGCTCTTTACAGACTGGGGACTTGCGCGGGTAGATGAAGGGAGGCAATGGCAGGGGTGAAGCTGGGATGGTGGGAGAGTCAGGAGAGCAGGTGAGAGATGGCCCCACTGGAAAAGGACCCAGGTTCCAATCTCTTGGCAAGGGAGCCATGAGTCATCTACAGCCCCCAGCCAACCAATGCACAAGTTCATTCCCAGAGGAAATCATTACTCTAATTATTATTATTTGGCATAATGACTAATTAGTAAAAATAGCTTCTATTTACACAGTGCCAACTTATGCTTGCTTCTTAATGTGCAGTTTTTTCTTCTGTTTTACTCTTTCAGATTTATTTTCTATTTTCCTAATTATAAAGTCAATATGTGCTCAAGGGAAAAATATTAAAAATATTAAAAAGATCCCAAAAAGAAGAAACAAAAGGGGCAAAAATATTCACCATTTGGCTCCTGGTGAGACATTAGAGGCCTTGTTAGCATGCTGCTTGCTTCCTTTCCTTCCTTCCTCATGTGTGTGTGTGTGTGTGTGTGTGTTCATGTATGTGTGTGTGTAAGAGAAAGAGAGACAGACAGACAGACAGGCAGACAGACAGACATAGATTTAGCATAAATGACGAGGAACCTGAGGATGCAAAGTAACAAAACAGGAAAATGGGTGAGCAGGGACTTTCGTCCCTTCCTTTCCTCTTCTTCCATGTTCACATTCATCTGCCCATACCAAGAGTGAATTGGGGATTTGTTTGCCTGGAGGCATAGTCTGGATACATAGCCCAGGCTAGCCTCCTAAGTGCTGGGATTGCAGGTATATTGTGCCACCACCCCTGGCTAATTCGGGGATGGTTTTCACTTCATTTTGCTGTCTTGTTCCCTGACCCGGTCCCTGTTCCACACCCTGACAGGAGAAGCAATGGCATCAGAGAGATCAATATCCCCACTATGTCCACTCAACTAGTCGGTACCTGACTATGGAAATCGAGGAACCCTTAAGCTTCAATGAAGACTTTCTGTCAGAAACTGGAGGGATTCTGTGTTTTCTGTCCATACAGATTTCTGGAAAGCTGAAATCAGAAAGCATAAGGAACTATTTTTTGAAAGCTGCTTTGCATGAGATAGTTAAAGTAAGTTCTATACGAATACTGTGGAGTAGCTCAGAGGTTATCTACTCGTGGGAGCCAGCTTAGGGTTGGTGGGGCAGGAAGGTCCAGAGTCCACTTCCTGCCAAAGGTTTGAACAGAACCAAGGTACTCAGTGTCCTTATTTCAACACAGACAGAGAAATAGGTGATATGGCTTATGTGACAAGCATTGGATACAGGGGATGTAAAAAAAAAAAAAAATTACAGTGTCCCCTCCTACCAGGAGCTCACATAGGGAAGAAAGGGTCTCAGAAGACTTGGTACACAGGCTAAGGTGCAATCAGAGAGGGCTAAAAGGCGGTGTGTGTGTGGGGGAAGCTCACATACTAGAGCCAGAAATAAAACCCCCTCGAGAGCAAGGTCTCTGTAAACCTCTCCACATGAGGACACATGGCTGAGAGAAAAGTTAGGGCTGGGGTGGGGAGGGGCCAAAAGGAGGAGACAACTGTTTGAAGGTTTTGTTTTTAACTAAAGTCTTATGTTCATGGAAATATAGCCATAAAGACAAAGGAGAAAACCAAGCTATCACTTCTCTTTATCTCCCATCTCTTAGGTTTAGTAGCAGTGAGCTGGCACACTGTGTTCCCTTGACAGTTTTTAGGCTCTTTCAAACAGTAAAGGCTGTCGGAAGATGATGGCTGGAATGTGGTTTATTTCCCTGCAGATGTTCTTCTGAAAGCTCGCTGTGTTTGTGTATGTGCCTACATGCACACATATTTCACATGTCTATGCATACATATGTGTTTGCCTATGTGCACGTCTGTATGTGTATCTGTGTGTGCGTGTGCATGTTTCTGTGTGTGTTTATGTATATGGATGTGTGTTTGTGTCTACTTTTGCATATGTGTATATTTGCACTTTTGTGTGTAAGGAGATGAACAAAGGGTTGTTGGATTCTGCCCGAGACCTGTTGGAGAAACAGACTGTTCCCAGTGTGGAAGGACACCTGCCTGCAGGGAGAGGCCTGCAGAAAGCTGGCCCTCAGCGAGGGGGCTGGGGCTAACAGGGCTACTGCAGCAGGAGAGGCCTCCAAACTCATGGTTAGAGCCCTCTTCCGGCTGTGCCCGGGATGGGAGGGTGCGAGTTCAGTGGCTGCCCCAGGCCCAAGGAACAGCGTGTGCAAAGGTTCCGAGGCAGTGGGTCACCGACAACCTCTTCCTTCCGACTCCTCAGCAATGGAGCTTTGCAAAGGAAATGTCAACTCAGTGCTCACTCAGAAGCTTAATTCCCGCCATATTAATTGAATGGAGCCTGGCAATCTGCAAGTGGGTGAACTTTTTAATAGAGCCTGAATATCGAGGAATGCCTTATAGACACGGAAGAGAAGAGCACAGACAGACAGGCAGACAGGGATCCCTTGAGAGCCCAGGCATATCTGACCACTGCTCACAGGCTGAGCTTAGGGTAGCTTACCTTAAAATGAAACAAACAAACAAAATCAAAAACAATGCAAAAAAAAAAACAAAAACAAAAAAACAAACAAACAAACAAAAAAAAAAAACAACCAGGTTTCTACTTTGCTTTTAGGCTTATGCCAGCTCTGTGAAGCGAGACAGCCCCAGGGAGGCTCAGCATGCCCGAGCCCAGTCTTTATTGCCCTGATCTCTCCTCTAGTCCCAAACTGCTCCTCTCTGCAGGCTCAGACCTACTCATTGCTTCCCTCCCTCCAGGCGCTTGGCCTTCTCTTCACAACTCCCATCCCTCTGCGATGCCCCAAGTGACCTTCCCAGCTTCTAGTTCTCAGCAGCCTCCCTTCCCCTTCTTCCTCCTTTCCATATTTTGTTAGCACCATCCTCATCCTCATCCTCATCATCCTGAGCAGCAAGAGCTTGCAGGAACAGAGAGGCAAGGAGGATGGCAGAGAAAAGGAGAAGCGGTGTGTGTGTGTGTGTGTGTGTGTGTGTGTGTGTGTGTGTGTTTATGGAGGCATGGGGGTGTGGAAGGGGACACTCACACGCACACAAACACACGAGCGAGACAGGGATGACACAGACACATGTGGGCATGAGGCTGTGTGACCCTTGCAAGGACGGTGTGGGGTCTGAGATACATGGGCGCCATGGTGGACACAGCGAAGGTGGCTGTGGTGAGCTGGGATCAGTCGGTCTTCAGAGGGTGTCTTAGTTGGCTTTTTGTGGTAATAAAACATTGAGCAGAGCCAGCTTGGGTGGGGGAAGAAAGGGCTTACTTGACACACAGGTTTTAATCCGTCAGCTAGAGCAGCCAAGGCGGGAGCTGAACAAGAGGCCACGCGGAAGAGCTGCCTACTGGTTTGCTGTCCATGGCTTGCTCAGCCTGGCTTCTTATACAAGCTAGGGCTACCTGCTTAGGGGTGGCCCCGCCCACAGGGGGTGGACCCTCCTCCATCAATCATCACTCAGTAAACTGCCCCGACGGACTGGCTTATAGGCCAGTCTGATGCACTGTCTGTGATGCGCCACATACGGGCTGAGGGTGGAGCCTCTGACCTGAAGGGAGCATGCTCTCAGTCTGGGTAGAGGGGTCAGTAAGAAACGTCTGTGCATCAGTCTCTCTCTGAGACTCCTTTGCTTGGGATGAGCTCTACTGCTCAGAAGCTTTCTTGGGGCTGCTGGTGCCGCAGCGCCCTCACCAGAAGCTCAGAGACACAACCAGACACAGGACGGTAGTAACGGGAGGCGGTGGGCCGCAGAGAGCGTCCTGGGATTGAAACCACACGCTGCATGCCTCACTCGAGTCATCCTGGTTAAGTGGTCGTGACCTCATGTTATAGATAAGGAAACCAAGAGCTAGGGATCGTCGCTTGCCAGCATCCTATAATGGGCAGAGAGCGGAGCCCAGAACCCAGCTCTCTTGCTCCTCCCATACCAGTGCTTTCCTCTGAGAGTTTAGATGACAGGAACACTCCATGAGGGTGCCAAGATGCTCTGTTAAATCTTCAACAGCCCACAAAGCTGGGGTGGAGAGAGCTGCCACTGAGTGTCAAAGTTTGAAGATGTCCCCGGAAACAGCACCTAGCTGCATGAGCTTGGGACCATCGACGCTCTACTGCAGGAGGGGGAAGGGCTCTGGAGACCCTCCCTCACAGGGGAGTTGCTATGGATTGCTGTGGATTACTATAGGAGCTATAGATTGCAGGGGAAGGGGGTCGAAGCCTCCGTGGCATAACCACTGGCACATTGCTCAGCAAATAACTCACCAGTCATGCTCATGTAGGCACCCCTAATTAAATTCAGGGGCACGGGCGGGCGCGCATGCTCTCTCACACACACAGTCATAACAGTAGAAGGGAAGAAGGAGGAATTTGGTGGGACAGGTAGTAAGAGAGAATCAATGGAGGGGACTTTGATAAAAGAATTTGTATATACTATGAATATATGTATTCATACATATAGTTATAAATATGACATTCTGAAAAAAAATACATAAAATAAAAAAAGAATTACGTACTTCAAAGGAAAAGAAAACAGTACCCACTTTGGAGCCAAATCAGTTCAAATCCCAGCACTACCATAAGTCATGTGACTCTTCTGAGCTTCTGTTTTCATAGCTTTTAATCAGGGCTAATTTCTCCCTTGCCGGGTCATTTTGAGATTTAACTGAGACTGTGTAAAAATAGATATTCACCTATGTATATAACACGGCAGAGCCAGCCTGTGGTCCCAGCAACCTGGGGAGCTGAGGCAGGAGGGCTGAAGAGTCAAGGCCGCCTTGGCTAAGGAGTGAGTCTCACTCCAGGTGATACAACGTAACAAGATCCTATTTCAAAATCTGCCCGTAAAGGGACTGGCTCCAGCCTGGTGGCAGAAATCGTGCCTGGCCTACCTACCCGAGGCCCTGTGTCCAACCCTCCGGGCCCTGCCTGCAGAAAGACATTAAAGGTATGCTGCTTTTATACATTCCAAGTTTACGCATTCTTTTCACAAGCTGCTTTGAGGCGATCACTGCAGACACACGCATGCTTTCCCCCTGCCTAGGTGCACACAGCGGCGAGCTCGGGCACTCCCCCACTCCCCAGGCTGTCCGGACACGCTGGACTCTACTTCTTGAATCCATCATGAAGAACGGCTTCGCTGGCAAGGTGGAGAGGATTAGGTAAACATAAAGCATTCAGAGAAACTCCCGGGACGTGGTTTTCCCTCTGCGCTCGGAACAGATTGACATCTATGCCGTCACTCTGTAGCTTGGGGCTTGCAGGTTTTCCCAGCGAGCATGGGGATGTCAAGCACGATGTGGGTTAAACACAAACATCGATTGAGCTTCACGTGTGGGTGCCGTCTGACTTCCTACTCTCTTGTCTTTGTTCTCTTAGGAAATACGGTCCGGCCTTTGGAGAAAATTCTAACAGCGGACAGTAGTCCATCATCGCACTGATGATGGACCGGTGGCCATTTGCAGCTGGGTGGTTGTCTTTTCCACATTGCCGTCTATTTAGTACACTGTCCATCTAGTGTTACATCAGCTGCCCCTCCCAGTCTGGGTTCCAAGGAGGCCTGTAGCCTCTGCCGATCCCCCCAGCCCTGTCCAAGCCCTCAGCTGCGTCTAGCCCAGCAAACAGAGCCTCAGTCTCCTCGGGACGGCACTTATCCCGCTGTCTCAAGCCTGGATCCTGGCACCTAACAGAACCCCCGCACGGCGGCTACTGATGCACGTTCATGCCAACTGCATGCTCTCAGTGGTTGGCCAGTTTCACAGCACCGGCCTTCGTCCTCCATGTCTGTTTGAAAATGTTCTCCACAAGAAGGACACCGAGGTTGTGCTCTCTACCCGTCTGGCTGGGCCGGGTCAACTCTGCTCCCTTCTTCCATATGGGCAGCAGGCTCAAGCCACCGTCACTTCCTACTATCTGGGTCCAGCTGTGGCCGATTTGAGCCCAGGCAACCATGAGGCCACCAGCGCCTGGCTACCAGTGTTGATCAAGGCCTGGCCTTCCGGGTCTGTCCCTGCCTTGGGCCCACAGCGCTGGACTCAGATAGATCTGTGTTTGTTTGTTGTGGTCTTTTACTTTGAAAGCCTCTGGCAACCTTTGATGCTCTGGTCCTTAGACTCTTGAAGTTCACATCCAGCTGGGCTGAGCTGCATTGTGAAGGGTCTCCTAGCTGTGTTTTTGATACCAGATCTCTCGTCGTCTTCATCTGTGACTGTATCTTCACACAGTTAAGATCACAGTATCCTACATACCAGCTTGCAACTTGCCTCACATTTAATACTTCACTGTGTGCTGTCATGTGTTAAGCTTGCTTCCAACCTGCCCACTCAGATAAACTTACGCACACAAACTATCTTCCTCATACTTGGGGATTATATCTTTAGAACAAACTCCCAGAAGTGAAATTCCTAGGTCAGCAGGTCTCTAAGGCCCTTGACATATAATCTGGCTCTGTCTAGGGCCTGTATGTTGCCGAGGGATGAACTCTCAGGTTCCAGTTCAAAGCTTCCACCTATGATCCTCTGTTTGCCATGAAGTTGATGACTGTGATCACCATAAAATAGGGCGACACATTTTGCTATTAATTTCAACAATAAGAATTAAGACTATCTCACGCAGAAGAATGTGAAACTGAAAGTCATGAGATTAAGCAATATTTTCAAATGACCCCAATCATTTCCTAATAATAAGAAACAGCCACTGAGATTGTATCTCTAATTATTTTTGGAGACTCTTCTCAAAGTTGTGAACTTCAAGTTGAGTCAGCAGCCTGAGCAGTCAGACCTGGAGACGGGGACTCTATTTCTGAGTTTCTCGTATAGAACATGAATCCGGGACTTCAGCTGCTCAAAATTCCATTTATGCAATAAATTTTTAAAAATATCCATCTTCTCTGTGATCCTGCCCCGACCCGTGTAGACAGATTTAATCACTCTTTGTCCCATAGCTCATTGCCAGGGCCTCATTTAACACTTACTTTGCTCTTTGTCAAATTTCAGTTCTTTGTTCACACATCTCTACTAGAAGGTGCAACTTTAAGGCTTCTTCGACACAGCACAACGGTCAGTGCCTACCTGGCGGTCATGTGGGGAATGCTTGCCAGTGTGGCAGTGTGAGCCCAAGGTTGGTGCTTTGGAAATCTAGTGTGGCAGAAACTGGGAGAAGACCCTCCAGGAGCCCAGAGGCCACAGAACATCAGTGCATCCAGGACTGTTGCCCTGAGTTCCATTCCCAGTCCTCACATGGTGGAAGACTAATTCCCACAGGCAGTCCTTTAACCTCTGCACATGTCCAATTCTTCAGAGACCTTTTGTCCTGTTGGTTCAGGCGTGGCCATAGGTGGTGGGACGCACCTTATTCTGTACCTTCCTGGGGTTCAGAACATCCCAACAAAACACAGGCATTTCAACGATTACCTTTATACAAGGGGAAATGAGTGTGCAAGCCACAGGAGATGGGTAAAGGTGATGGTTTTCCACAAATCGGAGGCCACCATCCTCCTTCCATTACCTAGAAGACATGCATGATTTTTTTTTTTTTCAGGCAGCTGCCAGTCTCCTGCCGCTGTTTCCAACCTTCTGAGGACATGTGATCTAGACATTTGAAATCTGCTAAATCTTACTGCAGATTTCCCTGGGGATTCTCACGTATGGGATGTCTTGCTGTAGAAAAGGCATGACTTTTTAAGTGAGCAAATACTTTAAAAATATGCTACACATGATTGGGGAAAATAGCTAAGACTGAAGGACAAAGATTCATTAGGAGGGGCTTGGGAGATGACACAGTGGTCATGGGCCGACAGCCCAAGCCTGAGGACTTCAGTCCAGGTTCCCAGAAGCCTGGTGGGTGTGTGGTAGCCAGTCTGAAATGCCAGACTTGGCGGATGAGGACAGGGGATCCACATGGCAAGCTGGCTAGTGAGATTAGCCATAACAGTGAGCGCTGGGTTTGACCGAGAGACCCTGCCTCCACGAATTAGGTGGAACTGCACCCACACATATGTGCATGGACATGTAGAACATGCAAACACACAAAAATGAAAGAAATCCATGAGGAAAAAGCGCTGAGTGGTGGACCCCCAGGGCCACGGCATGGCACCAGCCCTCTTGTTCTCTCGGTGTGAGCAGGGGGCAGTGGGTCCGAGAGTAGGGGATCTCCCAGACAGCATCCTCTCAGCTCTCATTCAGTCTCTTATATCCAGATTAGAGACCCTGGTGGCCCGGCTCCCCAGGCAGAACGAGCAGGTCTTAGGAAAGCACCACCACATGCTGATGTCACATAGCCAATGGGAGGGACTCCCTCTTCCCATCCCGGCATCATGGGGGATTCATTAAATGTTGACATGACTAATAATAACATCAGTTTCCCATTCTGTGGTGGCTTTCTCTTCTTATCTCTTCATCTTTTTCTCATCCAGTGACTTTCCTCAACTAGTAAGGATGTCTGTGTGGCCAGCAGCAGCCAGGCTGCCCATCTTTCAGGAGCTGTGTTGGAAGCCTGCCACCTCAGCCATCTTGTTGTGCCTTCATGTCCTCACATTGTCTTCTTTTTATGTGTCCCTGCATGTCCATTTTCTCTCCTTACAAGGACACTGGTCATGACAAAGACATTGGAGTAGAATATGCTTGAATAACTTCATTTTAACTCAACTACTCCAATAAAGACTAAATTAGTCTACCTCCAAATAAGACCAAAATCTAAAGTTGCTTAAAGTTAGGATTAAAGCCTGAAGTTGGAGGTGGGACAATGTGATTCCGTTTATAACAGTTAGTAAAATCATTCATTCATTCATGCATGCATTCATCATTCTTCCAACTGTAATGAAGAACAGAGGCTCTTGGCACTAATGTAAGAGACAAAGCAGACCAGACAGCTATGGCCACAGAAGACCTCATACTTGGGGGTGGTGTCACAGACAGATCACCTGTGTATGCCATCGGGGTCACAGGGATAGTGGGGGACTCTTGGCTCCCAGGGAGTATTATGGGAAGATTTCCCAGAGGAATGAGAGCTGCGTGACAGGCAAGTGGGAAGACAGGAATGCACAGCCTCCGGGCAAAGGAGCCTGCAAAGGTGAACTGAAAGGGATGCAGGAGAAGGGTGTGTTTTAGGAGTTCAGGTGACAGGGATGAAGTCTACAGTGTATGGAGGAGCAATGGGAAGAGAGAGCAGGGTTGTGACAGACACTGTAAAAACACAGGAGCAGAGACACAGCTTGTCTGTTAGAACTCAGGTGCCCAAGAACCTCCCCTTCTGTGTGGAGCAGTCTGAAGAAACAGGAAGCCAGAGAGAAGTCCTAGAAAGAGCCAGAAGCCAGCCCTGGAAGCTCACCCACCAGGGTCAGTGTCTGTAGGGGAAACAGTGACCCCCATCTGCTCCTACTTCACCCACACCTCTAATAAGTGCACTGAATCAACTTTCAGATGAATGTGTTAGTGAGTGATAACCCCCAAACTAGAAGGGACAGGATGTCTTAGCCACATGATTTGCAGAGGATGAAGAAACAGCTACCAGTCAGAAAACAGAGAAGTGGAAAATAAATAGCCTGGAGAAGTCAGGCTCTTCGGACACCAGCCCATCAGAGTGGTCCCAAACTGGGTTGGGGAATCATCATTCAGACGAAAAGCCCTGAGATGGGTGTGGTGGCAAACACCTGCCGTCCCAGTACTTAGAAGGTTAGGTGTTAAGGATGGGATGGAGCCCAGGCTGGATTCTATGGGAAACTCCCAAAAGGAGGAGCCAGAGAGGAGAGACCTGGAGGAAGAATGGAAGTGAAAGAGGGGGAGGAGAGAGAGTGACAAATTCATGAAAAGAATGAATTTAGTAAATCAAGGTGCTTAGACACTTACACACAAGGTCATTTAAAGAGAAAAACCCCAAAGGCTCTCAAGGGTTTCTAACAATCAGAGGCTCACCAAGATGTGAAGAGCCAGTCCTGGTCACACTGTAACTGCTCGTGGGTTTATAGTTTATTGTTGGAAGGCGCTACAGAAATTGCTCAGGACCAACTCTCTCTTTTAGGTCAAAAAAGAAAAAAAAAAAAAAGAATCCCAGTGTTGGGAATAAAAAAAATGAGAACTCTGGACCACCCGTTCCGGATCATCCAGGCCAGGAGTTCTGTGTTAAGGTGCTCCAGGGATGGCAGGCTTGGGGGGAGTCTAAAGTACAGGCTGGGATGGCTCTAACTACAAAGCACTAGGTCCTGCCTCAGCCTTGAGTGCTGAGATTCCGGGGGTAAGTGACCATACCTGGTTCATGATTTCTCACCTGAATGATCGCCCTACAGGCGAGTTTGGGATTGCTCTGTGACACATTGGTGCTTGGGGCAAGTTGAAAAGAGAGGAAGGGACATGTCAGTCCTGGGGCTCCAGAGTTCCTTGCTGCCGGCCCAACAGCCAATGAGCTTTCCTAAGGGCGCCTCGGAGTGGAGGTGTGTGGCAGTAAGCAAACAGACAAGATTCTCTCAGTGTGCATCCTCAGACAGGGATGGCTTACTTTGCCTACACAATACAACGTTCAGATACAAAATCAGAACCATACGGTCTCCGGGCTTTGCACATTGAACCTCACTCGCAGCAGGGGTCCTGGGGCAGGCATAGCGGTGGGGGACAACAGCTACCTATTTGGTTTTTGCAAATAGAACTGGGCAGTCTCTCGTATGGTGGCTTTCTCTCTCGGGGTTACATCTGGTATTTAGCTCTCACTGGGGCTTAGCTGCAGCGAGCTTGCAAATACTTCCTCTGCTCCGTAGCATTCTGCCACCCTGAATTCTGTGGAGGCTTTCAAGACTTTCCAGAGCCTTCACAGCTTCCCCTGCCAGCTGGGTGTAGCACTTTAGGAAGTGGTGCTGTGTCACTTCTGATGAGACACCAGCTTCAGCCGCTTTCTTTAGCACACATTTGTCGTGAAGACAAGGGGCTGAGGGCTCCTGGATAAAGTGACACTGAGCTGTCAAGACAGTTAGAAATGTTTGGGGAAAACAGCACTTCTACCCACCCCGCCTAGCTGGAACTTCTCATTATTTTCCCTTATAAATGAGCGTGTTTTAGGTTACATAGAAAAGAGCCTAAACATCTTTGATTGCCTCAGCTATAATCACTGTTTTGATTAGCAAGTCAACTTTACAATTGGGAAAAGGCAAGCCACCAAATAAAACTCTGCGGCCTGAGTGTCTTGGTATTTCTGAAGAGAGTGTGCGGGAGTCGGCTGGGATCCAGGAGTAGTCCCACAGGACTGTATCTTGTAATGAGTAGAGAAGCAGGTTTTAAAACCAAAAGACAGGCCCTGATTGGTGTGTGACAGTGGGACCTGAGCCTACTGATGCCTTGTGTTCTCAGATCTACCCCTAGATTCCTCTCAGGTCTAGAGCTCAGTCAAAGCAAACAGTGGGATTTCCTTTTGTAAGGGACATCTTCTGGTCTAGGGACATGTGGTGCCAGCCTCTGAGAAAAATCATCCAGACCAGTTCAGAGCATGTCCTCCAGGGGTGTTTGCGTACATCAAGAGATGGTCCACCTTCTAAATTCTCGTCCTGTCCCCTTCTCCAGGTGACAGTGCCATGCTGCTTCTGGTCCTCCAAATCCCGGTCACCACTGTGTTCTCACTGCCTTTCTTCCTTCTTTCTCTCACTGCCTTTCATAAGCCCCTTCTGCTCGGAACCTCTTTCTCGCCCCATAGGCTGAGCAAGCCTTGCTGTCACTGAGACCTAGTACACAGTGTGCTGTGACTTCTGTAGGTCACGTATGCACTGGGTTCCCCTTTCCAATGTTGGGCTTGTCACCCTCAACTGTCACTCAACTGTCCCTGCTGGAGCTGTGAGCATCCTGAGAGCCAGGGCTAAGGCTGTGGCTAGAGCCTCAGTGCACATTCCTGGTCCAGAACCTGGCAAGTGCTGGGTATCCAGTGACTTTCTTAATTATGTGGACACCTTGGATGTGATGAGAAAAGTTCCATGCCTTTCTGAGGGCCCCTCTAACCCTCACGGCCATCTTATGGGCAGGGGGTTATTTTCTTTATTTGGTACACTAGTGATCTGGGGCTCAGAGAAATTATGAGATTTGCCCAAGATCACAAGCAGACAAAAAAAAAAAAAAAAAAAAAAAGCCAGGCTTCGAGGCTAACTGTCTCTGCCTTCCATGTTCTTCCTCCTATGCCTTGCAGACTCAGCTGAATTCCTTCTGCGAGTGTCTCTGACAATGTTTCATCAATACCACAGCGAACTCTGACCATTCGCCCGTTCTCCTCTCGTCCAGCTCAGCCCAGACAATCGAGCAGAGGCAGGGGAAGCTTGCCTTCCAAAAGCTGCTGCTGATTTATTGCAGGTGGCTTCCCTCGTGCTTGTTTCTCATGTGTGAACTTTCTGCAGCATAGGTCTGGGAGGTAAGACTCTGAGGGCCTTGTAGCCTTGCCTCTGAGTTCTGTTTTCCTGGGCTCGGGGTAGAAGTGCTCCAGAAGCAGACCTGACTGACCGAATCATTTCACTTAACCTCTACGGATCCATCTGTTGGGGAGAGGACCAGGAGATGAAGTCCACCCAGGCCACTGCTATCTCCAGCGCACTCATCTCTGCTGCTGTCAGAGAAAACGTACAGCACACGCTATCTCGTTGAAAGGGTTTGAGTCCTAGAAAATACAAGCTAAATTTTAAATAGAATTTTAATTTTAACGAAAGCTTCGGGGAGCGATGTTTGTTTGTGTTGCTTATCTTTATACCTGGTGATTAAGTTAATTTATGCTTAATGGAAGAGGATATTCTAATCCTCAGACAGACGCAACATCTGTCTAGAACTGTGTTTCCGGAAGCCTGAAGCTGCTTTTGATGGACGTAATAAAACCAGGACGATGCTGAACTGACACCAGAAGGCTGTGTGAGGAGGACATCATGTCTCTGCCCAGCGCTTGTGCTGAAATCAAATCAAAGTCCCAAGCATTTCAGTCTGTCATTCCTTTAGCATTCTGCCTCCTGCGTTCGTGTTACTCCCTGGACGGAGCTGTGGAATGGAAGTCGGGCTGTAGGGTGTAGATCTGGCATGAAAACTAGCCATTCCCAAGCCCCTCCCACATCTGAGCATGTCTGCACTGCTTGATGCTCCCTCCAGCATGTGCCTTCTCAGCATCTCTCACGAGTCTGGAGGGAGCAATTATTATCCTGCTTTATATTTTGGGAAACAAAGTCTCAAAATGCTGAAATACCTTGCCCGGGAAGATGCAGCTTCTAAGCACCGAAGCTAGTATTTGATCTGAAGGCAGTCTGTTCTCATTCTTTCCCCATAATACACTTTGTCATGTACTTTTGTAAATAAAGTTTTATTGGAACACAGCCATATATAGTCAAGTATTAGCTATAGTTAAATTTCATGCTCCAATAGCTGAACAATGTACATGTGACTAGGAGAGGGTAGATGGGTGGACCCAAAGTATTTTATATCAAACCTCTGAAGGAAATACTTGCTGACTCTAAGCATAGATTTGCCTGTGAAGTAGCACCATTGTCTGGGCTGGAGAAGGACATGGAATTAAAGCTGAAGAAGACGAAGGAAATTAGAATCAAACATAAAGCTAAGCCTGGCTACTTATTATCTCAGTAACCCTCTACCTGTCCAGTCATGGAACACGAGTCCTACCCTGCTCTTGTCCACTACAGCAGATCCCTTGAACCTCCTGAACTCCCCTTCCATCTGTCTCTTTGCTTTGTGGCCACAGTGAGGTAAGCCACTCTCTCTCACCATGCTCTTCTTCCGTAATGTTTCTGCCTTTCGTTGTCTAAAACAATGCAGCTAGACAACCACTGGCTGAGACCTCTGAGACCATGAGCCAAAATCCATTCTTTTTAACTCGTCTCTTCAACTGTTTTATACAGTGACAGGCTGGCGACTAACACGCCATCTCCACAGGGGCTCAGTCCTGCAGGGGACCTGGAACAGATCATGTGACTTATCTCATTCCCTCCCTAGCGCGTCACTCTTCTTGTAAACAACTGCTGGTGGAGGGCGGGAGGGGCTGACCACACATGAGACTAAGTGTTCACACAGCAGCATGACGGGAGGAGCGCACAGGGGGTGTGCCTGTGTGTGCGTGTGCTGGTGTGAACGCACGAAGACCATGCCTTTATGAAACCATGCTGACAATATTAAATTAAATCGTGTGAAATCGGGGGCTGGAGAGCTGGCTCGGTGGTTCAGAGCACCGTCTGCTCTTCCAAAGGACCCGGTTCAATTCCCAGCACCCACATGGCAGCTCACAACTGTCTGTAACTCCAGTTCCACGAATTCTGACACCTTCACACCAATGCACAAAAAGAATAAAATTAAATAAATTATTAAAAAAAATCATGTGAAATCACAGATATTTTGTCACATGCAAGTACCGATTTCACATTTAATTGGTGATGACTGGTATTTAGAAATTACCTTTTACATGGAGACATAAAATGTTGCCAACCTTTTTTTATGTTACCTCGTGTTTGTGTGTGTGTGTGTGTGTTTGTGTGTGCATATTTTCACATTTTATTGTTTATAAAGTCTCAAAGCTAAAAATTACTTATCTTCTACAAGCAGCACCTGGCCCCTCATAAATGCTGGCAGCAACTATCAAAATTTAAAATCACCTATTCTTTGACCTAGCACTCTTACTTCTAAAGATCCAGCGTGCAGATGGGTGGGCCCCAGGGTGTTCCTGGCAGCGTGCACAAACTTCGGGAAAACAGAACTTACTGACACTACTGCAATTGGGGGCTTGGCTGTGGGGAGAAGGAGAAGTCCTCAACAGGCCAGAGAAGCAGTGATACCCAGCTTGGGATCTGCTCGTGTGGAGACATGTCCCGACTGTCCTGGAGAGCACAAAGCTTGTCAGAGGATGACAGCTGCAGCACTTAGTACGGAGCAGGTTCCTGTGAGTCTCTGCAGGGTGAGGTACTGAAATAAAAAGCTTGGCAAGGAGCAAGCAAGTGGGCAGTGGCTCTCAGTGGGAAGTGGGGGCTGGGGCTTCTCAATTCATACAGGACTGTAGGGTTAATGGTGATGCAGTGCTGGCCTGGCCTGCACAGAAGCCCAGAGTCTGAGCCCTGGCACACACACGCGAGATAATCCATGTTCCTGTAATCCAGTGTAAGGATAGCCGGGGCCTCTGAGGCTCTAGGGCAGGAGCAAGTTAGAGAGAAAAGCCTGGGACATGAGAGCCATCTCGAAAAAAAAAAAAAATACAAAGTTGATAAATCAGTCACATTATAGTGGAGATGCTTACTACATTTAGAATACTTTCAATAAAACAATAAATGAAAACAGCCTTGGTCTGCGGTGGGTAACTATGTTCAGCAACGCCACTAAGGGAAAGTCACATTGGTTCTGGGATTCTGAAGCAGGTGTTGTGTAAGGGGAGCCCTCTAAGGGGGAAGGAAAAAAGCCATAGAAGAAAGAGCAGCAGAAATGTCCCTGTTCGAAGGGACCCTGAGCTTAATGTGGCTAGCACATTAGGGGTGGACTTCCAGCTGACAGTAAGGTGGTTGGAAAAATTCTTATAGAGCTAGAGCTTCAGTTAAGATTCTCATTTTTTTAAATGTATAATTTATTTTTATTCTATGTGCATATGTGCTTTGCCTACAGACACGTCTGTGAGAGCATGTCGGATTCCCTGGAACCAGAGTTACATACAGACAGCTGTGAGCTGCTCTGTGGCTGCTGGGAATTGAACCCAGGTCCTCCAGAAGAGCAGCCAGTGCTCTTAACTGCGGAGCCGTCTCTCCAGCCCCTAGGATTCTTATTACTCTATTCAAACATGGACTTCCCCCCTCCTTACTGAGGACTGTCTCTTATCTGGAGTCTGAGGGTGGCTTTTTGTTGAGATTAGGAAGCTGTTGTAGACAGCTCAGTCTGGTCCCTTCCCTTTGCCTGGCAGAACTCAAATTCCGTTCAGGTTTCACACTGTTTTTCAAAGATGAGTACTTCAGGGAGAGGCTGACCCCAGCCGGGGCTTGTTCAGGGATAGATTGCTGTGGGTCCAACCTTATTGACAATACTAATTTATGGCTGGGACAGTGATCCAATTCTGGATAATGGGATGTGGCGGGAGATCTGCTAAGGTATCTTTCCTCTTTAATTTTTTTTTCTTTTTTTTTTTTTAAATGAGGAAAGGTCTTATGTAATCCAGGCTTCACTTTAATTCATGATGTCCCTGCCTCCACCTCCCAAGCGCTGGGATTACAAGTGTAAACCACTGCCAACCCTGACTTTATCTTCACACTTTAAAGATACTATTTAAAAAAATAATAATAACACACTTAAAATCCACCAGTAGGAAAGCTGCTCTCAATACTTGAGAGGCAGAGACAGGCAAATCTCAGAGTTTGAGGTCAGTCTGGTCTATAAAGTGAGTTCCAGGATGATTAGGGCTACACAGTGAAACCATGACTTGAAACTCATTTGTTCCTCCAAAAAGTGCACTGGGTGAATTTAACACATATAGTGGTTGGGGAGAGAGACCTGCCCTTCACTGTGGTCCATGATAAGGTGATAGCTAACTTACACTTCTGTATTAAATAATTTAGGATATTCATTAGTGTCCTAAAGGGCCACTTTGTACACCTGAGTGCACTCGAATATTTATGGAGGCCAGAGGCCAACAATGCACATGGCCCTCAATCACTCTCAGCCTTTTCTCTTTTTTGAGGTAGGGTCTCTTACTGAGCCTGGAATTTGGCAGTTAGGCTAGACTGGCTGGCCAGTGAGCCCCTGGGATCCTCTGGTCTTCAACTCTTGACACTGGAGTTTAGGTGCATGCACCCATGCTCAGCTTTTTGTATGGGCTCTTGGGGTCTAACTCAGTCTTCATCCTTCTGTGGCAAGGACGTTACCAACTGAGCTGTCCCCTGTAACCCTCAGCAAAAGGGAAATCCGAGATGAGCCTCAGCTGACCCAGCCCACAGGTGTTTATGGATCATGGGATGGGGACATGAGAACACATATGTGTGCTGTTGTAGAGGCAGAGGTGGGCACTAGGAGCTAGGGGAATAGAGGTGGCTGGAGGAGAGAACCTGTTCTTAGAAAGGAGGCTTGGGCAGAGGGGTGGGGTGCTGGGGGACACTCCCTGAGGCTTAACAAGACAGCAGCCATTACAGGGCAGCGAGCAGGGTAAGACGCCTGCAGTCAGCGAAGCAGATTCTGGAGGGAGGTGGAGGGGGCTGTATCACTAGGACAAATGTTCCAGGAGGGCAGCAAGGCTTATGTGAATGGCACACTCCAGATTTCCAGTGTGGCAGGACGCACACGCTAGCAGCTTAATTAAGACTAATTTGCTGGATAAACAAACTGTGCCATCCCCGCTCAGCGTAGGGCAGAACTGCAATAAGGACAGCTTAGGGCCGTCCAAGCAGCTAGCTCAGGGATTCACCTGGCTGCAAAGACGCCATCAGTGATGACTTCTAAACGTCCATCCACTCATTCATTCGTTTCACTTCATTTCTCCTCTTACTTATGTTGGGCCCCCAAACAGCAGAAAATAATAGGCAGGCGTTGAAAGTAACTGAAGCCATCAATTCCAGCACGTGGCAACACTGACAAGATGTACTCAAGCCCATGCGGCAGTGAAAATGAACGAACGGCTGCTAAACTCCCCAATGCAGATGGATATCCCCAAATATCACTGAGAAGCCAGGTACAAACGGACATGGTAAGCACTGAACAGAGGCAATCATGTATGACGCTCAAAAAAGAAAAGAAAAAAACCAGGTGGAAATAACCTATGAGGTAGGAATCAGGAGAGCAGTACCCATGAGGAGGAGGCGGGGAGGGGCACTGCGGGACATTTGGAGGCCCCTGAGGCACATTCAGTGACTCGGTGGCCGCTTGCTGAGCAGTGAACCTATTATTCCCATGCCTTTCTCTGTGAATGGGATGTTCAACCAAAACTCAAATCCAGTTAAACTGGCATTAGTTTACAAAGACTGGACTAAATGATGGAGAAAAGAGGGCTCACAATTATAAAATTTAAGTGTTTGTCTTTGTAGTTTCTAACAGAATCAGTACTGAGCAACTTCCAAGATGACAATGAGAAATTCAAATGCTTTAAAATTTTGGACAAAAAAAGAAGCATACATTTTCTTTGTAAAAAAAAAAGGCCGTGAAGTGTTTTATACAAAGATCTGCATGATAGATAACAGGTGACAGAGATGACAATGCGTCGGTTCACGGCAGACAGCAGGTGATAGATAAGTGACAGGAACAGGTGATAAGTGAGGGTGGCATAAAATGCTCTGGAGAGAGTGTGAGAAGGGGAAGAAATAGGGGTGAGGCCAAGGATAGCCTGAGTATACAAGAGACAAATGTGTGAAGGGTCTGCACAGTTGCTAAGGGTAGGCACACAAATTTGGCTCCAGGCTTCTGGAAAAGCCAAAGGAAAAGGAGAGAGAGAAGAGTCAGTCTCCAGATGCCACAGCTCAGAAGATGTTGCAGCTGTTCAGGAAGTCCAGCTTCTCACAGCTGAGAGCAGTGAGCCTTGGGCTGAGACAGCTTATGCTGTTGTACCAGATGTCCTCCACAGCATCCTAACATCTGCACTGACAAGGACAGAGATGGTGATGACCACAGGGTCAGCAGTTTAATATTCTATGTGCCCAGGACTGTGCGTAGGTCCCCATAGACAAGGGTGAGTTTAAAAATCTGTGCTTCTTAGCTGGAAACAACCTAGATGTCCCTCAACTGAAGAATGGATAAAGAAATTGTGGTACGTCTACACAATGAAATACTACTCAGCTATGAAAAATAAGGAAATCATGAAATTTGCAGGCAAATGGATGGAACCAGAAAAGATCATCCCAGACCCAGAAAGACACACATGGTATGTACTCACTTATAAGTGGACATTAGACCTACAGTACAGAATAACCATACTACAAGCCACAGACACAAAAAAGCAACAAGGAGGGCCCAAGGGAGGGTGCCAGGATGTCACTCAGAAGGCGACATAGAATAAACAGCAGAAGTAGATGAAGAGAGGGAACTGGGCAGGAAATGGAATGGAGAGGGAAACAATGGCAGGAATCAGACATAGGGAGAACAGGGTGGGAGGTGAGAGGGATGGGAACAAGAAGGGAAACTGGGTGGGGGGGCATCTCTTTGCCACAATGGAGGCCTGCAACAGGCCGGGCTCCTGGGAGGATATGGGTGTGACTCTAGATGAGACTCCTAACAGGGACATGGAGACTGAAGTGACCACCTCCTGGAAGGACTAGTGGAAGGAGGGGAACAACAACCCACTGATAAAACCTGCGATCCAAAACTTACTCTGTCTAGAAGTGTAGGGATAAAGGGGGAACAGAGATTGAGGGAATGTCCAACCAATGATTGACTCAACCTGAGACCCACCCCACGGCAGAGAGCCAGCCCCTGACACTATTAATGATGCTCCGCTATGCTTGCAGAGAGCAGCCTAACATGCCTGTCTTCTGGGAGGCTCCACCCAGCAGCAGATGCTGGGATTTGCAGCTAAACATGGAACAGAACTCCGGGGGGAGGGTCTTGTGGATGTGTTGGGGAAAAGATGGAAGGACCTGGAGGGGACAGGAACCCCACAAGAAGACCAACAGAGACAACTAACCCACTGAGGCTTACAGAGACTGAGACATCAGCTACAGAGCATGCACGGTCTGGACCTAGGCTCTCTGTATATACATGGCCAAAGGGCAGCTTGGCCTTCATGTGGGTTGTCCAGTGAGTAGAGAAGGGGGCTGTCTCTAACATGGACTCTATTGTCTGCTTTTGGATCAGTTTCCTCCTGGCAGGGCTGCCTGGCCTGGCCTCAGTGGATGAGGGTATGCTCAGTCCTGATGTGACTTGATGTGCTGGGGAGGGTTGAGATGGGGATGTCAAGAGAGGGCTCTCCCCTTCTCTGAGGGAAAGGGAGAGGGGAAGGGGGAAGGAGAAGGAGGAGAGGAGGGAGGGGCACCCTTGGGATGTAATGTAAATAAAATAAAAATTAAAAAAAAATCTGTGCTTCTTACATGACTCTCGCTGTTGGGGGCCACTTTCCCAGAGCAAAGGCAAGAAGGTCAGTAGTATAAATGACACATAAGAGCAGAGCTCTGACAAGCTGCCTTGATCCCATGATGTCAAGCTGATGAACTCCGTATCCTCTCAGGAAACCATGATGGATGTCACCAGGTAGCTTGTCTGTCTTACAAATGTAGAATATCTATCTGTCTATCTATCTATCTATCTATCTATCTATCTATCTATCTATCTATCTATCT